>NC_134687.1:617679005-618279005 GCF_050947455.1 Rhinoderma darwinii
GTTCCAGGGTGATTGCAGGTAGGTCCCGTTGGGGGCCAGCGGGAGCAACATGCATCCCCATGCCCAGCCAGAGTTCCAGGGTGATTGCTGGAAGGACCCGGTGGGGGGGCAGCGGGAGCAACCTGCATCCCCATGCCCAGCTAGAGTTCCAGGGTGATTGCAGGTAGGTCCCGTTGGGGGCCAGCGGGAGCAACATGCATCCCCATGCACAGCCAGAGTTCCAGGGTGATTGCTGGAAGGACCCGGTGGGGGGGCAGCGGGAGCAACCTGCATCCCCATGCCCAGCTAGAGTTCCAGGGTGATTGGTGGTAGGTCCCGGTGGGGTGGAAGGGGAGCAGCGGGAGCAACCTGCATCCCCATGCCCAGCCAGAGTTCCAGGGTGATTGCAGGTAGGTCCCGGTGGGGGGGCAGCGGGAGCAACTTGCATCTCCATGCCCAGCCAGAGTTCCAGGGTGATTGGTGGTAGGTCCCGGTGGGGTGGAAGGGGAGCAGCGGGAGCAACTTGCATCCCCATGCCCAGCCAGAGTTCCAGGGTGATTGCAGGTAGGTCCCGGTGGGAGTCAGCGGGAGCAACTTGCATCCCCATGCCCAGCCAGAGTTCCAGGGCGATTGCTGGTAGGTCCCGGTGGGAGTCAGCGGGAGCAACTTGCATCCCCATGCCCAGCCAGAGTTCCAGGGCGATTGCTGGTAGGTCCCGGTGGGGTGGAAGGGGGAGCAACCCGCATCTCCATGCCCAGCCAGAGTTCCAGGGTGATTGCTGGTAGGTCCCGGTGGGGTGGAAGGGGAGCAGCGGGAGCAACTTGCATCCCCATGCCCAGCCAGAGTTCCAGGGTGATTGCAGGTAGGTCCCGGTGGGAGTCAGCGGGAGCAACTTGCATCCCCATGCCCAGCCAGAGTTCCAGGGCGATTGCTGGTAGGTCCCGGTGGGGTGGAAGGGGGAGCAACCCGCATCTCCATGCCCAGCCAGAGTTCCAGGGTGATTGCTGGTAGGTCCCGGTGGGGTGGAAGGGGGGCAGCGGGAGCAACTTGCATCCCCATGCCCAGCCAGAGTTCCAGGGTGATTGCAGGTAGGTCCCGGTGGGAGTCAGCGGGAGCAACTTGCATCCCCATGCCCAGCCAGAGTTCCAGGGCGATTGCTGGTAGGTCCCGGTGGGGTGGAAGGGGGAGCAACCCGCATCTCCATGCCCAGCCAGAGTTCCAGGGTGATTGCTGGTAGGTCCCGGTGGGGTGGAAGGGGGGCAGCGGGAGCAACCTGCATCCCCATGCCCAGCCAGAGTTCCAGGGTGATTGCTGGTAGGTAAGGAGATCCATTTGGTGACCAAACAGCAGTGAAAATAAAAAGGCCCAAATGTCAAAGAATGACACTTCTGCTACTGAAAGTGAAACATTTAAAATCAAGTTACAGTGGGGTATGTTCACAAATGTCAGAGGCGGTGGTGAGCAGCAGAGGCAGGCCGGGGCAGAGTTCCAGGGCCAGGGGTGTGACGGCAGGCAGCGTAGGCCGGGGCAGAGTTCCAGGGCGGTGGGGAGAGGACTAGGCCTCAATCCAAGGAGATCCATTTGGTGACCAAGCAGCAGTGAAAATAAAAAGGCCCAAATGTCAAAGAATGACATTTCTGCTACTGAAAGTGAAACATTTGAAAGTGAAACATTTAAAATCAAGTTAAAGTGGGGTATGTTCAAAAATGTCAGAGGCGGTGGTGAGCAGCAGAGGCAGGCCGGGGCAGAGTTCCAGGGCCAGGGGTGTGACGGCAGGCAGCGTAGGCCGGGGCAGAGTTCCAGGGCGGTGGGGAGAGGACTAGGCCTCAATCCAAGGAGATCCATTTGGTGACCAAGCAGCAGTGAAAATAAAAAGGCCCAAATGTCAAAGAATGCCATTTCTGCTACTGAAAGTGAAACATTTGAAAGTGAAACATTTAAAATCAAGTTAAAGTGGGGTATGTTCAAAAATGTCAGAGGCGGTAGTGAACAGCAGAGGTAGGCCGGGGCAGAGTTCCAGGGCCAGGGGTGTGACGGCAGGCAGCGTAGGCCGGGGCAGAGTTCCAGGGCGGTGGGGAGAGGACTAGGCCTCAATCCAAGGAGATCCATTTGGTGACCAAGCAGCAGTGACAATAAAAAGGCCCAAATGTCAAAGAATGGCATTTCTGCTACTGAAAGTGAAACATTTGAAAGTGAAACATTTAAAATCAAGTTAAAGTGGGGTATGTTCAAAAATGTCAGAGGCGGTAGTGAACAGCAGAGGCAGACCGTGGCACAGTTCCAGGGCCAGAGTGTGATACTGTCCGCCGATAGATAACCCTTTGCACATTATCGTCATCATCATTATCAGCAGCAGTTGCTGTCAGCCAGCTCCAGAGTGTATGAGCGGGGTGTGCTGCCCATTGCAGCCCGGGGTAGAGGAGCCGTATGCAAGCTGTGCATGCCCGGTGGCAACAGTGTATGAGCTCCACAGCGCCAGCGGGGGGGGGGGGGTCCCACTATGTCCCAAGCCGCCTGACATGTACTTCCGGTCGGCTAGGAGGTGGCATGTCACCTGGGCTGTCAGCCAGCCCCAGAGTGTATGAGCGGCGTGTGCCTGCACCCGTGGGGGGGATACAGGAGCCATGGGGAAGCTGTGCAAGACCGGGGGCAGCCGTGTAGGAGCTCTGCAGCGCCCGCTGTGGACTTCCAGGGCAAGAGCGGTAGGAGCGGCCAACTCATGCCGACCTCCTGGAACTCCCCGCCGGTCCCGCTGATTTTTCTACCTTCATAATAAAAAAATCTTTTTTTTTTTATGGCATTTTCGGAAGCCTCAAGCCCACCTGGAGTTGCACGAGCAAGGCCACGTCGGCGTCTCCTTCCGAAAGCGGCCGGGAGCCAGTTCCGAGTATGAGCGGCGTGTGCCTGCCTTTTGCACCCGTGGGGGGATAGAGGGGCCCCTTGGGAGCTTGTACATGCCGGCAGCTTCCTTGTGGGAGCTCCACAGCGCCCGCGGCGAGTCCCGTTGTGTCCAGCCGGCTGACAAGCACTTCCGGTCCGCGAAGGATGCATGTCAGCGGCGGTGTGCCCGCTCCGGGTATGAGCGGCGTGTGCCTGCCTATGGCATCCTTGGGGGGATAGAGGAGCCATGGGGAAGCCGTGCCAGCCCGGTTGCAGCCGTGTACGAGCTCCTCAGCGCCAGCGTCGGAGTTTGAGGGCTTTAGCGGTATGCACGGCCAACTCATGCCGACCTCCTGGAACTCCCCGTCGGCCTCGCTCGCGGGTCGGTCCCGCTGATTTTTCTACCTTCATAATAAAAAAATCTTTTTTTTTTTATGGCATTTTCGGAAGCCTCAAGCCCACCTTGAGTTGCACGAGCAAGGCCACGTCGGCGTCTCCTTCCGAAAGCGGCCGGGAGCCAGTTCCGAGTATGAGCGGCGTGTGCCTGCCTTTTGCACCCGTGGGGGGATAGAGGGGCCCCTTGGGAGCTTGTACATGCCGGCAGCTTCCTTGTGGGAGCTCCACAGCGCCCGCGGCGAGTCCCATTGTGTCCAGCCGGCTGACAAGCACTTCCGGTCCGCGAAGGATGCATGTCAGCGGCGGTGTGCCCGCTCCGGGTATGAGCGGCGTGTGCCTGCCTATGGCATCCTTGGGGGGATAGAGGAGCCATGGGGAAGCCGTGCCAGCCCGGTTGCAGCCGTGTACGAGCTCCTCAGCGCCAGCGTCGGAGTTTGAGGGCTTTAGCGGTATGCACGGCCAACTCATGCCGACCTCCTGGAACTCCCCGTCGGCCTCGCTCGCGGGTCGGTCCCGCTGATTTTTCTACCTTCATAATAAAAAAATCTTTTTTTTTTTATGGCATTTTCGGAAGCCTCAAGCCAACCTGGAGTTGCACGAGCAAGGCCACGTCGGCGTCTCCTTCCGAAAGCGGCCGGGAGCCAGCTCCGAGTATGAGCGGTGTGTGCCTGCCTTTTGCACCCGTGGGGGGATAGAGGGGCCCCTTGGGAGCTTGTACATGCCGGCAGCTTCCTTGTGGGAGCTCCACAGCGCCCGCGGCGAGTCCCGTTGTGTCCAGCCGGCTGACAAGCACTTCCGGTCCGCGAAGGATGCATGTCAGCGGCGGTGTGCCCGCTCCGGGTATGAGCGGCGTGTGCCTGCCTATGGCATCCTTGGGGGGATAGAGGAGCCATGGGGAAGCCGTGCCAGCCCGGTTGCAGCCGTGTACGAGCTCCTCAGCGCCAGCGTCGGAGTTTGAGGGCTTTAGCGGTATGCACGGCCAACTCATGCCGACCTCCTGGAACTCCCCGTCGGCCTCGCTCGCGGGTCGGTCCCGCTGATTTTTCTACCTTCATAATAAAAAAATCTTTTTTTTTTTATGGCATTTTCGGAAGCCTCAAGCCCACCTGGAGTTGCACGAGCAAGGCCACGTCGGCGTCTCCTTCCGAAAGCGGCCGGGAGCCAGTTCCGAGTATGAGCGGCGTGTGCCTGCCTTTTGCACCCGTGGGGGGATAGAGGGGCCCCTTGGGAGCTTGTACATGCCGGCAGCTTCCTTGTGGGAGCTCCACAGCGCCCGCGGCGAGTCCCGTTGTGTCCAGCCGGCTGACAAGCACTTCCGGTCCGCGAAGGATGCATGTCAGCGGCGGTGTGCCCGCTCCGGGTATGAGCGGCGTGTGCCTGCCTATGGCATCCTTGGGGGGATAGAGGAGCCATGGGGAAGCCGTGCCAGCCCGGTTGCAGCCGTGTACGAGCTCCTCAGCGCCAGCGTCGGAGTTTGAGGGCTTTAGCGGTATGCACGGCCAACTCATGCCGACCTCCTGGAACTCCCCGTCGGCCTCGCTCGCGGGTCGGTCCCGCTGATTTTTCTACCTTCATAATAAAAAAATCTTTTTTTTTTTATGGCATTTTCGGAAGCCTCAAGCCAACCTGGAGTTGCACGAGCAAGGCCACGTCGGCGTCTCCTTCCGAAAGCGGCCGGGAGCCAGCTCCGAGTATGAGCGGTGTGTGCCTGCCTTTTGCACCCGTGGGGGAATAGAGGAGCCATGGGGAAGCTGTGCATGCCCAAGCTTCAAACTGTCACCATGTCAACAGACATGGTGACAGCGTCCCGATCGCAAAGCAGGATTCAAACAGGACCAATCAGAGTGGTCCCTGTGCCGGAAACGAGCTGTGATTGGTCAGTACTGACAGGCCAATCATAGCGCAGGAGCAGTGTTGCCTGCCTATTGCACCCGTGGGGGGAATAGAGGAGCCATGGGGAAGCTGTGCATGCCCAAGCTTCAAACTGTCACCATGTCAACAGACATGGTGACAGTGTCCCGATCGCAAAGCAGGATTCAAACAGGACCAATCAGAGTGGTCCCTGTGCCGGAAACGAGCTGTGATTGGTCAGTACTGACAGGCCAATCACAGCGCAGTAGCAGTGGTGCCTGCCTATTGCACCCGTGGGGGGGATAGAGGAGCCATGGGGAAGCTGTGCATGCCCAAGCTTCAAACTGTCACCATGTCAACAGACATGGTGACAGCGTCCCGATCACAAAGCAGGATTCAAACAGGACCAATCAGAGTGGTCCCTGTGCCGGAAACGAGCTGTGATTGGTCAGTACTGACAGGCCAATCACAGCGCAGGAGCCGTGGTTTGCCGGCATCTCCGTCTCTGACAAGCTCTTTCCTGTCAGAGAGCTTGTGAGAGACGGAGACAGGAATAAATACAGTGCGTAAGTTAAAAAAAACCAGCGATCTGCCGCTTTTCTGCCCTTTTGTGCCCACTAACCTGTTTTTAGTTAGTTAGGTAGCACAAGTTTTTCAGTATGGCCAAAAGAGTCTTTTTAGCCGAGGAAGCATCTGCAATGCTGTGTTCCGACACGGACAGCGCAAGTGAAGGTGAGGAGCAGTTCGTGCTTCCATCTTCCTCTGCATCCAGTGACTCTGAATCTGCACCCCCCAGTCGGCGTAGAAGAGCCGTAGTTCCTGATCTGCCTGAGCTGACCTGGGAAGCTGCAGAGAATTATACCCCCCAGGTGCCTGAGTTTACAGCCCGCTCAGGCATTCAAATTGAAATGACGGGTTTCAGCCCCATTGATTATTTTAACCTTTTTTTTTCAGACTCCCTTTTAGCGTTAATGGTCCAGCAGACCAACATCTATGCGGAACAATTTATCGCCCAGAACCCTGACTCTTATTATGGGAGAAGCCAAAATTGGACCCCCACAAACCTAGTGGAATTGCGGAAGTTTTGGGGCATATTTTTAAGTTTTGGCCTAATAAAAAAGCCTAGGATTAGAGACTATTGGTCCCTTGATATTTTATATAACACCCCCATTTACCGCACAGTAATGCCAAGGAAGCGCTTCGAAGCCATCCTGAAATTCCTTCATTACAATGATAATAGCCAGTGCCCACCCCCACAGGACCCAAATTTTGATAGGCTATATAAAATACGACCATTGATTGCCCACTACTCCCAAATTTTTTCCCACGTTTATACCCCCCAGCAAAATATTTCGGTAGATGAATCCCTAGTCAGCTTCAAGGGTAGACTGCACTTCAGGCAGTATCTACCCAATAAAAGAGCCCGGTACGGCATAAAGCTCTACAAGCTGTGCGAAAGTGCCACCGGTTACACCTACTCCTTTAGGGTCTATGAGGGAAAAGACTCCCATATAGATCCCCCAGAATGCCCCCCTTTCCTTGGAATTAGTGGAAAGATCGTATGGGATCTTATCCATCCTTTACTTGGGAAAGGCTATCATCTTTATCTGGACAACTTTTATAACAGTGTCCCCTTAGTAAAAGTTCTCTTGTCCAGATCCACCTTGGCATGCGGAACAATCCGCAAAAATAAGAAGGGCCTCCCCAAAACATTGCTGGGTCAGATCCTAAAATTAGGAGAGAGCAAAGCTTTCTGCTGCGACAATCTGCTCCTCCTAAAGTATAAGGATAAAAGGGACGTCCTTATACTGACCAGCATACACGACAGCAGATGCAGCCTAGTCCCTGTACGTGGATCCACTTCCCAAGTCCCAAAACCATATTGTGTACAGGAGTACAACAAGTATATGGGTGGCGTTGATCTGTCCGACCAGGTTATAAAACCATACAACGCCATGCGCAAGACCAGAGTATGGTATAAGAAGCTGTCTGTGCATCTTACACAGATGGCTTTATACAACGCCTTTGTCCTCTATAGATATGCCAGCAGTGGAGGTACGTTCCTGCAATTTCAGGAAAAGGTCATAAAGTCCCTGATGTTTGGTAACCAGGAAGGAGAGGGCAGTTCATCTGGCTCTTCCGTCAGTAGGATAATTCCCGGCCAGCATTTCCCGACAGAAATCCCCCCCACTGAAAAAAAAAAGAAGCCCCAAAAAAAATGCCGTGTGTGTGCCAAGCGAGGCATTCGTAAGGACACCACATACCATTGTGAGACATGTCCCACAAATCCCGGCCTGTGCATGAACCAATGTTTCAAAATATATCATACCTCCTTGGATTTTTAATTTATTTATTCATTATTCACCTTTTCTGTCTCCCATACTGGCCATGACCAATTATTAATTTTTCTACTGACCAGCCCCATTTAAAATTTGATCATTTAAAAATTGTAAAAAAAAACCACCTAAAACAAAACTAAAAATTCTCACTATACCCCTAGATAATTTCCTCAATGGGTGTAGTTTCCGAAATGGGGTCACTTGTGGGGGGTTTCCACTGTTTAGTCCCCTCAGGGGCTTTGTAAATGTGACAAGGCCTCTCAAACCATTCCTGCTAAATGTGATCTCCCAAAGCCAAATGGCACTCCATCCCTTCTAAGCCATGCCCTGTGTTCAAATATCCGTTTATTACCACATGTGGGGTATTGTTTTACTCGGGAGACATTGCTTTACAAATTTTACGGTGCTTTTTCTCCTTCAGTCCTTGTGGAAATGAGAAAAAAAATGGCTAAACCTAAATTTTCTTTGAATAAATGTTGATTTTAATTTTCACGGCCTACTTCCAATAAATTCTGTAAAAAACCTGTGCGGTCAAAATGCTCACCATACCCCTAGATAATTTCCTTGAGGTGTCTAGTTTCCCAGATGGGGTCACTTGTGGGGGGTTTCCACTGTTTAGTCCCCTCAGGGGCTTTGTAAATGTGACAAGGCCTCTCAAACCATTCCTGCTAAATGTGATCTCCCAAAGCCAAATGGCACTCCATCCCTTCTAAGCCATGCCCTGTGTTCAAATATCCGTTTATTACCACATGTGGGGTATTGTTTTACTCGGGAGACATTGCTTTACAAATTTTACGGTGCTTTTTCTCCTTCAGTCCTTGTGGAAATGAGAAAAAAAATGGCTAAACCTAAATTTTCTTTGAATAAATGTTGATTTTAATTTTCACGGCCTACTTCCAATAAATTCTGTAAAAAACCTGTGCGGTCAAAATGCTTACCATACCCCTAGATAATTTCCTTGAGGTGTCTAGTTTCCCAGATGGGGTCACTTGTGGGGGGTTTCCACTGTTTAGTCCCCTCAGGGGCTTTGTAAATGTGACAAGGCCTCTCAAACCATTCCTGCTAAATGTGATCTCCCAAAGCCAAATGGCACTCCATCCCTTCTAAGCCATGCCCTGTGTTCAAATATCCGTTTATTACCACATGTGGGGTATTGTTTTACTCGGGAGACATTGCTTTACAAATTTTACGGTGCTTTTTCTCCTTCAGTCCTTGTGGAAATGAGAAAAAAAATGGCTAAACCTAAATTTTCTTTGAATAAATGTTGATTTTAATTTTCAAGGCCTACTTCCAATAAATTCTGTAAAAAACCTGTGCGGTCAAAATGCTCACCATACCCCTAGATAATTTCCTTGAGGTGTCTAGTTTCCCAGATGGGGTCACTTGTGGGGGGTTTCCACTGTTTAGTCCCCTCAGGGGCTTTGTAAATGTGACAAGGCCTCTCAAACCATTCCTGCTAAATGTGATCTCCCAAAGCCAAATGGCACTCCATTCCTTCTAAGCCATGCCCTGTGTTCAAATATCCGTTTATTACCACATGTGGGGTATTGTTTTACTCGGGAGACATTGCTTTACAAATTTTACGGTGCTTTTTCTCCTTCAGTCCTTGTGGAAATGAGAAAAAAAATGGCTAAACCTAAATTTTCTTTGAATAAATGTTGATTTTAATTTTCAAGGCCTACTTCCAATAAATTCTGTAAAAAACCTGTGCGGTCAAAATGCTCACCATACCCCTAGATAATTTCCTTGAGGTGTCTAGTTTCCCAGATGGGGTCACTTGTGGGGGGTTTCCACTGTTTAGTCCCCTCAGGGGCTTTGTAAATGTGACAAGGCCTCTCAAACCATTCCTGCTAAATGTGATCTCCCAAAGCCAAATGGCACTCCATCCCTTCTAAGCCATGCCCTGTGTTCAAATATCCGTTTATTACCACATGTGGGGTATTGTTTTACTCGGGAGACATTGCTTTACAAATTTTACGGTGCTTTTTCTCCTTCAGTCCTTGTGGAAATGAGAAAAAAAATGGCTAAACCTAAATTTTCTTTGAATAAATGTTGATTTTAATTTTCACGGCCTACTTCCAATAAATTCTGTAAAAAACCTGTGCGGTCAAAATGCTTACCATACCCCTAGATAATTTCCTTGAGGTGTCTAGTTTCCCAGATGGGGTCACTTGTGGGGGGTTTCCACTGTTTAGTCCCCTCAGGGGCTTTGTAAATGTGACAAGGCCTCTCAAACCATTCCTGCTAAATGTGATCTCCCAAAGCCAAATGGCACTCCATCCCTTCTAAGCCATGCCCTGTGTTCAAATATCCGTTTATTACCACATGTGGGGTATTGTTTTACTCGGGAGACATTGCTTTACAAATTTTACGGTGCTTTTTCTCCTTCAGTCCTTGTGGAAATGAGAAAAAAAATGGCTAAACCTAAATTTTCTTTGAATAAATGTTGATTTTAATTTTCAAGGCCTACTTCCAATAAATTCTGTAAAAAACCTGTGCGGTCAAAATGCTCACCATACCCCTAGATAATTTCCTTGAGGTGTCTAGTTTCCCAGATGGGGTCACTTTTGGGGGATTTGTACTGTTTTGTCACTGCAAGAGCCCTTCTAACAAAATAAGGCCCCAAAATCCACTAGGTGTTCCTTTGCTTCTGAGGCCTGTGCTTCATTCCAGTAGCACGCTACGACCACATGTGGGATATTTCCTAAAACTGCAGAGACTGGGCAACAAATATTGAGTTGAATTTCTCTGCTAAAACCTTCTGTGTAATAAAAAAATAGTATTAAAAATTTATTTCTGCCAATAAATATGAAATTTGTAAATTCCACCTCTACTTTGCTTTAATTCCTGTGAAATGTGTAAAGGGTTAAGACATTTTCTAAATGCTGTTTTGAATACTTTGAGGGGTGAAGTTTTTAAAATGGGGTGACTTTTTGGGGGTTTCTAATATATAAGGCCCTCAAAGCCACTTCACAACTGAACTGGCCCCTGTAAAAATGGCCTTTTGACATTTTCTTGAAAATGTGAGAAATTGCTGCTAAAGTTGTAGGCCTTGTGATGTCATAGAAAAATAAAAGGATGTTCAAAAAACGATGCCAATCTAAAGTAGACATATGGGTGATGTTAATTAGCAACCATTTTGTGTGGTATAACTGCCTGTCTTACAAGCAGATACATTTAAATTGAGAAAAATGCTAATTTTTGCAATTTTTCGCTAATTTTCGGTGTTATTCACAATTAAATATAGAACATATCGAGCAAATTTTGCTAGTAACTTAAAGTGCAATGTGTCATGAGAAAACAATCTCAGAATCGCTTGGATAGGTGAAAGCATTCCAGAGTTATTACCACATAAAGTGAACATGTCAGATTTGAAAAATGAGGCTCTGTCAGGAAGGTCAAAAGTGGCTAGGGCGGGAAGGGGTTAACCTAGTTCGGTCCCCACCGTTACAGTCGGATGTCAGCTGTAAGATACAGCTGAGATCCGGTGATGATGGCACCGACTCAGCTTCTGAGCCGGTGCCAAACATTGTACGTCATTTTGCGTGAAGTCAATGCTTTCCAGGACGTACATATACGTCCAATGGCGGGAAGGGGTTAAAGAGCATCAATAAGAAAATGAAAAAAAAAACCACAAAATACATTGATTTAATAATAATTAAAAAGGTTCAGATTCACTTTTTAATTTTCTTCTTTATATTTGTCTTTTTTGTTCTAGCTTTTTTTTTTTCTCTGTTGACGTCGCCTCGTTGTAGTTGTCAGTACATTTTAGTTGTAGCATACGATACATGTACATCCGTGCATATTCAGGGTCCAAATGTTGGCTGAACAAGTAAATTTGCCCATTTTAGCTAATTTATAAAGTGTATTGCCAGCTCTACAATGGATGGAAGGAGGTAGAGCAACTACCGGGCCTTGGTGCTTGCTTGTTACGGGGACAGGTAGTGGAACATCTCTACCACAATCAGATTAGTGCAGCTTAAACGTGGTGCAAAGTCTAAGGGAGTCCTTACCTTCACCTGTAACCCCCTAGAAGAGATATAGACTTTGCTGCAGGGTTTTCACTAAGTTACGTACCCAGTATAGTACTGGACTACAGGAGCAAGTAGGCAAAGGTGAAGTTCATAAATATCTAGAAGTCAGGGCCAATGGTCAGATCACAGTGGTCCTCAGGATAGTCGATGATCAGTGGTTTATGCACTACAGGGACAAGCAAAGGAAGATGAGTTCAAAGAGAATCAGTACCTTTTGTGAGGCTGTTTACACAGCATTTTACACAGCCAACTAAAGCTCTAATCTGTCCTGATGAGGAGCAATAACTCCAAAACAGTGTTTTCTACAGATGGGTGTTCCTCGTTTTAAGACTTTTTAAGGGGTTAAACATTGACTTGCAAGGTAGTCAACTATATGTAACACTAGAGAGATAGTTTTCTTTGGTCTGGAGGAAAGCTACACTATCTGACCAAGGTATGTGGACAACTGACCATCACAGTTTTCTCCCCCTCTTTTGCAGCTGTAACAGCCTTTGATATTCTGGGAAAGCTTTCCACAATATTTTGGAGTGTCTGTGTGAATTTGTGCCCATTAAGCCAAAAGAGCATTTGGGGAGGAGGTCTGGCTCAGAATCACCATTCCAAAGATGTTGGTTGGAGTTGAGATCAAGGCTCTATGCAGACCCTTGAGTTCCTCCAAATCAAACTCCTCACCCCATGACTTTACAAAGCTCGCTGTGTGCACATGGACACAGTCCTGCTGGAACAGGAAAGGGCCAAACTAATACCACAAAGTTGGAAGCTACAATTTCTATGCTGCGGCATTACTATTGCCCTTCACTGGATGTAAGGGGCCAAACCTTGAAAAACATCCCCAGACCATTACCCTTCCACTAATGTTACAGTAGTCACTACGTATTCTGGCAGGTAGCATTCTCCTGGCATCCACCAAACCCAGATTCATTCATCAGACTGCCAGATAGTGAGACAAAATTCATCACTCCAGAGAACACGCTGCTTCAGAGTCCAGTGATTACGTGCTTTACACTACTCAAATTGACGTTTGGCATTGTGCATGGTGATCTTAGGCTTGTGTGCAGCGACCATAGAAACCCATTTTATGAAGCTCTGAACTAACAGTTTTCATGCTTATGTCACTTCTAGAGGGAGTGTGGATCTCTGTAGTAAGTAATATTTGATTTTTATGTGCCCTACGCTTTAGCATTCGGCGGCTACGATCTGTGAGTACCGTGTTCTTCCACTTCATGACCGAGCTGTTGTTACTCCTAGACGCTTTGACCGGGGAAGATCTAGCAGATAATAATAACACTTACAGGTGACCGGGGCAGATGTAGCACATAATAAAAGCACTTACAGGTGACCAGGGGCAGATCTAGCAGATAATAATAACGCTTACAGGTGACCGGGGAAGATCTAACAGATAATAACACATACAGGGGACCGGGGCAGATCTAGCAGATAATAATAACAACACTTACAGATGACCTGGGCAGAACTAGCAGATAATAATAACAACACTTACAGGTGACCCGGGGCAGATCTAGCAGATAATAATAGTAATTACAGGGGACCGGGGCGGATCTAGCAGATAATAATAACACAGGGGACAGGGTTAAAATGAGCAGGACAGAAATTATAATAATTAACTTGAGACAAAGGTGACATACTATGACAGTGCCATGTGTAAAGTCATTGAGCTCTTCAGTACGACCCATACTACTAGCAATGTTTATCTATGAAGCTTACATGGCTGTGTGCTTGATTTTATGCACCTATTTGCAATGAATGTGGCTGAAACAACTGAACTCAATAATTAGAAGGGGGGGTCCACATGCTTTTGGTGTATTTTGCATATTTTTTCTTGAGACAATTGCCTTTAAAGGGGTTTGCCCATCAGGGACATTTATGGCATATCCACTAGAGCCTAGAAAGGTAGAATGGGTTTTAGGGTCCCCCATTCTAGAGATAGGTGCGGGTCTCAGAGGTTTGACCTGCATCTATCTGACATTTTTGGCATATCCTGTGGATATGCTATAAATGTCCCTGATGGGCAAACCCCTTTAAATTTCTCTACAAGCTGGATCCCCACAAGGAGAATCAGTGCCTTTTGTGAAGCCGTTGAATTATAGGTAATGACTTTATAGAAGATCATAAAATACCGCTCAGTTCATTTTATTCAGCTCAGCAGAACATCCTGAAAATGTCATCTAAACGGACTCCTGCATTATGTTGTCCTTACATGTGAACTATAATCATAATTGAAAATGTCCTGATGAAATTGAACATAGTTCTAATTAAATCCAGGTTTCTCATGTATATGAATGGCAATGCTTTTTTTCATCTCCACATTCCGAAAGCTATACCTTCTTTTATTTATTTGTCTACATAGCCATATGGAGGTTTATTTGTTGTGGGACGACTTGTATTTGATCAATGGCACCATTTGGGGGGACTTATAATCGATTGAACTTGTATAAATTTTTAAAGGGTAATAGAAAAAAAAACTGCAATTTCGCCAAATTTATTTAAGTTAGTTTCTATCAATGTAATTTCTAAATGACATGTTAACTTTGATATGCAGGTCATTACGATTACGGTGATACCAATAGTTTCCCCATAGTTCTTTTAAAATCTTTTCTGCCTTTGCGCAATGAAACACTTTTTTTTACCACATTCTGAGAGCCATAACTTTTCTTTTTTTTTACTGTCTGTTTTTACTGTCTATTTTTACAAAGCGTTTCTGTCATTGTTCTTTAGCTTTTTGTTTTTAAGGTGTTCACCGTCTAGAATAAATAAAATTTTATTTTAATAGTACAGTTAATTACGGATGCGGCGATACCAATTATGTGTACGTTTTTGACAGTTTTGAAAAATATTTGTAAGGGAAGAAAAGCTTTTTTTTAAACTTTTTTTTCTTGTGAATTTTTTTTTCTCTGAACTTTATAATTAAAAAAAAATAAATAAATGTGTCCCTCTTTGGGAGGTGAACATAGGAACTCCTGATCATTTCTATAATACAGTGTAATATTTCTGTATTGAAATATATTATACCTATCTGACAATATTAGCCTACCTGGCAGAGTTGGGCCATTATTAGGTCCCTGGCTAACATGGCAATCCATCTTTAAAACCATGTAGGTATCCCATGGGTGGTATTGACCATGGCATATAAAGGGTTAAACAGTCGCGATCGACGTTATCTCTGATCCCGGCCAATAGAGCCACTGTCTCTATTGGTCCCGGTGATCATCTGACTGGTCATATGATCGCCGGGATTCCTTTAGTGACAGACTGCTACTAGGTCTTACTAGACCCAGCACAGCCCTATTAGTGACAATAGTCACTATGAGAGGGCTGATTTCCCCTGTAACTGGGGCTGCTACGCAGCCCCAGTTACAGTGGAAAGACATGGTGTAAAAGAAGAAAGAAAAAAAATTAAGTCCCCCAAAGGTCTTTTCTGACCTTTTGAGGGACAGACCATAATAATAAAAAAATAAAAGTAAAGCAAAGTGCAACTTTTTTAAATAATAGTAAACATAAAATAGCCACCCCCAAAAAAATGTTCCCCCTGCCTATCATTGTCGTAACGCTAGCCCTGAGCCAATTACCCTAAAATAGACGTGTAATATATTAAAATTCACGGTAGACAATGACCATCAGAAATAAAAGGTCTATTTTAGGGTAAAACTATGTTATTACCAGAAAAAAATAGCTAAAATGTAAAAAAAAGCTTCTTCTTTTACTATTATTTTCAAACTTTATGTCTAAAAATTCTAAAATAGCAAAAAGGATGTGTATAAAAATGCTAAAAAAAAGAAACCTGCATTGTCTACGGAAAAAACAACACAAAAATCACATCGCTAGAACCACAAATAAAAAAGTTATAGCCGTTTAGCTAACGAGAGCTAAACATGGCTAAACGGTGTCTTGTCCTGAAGGATCAAAATAGCCCAGTCCTGAACCGGTTAGGGTATGTTCACACGACAACGCCAAATACGTCTGAAATTACGAAGCTGTTTTCAGGAGAAAACACCTCCTGAATTTCAGTAGTTTTTACAAGTGCACGCATTTTTTGCGGTGTCTTTTTCAGGGCGTCTTTTTTCAAAACGGCCACGAAAAAAATGCCCTGTCAGGACAGAACGCCGTTTTTCCCAATGGGCAGATGTTTGGGGGCATTTTGCTTCCGTTTACTTTGGCCGTTTTTCGGCCATTTACGGGCCAAAAAACGTCCGATAATAAGCCGTGTGAACATACCCTCACTGTGACGAGCCATGCAGCTCTGTGCCCAGCTCATGATCAAGACAAATTCTCAAGCTATAGAATGTAAAAAATTATAGTTGCCATTGAATAATACAATATATCTTTACTGAGCATAGAAGTGATAGCCAGCTGCAAGAGCTTGTTTAGTATGGGAAGAGATGACAAAAACTGAGGGAGCATCATTATCATCTTTAGAGCTGATACATATGAGCAAAATACGATTATACGTGTGAGTTGTATATTTAGAAGCTTTACTAATCTCCAAAGACAGGATCGGATCTAACTATTCGGAGCTGTAATACACTTGTTTGCGTGAGCCCATAGACATATAAACAGACAAAGCTTTGGTTGCATGCAGCTCATTGGCTCGATGCAATTCAGTGGCTGTTTCACTCATAAGAGAATGCTGGGATTTTCTGCTGGGAGGGAGAAAGAGCTACTTTATTCAGAGTCTGGACCCAGAGCTTTTCATGTGGCTTCTGTAGAGATCACACACTGACTTTGTATGACCTGGAATGACCTGTATGATCCTCTGAGATAGTATGATGAGAGGGGTGTATTGCTCTGTATTTAACTATAAGACCAAGAGCATACCTTAATGCTGGTCCACAGCTAGCGTGGTCGCAACTTGGATGACGTCTTGATGACGGGGATTAGTGAAGCACAGTAGCACAGCACAATGAGGATGTGGTTGTCTTTGCCGATAAGGTTCCGAGGTCGCGGTCCACAGGATAGTGCCCAATAGACAGTCAGGCTGCAGTTGGCGGGTATGAAATTGTCAAACAGATCCGGTTTGGCAGCAGGCGGACAGCATCAGGTCCAGTAATCGATATCAGGAGATAGGGGCAGGTTCAGTCCAAAGGTCAATATACAGATAAAGAGGAGTCAAGCTGAAAGCTGGGTCAAACATGGAAAAACTCACTACCAGGGGTCATAACCAAGTACTGGGAGATGGAATGATTCCAATTTATGGGCCTCGAACAGTGACGTCGAACACTGCCCCGGGTCCCTGCGACTGGAACAGTACATCATAAGCAGGGGAGAGACATGGTGTCCCATTACAATGGGAATGCCACGGCTCTGGACAAGCCATCATTTTGTCTGCTGAGCAGGGAGGATGTCCGCGGCTGACAAGGAGTACTTGTGGCTTTAATTGACAACGGTTGGGACTTCCAATCATTTATCATAACCATTATAGTTCATTATAATATCGTTTTATCTTGGTGGTCTACCTACAGTCCAGTGTATCCTACTATGTACTGGTGGTATTCATCACTATTGTAGATCATAAATGGAATAGCTTTGAGCAATGGCAGCCATGTTTTTCAGGAACTCAGCAGATGAACTGTCATCTATTATATCTATATAATGCGTCCGTCCCATGTTATGTAACATTTTTGACATTTTAATATGATTTGTGTAAATTAGAAACTCATTAAAATCTTTGTATCCCTCTGACTCCATTATCCTCTCGAGACATATTATCTATAGATATTTACGTGTTGATTGAATACATGTTGTGAACAATTCTAACACGGTTGCATAAATTAACTTGATATATGCAAAAAAAAAAACTCTTAACACATTCATGACAAGCCCTATAAACCCCTCTAGATGTGCTCTTAAAGGGGGCTTTCCTTGAATTTATAATCTCCACTAATCCCGGGATCCCCTGTCCCTGTCCAAGATTCATATACTTTAATCCATACAAAAATAATACATCCTGAATGTTTTTTTAATCAATTTTGTTAACACCAAAAAGTTTCTGATAACAAAAGTGTACATTAAATAAGTTGTCCCTTCAGAGACCGCCCCTTTCAGGAAGGTGCTGCAGCGGCGATCGTCTGATTATCGCTGACCTGGCTCCCGGCATCTAGATGATTTTGCCAGGGATATCTGAGACCAGTCATGCATTTCCCCTGCAGCAAGCAATACAGGGGAAATGTATTAATAAATTGCGGCCCTTCAAATGAATGGCTGCCCATGTAATACATGGTCGGCTTGAGTCCGCCTGAACGGGAGCCGTTAATACAGAGCGTATTTCAATTCTGGCTCATACGACATCAATATGCCATAATAGGGCACAATATATCTTGCAGACAAACGGCAAAGGGTTAGAAAACCATAGCTGACAGAATGGATAGAAGAAATTAAAAATTATTATATTTTTTTTTTTTTGAGGGCATAGGGTTTTAGTAAATTCAGTAAATTCTATTTAATAGTTTTTTTTGCATATTTCATTTTCTATCCTTGAAAAAATTCTACATGCCATTCCATTCGAATAGCATATATAAATTCTAAGATTTTTTTCAAGAACATTCAAGAACAACTGTTAATTTATTAAATAATGGAGAAATATGTAAAAAATGGAAAGATCTTGATTCTCTCACGGAAAATGTAAAAATAACTAGTATTAACTGGATGAGAAAATACAGTAACAAATAACTAAATATACAAACAAATCACATAAAAAAAAGTTATTTAAAAACAAATTCGGTATTCTTATAATTGTAATATAGCCATTTATGGAATTCTCCAGTAAGCCCAATGCAATGTAGGCGCAGACGTAATGGACAGCGCATGACAAGGTGGTTTGGGTATTGCTATATTTTGAGGCTAAGTTCGAAGGAGTTTAAAGGGTTAAGCAAAAGGGGTCTGGCATAGGGCTGTATCTTTAAGTGGAGGGAGGAGTATGGTATATAAGCCCTGGTGGGATAGAGGCACCCCTCTTTCCCGCTGGACAACAGAAGAAAGTTTTTCCCGCCCTCCCTTATCTTGTTTTAGTGTTGCGGTGTAATGTCCGTGGTCACTGACCACGAACTCCTTCCATCTAGTCGACGCCCTTCTCTCCAGAGATGTCTGCACATATGGCCGTCCTGTTCCACAGTGACCACCAGGGTGCGCTCGCAAGCTCAGTCCAGACTTAAGAAGCCAAACCGCGCATGTGGGAGATTGAGCTGATTGCTCCCAGAGCACCTTGGGCTATAAGAAGGTCTCAGCCCCTTCCTCCCACGCCTGAGCGTTGTTGTCGTATCCTAAGTTTGTCTTGCAGATGGTCCCCTAGTGTTTCCTGCTCCCAGTGTTCCCTGTTCCTGTATCCTGTAACCGGTATCCTGATGTAGTGCCGTGTTGAGCTGTTGCCGTGCTGTGCTGTATACCATGCCTGTCCTGCTACTCCGCGCCTGACGTCTACCTGTTGCCTAGTCCCAGCCAAGCCTGCCTTGCTACTGTTTGACCTGCCACAGGTACCCTATATGAACTATAGACTCTGACCTGCGCCCTGTTGGCCAGCTGCCATACCGCCAAGGCGGTACGGCCCAGTGGGTTCATGAACCCTACGTGATATGCGGTAGGTGGGTTTGCGATTTGTCACAGTAAGGTTTGTGGTAGGAGGAGGGGTCTTTGAAGGCACGTAATGGGAAGAAGGAGAACAACATATAACATTGTTGGAAAATAACTCGGGGCATTTAACCCTGGGTAGTATTGTAGGGGCTGGGGAGTGGTTACCCAGCTTGTTTCATACATTCCTGATGGGCAGGGTCCCCAGAAAGGGTAGGTCTTGGAGATGGTTGTTGCCCTCGGATCAGGTGCAGTACGGCTGTAGGGCAATAAGTTCCAGACCTGACAAGGAAAGGATGGAGTTAAAAAATATAATGCCTGAAGTGCCTTCAAAGATCCTTTAACATGGGAATGTTTGCAGAATAGTGTAGGGTGTTAATTTATAGAGTGTTTGTTATATTATGGTTATGCTATGTAATTACATTTGAGTATTTTGTGTATTTAATAAATGGCTGCTGTTGCCTTTACACCAATTTCAAGTTGTGGTCCCTTATTGGGTTACTGGTGGTGGGAGGTCATAGATAGCAAAGGCATCAAACAGCAGGAAAAAAGAAAAATTGGATCCAGCGTGAATGTATATAAAATGGAAGCTAGTTCCAAGTTTAATTGTATAAAGTCTAAAACAGGACCTGGTTGAAAGGTAATGTCCTGAAGTGTAAGGAGAGATATCGTAGGTGAAGTAAGCCTACACATTTCAGACGCTTCTTGCGTCCTTAATCATTAGCCAGGACATTACCTTTCAACCAGGTCCTGTTTTAGACTTTATACAATTAAACTTGGAACTAGCTTCCATTTTCTATACATTCATGCTGGATCCAATTTTTCTTTTTTCCTGCTGTTCACTCATCGTGTGCCGACACGAGGATCCGTGCGGGTTCATCTGAGCAAACCCTCAAACAAGGTGAGCTGGAGGTTTCCTTTCTACTATTTTTCAAAGGCATCAAACATACATTTAAGTCATGTGTAAAAGAATATGTAGAATTACACGTATATGTAATGTAAATAGTATTTTAAGGTATAGATATTCCAAAATTCTCATGTAAGAAAGAATAATGGAGAAAAAAAAACCAAGTTAAACACAGCTACATAGGCTGAGAACTAATTTTAAAAATGTCCACTTTATTGATCCTATGGGAGAACATAGGGTATGTCCACTTTTGAAACCATTGTTTTGCTCCAATGCATATACAATTTAAAAAAATTAAGCAAATTTGCAAATATCCTACATTCAAAATCTCCAAGCATTTTGTGTACACAGCTTCTATGCAGATCTATGTGTCTTCATGGTTACAGGCTACAAACTCTGCGTGTAGTCTGATCCTGCAGTCATGTGTTACTCCAAAAGGTGTAACTTGAAGCTCCTTGGCCTCAACCTACCATATTATGTGGCGAAGAGGCTTTTGGGCCCACCTCAGACAATGCTACCTCTACCCCTCTTCTTGCTAAGCTACAGACAGTAAAACAGGGAACAGACAGAGTGGAGTCACACATGACTGCAAGATCAGACTACAAAGACATCTACTTCCATACTGTGCTGGTACAACATCTTGAAGGACAATCTGCATGGGAAAAGCGGGTGGAACTTCATATACTAATATGGTAAACTTTACATTTTCAAAAATAGAATGTAACCTCCATTAATTTTATTGGTAGGTAATGCTAGGCCAACTCTCCACCCAGAGCCTCTATTCTTGTGATTGATGGATGTCCCAAGGACTGAACCCCCGTCAATCACACTTTGATGAACTGTCTGTTAAGGTCAGGCCTCGGGACAACAGTGGGCCCACTATGTCACACATGGATTTGGTAGGGGCAAACTGGGTTCAGAGTCTAATGGATTTTTCCTCACGGTTATATTGAAAAAATAAAAACGTTATGGCTGCTGAAAGGCAGAGAGGCAAAAATGGAAAAATTTAGCTGGTCATTAAGGTCTCTTCAGGCTCGGTCACTAAGGGGTTAATAAAGTCTATGAGCGAGAAAACCCTTTTAAGGGGATTTGTGCTGAAAAACTTATAAGCATTTTCCTGTGTTTCTCTTCAATCGAGGACTACTGATTTTCTATAATTATCTAGATAGGAAGTGATGTCTACACAGTGCCCGAGCACCATCAGGGTTCTCATCTATCTTACAGGTTATTGGTGGTGAGTTGGCCTTTGTATATTTTTTGGTATTATCTGTAACTTTTTGAAAAATTCCTTCCACTTGCTGTTCTGAAACTGTTGATACTTTGCTGACTCGACTCTGCGGTATGTTTATGTTGTGTGCAATTAGAAGGATGTGATTCAAGTGGATAAGTGCCGCATACATTTTATATTCTGTAATTTCTTGTCGGCTTTTACAATCATTTGCATTCGGCATATGTGCATTACCTTGGGGACTATTTGCAAGTTGAGCTTCAAAATCAAGGAGATAATATATGGATAATGGACAATTTTATCAGGTAGGAATTAGAACAATTTCTGTATTTCTTTTCTAGATTCTAATGAAGGGCAGGTCCACTGCACAGAATTAGGATTTATTTATTTTTGGGTTGTTTTGTTACCCTACACTTTTTACATTTTCATCACATGAGAAAACATGAAAATTTGCACACAAAAAAAAAGTTAATCAGGGGTGAAGGGTTGGTTATGGTTGGTGGCTATTGAGATTAAAGATTGATCAACAGAAGGGTGATTATAATGGCCACTAAGAAGGAACATTAACCCCTTCCCTCTTTAGCCACTTTTGACCTTCCTGACAGAGCCTCATTTTTCAAATCTGACATGTGTCACTTTATGTGGTAATAACTCCGGAATGCTTTCACCTATCCAAGCGATTCTGAGATTGTTTTCTCGTGACACATTGGACTTTATGTTACTGGCAAAATTTGCTCGATATGTTCAGTATTTAATTGTGAAAAACACCAAAATTTAGCGAAAAATTGCAAAAATTAGCATTTTTCTCAATTTAAATGTATCTGCTTGTAAGACAGGCAGTTATAATACACAAAATTGTTGCTAATTAACATCCCCCATATGTCTACTTTAGATTGGCATCGTTTTTTGAACATCCTTTTATTTTTCTATGACCTCACAAGGCTTAGAACTTTAGCAGCAATTTCTCACATTTTCAAGAAAATTTCAAAAGGCTATTTTTACAGGGGCCAGTTCAGTTGTGAAGTGGTTTTGAGGGCCTTATATATTAGAAACCCCAAAAAAGTCACCCCATTTTAAAAACTTCACCCCTCAAAGTATTCAAAACAGCATTTAGAAAATGTCTTAACCCTTTAAACATTTCACAGGAATTAAAGCAAAGTAGAGGTGAAATTTACAAATTTCATATTTTTCTGCAGAAATACATTTTTAATACAATTTTTTTTATAACACAGAAGGTTTTACCAGAGAAATGCAACTCAATATTTGTTGCCCAGTTTTTGCAGTTTTAGGAAATATCCCACATGTGGCCGTAGCGTGCTACTGGACTGAAACACCGGCCTCAGAAGCAAAGGAGCACCTAGTGGATTTTGGGGCCTTATTTTTGTTAGAATATATTTTAGGCACCATGTCAGGTTTGAAGGGCTCTTGCGGTGCCAAAACAGTCAAAATCCCCCAAAAGTGACCCCATCTGGGAAACTAGACACCTCAAGGAAATTATCTAGGGGTGTAGTGAGCATTTTCACCGCACAGGTTTTTTACAGAAATTATTGGAAGTAGGCCGTGAAAATTAAAATCAACATTTCTTCAAAGAAAATGTAGGTTTAGCGATTTTTTTTCTCATTTCCACAAGGACTAAAGGAGAAAAAGCACCGCAAAATTTGTAAAGCAATTTCTCCCGAGTAAAACAATACCTCACATGTGGTAATAAACGGTTGTTTGGAGACACGGCGTGGCTGAGAAGGGAAAGAGCGCCATTTGGCTTTTGGAGTTCACATTTAGCAGGAATGGTTTGCGGAGGCCATGTCACATTTACAAAGCCCCTGAGGGGACAAAACAGTGAAAACCCCAAACAAGTGACCCCATTTTGGAAACTATACCCCTTGAGGAAATTATCTAGGGGTATAGTGAGCATTTTGACCCCACAGGTTTTTTGCAGAAATTTTTGCAAGTAGGCTGTGAAAATGAAAATCTACATTTTTTCAAATAAAATGTAGGTTTAGCTAATTTTTTTTCATTTCCACAAGGACTAAAGGAGAAAAATCACCATAAAATTTGTAAAGAAATTTCTCCCGAGTAAAACAGTACCCCACATGTGGTAATAAACGGCTGTTTGGACACACGGCGAGGCTGAGAAGGGAAAGAGCGCCATTTGGCTTTTGGAACTCAAATTTAGCAGGAATGGTTTGCGGAGGCCATGTTACATTTACAAAGCCCCTGAGGGGACAAAACAGTGGAAACCCCCCACAAGTGACCCCATTTTGGAAACAACACCCATTGAGGAAATTATCTAGGGGTATAGTGAGCGATTTGACACCACAGTTTTTTTGCAGAAATTATTGGAAGTAGGCCCTGAAAATAATAATCTACATTTTTTCAAAGAAAATGTAGGTTTAGCTAATTTTTTCTCATTTCCAGAAGGACTAAAGGAGAAAAAGCACCACAAAATTTGTAAAGCAATTTCTCCCGAGTAAAACAATACCCCACATGTGGTAATAAACGGCTGTTTGGACACACGGCAGGGCTTAGAAGGGAAAGAGCACTATTTGACTTTTTGAGATCACATTTAGCAGGAATGATTTGCGGAGGCCAGGTCACATTTGCAAAGCCCCTGAGGGGACAAAACAATGAAAACGCCCAAAAAGGGACTCCATTTAGGAAACTACACCTCTTGAAGAATGCATCTAGGGGTGTAGTGAGCATTTTGACCCCACAGATGTTTCATAGAATTTATTAGAATTAGGCAGTGAAAATAAAAACAGTCCTTTTTCTTCAATAAGACGTAGCTTTAGTGCAAATTTTTTCATTTTCTCAACAAATAAAGGAAAAAAAGAACCCAACATTTGTAAAGCTATTTCTCCCGAGTACGGCAATACCCCATATGTGGTCATAAACTGCTGTTTGGGCAAACGGCAGGGCTCAGAAGGGAAGGACCGCCATTTGGAGTGCAGATGTTGCTGGATTGGTTTCTGGGCACCTGTGGGCCCAAAACAGTGGAAACCCCCCAGAAGTGACCCCATTTTGTAAACTACACCCCTCAATGCATTTACCAAGGGGTGTAGTAAGCATTTTAACCCTGCAGGTGTTTTGTAGAAATTAGTGTGCGCTCAATGTTGCAGAGTGAAAATGGGATTTTTTTCCATAGATATGCCAATATGTGGTGCCCGGCTTGTGCCACCATAACAAGACAGCTCTCTAATTATTATGCGGTGTTTCCCGGTTTTAGAAACACCCTACATGTGGCCCTAATCTTTTGTCTGGACATATGACAGGGCTCAGAAGTGAAGAGTACCATGCGGAGTGGAGGCCTAATTTGGCGATTTACAAAGTATTGGTTCACAACTGCAGAGGCTCAGATGTGAAATAATAAAAAGAAACCCCTGATAAGTGACCCCATTATGGAACTGCACCCCTCAAGGCATTTATTAAGGGGTGTAGTGAGCATTTTCACCCCACAGGTCTTTTCCATAAATGAATGCGCTGCGGATGGTGCAAATTAAAAATTTATATTTTTCCCTAGATATGCCATTCAGTGGCAAATATGTCATGCCCAGCTTATGACGCTGGAGACACACACCACAAAAATTGTTAAAAGGGTTCTCACGGGTATGACGGTGCCATATATGTTGAAGGAAACTGCTGTTTGGGCACGCTGTAGGGTTCAGGGCCGAGGGAGCACCATTTGGCTTTTGGAGAGCGGATTTTGCTTGGTACTATATTTGTTTGAGTATTGCTGGTGTTTTATAATGTGGGGGTACATGTAAGCGGGGCGGAGTATATAAGGGGCATAGTCAGGTGGTATAAAAAAATAAAAATAATCCATAGATGTGTGTTACGCTGTGAAGCAATCCTTTCTGCACAGGCCGGTGTCGCACTGATAAATGGTGTCATTTCTTATCCCCCTTTTGGTCCACACTCCGCGCCTTTGTAGTTTGGGGAATTTTGCTGGGAAAGTATTATCCTGGTATAATACGGGCACCGTCGCTTCCATCGGATATGATTGGGCCCTCCCTTCCTGGTTCCCTAATTTTAGGTCCTTGATAAATCGCCTCTTGAAACAGAAGAAATGTTCTCCTCGGGCACAACTGCATATTTTTTTATTTCCTGACTTATTGGAGCCATAACTAATTTTATTTTTCATAGACGTAGCGGTATGAGGGCTGGTTTGTTGCGGGACAAGCTGTAGTTATTATTGGTACCATTTTGGGGTACATGTGACTTTTTGATCACCTTTTATCCTATTTTTTGGGATGCCAGGTAAACCAAAAAACGCAATTCTGGCACAGCTTTTTTTGGTTTTTTTTTATACAGAGTTCACCACGCATTATAAACTACATGTTACCTTTATTCTGCGGGTCAGTACGATTCCGGCGATACCTCATTTATAGAACTTTTTTATGTTTTACAACTTTTTGCACAATAAAATTACTTTTGTAAAAAGAATGTATTTTTTCTGTCGCCAAGTTGTGAGAACCATAACGTTTTAATTTTTTTGTCGACGGAGTTGTATGAGGGCTTGTTTTTTGCGGGACGAGCTATAGTTTTTATAGGTACCATTTTTGGATACGTGCGACTTTTTGATCACTTTTTATTGTAATATTTGTAGGGCAAAGTGACTAAAAAACAGAAACTCTGGTAACGTTTTTTACGGGTTTTTTTTACGCTGTTCACCGCGTGCAATAAATAATATAATATTTTGATACCTCCGGTCGTTACGGTCGTGGCGATACCAAATACATATGGTTTATTATTATTTTTCAATAATAAAGGACTTGATAAGAGTAAAAGGGGGATTGTGTGTTATTTGATTACTTGAAACTTTTATTGTTTTCAAACTTTTATTTTTTGCACTTTTTTTTACACTTTTTTATACTTTTTTTACACTTTTTCTCAAGTCCCACTAGGGGACTTGAAGGTCCAACGGTCAGATTTTTTTTTTTCTAATACATTGCACTACCTATGTAGTGCAATGTATTAGATCTGTCAGTCATTCACTGACAGCAAGCCGTTTAGGCTTCGCCTCCCGGCGGGGCCTAAATCGGCTTCCGTAATGGCAGAGCAGGAGACCATTGTGTCTCCTGTTGCCATAACAGCAGTCGCCAGTTCCGATTGCCTGTCAGGGCTGGCGATCTGCTTGTAACCGCTACGATGCAGCAATCGCTTTCGATTGCTGAATCGAAGGGGTTAATGGCAGGGATCGGAGCTAGCTCCGGTTCCTGCCGTTACAGGTGGATGTCAGCTGTACAGTACAGCTGACTTCCACCGCTGATGACGCCGGATCAGCTCCTGACCCGGCGCCATCTTGCCGGCAGCTACGGAAGCCGATCAGGCTCCGCCGCCGGGCGGATCTTGACCGGCTTCGGTGCTAGGCAGACCGGGAGGCCAGTATTAGGCCTCCGGTTGCCATTGCAGCCACCGGAACCCCGGCAATTTCATTACTGGGGTTCCGATGAGCTGCAAACACCTTAAGTGCAGCGATCGCGTTTGAGCGCTGCACTTAAGGGGTTAATGGCGGGGATCGAAGCTAATTTCGGTCCCCGCCGTTACAGTCGGATGTCAGCTGTAAGATACAGCTGAGATCCGGTGATGATGGGACCGGCTCAGCTTCTGAGCCGGTGCCAAACGTTTGACGTACATGTACGGCAAGATGCGGGAAGTCAGTACTTTCCATGACGTACATGTACGTCAAATGTCGGGAAGGGGTTAAAAGGATAATCAAAAAAATTAACATTTTTAGTGCAAATTTAAAACATTTTATGTGACTATACACCGCGTTCCAAATTATTATGCAAATGTTATTTTTCGCTGATTTTCCTAAATAGTCGATGCAAATGACAGTCAGTATAATCTTCAAGCCATCAACCGTTGGAGTATAATGCGAATTTTATTGAACAAATCTAATGATAACAGATTTTTTTTAGAAGTAAAAAAACTCAAAATGCACTGTTTCAAATTATTATGCACAACAGAGATCAAAACATTTTAAAGGTTGTAAAGAGAACTAAAATGGTAATCTGTTGAATTTGCAGCATCAGGAGGTCATATTTACAGAAATCAAAAGCTCTTTCAATGAAAAAAAACTTAACAGGCCAAGTTACATGTTAACATAGGACCCCTTCTCTGATATCACCTTCACAATTCTTGCATCCATTGAATTTGTGAGTATTTGGACAGTTTCTGCTTGAATATCTTTGCAGGATGTCAGCATAGCCTCCCAGAGCTTCTGTTTTGATGTGAACTGCCTCCCACCCTCATAGATATTTTGCTTGAGGATGCTCCAAAGGTTCTCAATAGGGTTGAGGTCAGGGGAACATGGGGGCCACACCATGAGTTTCTCTCATTTTATGCCCATAGCAGCCAATGACACAGAGGTATTCTTTGCCGCATGAGATGGTGCATTGTCATGCATGAAGATAATTTTGCTACGGAAGGCACGGTTCTTCTTTTTGTACCACGGAAGAAAGTGGTCAGTCATAAACTCTTACTTTGCAGAGGTCATTTTCACACCGTCAGGGACCCAAAAGGGGCCTACGAGCTCTCTCCCCATGATTCCAGCCCAAAACATGACTCCGCCACCTCCTTGCTGACGTCGCAGCCTTGTTGGGACATGGTGGCCATTCACCAACCATCCACTACTCCATCCATCTGGACCATCCAGGGTTGCACGGCACTCATCAGTAAACAACACGGTTTGAAAATTAGTCTTCATGTATTTCTGAGCCCACTGCAACCGTTTCTGCTTATGAGCATTGTTTAGGTAGGGGTGGCCGAATAATAGCTTTATGCCCACTTGCAAACCTCTGGAAGATCCTACACCTTGAGGTTCGCGGGACTCCAGAGTCACCAGCGGCTACAAATACCTCTTTGCTGCTTTGCAATGGCATTTTAGCAGCTGCTGTCCTAATCCTATTAATTTGTCTGGCAGAAACCTTCCTCATTATGCCTTTATCTGAACTAACCCGTCTGTGCTCTGAATCAGCCACAAATCTTTTCACAGTACGATGATCACGCTTAAGTTTTCTTGAAATATCCAATGTTTTCATACCTTGTCCAAGGTATTGCACTATTTCACGCTTTTCGGCAGCAGGGAGATCCTTTTTCTTTCCCATATTGCTTGAAATCTGTGGCCTGCTTAATAATGTGGAACGTCCTTCTTAAGTAGTTTTACTTTGATTGGGCACACCTGGCAAACTATTTATCACAGGTGTCTGAGATTGATTACAATGATCTAAAGAGCCCTAAGACACAATACCATCCATGAGTTTAATTGAAAAACTAATAATTAAATGTTTATGACACTTAAATCCAATGTGCATAATAATTTGGAACACGGTGTATTAAAAAAAAATTCAGATACTGCAGTTTTCACGCTGGCCAATAAAGCAGTCACAATATGCTGACATTTCCTGCTTTCTGCAGCTCACTGATCATATACTGATGTGGATAGGTCATCGGTATAAAAAACAGTCCCCAACCTGGATAACCCCTTTAAAGCTGGTGCTTCGGTAGATTTTTTCAAGTAGCTGGGGCCCAAATTCAATAGTTCAATACAAAATAAATGTAACCCTGCACACTTTGAAAATATCCGGAGCTGGTAAAGATAAAGAAAGTCCATTCTACTCTTCTCTTTATAAGCCCAAAAAAAAAAAAAAAAAATTCTTCTTTACCGCTCTAACGGCCAAAAGTTCACAAACTAGTCCTTAGTTTAGAAGGTACTACTCTCCTTCACACCATGAGGAAAAAGCATAAAGGTAGTATTGGGTGCTTTTAGAGATGGATGTCATTTGAACTCTATAGTTCCACCATCTACAGGGTAAAAATATATAAATAATTTAAACTTGTGCAAAACTTCATAAATTTTTTTATCCTATATTGTAAAATCATATTCTCAAGAAATCGTGTCTACCAGTGTTTTATGTTCTCGATTTATAATATATTACAGTATTCGTGTTTTAAAACTGTATCAAAATGTTTTATATTCGAACAGTAAAAAATATATTTACTAGGACTTCTTGTTTTCCCTACCCAGTCACCTGACCTGGTTCTACCGATCCAGAGGCTAATCGTATAATTTCATTCAGGCGTGACGGTGATGACCACATGACCCCTACGGACCGACTACGATCCATTCAGGGATGACGGGAATGACCATATGACCCTTACGGACCATCTATGATTCTCTAAGAAGACTTTGTCTACCTATTTACATAATTTTCAATTTTTTTTAGGTGCACCAGTGCATAAGCATATATTTCAATATCATCATAAAGGCGTCTTTTCTTTCCTAAGGTTCAGTGAATCACAGTTTTAAAGCACCACACCAATGGCATGCCACTACAAGGTAAATATTTAAATAAGTAACCCTACCACCATTTTTTTTTTCTAAGTCTCTAATTGTTGTGTATCTCTACTTCACTAATTCTAAAAACATTTTAGCTTAAATTCAGCATTTAATCTAGTTTCTAACGTATCTAATTGATTAGGGCCTGTACACCGTACACAGTACATCTGCGTTGGAGGTTCTATTAAGGGCCTCAGTCACAGGTCTGGTCCAAAATGACAGATACAATAGCATAGTGTGCTTCGCAATTTTTCTTTTGATGGAACAATGGACACCGTGGCAGAAATCCGACGGAACTCATTAAAGTAAATGGGATCCCTCGAGCACCGATGGTGTTCGTCAAGCAATGGATCTGGCACTTCAAATATTTTCGTTGTTCTGCTCCTCTGCCGGGGCAAAGTAATGGTAACACCGAAATCAAATGTGAGCAGGCCCTCATTCCAATAGCTTTCTATTTGGCTGAACTTTTTAGTGTAGTTCTCCCCCTTCCAATTAGGTCTAACCAATTCAACAGCGTAAGAAATAGTTCCCATAGGGTTACTGTTGTGTTTCCATTTATAATGTGCTGAGACACTGATACAATTAACTTTTTCCTGTATTATTACAGTGATCAGCAATTCCCTTTTTGAGTTTTCTTCCTGTTCTCCGTATGGATAAAAGGCCACAGGGACACTTAGGACATAAATGACTCCTTTGTTGTTTCAAGTTATTAAAGTGTAGCTAAATGTTTGACAAACTTCTGACATGTCATAGTGACATGTCAGAAGTTTGGATTGGTGGGGGTCCGAGCACTGGGACCCCCACCAATCGCTAGAACGAAGCAACTGAAGTGCTCGTGTGAGCGCTCAGCTGCTTCGTGTCTGTTCAGCTTTTTCCGGAAATAAATGTATCGGTGTACGGACTCAAGTCATTTATTGTATATATTTTCTTGTTACTTATAGTCTGAAGCATATTTTCAGATATTTTTATTTTACTTTGACCTACTTAATTTACATGCTTTACATGTTAGACAAGGGTAAAAATCTTTATTGGGAATGGAGGGACATTTTTGGAATTTGATACAGCTTGTGGTTACGATAGGATATTAGATTCGTCAATTAGATACGTTGAAAACTAGAGGATTAAATACTGACTTTTGACTGAAAAGTTTTATTAAAATAGTCTAGTAGAGATGAACAACACTTTGAAAAAAATTGGTGGTAGGGTAATAATTTAAATATTTACCTTGTAGTGGCTCGCCATTGGTGCAGTGCTTAAAAACTGTCCTTCTCTGCACCTTAAGAAAGAATAGACGCCTTAATGATGATATTGAATTATATGATCATGCACAAAAAACCTTAGAAATGTATGTAAATAGGTTGCAAAGTCCAATTAGTGGGTTGTAATTAGTCCATTGGGGATATGTGGTCATTCCCGTTATCCCTAAATGGATCAGAGTTTGTTGGTAGGAGTCATGTGGTCATTCCCCATCATCACTGAATGGATCTTAGTTGGTCCATAGGGGTCATGTGGTCATTCTTGTTATCCCTGAATGGATCGTAGTTAGTTCGTAGAAGTCATGTGGTCATTCCCCGTTATCCCTGAAAGGATAGTAGTTGGTCCGTAGAGGTCAAGTGGTGGTTCCCCTTCATCCCTGAATGAAAATGTAAGATTAGCCTCTGGATTGGTAGAACCAGGTCAGGGGACTGAGGTGGAAGTACAAAAATTCCCAGTAAATATATTTTTTGCTGTTCGAACATAAAACTTTTTCATACAGTTCTAAAACAAGAATACTTTAATATATTATAGAACCTAAAACATCGTTAAATAAGATTTCTTAAGAATATATTACCATATAGGATAAATTGGATGTAGGACTTAAATAAATGAATGATGTTTTGCACAAGATTAATTTATTTATATATTTTTGTGGTGTATATGTTATGTATTTGAAATATTTCTATATGGATAAATTCTTGGATATGATTATTCTATATTTTTAGATGTTGTAATTAGCGACTGTTCAAAATTGTTTCAAAAGGATAGATTTGTACATGCCCAGTATGCCCTGGCAGAAGCCGACACAGGTAAACCCAGGGTTGGGCAGTTACTTTGCGTGCTGTGATTTTAATTTATATGCATGTTTTGTGCCCCGCACTTTGTGAGTGTTATTAAATTCTTTGACTTTCCACAGTTGGTATGGTGCTATTCTATTTCATTTATAATTCAAACGCTATAGGACTGTAACCAGAATCCGGACAAGATTATTCTGTTGACGGTGGGACTTCCATATCTAAAAGGGCCCAATACTGCTTTCATTATTTTCCTCATGGTGTGAAGGAGAGTAGTATCTTCTAAACAAAGGACTAGTTTGTGAACTTTTAGCCGCCAGAGCAGTAAAGTAGAAATTAGATTTTTGGGTATTTTAAAAGTTATTCTCCATTTTTGGTCGAGGTTTGTTTGAATAATAACCTAGAACTAATGGAAGGCAATATACTGCTTTCTCTGGGAGACCTACCCATAGGGTGCTACAGTAATCCAGCCGTGAGGTTATGAAGGTTTGTACCAGTGTATAAAGATCTTCTGGTGGAATGAGTTGTTTAATTCTTGCAATGTTCCTCAGGTAGTAGAAGTGTGAAGATGTAATAATGGCAGATATCTGGTTCCTGAGAGACGGTTCCCCATCAAGAATTACACCCAAATTGTGTACATCGTCTGAGCTTCGATGGATTTTTTCTTCCAGCGATAGAGGTGTTGGATGTGCAAGTTGCCATTTTGCTGTTAGGCGATGACCTCCGACCAAGAGAACTACAGTATTGTCCGGGTTTAGTTTTAGCCATCTGGCCTTCATCCGGTCTTGTAGTTCAATTAGGCAGAAATATATAGCTGAAGATGGGTCATCTACTCCAGGCTTAAAGGACAGGTATAGTTGGATATCATCTGCATAGAAATGATATGCCAGACCATGGCTCTCCATTATTTTCAACCATGGTAGCATGTAATCTGCAAACAGCAAAAGGGCAGAAAACGGAGTCCTGTGGTAGTCCATATTTTGGGGTAACAGGTGATGAGGCAAGAGATACTCTTTGTGGTCTGCCAGCCAGAAAAGCACTAAACCACTGAAGTACTGTGCCACCAATTCTACAAAACTCCTTAAGTCTATGTCATGGTCGACTCAACTGTATGAAATCCCGCTGAAAGGTCTAAGAGTATTAGGATGGTGCATTAAATTACCTGGTTCCATAGTACATCTTAGCTAATCAATAAAATAGTCTGTTTCCGCCTTTAGAAATCATATTCATTGTATAGATCATAAAAAATATACAATGTTTGTTATTTATATTCGATTAAAAAAAAAGATTCAATGAAGAGTTATGACATTTACTTAGATGTGTGGCGCCACCTGGTGTTTAAAATGTATGGCAATATGCATATCCACCTGATCAGCTGAGTGCTGGTGGACACAGATGCTCAGTCACTCTTCCCACACCATTGTCTTTGCATTGTGATCCCTGTTCACTGCAAAGCAACCAATAGAAATAGATTTCTGCCTTGCTTGTCAGGGAAGGAGCAGAGTTTCTACAGTTGCATGAAGTATAGCTGAGAAAAGTACTTCTGCAGGGGAAGTAAGAGGGATGGAGACTGAATCTGCCAGCTGCCAGAGGGGAATGGAGATTATAAATCTGCTTAGAATCATTCCCCCAGCATCACAGATTAGCAGCAGCACCAAGGGGGACACAGAGAAGCAAAATAATAATGGCAAGAAACACTAATGAAAAGAAACACTGAAAATTACTTTAAAACAGCTATTTACAACATTTATGGACTTTTGGTATGAAAATAATTCCTGGGATAACACCTTTAAAATACTAGTGCAAACTCAACCTCCATTAATCTTCTCGTCTCTTGTACTTCTTGCCTATGAATATTTATTGTTACACTAGGCTGTTATAATTTCCATGAGACATTTCCTTATATTTAAGCGTTTCTTTATATTTATTAACCCTATGATGAATTATTCTAGTCTTTAACGCCCACTGACTCAAACATCAGTTTAAGATGAGAGGAACATAGTAATGTCTCAAAGGCAGTGATGGATTACCATCCACCTGGAGGATTTGCGAAGCTTCACATTTCTGTCACAGTCATTTCACAAAGTTGCATCTACCTTGTTACGGAAAGATGATGAGGATGCACAAGAGAAGTCTACCATTCATTTTCTCATCTTGAAGGTGTTAATGATCATATATCACTCTCACTAAGGTTCCAGTCTTCAGCTCTGTGAAGGCAAGAATTGCTTTTCTGTTTTGCTATCTACGTACACAAGATCCTTATTTTCAACATATGAACTTGATTTTATCCTTAAAGGGGTTGTACCAGAATTGACAATTATCACCTATTCCACCACTGGGACCCCCACCGATCACGAGAACGGCACCCCCAAGCCACCCATTAATCCTCAGTGCTCATCCGCAGCGATGAGGAGCTTGAATGGAGCAGTGGTCAAGCAACACGCTCCCGCTCCATTCAAAGTCTATGGGAATGACGAAAACAGCCGAGTACAGCGCTCGACTGTTTCCGTCAGTCCTAAAGATATTGAATTGAGCGGCATGCACATGCTTGACCTTGCTCCATTCTTGAATTATGCCTTTATACTAAACCATATGCAAAATTACTTGAAGGCGCCCATGAGCGTATACTACTGGGTGGCATTTTCACAATGTGTCCGGTGTCTACTTGCAAAAAATATATGGGTATGGGGTATAATTTGACAGGTTTTATTTGTACATGTTTGTAGAAGTGTAAAAATAGTTCGAAAACCCCTCTTAGTGAAAGGGTTATGGGTCAGCCGCATGCTTTAACCCAGCGGCCAACAGCCCTGATAGTTTCGTTGTTGTGAATCAGAGGATTCTGACAGTTGACATTTTCATGGCATAAGCACTTCTTCAAAAAGAGGACATCTCAGCTGCTCAATTTCGACATCCCCTTCCTGAATACTATAAAGGTAGACTGTAAAGGTTTTCAAATAAAGTCTGATCATTATCCTTCTGCCCAGGGCGGTATTTATACCTTACGCTGCCCTAGGCAATAAGCCTGAATATGCCCCCATTAACCCCTTAATGACCAGGCCATTTTGCACGTTAATGACCAAGGATTATTTTATTTTAGTCGCATTCCAAGAGTCCTAACTTTTTTTTTATTCCATCGACATAGCCGTATAAGGGCTTGTTTTTTGCGGGACGAGTTGTATTTTATAATTGCGCCATTTTTAGATGCTTATAATATATCGATTAACTTTTATTAACTTTATTTTAGGAGAGAATTGAAAATAAGCAGCTATTCCAGCATTAATTTTCACGTTATAAATTTACGCCATTTACTATGCAGTGTAAATAACATGTTAACTTTATTCTATGGGTCGGCACAATTACGGGGATACCAAATATGTAGAGGTTTTATATGTTTTCCTACGTTTGCACAATAAAAAGCCTTTTAGAAAAAAATTACTTGTTTTTGCATCGCCGCATTCCAAGAGCCGTAATTTTTTTACTTTTCCGTCAATGTGGCCGTATGTGGGCTTGATTTTTGCGGGCTAATGTTTAGTTTTCATTAGTACTATTTTGGGTTACATTGGACTTATAGATTAACTTTTATTTAATTTTTTATGGGGGGAATGGTAGAAAAGAAAGAATTTTGCCGTTGTTTTTTTTTGGACGCGTTGTTACGATCGCGGGGATACCATATATGTGTATGTGTTATTTGTTTTGACACTTTTACTAAATAAAACCACTTTTTGGTTTTATTTGATTTTGACTGTAATTTATTTTATTTTTTCACAAACTTTAACTGATTTACATTTTTTTTTTTAGTCCCACCAGGGGACTTCACTATGCGATCTGCTGATCACATATATAATGCTTTGGTATACTTAGTATACCAAAGCATTATTGCCTGTCAGTGTAAAACTGACAGGCAATCTGTTAGGTCATGCCTCCGGCATGGCCTAACAGGCATTTGCTGAAGGCAGACCTGGGGGTCATTGTTAGGCCCCCAGCTGCCATGGAAACCCAATGGCGACCCGCAATTTCTTTGCGGGGGCGCCGATGGGGTGACAGAGGGAGCTCCCTCTGTCAAACACATTAGATGTCGCTGTCACTATTGACAGCGGCATTTAATGGGTTAAACTCCCGGAATCGGAGCGCGCTTCGATTCCGGCAGTTGCAGCAGAAGCCAGGCTGTGTATAACAGCCGTGCTCCTGCCGCCAGTGGCGTAACTACCGCTATAGCAGCCGGAGCGGCTGCCACGGGGCCCGCGGCATGAGGGGGCCCGTGTTGCCCGCCGGCACGGGCCCCCACCATGGCCGGAGGCTCCGCTAGCAGCCGCTATGGCTGCTACAGCACGACGCCACTGAACACTACGGCAGAGCAGGGAGGTATCTCCCCGCTCTGCCATTAAACAAAAGACATGTATCCCCTATCCACAGGAGAGGGGATACATGTGTGATCGCTGGCATTGATAGGGAGAACGGGGGACTGAAAGTCCCCTGAAGTTCTCCATCACAAACCTCGGACTTCCGGGGTCTGTGTCGGCAGCTCCGTAGAAATGAATGGAGCGCTTGTGCGCATGCGTGACCAGCGCTCCTTTCATTTTTATTGAGCTGCGCAGACGCCGGAAGTCAGAGGTTTGTGATGGAGAACTTCAGGGGACTTTCAGTCCCCCATTCTCCCTATCGCTGCCAGCGATCACACATGTATCCCCTATCCTGTGGAGAGGGGATACATGTCTTGTCTTTTCACACTGTTCCCTGTATGGCATTATCAAAGGGGGTCTGAATGGCGCTATCCACAGGGGGACTGTATGGCGTTATCTACAGAGGGGGCTGTATGGCGCTATCCACAGGGGGCTGTATGGCGTTATCTACAGGGGGGCTGTATGGCGTTCCCTACAGGGGGGACTGTATGGCATTATCTACACGGGGGGGCTGTATGGCGTTCCCTACAGGGGGGACTGTGTGGCGTTATCTACAGGGGGTCTGTATGGTGTTATCTACAGGGGGGGCTGTAAAAAAGGCACTATCTACAAGGGGGGGGGGTTGTGTGACACCCAGGGGAGGGGGGGCCCCAGTCAAAAGTTTGCTATGGGGCCCAGTCTATCCTAGTTACGCCCCTGCCTGCCGCTGATCGCGTGGGTACAGATATATCCATCCTCCTGCACGAACTAGCAGCTGCAGAGGACGGATATATCCGTCCTTCGGCGTTAACGGGTTAAAGGCTCATTTGCACTTGCTGTGACATTTGCACAAAGCTTTGCTGTCTAGCGCACAGCCAGGTCATGGCGTTCAGTGACTAAGTAATACCACCATACCATAACTAAATAACATCACCATACTGCGACTAGTTAGCATTATGATACCGTGACTAAATGATACCATCATACTGTAACTGTATAATACCACCATACAGTGACTGAATAACACCCCCATACCATGACTGGATAATAGAACAATACCATACTGGAATAATTTCACAATACGCTACTAAATAATATCGCCATACTGTTACTGAATAACACCACCATACCATTACTAAATTACACCATTATATTGTGATTAACTAATACCACCATACTGTAACTAGATAATACCACCATACCGTGACTGGATAATACGTCATAGAATGTGTCATGCCCATGGCCGTGGGCCGTCAGGCTCACTTACCTCCTGACGCCTGCAGCCATGGAACTGTGAGTGCTGGCCCCCATCTCCTCCTCAGGAGACGCCAGCGCTCACTTCGGCTTCTCCCGGCCGGGTCCCGTAGGGTGCCCGTTCTTGAAGGGCCAGCGCGCGCACCTCAAATTAAGTAAAAATTAGCCCATGAACACCCTGGACTATAAGAGGGGCTCGGCCCCTTCCTGCCTTGCCTGAGCCTTGTTTTCGTTACCCTAGTCTGTCTAAGAAAATGGTCTCCTAAATGTTTTCCAGTTCCCAGTGTTTCCCGTTCCTGCTACCTGTAACCTGTATCCCGTGCTATCCTGGTCAAGTACTGTGTTGAGCTGAAGTGGTGTGCTGTGCTGTATAGCACGCTTATCCTGCTACACCACCCTTGGTGCCTGCCTGCTGCCTAGTCCCAGCCGAGCCTGTCTTGCTACTGTCTGAGCTACCACAGGTACACTATATGAACTATAGACTGTGACCTCTGACCTGTTTGCCAGCTGCCATACCGTCAAGGTGGTACGGCCCAGTGGGTCCATGTACCTAACGTGACACAATGACTGAATAATACCACCATAAAATGACTGACAATACTACCATATAATGACTGAATATTACCACCATACATTGACTGAGTATTACCACTATACACTGACTGAATTATATCCCCATATAGTGACTAAATAATACCACCATACAGTGACGGAATAATACCCCCATACAGTGACTGAACAATTTCTCCATACAGTGACTGAATAATACCACCATACAGTGACTGAATAATACCACCATACAGTGACTGAATAATACAACCATAAAGTGAATGAATAATACCACCATACAGTGACTGAATAATACAACCATAAAGTGAATGAATAATACCACCATACAGGGACTGAATAATACCACCATACCGTGACTTGATAATACAGTGTCCGTAAATACAGTCCTTATTGCATCCGTATTTGATCCGTATATACGGATACGTAAAAAAAGAGTGAAGCTGCAAAAGATGCCACCAACATGTTGCATAGCAACGCTTCCATAAATATGGAAATATGGACGGTTTACGGATGCACATCCGTAGCCGTCCGTATTTACGGAAGAGCCCATAGGCTTCTATGGGAGAGTCCGTGCCGTTGTTACAGACAAGAATAGGACAGGTTCTATAATTTTTTCAGCATGAACACCCATCAGTAAAAATCAGTAGAAATAAATGGGTCAGTAATTACCGATGAAATATACGGTCCTGTGCATGGGGCCTAATTCAGAACTCAGTTGAAGCATCTTTGGCAGCTATAACAGCCACCAGTCTTCTTGGGTATGATGCCACAAGGTTTGCACACCGGGATTTGAGGATTTTCTGCCATTCTTCTCTGCAGATCCTCTCAAGCTCTTTCAGGTTGGATGTGACGTCGGTGGACAGCAATTTTGAGGTGTCTCCGGAGATGTTCGATTGGGGTCAAGTCAGGACCTGGGCTGGGCCACTCAAGGACATTCACAGAGTTGTCCCTAACTGTAAATAACATCACCATACTGTAACTGGATAATACCACCATACCAATAAATAGCACCATACAGATAATTCTCAATTTTTTTTAAACACTGTACACATAGTGCCCCCTTTACCACTTAAGAACGCAATTATTTTTTTATTGGTACAAAGGACTTCTTAATTAGCCTTTTTATTCCTTTTTTGGGAGGGGGATGTTAAGCAAAACGCTATTCTGATGTTATTTTTTTGCTCCGTTTACCGCGCAGGAAAAATAACACATTCGGTTCATAATACTGTTCCAGTGATACTAATTGTCTATACTTTTTTTAATATTATCATTTTTTTTTTACATAATGAAGCATTTTGTAAAAGGAATAGCAGGCACACAGGCGTTTTAGCCGTTGTGCCTTTGACTGTAGCTATAAGGGGTTAATTATTGCCTTGTAGGCTAGGGGAGTGTTTTTAGGGCTGGCCAATCATTTGTTAAAAGGGGGGGGTCATGTTAATCTAGTTAATCTAGAGGGTTTATAGGGACAGGACCACTTCCTCCTTCCTCTTTGTGATTTTTACCATAGACCGGCAAGAGCTGACTGAGATAATTAGTCTGCGTCTGCAGGACGAAGGCGCGGTGTGGCTGCAGTCTCTTATTCAAGAGACTATCCCACCTGATCCCACGGTAAGTTCGGCTAATCGCCGCTCATCTCGGACGTCTCGTCCGCCCACCCGCCTTCCCCGTCAGCTGGAACCAGTACGCACTCCAAGGCTGTGCGGCCTAGGACCACTCGCAGATCCGCCCCACCCCCTGCTGCTCCAGATATTGTACCGGCTCTGGCGTCTTCTGCTCAAGCGGCGCCGGAGGCCGTCACAGTTGGTAGGTCCCGTTCTAATCAGCTGGCGGTCGCTTCCTCCGGCATGGGTAAGGAGCTCGCTTACAGTGACTACAGTGTCGGCCACTGCTAGTGTCGGCGTTGTAGTATCATTACCTAGGGCCCCCCCTCCCCTGCCTTTAGCTTGCCTGCAAGCAAGCGTGCTACTGGAGCTACGCTTCTTCTCCTGGCAGGAAAGGCTGGGGATAGTGTAACATAGAGAGATCTGTATCCTCCTCTGTTTGACGATGACTTTTCTGCGGATAGCGCAGAGGAGTTTTTTCCTTGCACTCAGGGTCAAATCCCGTTGCGTTTGTCCGTTACTGTTGCTCCAGAGGATGCTGGGTTAGTGCATCCTACTTTGGGGCCTGCATATGCGCTGGCTGGCGCCCATTCCACCCCTTCATCCGCTGTGTCGCAAGCTGGTGGCAGTCGTCATCGTTCTCGCCGTTGTCGGTCCCGGCGTCCGAGACGTCATTGCCATTGGCGTTTTCTGCGGTCTCCATCATCTTCAGGGAGTTCTAGTTCCGCTAAGCGTGGCGAGCTTCCTTCTCGCTCTCGGTCGGCTCAGCGTCATCACACAAGGTAAGCCAGGGGGAGTCGAGTGGTGTTGATGGTCGAGCTGGTCGTGGTACCGTTGGCTCCCACGATGCCTGCACCTCCTCCTCCGACTTCAACGCCTTCAACCGTGGTCCCAGGACGTGCAGCTGTCCCCGGTGAGTATGACTGCCTGCGGGCATGGAATGTGAATGTTGTTTCTGATTGTGTTTTGTTGTCTGCTGTTAGTTCCCTGTTGGCGGGTAATGCCCCTCCGCTCACGGAACCTCTGGTGCAGTCCGTGGCTGCGAAGTCCTTGGCCGAGGCTTCCACCTCCACGTCGACGCCTTCCTTACCCGTTTTCAGGGATACATGTTTTTGTGGTATCCCCCCCCCCCCCTGGGTAGCACACCTTTCTGATGATACCAGGGAAAAGATATTTAGGAATGACTATGTTGACATATGGTGATTGGTTTTCGATTGATTGTACTATGGTAGATAAAGAAAGGCACTTTAAACGGGGGGGTTTAGCTGAAACCCAGGGTGGCTAGGACCTTTAACAATTGGATACAGGCCTTTGCTGTTTTAAGTTGCATGCTGTGCCAGAAACGCCCAGATTATGGTTATCAATTGTTTGTGTACATGGATACGATTTTTAGCGCTTTCACATCGCATGGTGGTTCTGCGCGGTATGACAAGGAGTTTAGTCTGCGGCTTGCACTGGATACTAATGTCTCCGATGTCTGGCTGCGCCTTATGATGTCTCAGAGGCCCTTTCCGTCTGCCACCCCCTCCTCCGTCAATCTCCCCGGAGCCAGGGTCGGAGTTGGGGGTGGTGGCTTGTGCAAATCCGGTACTTGCTGGCTCTTCAATGAGAGCCATTGCAGGTTCTACAGGGCATCTAAGTTCAGACATGAATGCTCCACTTGCGGAGGTACCAACTCCAGCTCATCCCGTCCACCGCATTTTGGTAGAGGACAGCTCACATCCACCTGTAACAGCAGGAACCGGAGCTAGCTCCGATCCCTGCCATTAACTCCTTCAATGCAGCGATCGCAAGCGATCGCTGCATCTTAGAGGTTGCTAGCAGATCGCCAGCCCTGCCATTCAATCAGGGCTGCCGATGCTGCTATGGCAACAGGAGACCTAACAATGGCCTCCTGCTCTGCCATTATGGAAGCTGATTAGGCCCCGCCGGGTGGTGAAGCCTAATCGGCTTGCTGTCAGTGACTGACAGATCTAATACATTGCACTACACAGGTATTGCAATCTATTAGGGAAAAAAATCGGACAATTGGACCTTCAAGTCCCCAAGTGTAAAAAAAGTGTAAAAAAAGTTTTAAAACATATAATAAAACTTTCAAGTAATGAAATAAAACACAATCGCCCTGTTCACTTATCAAGTCCTTTATTATTGAAAATATATAAACAAACCATACATATTTGGTATCGCCGCGTCCGTAACGGCCTGAGCTATAAAACCATTATGTTATTTATTCCATGCGGTGAACGGCATAAAAAAACCCCGTAAAAAACTATACCAGAATTTCTGTTTTTTGGTCACTTTGCCCTACAAATATTGGAATAAAAAGTGATCAAAAAAGTCGCATGTATCTAAAAATCGTACCTATAAAAACTATATCTCATCTCACAAAAAACAAGCCCTCATACAGCTCCATCGACAAAAAAATTAAAACGTAATGGTTATCACAACTTGGCAACAGAAAAAATACATTGTTTTTACAAAAGTAATTTTATTGTGCAAAAAGTTGTAAAACATATAAAAGTGCTATAAATTAGGTATCGCTGGAATCGTACTGACCCACAGAATAAAGTTCACATGTAGTTCATAGCGCATGGTGAACGCTGTATAAAAAAACCCCAAAAAAAACTATGCCAGAATTGCAGTTTTTTGGTTCCTTGCCTCCCAAAAAATAGGATAAAAAGTGATCAAAAAGTCGCATGTACCCCAAAATAGTACCAATAATAACTACAGCTCGTCCCGCAAAATAAACAACCCCATACCACTACGTCAATCAAAAAATTAGTTAAGGCTTCCATAAGTCAGGAAATAAAAAATATGCAGTTGTGCCGGCCCGAGGGGAACATTTCTTCTGTTTCAAGAGGCGAGTTATCAAGGACCTAACATAAGGGAACCAGGAAGGGTAGGGCCCAAACATATCTGCTGGAAGCAACAGCGCCCTTATTATACCAGGACAACACTTCCCAGCAAAATTCCCCAAACTGCAAAGGTGCGGAGTGTGGACCAAAAGGTGGATAAGGAAGGACATTTATCAGTGCGACACTGGCCTGTGCAAAAAGGATTGAGCACAGCGTGACACACATCTTTGGATTATTTTATTGTTTTTTTTAGCCCAATTATTATACCACCTGACTATGCCCCTGATGTACTCTGCCCAGCTTACATGTGCCCCCACATTATAAAGGAAACACCAGCAATATTCAAACAAATCTACTACCAAGCAAATCCACGCTCCAAAAGCCAAATGGTGCACCTTCCCCACTGAACCCTACAGCGTGCTCAAACAGCTGTTTACTTCCACATATATGGCATCGCCATACCCGGGAGAACCCTTTTAACAATTTTTGGCGTGTGTCTCCAGTGGCACAAGCTGGGCACAACATATTTGCCTCTGAAATAGCATATCTAGGGAAAAATTTTAATTTTTACTTTGCACCATCCGAAGCGCAATCATTTATGGAAAAGACTTGTGGGGTGAAGATGCTCACTACACCTCTTAATAAATGCCTTGAGAGGTGAAGTTTCCGAAATGGGGTCGCTTCTCAGGGGTTTCTTTTATTATTTCACATCAGAGCCTCTGCAATTGTGAACCAATACTTTGTAAATCCCCAAATTAGGCCTCAATTATACATGGTACTCTTTCACTCCTGTACCTGGTCGAATATCCAGGCAAAAGATTAGGGCCACATGTAGGGTGTTTCTAAAACTGGGAAACACAGCATAATAATTAGAGTATGTTCACACACACTAATTACGGACGTAATTCGGGCGTTTTTGTCTCGAATTACGTCCGAAAAATGCGACTTGAAAGCGTTGACAAACATCTGCCCATTGAAAGCAATGGGCTGACGTTTGTCTGTTCACACGAGGCGTATATTTACGCGCCGCTGTCAAATGACGGCGCGTAAATAGATGCCCGCATCAAAGAAGTGACCTGTCACTTCTTGGGGCGTAATTGGAGCCGTTATTAATTGACTCCAATGAAAAGCAGCGCCAATTACGTCCGTAATGGACGCGGCGTTCAAGCGCCTGCACATGCCGTTACGGCTGAAATTACGGGGATGTTTTCTCCTGAAAACATCCCCGTAATTTCAGCCGTTACGGATGCTGCCATGTGAACATACCCTTAGAGAGCTGTCTTGTTATGGTGGCACAAGCTGGGCACCACATTGTAACGTCTATGGCGGTGGACAGTCGTTCGGACTTACCCTCTCATGGCCGCGGCCATGGACGTGTGAGTTCTCGGCGGCATATCCCGCTCTGTCCTCTTGATCATTGCCTGAGCGTTATTGTGTTACCTTAGTTTGTCTTGCATAGGTCTCATAGTGTTTTCCAGTTCCCAGTGTTACCCGTACCTGCTACCTGTACCCTGTATGCTGTGCTACCGTGCCTCTGTGCCATCTAGAGTTGAAGTTGAGTTGTGTATTCCGCTGCATCTGCTGTGTTACACCCACCGGGTGTCTGCCTGCTGCCGGAGCCTCATCTTAAGCCTGAATCACCGCTACTGTCTACATTGCCACACGTACCCTTTCTGGACTATAGACATTGTATTGTACCTGGTTGGCCAGATGCCTTTCCGTTACGAGGTATGGCCCAGTGGGTCCAAATCCCACACCGTGACACACATATTGGCATATCTAATTTCTGCAAAACACCTGCAGGGTTAACATGCTGACTACACCCGTAGGTGAATACCTTGAGGGGTGTAGTTTCCAAAATGTGGTCACATCTGGGGGGTTTCCACTGCTTTGGTCCCACATGGGCAAATGCGACATGGCCTCCGCAAACCATTCCTGCTAAATTTGAGCACCCAAAGCCAAATTGTGCTCTTTCCCTTCTGAGCCCTGCTGTGTGTCCAAACAGCCGTTTATGACCACATGTGGGGTATTGTTTTACTCGGGAGAAATTGCTTTACAAATTTTGCAGTGCATTTTTCCCTTTAGTCCTTGTGGAAATGAAAAAAAAAATTAGCTAAACCTACATTTTGTTTGAAAAAACCTAGATTTTAATTTTTACGGCCTACTTCCAATAATTTCTGCAATAAACCTGTGGGGTCAAAATGCTCACTATACCACTAGATAATTTCCTTGAGGTGTGTAGTTTCCCAAATGGGGTCATTTTTGGGGAATTTCCACTGTTTTGGCACTGCAAGAGCCCTTCAAATCTGACATGGTGCCTAAAATATATTCTAATAAAAAGAAGGCCTCAAAATCCTCTAGGATATTTCCTAAATCTGCAGAACCTGGGAAATAAATATTGAGTTGCGTTTCTCTGGTAAAACCTTCTGTGTTACACATTTTTTTTATTAAAAATGAATTTCTACAAAAAGAAATGAAATTTGTAAATTTCACCTCTACTTTGCTGTTATTCCTGTGAAACGTCTAAAGGGTTAAGAAATTTTCTAAATGCTGTTTTGAATACTTTGAGGGGTGAAGTTTTTAAAATGGGGTGACTTATAGGGGGTTTCTAATATATAAGGCCCCAAAGCCACTTCACAACTGAACTGGCCCCTGTAAAAATAGACTTTTGAAATTTTCTTGGAAATGTGAGAAATTGCTGCTAAAGCTCTAAGGGTATGTTCACACGGCGGGGGTCCGTAACGGCTGAAATTACGGGGATGTTTCAGCCTGAAAACATCCCCGTAATTTCAGCCGTAGCGGCATGTGCAGGCGCTTGAACGCCGCGTCAATTACGGCCGTAATTAGCGCTGCTATTCATTGGAGTCAATGAATGGCGGCTCCAATTACGGCCAAAGAAGTGACAGGTCACTTCTTCTACGCGGGCGTCTATTTACGCGCCGTCATTTGACAGCGGCGCGTAAATATACGCCTCGTGTGAACAGACAAACGTCTGCCCATTGCTTTCAATGGGCAGATGTTTGTCAGCGCTATTGAGGCACTATTTTCGGGCGTAATTCGGGGCAAAAACGCCCGATTTACGTCCGTAAATAGGCCGTGTGAACATACCCTAAGCCTTGGAACATCCTAGAAAAATAAAAGGATGTTCAAAAAATGGTGAAAACCTAAAGTAGACATATGGGGATGCTAATTAGCAACAATTTTGTGTGGTATAACTGCCTGTCTTACAAGCAGATACATTAACATTTTTGAAATTTTTCGCAAAATTTTGGTGTTTTTCACAATTAAATACTGAATGTATCGAGCAAATTTTGCCAGTAACATAAAGTACAATGTGTCACGAGAAAACAATCTCAGAATCGCTTGGATAGGTATAAGCATTCCGAAGTTATTATCACATAAATTGAAACATGTCAGATTTGAAAAATGAGGGTTTGTCAGGAAGGTCAAAAGTGGCCAAAGAGGGAAGGGGTTAATAAACTCACTTCTTCCTCAGAGCCGGTGGGTGTGCTGCTACATCATCTGGTTTTGCGTTGCTTGCAATGTAATTTCCCGTTTCGGACTCGCCACATTCCTGGAGAGTCGAATTGCATTGCTGATTCTCTTTCTCTTTTCAATTGGCAGGTTTTTTGTTCCCTCTGTCCGCTGGCAGACCCCGAGGGGACCCCCTGCCCGGAGGCAATGTGGAGGCTGCTGGATCAGAATTAGTGCCTTATGTGAGATCGTCCCTGCCCCCGTCCACCTAGTCTGCTTATGGTAATGCGTGGAATGAGTGGGTGGAGGTAGCTAGGGATAGGTTTAATTCTTCTACTGAAGATGTTCTGCTGTCCATTACATTGGAGTACTTGTCGAATTTGCATGCTCGCTGGGTTTCTGGCCTATTTGCACAGCATCGACTTGTGGGCGTTGCATTTTTCTCTAAACTACGGAATTGGCCAGACATGACTAAGTAGTTTTTCATTGCTCAAGTTTTGAAGGGTTGTAAAAAATCGGCGATTCGGCGGGAACCTCGGCGTCCTGTTTCATTTTCTATGCTTCAGAAGTTAATATCTTCCCTCCCACAGGTGTGTTCATCTCCTTTTGAAGTACTGTTGTTTTCGGTCGCTTTTGTTTTAGCTTTTTTCGGGGCCCTGCGAGTTTCGTAGCTGGTCCCCATGAGCGCATACCGCTCTGGGGGTTTATTATTAGAGGATGTAATCCTTTCCTCTTCATCCCTCTGCCTTTGCATATGGCTGTCTAAAACTGATGTATTCGGGTGGGGTTGCTGGGTGACCTTGTGCTCGGTTCCGGGCGTTACGTGCCCTTTTCGCTCTGGTTGGTTCATACGGGCTCATTCACTCGACACACATTTTTTGGCCCATATTGATGGTAAACCGCTTACGCGCTTTCAGTTTTCTTCGGTTTTTAAGAAGGTATTAGCGCATGCTGGCTTTCTGCCTAAGGATTTTGGTACATTCATTTAGAATCGGGGCTGCGACTATGGCTAGTGAATTAGGCCTTCCGGACGCCGAGATTCGTCGTATAGGTCGTTGGTGTTCTGATTGCTTTGCTGGTTATGTTAGACCCGATTTGCTGTTACAGTGACTTTTTTTTTCCAGGTACGCGACCGTCTGTGTGGATATTGGGACATTCTTTTGTCTTCTGGGCTGAGCGCAGAGCTGCTATTCGCCCCGGTAGTCTTTCACTCGGTTTCTCGGAGGCAGAGGTTTACTGGAGGAGTCATCATGGTCTGCAATGGTTGCAGGCGTTACCGGAGATCGTGGAAATAAGCAGGCACCAGCTGGTGCCTACTCTTCTTGTTGTCACGATGTGGGCTGTGGACCCACTGGTTCGTACCGTGTAGCTGGATGGCTGCTTGCCAAACAGGTATAGTACAGAGTCTATAGTCCAGAAAGGGTACCTGTGGCAACTTGGACAGTAGCAAGGCAGGCTCGGCAGGGACCAGGCAGCAGGTAGACGTCAGGCGTGGAGTAGCAGAACACGACAACAGCTTCAGCACGGCCCTTGACCAGGACAGCACGGGATACAGGATACAGGAAACACTTGGGAACTGGAAGACACTAGAAGACCATTTGGAAGACAAACTTTGGGTAACAAAGAGACATGGAAGGAGTTAGGGATCTTGAGGGTAGGACGCAGCCGCAGCTTGTAAGACACCGTGTTAATCTGTAGCAAGATCTCGAAGGGTCTGAGGAACCTAGGAGCAAATTTTCAGGACGGCACCCTCAGCCGGATATTCTTTGAAGACAACCAGACCTTAGTACCTGGAAGAAACTGAGGAGGATTCCATCTTCTAGTATCTGCCTTTCTCTTCATGCGTTCCACCGCCAGCAGGATAGAAGATCGGGTCTGTTGCCATATCTGCAGAAAGTCCCTGAAGGTAGAGTCAGTAGCAGGTACCTGGGACATAGTAGAGATAGGAAGAGGTATTCGAGGGTGTTGGCCGTAGACGATGAAGAACGGACTGGAGGTGGTGGACTCACTAGTGTGGTTATTAAAGGAGAACTCTGCTGTTAGGGATCTGCCAGGTACTACGTCTAGGTATACTCCTAGGAGTAATCAATCCACACCTGAGGCCAGACCTGTTAGACTGACACCGTCTCCCACCAACCAGGGTGGCAGGCTCAGGAGTGGGAGAGCCTATCGCGGCCTGGTCAGTCGGAGTTAGCTCCGCCCCCTGTCCTTTATTACCTGCCGTGTTCTCTTCCTCAGTGCTTGTAATTCTTCTGGATTCCTGGCCCCACTGCTGCTTGCTCCAGCCTGCTTCTGACGTGCTTCTGCCTTGCTGCAGTTCCGCTTAACCTGCTTCGCTTTGCCCCTGGCTTGCTTCCTTCTCCGTGCTCACGTTGGTATACTCCACTTCATCCTGGTCCTGACTATTCATTCACCGCTCCGTTTCCTCGCGGCGTTCCGTGGGCTACTGCCCCTTCCCTTGCGTGTTCCCTGTTTGTTCTCCCGTGCACTTAGACAGCGTAGGGACCGCCGCCCAGTTGTACCCCGTCGCCTAGGGCGGGTCGTTGCAAGTAGGCAGGGACAGGGCGGTGGGTAGATTAGGGCTCACTTTCCCTTCACCTCCTTCCTGCCATTACAAAATTACAAGCCCATACCTAGTCTACCATTCTCCTACGCTGACGCTATCATGGACCCACTTGAGACCCTGACCCAGCAGATGCAGGGCCTCTCCCTACAGGTCCAGGCCCTGGCCCAGAGGGTCAACCAGGGTGACGCTGCCTTTGTAGTACCCCTCACCTCACCTCTAGAACCCGACCTCAAGTTACCTGACCGGTTCTCAGGGGACCGTAAGACGTTTCTCTCCTTACGGGAGAGTTGCAGACTGTATTTCCGCCTAAAACCCCACTCCTCAGGTTCCGAAAACCAGCGGGTGGGTATCATCATATCCCGACTCCAGGAAGGGCCCCAAGAGTGGGCCTTCTCCTTGGCTCCTGACGCCCCTGAACTTTCCTCTGTTGATCGTTTTTTCTCTGCCCTCTGACTCATTTACGACGAGACTGACAGGACTGCTTTAGCCGAGAGTCAGCTGGTGACCTTACGTCAGGGTAGGAGACTGGTTGAGGAATACTGTTCTGATTTTAGAAAGTGGTGCGTAGCTTCTCGGTGGAACGATCCGGCCCTAAGGTGCCAGTTTAGTTTAGGATTATCTGACACCCTGAAGGATCTGCTGGTTAGCTACCCCTCTTCTGACTCCCTTGACCAGGTTATGGCCCTAGCAGTACGACTTGACCGACGTCTCAGGGAACGTCAGCTTGAACGTTTCAATGTGCTCCCCTCTGACTTTTCTGCGATCCCCCCCGAGGTCCCGTCCCCTCGCCCCTCCACGGAGGACTCGGAGGTACCTATGCAACTCGGGGCCTCCATGTCCCCTCGACAACGTAGGGAGTTTCGCAGAATGAATGGTCTCTGTTTCTACTGTGGGGACGACAAGCATCTACTGAACACCTGTCCCAGGCGCAAGAATAAAAAGCCGGAAAACTTCCGCGCCTAAGTGATCATCGGGGAGGTCACTTGGGCGCACAGGTATTTCCCGTTAATGTGAAACGCAATAAAATTTTGCTTCCCTTTCAGGTCTCGTTTGCTGGCCGGTCTGCCACGGACAGTGCTTTCGTGGATTCTGGCTCATCTGCTAATATCATGTCTGTGGAATTTGCTATGTCTCTAAAGATGCCTTTTATTGATTTACCTTATCCTATCCCTGTAGTAGGTATCGACTCAACCCCCCTTGCTAATGGTTATTTTACTCAGCATACTCCTGTTTTTGAACTCCTGGTTGGCTCCATGCATTTGGAGCAGTGCTCTGTACTGGTGATGCAGGGATTATCGTCTGATCTGGTATTAGGTCTTCCCTGGTTGCAGTTGCATAATCTCACGTTTGATTGGAATACTGGGGAGCTTACCAAATGGGGTAATGAATGTCTTATGTCATGTCTTTCTGTTAACTCTATTGCTCCCCGGGAGGAGGTAAACACGCTTCCTGAGTTTGTTCAGGACTTCGCCGATGTGTTTTCTAAGGAGGCCTCCGAGGTGTTGCCCCCCCATAGAGATTACGATTGCGCTATCGATTTGGTGCCTGGTGCCAAGCTTCCTAAGGGTAGGATATTTAATCTTTCATGTCCTGAACGTGAAGCTATGAGGGTGTATATCCAAGAATGCCTGGCCAAGGGTTTCATTCGCCCCTCGACTTCTTCTGTAGGTGCTGGCTTCTTCTTCGTGGGGAAGAAGGATGGTGGTCTTAGGCCGTGCATTGATTATCGTAACCTGAATAAGGTCACCGTAAGGAACCAGTACCCACTTCCTTTGATTCCGGATCTTTTTAATCAGGTTCAGGGAGCCCAATGGTTTTCTAAGTTCGATCTACGGGGGGCATATAACCTTATCCGCATCAAAGAGGGGGATGAGTGGAAAACTGCGTTCAACACACCCGAGGGTCATTTCGAATACCTGGTCATGCCCTTTGGGTTGTGTAATGCCCCTGCTGTCTTCCAGAATTTTATTAATGAAATCCTGAGAGATTACCTGGGTAATTTTCTTGTTGTGTACCTTGATGACATACTGGTGTTTTCCAAGGACTGGTCCTCCCACGTGGAGCATGTCAGGAAGGTGCTCCAGGTCCTTCGGGAGAATAATCTGTTTGCTAAGACTGAAAAATGTGTCTTTGGGGTACAGGAGATACAATTTTTAGGGCAAATCCTCACTCCTCATGAATTCCGCATGGACCCTGCCAAGGTTCAGGCTGTGGCGGAATGGGTCCAACCTGCCTCCCTTAAGGCGTTACAGTGTTTTTTAGGGTTCGCCAACTATTACAGGAGATTTATTGCCAACTTCTCGGTCGTCGCTAAGCCTCTTACGGACCTTACTCGCAAGGGTGCTGATGTCCTCCATTGGCCCCCTGAGGCCGTCCAGGCCTTTGAGACCCTCAAGAAGTGCTTTATCTCGGCACCCGTGCTGATTCAGCCCAACCAAGAGGAGCCATTTATTGTGGAGGTTGACGCATCCGAGGTGGGAGTGGGGGCCGTCTTGTCCCAGGGTACCAGCTCCCTCACCCATCTCCGCCCCTGTGCTTACTTCTCTAGGAAGTTTTCGCCCACGGAGAGTAACTATGATATTGGCAACCGCGAACTTCTAGCCATTAAATGGGCTTTTGAAGAGTGGCGGCACTTCCTGGAGGGGGCCAGACACCAGGTAACGGTCCTTACGGATCACAAGAATCTGGTTTTCCTAGAATCGGCCCGGAGGCTTAATCCTAGACAAGCTCGGTGGGCACTATTCTTTACCAGATTTAATTTCTTGGTTACCTATAGGGCTGGGTCCAAGAATATTAAGGCTGATGCTCTGTCACGTAGTTTCATGGCCAATCCTCCTTCCGAGAAGGATCCTGCTTGTATTTTACCCCCTGGTATAATCGTTTCTGCCACGGATTCTGATTTAGCTTCTGATATTGCGGCTGATCAGGGTTCAGCTCCCGGGAACCTCCCTGGGGACAAACTGTTTGTTCCCCTGCAATACCGGCTAAGGGTACTCAGGGAAAACCATGACTCCGCTCTATCTGGTCATCCTGGCATCTTGGGCACCAAACACCTCATTACCAGAAACTATTGGTGGCCTGGGTTGCCTAAAGACGTTAGGGCTTACGTCGCCGCTTGTGAGGTTTGCGCTAGGTCCAAAACCCCTAGGTCCCGACCTGCGGGCCTACTACGTTCCTTGCCCATTCCCCAGAGACCTTGGACCCGTATCTCCATGGATTTTATCACCGATTTGCCCCCATCTCAGGGCAAGTCGTGGTGTGGGTGGTAGTAGACCGCTTCAGCAAGATGTGCCACTTTGTGCCCCTTAAGAAGCTACCTAACGCCAAGACGTTAGCTTCTTTGTTTGTGAAACACATCCTGCGTCTCCATGGGGCCCCAGTCAATATCGTTTCTGACAGAGGGGTACAATTTGTTTCCTTATTTTGGAGAGCTTTTTGTAAAAAGTTGGAGATTGATCTGTCCTTCTCCTCCGCCTTCCATCCCGAAACTAATAGCCAAACGGAAAGGACTAACCAATCCCTGGAACAATATTTAAGGTGTTTCATCTCTGACTGTCAATTCGATTGGGTCTCATTCCTTCCCCTTGCTGAATTTTCCCTGAATAACCGGGTCAGTAACTCGTCAGGGGTCTCCCCGTTTTTCTGTGATTTCGGGTTAACCCAAGGTTCTCCTCCGTTTCCCCTGGTTGTTCCAATAATCCTGAGGTAGAGGATGTTCATCGGGAACTGTGCACAGTCTGGGCCCAGGTTCAGAAGAACCTAGAGGCGTCCCAGAGCGCACAAAAGATTCAGGCTGATAGTAGACGTTCTGCTAACCCCCGGTTTGTCGTCGGGGATTTGGTCTGGTTGTCGTCCAGGAACTTGCGCCTTAAGGTCCCGTCCAGGAAGTTTTCTCCCCGATTTATTGGACCTTATAAGATCATTGAAGTCCTCAACCCTGTATCTTTCCGTCTGGAGCTGCCCCCATCCTTTCGCATACATGACGTCTTCCATGCCTCCCTCCTCAAACGCTGCTCCCCGTCCTGGTCCCCCTCGAGGAAACCTCATGTTCCCGTTCTCACCCCTGAGGGGGTGGAATTCGAGGTGGCCAAGATTATGGACAGTAGGATGGTCCAGGGCTCCCTCCAGTACCTGGTCCATTGGAGAGGATACGGGCCGGAGGAGAGGACTTGGGTACCTGCCCGTGATGTTCACGCTGGGGTATTGATCAGGAGGTTCCACCTTCTCTTCCCTACTAAACCGGGTCCTCTTAGTAAGGGTCCGGTGGCCCCTCATAAAAGGGGGAGTACTGTTAGGGATCTGCCAGGTACTACGTCTAGGTATACTCCTGGGAGTAATCAATCCACACCTGAGGCCAGACCTGTTCGACTGACACCATCTCCCACCAACCAGGGTGGCAGGCTCAGGAGTGGGAGAGCCTATCGCGGCCTGGTCAGTCGGAGTTAGCTCCGCCCCCTGTCCTTTATTACCTGCCGTGTTCTCTTCCTCAGTGCTTGTAATTCTTCTGGATTCCTGGCCCCACTGCTGCTTGCTCCAGCCTGCTTCTGCCGTGCTTCTGCCTTGCTGCAGTTCCGCTTAACCTGCTTCGCTTTGCCCCTGGCTTGCTTCCTTCTCCGTGCTCACGTTGGTTTACTCCACTTCATCCTGGTCCTGACTATTCATTCACCGCTCCGTTTCCTCGCGGCGTTCCGTGGGCTACTGCCCCTTCCCTTGCGTGTTCCCTGTTTGTTCTCCCGTGCACTTAGACAGCGTAGGGACCGCCGCCCAGTTGTACCCCGTCGCTTAGGGCGGGTCGTTGCAAGTAGGCAGGGACAGGGCGGTGGGTAGATTAGGGCTCACTTTCCCTTCACCTCCTTCCTGCCATTACATCTGCCCACGGGAGCAGCTGCACCCAGTCATCATGCCGTCTGGTAACAAAGTGACGCAGATAGTTTTCCATAATCTGGTTAACCCTCTCGACTTGCCCATTGGATTGGGGATGATAGGCCGAAGAGAAGTCCAAGGAGACCGCAGAGCGCTCTCCAAAACTTCGAAGTGAACTGGACCACTCGATCCGAGACAATATGCAGAGGCAAGCCGTGCAGACGGAAGATGTGTTGAATGAAGAGGTCGGCCAATCACGCAGCAGAAGGCAGACCAGTCAAGGGAACAAAATAAGCCATTTTAGAAAATCGATCCACCACCACCAAGATCACACTGCAACCCGCAGAGAGAGGGAGATCCATGACAAAGTCCATTGCGACATGCTGCCAGGGAGCAACGGGCACAGGCAGCGGCTGGAGCAGACCAGCCGGTTTTGGAGCGTGCAACTTTATTTGCTGTGCATACCGTACATGAGGAGACAAAGTCTATAACATCTTTGGGCAGCGTGGGCCATCAGAACTGACGGACGATTAGATCTTGGGTCTTACGAGCACCCGTGTGATCTGCCAGCTTGGAACTGTGACCCCAGCGGAGGATTCTTCCTCTGTTTGCCAGACGTACAAAAGTCCTTCCTGGAGGAATGTCTCTAACTTGTAGAGGGTTCACGGAAATGATGCAGGAAGGATCAATAATATTCTGTGGCGACTCCACAGTGTCCTCTGTTTCAAATGTTCGAACCGGAACCGAGCAAAGAACAACGACCACCTGGCTTGACAAGGTTTCAACCGCTGAGCCGTCTGTAGATATGTCAGGTTCTTGTGCTCCGTGAAGACCAGGATAGGATGGGCTGCGCCTTCCAGTAGGTGTCTCCACTCCTGCAGAGCCAGCTTGATGACCAGTAACTCCCGATCCCCAATAGAGTAGTTGCGCTCTGCAAAAGAAAACAGCTTAGAATAGTAGCCACATACCACAGCCTTGCCTTTTGAACCTTTCTGGAACAACAGTGCACCAACAGAGGAAGCGTCCACCTCTAAAGAAAACTGTAGGGACACATTAGGGTGGTGAAGAATAGATGCTGACGTGAAGTCTTTTTATAAGGATTCAAATGCGGCTTCTGCCTCCCGAGTCCACATCTTTTTAGTGGGGGTAGAGATGGGAGCGGTCAAAGATGAGAAGTTGGGTATGAACAGCAGGTAGAAGTTGGCGAATCCCAGGAAGCGTTGTATGGCCCTTAAGCCTTGGGAGCGTGGCCATTCCAGAACAGCCTTTACCTTCTCAGGGTCCATCTTGAGACCCTGATCGGAGATGATATAGCCCAGGAAGGGAAGAAACTTTTTTTCAAATACACACTTTTCCAGCTTGGCATAAAGATGATTCTCCCTTAGACGAAGGTGGACATGATTCTGATGAGTTACCGGATCTGGGGAAAAAATCTAAATGTCATTGAGATACACCACAACACAGACATAGAGGAGATCACGAAAAATGTCATTGACAAATTCCTGAAACACCGCAGGGGCGTTACATAGGCCGAAGGGCATAACTAGGTATTCATAAAACCCATCACGTGTATTAAATGTAGTCTTCCACTCGTCACCTTGACGAATCCGGATCAGATTGTAGGCCCCTCGCAGGTCCAGTTTAGAAAAAAATGTTGTCCCCCGTATGTGATCAAACGGTTCCGAAATCAAAGGCAATGTGTGCCTTGATCTGGTTGAGGCCTCGGTAGTCAATGCAGGGATCCATCTTTCTTTTTGACAAAGAAAAACCCAGCTCAGCCGGGGATGAGGATTTACGAATGAAGCCCCTCTCCAGATACTACTTAATGTAGGCAGACATGGACTGGGTCTCAGGCAAGGAGAGAGGGTACACTCTACCGCGAGGAGGAGACGAATCAGGAACCAAGTCGATCGTACAATCATATGCTCGATGTGGCGGCAAGATCTCTGCTTCCTTCTTATCAAAGACATCAGAGAACATAGAGTTACAAGAAGGCAACCCTGCCAATGGCTGATGCGGAGAAGACTGTGGTGGATGGATATGACCCAGACAGCGGTCGAGACACTTGGCACCCCACTGGAGAACCTCTCCAGAGTTCCAATCCAGGACTGGGGAGTGCAAACGGAGCCAAGGCAAACCCAGCAGCATGGGGTAGACGGCCTTGGGCAGGACAAACAGGGAGATGAGCTCAGAGTGGAGAGCTCCCACTTGAAGTCTTAATGGCTTGGTCACAGACAAAACTGGGTCAGGCAAAGGCAGTCCATCTACCGAGGCAACGATCAACGGTCTTTCCAGCAGGACAGTGGGCAACTGAAGAAGATCCACAAGGTCTTGGCAGATGAAATTGGCTGCAGAGCCAGAGTCCAGGTAGGCAGAGACCGGATAGGGCCTCTCGCCAGCAATGATGGTCACGGGAATGAACAGTTTGGAGGAGAGTTCTCGATTAAATGCAGTAGCGCCCAGGGTTGTCTCTCCAACAACACTTGTCATACATGTTGGCGGCAATGACTTGTGTACGGTCTGCTTGGGTGAACTGATCGCTCTAATACAGTCTGATCTGGAACGTTTCTCTTCATTCTTCACAGAAATGGTTTTGGTATGGTCAGAGATCATTCCACGGGTGGTGTGGCACGGGGCCAGGGATGCCACTGCTATTGAGATGGGCAGAAGGTTATTGAATACCAGAGTTTCCTGGTTTGTTTGTGCCTGGGGTGGGGTAGTTATATGACACAGGCAGCTTGAAGGGGATAACTGGTGTTTATTGCTCCCGGATGGGGTCCACCTCACTGACATTGGTTTAGATATTTTCCTTTCTGGGCTTCAGGACGGGATAGAGCAGGCTCTGTTTCTGTTGGCTGGGGGGTCGGAGAGACGTGTAGGTGGAGGGACACGTTCTCCTTATGGCGGGGGAATGGGATTGCTTCTTACCTACATGCCCTCAGTTTTAGGCTGGCATGCGGGTTTCGTTTTTTTAATTGCCCTATGTGAGATTTAAGTTATAAAGCTTAGGTCAATTATAACAAAAATTAAATATTAATATTTTTGATTATTTAATAAGTTATGAGAAAATAAACACTGTGGCCGACCCCTGAGTCAACCAACTTGAAAAGTAAAACAATGTGTCGTGTTATTTTATGGGTATACATAAGGTTCTAGTTGTTCCCGCCTACAACAGCTTGCTGGTATGCACACAGTCAAAGTGGTTTTATTACACTTTAAGGGTATGTGCACACACACTAATTACGTCCGTAATTGACGGACGTATTTCGGCCGCAAGTACCGGACCGAACACAGTGCAGGGAGCCGGGCTCCTAGCATCATACTTATGTACGATGCTGGGAGTCCCTGCCTCGCTGCAGGACAACTGTCCCGTACTGTAATCATGTTTTCAGTACGGGACTGTAGTTCCATGGAGAGGCAGGGACCAGGGCCGCCATCAGGGGGGTATTAGGGGTACTGGTGTGAGGGGCCCGGCCAAACCTAATTGAAAGGGGGGCCCGGCAACTGCCGCGACTTGCTTTTGGTAGGAAAAAACGGGCCCCTGCAATGGGGCCCGTTTTTTTCACCAAAAGAATGTCGTGAGCTGCTGCTGCTGCGGGCCCCCTCCCCTCGTCATGGGGGGCCGTCAAACAGTCCGCCCGCGCACCCGATCGCGCGCACAAGGAAGCTCCCGCGCGTGCGCACTCGCGAGCGCGCACCCACGAACGCCCGCACTCGAGAACGCCCTCGCGCGCACCTGCGACCGCCCGCGACAGCCCGCGCGCGCACCCGCAACCGCCCGCGACCGCTGACGCGCGCGATCGCCAGCGCGCGCAATCGCGATCCACAAACGTGTAATACATCCGTGCAACGCGCGTGATTTTCACGCGCCTCGCATGGACCTGTGTTAGTCTATGGGGCCGTGCAGACTGTCCGTGAGTTTCATGCAGCGTGTGTCCGCTGCGTAAAACTCTCGACATGTCTTATATTTGTGCGTGGTTGGCGCATCACGCACCCATTGAAGTCAATAGGTGCGTGAAAATCACGCCCAGCACTTCCGCAGCCGTATAAACTATGAATGAAAACAGAAAAGCACCACGTGCTACAAACATACAAACAGAGTGTCATAATGATGGCGGCTGCGCGAAAATCACGCAGCCGCGCATCATACGCTGCTGACACACGGAGCTGTTATGGACCTTTTGCATGCGCAAAATGCCACGTTTTTTGCGCGTGCAAAAAGCACACGCTTGTGTAAATCCGGCCTTAGGGTAGGAACACACTAGGCATGAACACTGCGGATTTTATGCAACACATTTTATTGTGGATAATCCGCAGCGTATCACAGTCGCAGCAGAGTGGGTGAGATATGAACAAATCTCATTCACACGCTGCAAAAAAAATGGACCTGCAGTGTGGCTTTTGGCTTTTTAAGCCGCAGCGTGTCAATTTATTCTGTGGAATCGCTGCTCCTCTGTTGCGGAAATGCTGCGGTTCTGCCGCAAAAATTACAAATGAGAAAAAAAAAAGGTACTTTTTTAAATTGATAAAGTTTAGACTTGCCCCGGCCGTAGTTTAGGTGACGCGATCCTCTATTCTTAGCGCAGCCCGGCCTCCTGTCATGACGTTTCATCCCATGTGACTGCTGCAGCGGTCACATGGTCTACAGCGTCATCCCAGGAGGCGGGGCTACGTTCAGAAGAGAGAGATGCGTCACTTAAACTACGGCCGGGGCAAGTCTAAACTTTTTTTCCCCTACAGGATTCCCGCAGCTGACATGCCTCCCGAAACCTGCGCCACTATTTGGTGCGGTTTTGCTTGCAGAATTCCCTGCGGCTACCGGGGCGGATAAGCTGTGTAGTTTTACTCAGCATATCCGCCTAGTGTGTCCCTTATGATGTCGCTCCTGGAGCTGCTGCCGCTCTCTAAATAGGCAGTTGGTCCAGTAGAATTTGGAATTATTTTTTTTTGTGAACCAGCTTAAAAAAATTAAATAATTTTGTGTTAGGGCCTGTTCACATCACCGTTCGCTTCCGTTCCGGGGTTCCGTCTGAGGTTTCTGTCGGGTGAACCCCGCAACGGAAAGTGAAAGTGACAGCACAGCTTCCGTTTCAGTCACCATTGATCTCAATGGTGACGGAAACATCGCTAATGGTTTCCGTTCGTCACCATTCCGGCTGGTTTTCGGACGGAATAAATATCGCAGTCGACTGCGCTAATGGTGACGGAAACGGAAGCTGTGCTGTCACTTTCACTTTCCGTTGCGGGATTCACCCGACAGAAACCTCAGACGGAACCCCGGAACGGAAGCGAGCGGTGATGTGAACAGGCCCTAACACAAAAGTTTTGTATTTTTTTAAGCTGGTTCACAAAAAAAAAAAATTCCAAATTCTACTGGACCAACTGCCTATTTAGGGACCGGCAGCAGCTCCAGGAGCGACATCATAAGGGACACACTAGGCGGATATGCTGAGTAAAACTACACAGCTTATCCGCCCCGGTAGCCGCAGGGAATTCTGCAAGCAAAACCGCACCAAATAGTGGCGCAGGTTTCGTGAGGCGTGTCCGCTGCGGGAATCCTGCAGGGAAAAAAAGTTTAGACTTGCCCCGGCCGTAGTTTAGGGCGACGCGTCTCTCTCTTCTGAACGTAGCCCCTCCTCATTTGTGATTTTTGCGGCAGAACCGCAGCATTTCCGCAACAGAGGAGCGGCGATTCCACAGAATAAATTGACATGCTGCGGCTTAAAAAGTCACACTGCAGGTCCATTTTTTTTGCAGCGTGTGGATGAGATTTGTTCAAATCTCATCCACTCTGCTGCGACTGTGATACGCTGCGGATTGTCCACAATAAAATGTGTTGCATAAAATCCGCAGTGTTCATGCCTAGTGTGTTCCTACCCTAAGGCCGGATTTACACGAGCGTGTGCTTTTTGCGCGCGCAAAAGCGTGGCATTTTGCGCATGCAAAAGGTCCATAACAGCTCCGTGTGTCAGCAGCGTATGATGCGCGGCTGCGTGATTTTCGCGCAGCCGCCATCATTATGACACTCTGTTTGTATGCTTGTGGCACGTGGTGCTTTTCTGTTTTCATTCATAGTTCATACGGCTGCGGAAGTGCTGGGCGTGATTTTCACGCACCCATTGACTTCAATGGGTGCGTGATGCGCGAACAATGCACAAATATCGGACATGTCGTCATTTTTACGCAGCGGACACACGGACACACGCTGCGTGAAAATCACTGACAGTCTGCACGACCCCATAGAGTAACACAGGTCCGTGCGAGGCGCGTGAAAATCACGCACGTTGCACGGACGTATTACACGTTCGTCTGAATAAGCCCTAACAATAAGGCCCACTTCACAGAATTTTTGGGCCTTGATATTGACTCGGACGCTGCGTCAGAATCAGCACCAAACAACTTCCAAAACCGCCTCCCATTGATTTAATCTGAAATCAATGGGAGCCAGTCGCGGAAAAAAGAAAAAGCAGCACGTCCTTTCTTGCCGCGGTTCCGCCTCTGACCTCCCATCGAAATCAATGGGAGGCAGAAAATGCATTTTTCGCTGCGTTTTCTGTCTGCTGTCCTCAATCGCCGCGGGCAACAAACACGGCAAGATAGTGTGGGCAGGTCAAAATCTGCCTCAAAATTCGGTGCGCGGTTCCAGGCGGTCGCCGGTGCGCATGCGCGGGAATTTGCGGGTGCGTGCGATCGGTCGCACGGGCGGCGGTGTTTGACGGCCCCCATGCCACCCAGGGCCGATATCAGGGGGGTATTAGGGGTACTGATGTGAGAGGCCCGGCCAAACCTAATTGAAAGGGGGGCCCGCAGCTCATGACATTCTTTTGGTGAAAAAAACGGGCCCCATTGCAGGGGCCTGTTTTTTTTCTACCAAAGTCAAGTCGCGGCAGTTTGCCAGGCCCCCCTTTCAATTAGGTTTGGCCGGGCCTCTCACATCAGTACCCCTAATATCCCCCCTGATGGCGGCCCTGGGTACCATGATATAGTGCTGGACGGAATACCGTTAACAGGCGGTGCCACGGTAGGGGGGCCCAGAAAATTTCTCTGTAGGGGGCCCCGAAATTCCTGATGGCTGCCCTGGCAGGGACTCCTAGCGTTGTACATAACTATGATGCTAGGAGCCCGGCTCCCTGCACTGTGTTCGGTCCGGGACTTGCGGCCGAAATACGTCCGTCAATTACGGACGTAATTAGTGTGTGTGCACATACCCAAAAAAGAAAAATGCAATCCAAATAGACGACTTGACCAAGCGATCAACTTATGTTGTGCAGTGTGCTACAGTATGTCTGTCAGTGCAAAGGTACCCACCGATGTATCATATTTGTTCCACAGAGTTGTGGTAAGGAAATCTGCATGCGTATAAATTTGCGGCCGATTTTGCCGTGGATTGACAGCGAATTTTACCCCTTCTGCATTAAAAACGGTGAAATCCACTGTGGACATTCGTAATGCCATGTTTACATAGCAACTTTTTAAAGTGGAAAAGTCTGACGTTATTTTGTCCGAGACTCCGCTGAAGAAATTCTAGACTGAGCCTCAGATAACTGCCGTGAATTCGCAATTTCATCTGCTGGGAACCCGTATACAGATTAACCCAGTTCAATGTAGCTAATCCTCGTGAGATTACCCGACGTGGTTTTCGTGGCATGTTAATAAAAATTTCTGTGATGCAGTTGTCAATTCCATCAGTATTTCGAATAGCAGTTTCCCATTGTCAGTGTTTTTCATGTGTACTTTAGTGCGAAATACGTGTGAAAATCAGCTGTGTGAACATGGCCTAACTGAATGTGCATGCTGCAGAAACCACATGGCTCTCAACCACATGGCTGGGACTGTAATCCGTTGCAGATAACCGCAAAGAAAATCTGCAGAATGTTTGTCCATGTGAAAGTGGTACAGAAGTGACAAGCCAGAGACAGGGCCCAATAAGCATACACAAATGGCAGACCTGGGGGACTTTGTTAGGCATCAGCTGCCAAAGAAACCTATCAGCAGCCTGCAATGGTGTCGCAGTATTGCCGATGGGTGACAGAGGGAGCCCTCTCCCTCTGTCGGACTACTTAGATGCTAATGTCGCTTTTGACAATGTGATAAGAGGGGTAAAACCGCTGTGATTGGAGTTATCTCCAAACCCATCCGATGCAGCAGAGTGTCAGATATAATGTACAGCTGACACCCACAGCTCACCTGTCTGTCTCCCTACCCCGACATTACATAATCACAGGCCCATATAACTTTTCTACCCTGTCTCCTACACAACTATGGACCCCTTGAGACCCTGGCTCAGCAAATGCAGGGTCTCTCCCTACTGGTCCAAGCCCTGGAACAGAGGTGCGACCAGCGTGATGCTATCTAGGTAGTGCCCTCCACCTCACCTCTTGAACCCCACCTCAAGTTGCCTGACCGGTTCTCAGGGGACCGGAAGACTTTTTTCTCCTTTCGGGAGAGTTGTAGGCTCTATTTCCGTCTAAGGCCCCACTCCTTAGGTTCTGAGAGCCAGCGAGTGGGTATAATTATGTCCCGGCTCCAGGACGGCCCCCAAGAATGGGCCTTCTCCTTGGCTCCTGACGCCCCAGAACTTTCCTCTGTTGACCTTTTTTTTTCTGCTCTCGGGCTCATCTATGACGAGACTGACAAGACTGCCTTTGCCGAGAGTCAGCTGGTGACCTTACGTCAGGGTAAGAGACCCGTTGAGGAGTACTGTTCTGACTTTAGGAAGTGGTGCGTAGCTTCTCGCTTCTCGGTGGAATGACCCTGCCTTGAGGTGCCAGTTTAGATTGGGTCTGTCGAACGCCCTTAAAGACCTATTAGTTAGCTATCCCTCTTCTGACCCTCTAGATCAGGTTATGGCTTTAGCGGTACATCTTGACCGACGTCTCAGAGAACGACGACTTGAATGTTTCTGTGCCTTCTCCTCTGGCTCCCCCATGATGGCTCCCGAGGTTCCGTTGCTTCGTTCTTCCACAGGAATCTCGGATGAACCAATGCAACTCGGGGCCTCCGTGTCTCCCCAACAACGTAGAAAGCTCCGCAGGAAGAATGGTCTCTGCTTCTACTGTGGGGATGACAAGCATCAAGTGAACAACTGTCCTAGGCGTAAGAATAAGCAGCCGGAAAACTTCCGCGCCTAAGTGACTATTGGGGAGGTCGCTTGGGTGCACAGGTATTTCCCGTAAATTTGAAACCTAATAAGACCTTGCTTCCCTTTCAGGTCTCTTTTGAGGGTAGGTCTGCCGCCGGCAGTGCCTTCGTGGATTCAGGGTCTTCTGCTAATATTATGTCTGTGGAATTTGCTATGTCTCTAGCTATGCCATTGATTGATTTGCCTAAACCTGTCCCAGTAGTGGGTATCGACTCCACTCCACTTGCTAATGGTTATTTTACGCAGCATACCCCTGTTTTTGAACTCATTGTTGGCTCCATTCATTTGGAGCAGTGCGCTGTACTGGTGATGCAGGGATTATCGTCCGATTTGGTTTTAGGCCTTCCCTGGTTGCAGATGCATAATCCCACGTTTAACTGGAATACTGGGGATCTTACTAAATGGGGTAATGAATGCATGACGTCCTGTTATTCTGTTAATTTTATTTCTCTCCCTGAGGAGGTGAACACTCTACCTGAATTTATTCAGGACTTCGCTGATGTTTTTTCTAAAAATGCCTCCGAAGTGTTACCTCCTCATAGAGAATACGATTGCGCAATCGATTTGGTACCAGGAGCTAAGCTCCCTAAGGGTAAGATATTTAATCTCTCTTGTCCCGAACGTGAGGCCATGAGAGAATATATCCAGGAAAGCCTGGCCAAGGGTTACATTTTCCCCTCTACTTCTCCGGTAGGTGCTGGCTTCCTCTTCGTAGGGAAGAAGGATGGTGGTCTTTGGCCGTGCATCGATTACCGAAACTTGAATAAGGTCACTGTAAGGAACCAGTATCCCCTTCCTTTCATTCCTGATCTCTTCAATCAGGTTCAGGGGGCCCAATGGTTCTCTAAGTTTGATCTTCGGGGGGCTTATAACCTTATCTGAGTCAGAGAAGGGATGAGTGGAAGACTGCGTTTAACACGCCCGAAGGTAATTTCGAATACCTCGTCATGCCCTTTGGGTTGTGTAATGCTCCCGCGGTCTTCCAGCATTTCATAAATTAGATTTTAAGAGACTACCTGGGGGTATTTCTTGTAGTGTACCTTCATGACATACTTTTGTTTTCCAAGAACTGGTCCTCCCACATTGAGCATGTCAGGAAGGTGCTCCAGGCCCTTCGGGAAAACAAACTCTTTGCGAAATCTGAAAAATGTGTGTTTGTGGTGCAGGAGATACCATTTTTGGGTCAAATCCTCACTCCTAATGAATTCCGCATGGACCCTGCCAAGGTTCAGGCTGTGGCTGAATGGGTCCAACCTGCCTCCCTGAAGGCGTTACAGTGCTTCCTGGGGTTTGCTAATTATTACAGGAGATTTATTGCTAACTTCTCGGTCATCGCTAAGCCTCTTACGGATCTTACTCGCAAAGGTGCTGATCTCCTCCACTGGCCTCCAGAGGCGGTCCAGGCTTTTGAGATCCTTAAGAAGTGCTTTATCTCTGCCCCAGTGCTGATTCAGCCTAACCAAAGGGAGCCATTCATCGTGGAGGTTGACGCCTCCGAGGTGGGAGTGGTTGCTGTCTTGTCCCAGGGTACCAGGTCCCTCACCCATCTCCGTTCCTGTGCCTACGTCTCCAGGAAGTTCTCGCCCACTGAGAGTAACTATGACGTGGGCAACCGCGAACTCTTAGCCATTAAATGGGCATTTGAAGAGTGGCGCCACTTCTTGGAGGGGGCTAGGCACCAGGTAACGGTCCTTACCGACCACAAGAATCTGGTTTTCCTAGAATCTGCCCAGAGGTTAAACCCGAGACAAGCTCGATGGGCGTTGTTTTTTTACTAGATTCAACTTTGGGGTCACCTGTAGGGCTGGGTCTAAAAATATTAAAGCTGATGCACTGTCGCGTAGCTTCATGGCCAGCCCTACTTCGGAGGAGGATCCGGCTTGTGTTTTGCCTCCAGGTATAATAATATCCTCTGTTGATTCTGACTTAGTCTCCGAAATTGCGGCTGATCAAGGTTCAGCTCCCGGGAACCTTCCTGAGAACAAGCTGTTTGTTCCCCTGCAATTCCGGCTAAGGGTACTCAGGGAAAATCATGACTCTGCACTATCTGGCCATCCAGGCATCCTGGGTACCAAGCACCTCATTGATAGAAACTATTGGTGGCCTGGGTTGCCTAAAGACGTTAAGGCCTACGTCGCCGCTTGTGAAATTTGTGCTAGGTCCAAGACTCCCAGGTCCCGACCAGCGGGCTTACTATGTTCTTTGCCCATTCCCCAGAGACTTTGGACCCATATCTCCATGGATTTTATCATCGATCTGCCTCCATCTCAAGGCAAGTCGGTGGTGTGGGTTGTAGTAGATCGCTTCAGTAAGATGTGCCACTTTGTCCCCCTCAAGAAACTACCCAATGCCAAGACGTTAGCTACCTTGTTTGTCAAACACATCCTGCGTCTCCATGGGGATTGATCTGTCCTTCTCCTCGGCCTTCCATCCTGAAACTAATGGCCAAACTGAGAGGACTAATCAGTCTCTAGAACAATATTTAGGTGTTTTATCGCTGACTGTCAATATGATTGGGTCTCCTTCATTCCCCTCGCCGAATTTTCCCCCTTTTTCTGTAATTTTTGGTTTTATCCACGGTTCTCCTCCGTTTCACCTGGTGGTTCCAACAATCCCGAGGTAGATGTCGTTCATCGGGAACTGTGCACAGTCTGGGCCCAGGTTCAGAAGAACCTAGAGGCGTCCCAGAGCATACAAAAGACTCAGGCAGATAGAAGACATTCTGCTAACCCCTTGTTTGTGGTCAAGGATCTGGTGTGGCTGTCTTCAAAAAATTTGCGTCTTAAAGTCCCGTCCAAAAAATTTGCTCCCCGGTATATAGGGCCGTACAAGGTCTTTGAGGTCCTTAACCCTGTCTCCTTCCGGCTGGAGTTACCCCCTTCTTTTCAAATACACAACGTGTTTCATGCCTCCCTCCTTAAACGCTGCTCCCCGTCCTTGGTTACCTCGAGGAAACCTCGGGTCCCTGTTCTCACCCCTGAAGGGGTAGAATTCGAGGTGGCCAAGATTGTGGACAGCAGGATGGTCCAAGGCTCCCTCCAGTACCTGGTCCATTGGAGAGGATACGGGCCTGAGGAGAGGACTTTGGTACCCGCCCGGGATGTTCACGCTGGGGTATTGCTCAGGAGGTTCCATTTTCGGTTCCCCAATAAGCCAGGTCCACCTAGGCAGGGTCCAGTGGCCCCTCATAAAAGGGGGTACTGTAAAGTATCTGCCAGACACAGCTTCTGTGTCGACGCCCGTGGTTAATCAGTCTGCATCTGCTCCTAGGTCTGATAGAGTGACTCGATCTGCTACCACTCAGGCTGGTAGGCTGAGGAGTGGGAGAACCTATCACAGCCTGGCCAGGGTTCTAGCTCCCATCCTCGGTCTATTCATACCTTCATTTGCTGCTTGTCATTGCCTGTGATTCTATCTTGTTTCCAGGCTCTGCTGTTCCTGCTATTACGATTGACCTCTGCTTCATATTGACCCTGGCTTTACTGACTACGCTCCTGCTCTGCGTTTGGTACCTCGTACACTCCTGGTTTGACTCGGCTCGTTCACTACTCTTGTTGCTCACGGTGTTGCCGTGGGCAACTGCCCCATTTTCCTTAGCTTCCGTGTACCCTTGACTGTTTGTCGTGCACATATTGAGCGTAGGGACCGTCGCCCAGTTGTACGCCGTCGCCTAGGACAGGCCGTGCAAGTAGGCAGGGACTGAGTGGCGGGTAGATTAGGGCTCACCTGTCTGTCTCCCTACCCCGACATTACAATACCACTATATTGGACCTAAATAATACCACCATACCATGACTAAATAACACCACCATACTTTAGCTGTATAATACTACCATACCAGGACGATAATACCACCATACAACGACCAAATAACACCACCATTCTCAGGATTAGTGGAGTTACCAGAATTCAGACACCCACCGATCAGAAAGTGATGGCATATCCTAGGGTGACAAAGACCCTTAGGCTCCATTCACATGACAGTGAAAAAATGGGCATTAAAAACTGATCAACTGTCAGTTTTTCATGGCCGTTTTGCATCAGTGTGTCTCCAAATTTTCATCTATTTCCAGTTCGTCTGTCCGTTTTCAATAGACGTTTGTCATCAGTTTGCCAACTACAGGGTGGGCCATTTATATGGATACACCTAAATAAAATGGGAATGGTTGGTGATATTAACTTCCTGTTTGTGGCACATTAGTATATGGGATGGGGGAAACTTTTCAAGGTGGGTGTTGACCATGGCGGCCATTTTGAAGTCGGCCATTTTGTATCCAACTTTAGTTTTTTCAATTGGAAGAGGGACATGTGACACATCAAACTTATCGAGAATTTCACAAGAAAAACAATGGGGTGCTTGGTTTTAACGTTACTTAATTCTTTCATGAGTTATTTACAAGCTTCTCTTTGTTTACAGCCATTGACATATCGCAGAGGTTAACACGTGAGGAGCGGATAGAAATTGTGTTGATGTCTGGTGAACGCAGTACCCGGGTCATTGCAGCAGATTTCAATGCAAGACACCCTACGAGACCACCCATCTCCCATGCTACAGTTTGCAAACTTCTTGCCAAGTTTCATGAAACTGGTTCAGTGTTGGATTTGCCCAAATGTGGACGCATAAAAACTGTCACTAATGAAGAAACATCAGTGGCTGTCCAAGCTTCATTCAGCAAGAGCCCACAGCGTAGCACTCATCGCATGTCACTGGAGAGTGGCATCAGTCGAACATCCCTTCGGCGGATATTAGCTACTCACAAATGGCACCCTTACAAACTCCAGCTGCTGCAGCATCTCAACGAGGATGACCCAGATCGGCGCACTGAATTTGCAGAATGGGCAAAACAAAAATTGGAACAGGACCCTCAGTTTACACAGAACATTTTGTTCAGTGATGAGGCAAACTTTTATGTGAATGGTGAAGTTAACAAACAAAAGCACCGCTATTTGTCTGACACTAACCCACATTGGATAGATCCCTTCAAGACTGTTGGAACACAAAAATTGATGGTATGGTGTGGTATATGGGGTACAAAGATAGTGGGGCCATTCTTCATCAATGGAAACCTCAAGGCCACGGGATATCTGAAATTACTACATGATGATGTGTTTCCCTCTTTATGCACTGAAGCTGGCACGTTCCCTGAGTTTTTCCAGCAAGATGGTGCACCACCACATTTTGGGTGTCAGGTCCGAGCATTCCTAGATGAACAGTTTCCTGGAAAGTGGATTGGTCATCGTAGGCCAGTTGAATGGCCCCCTAGGTCTCCCGATCTGACCCCCTTAGACTTTTATCTTTGGGGTCATCTGAAGGCAATTGTCTATGCTGTGAAGATACGAGATATGCAGCAACTGAAACTACGGATACTGGAAGCCTGTGCTAGCATTTCTTCTGCGGTGTTACTATCAGTGTGTGAAGAGTGGGAGAAGAGGGTTGCATTGACAATCCAACACAATGGGCAGCACTTTGAACACATTTAATAAGTGGTCAGAAACTTGTAAATAATTCATGAAAGAATAAAGTAACGTTAAAACCAAGCACACCATTGTTTTTCTTGTGAAATTCTCGATAAGTTTGATGTGTCACATGACCCTCTTCCCATTGAAAAAACTAAAGTTGGATACAAAATTGCCGACTTCAAAATGGCCGCCATGGTCAACACCCACCTTGAAAAGTTTCCCCCATCCCATATACTAATGTGCCACAAACAGGAAGTTAATATCACCAACCATTCCCATTTTATTTAGGTGTATCCATATAAATGGCCCGCCCTGTATTTTTCAGGGCCATTAAAAAAAGGATGGATTTAAGGCTATGTTCACACGGAGTATTTTGGGGGAGGAATATCTGCCTCAAAGCTCCAAACGGAATTTTGAGGCAGATATTCCTCCCCCAAAATACTCCGTGTGAATAGCAATTATCGCGCCGTTTTTCGCCCGCGGCCATTGAGCGCCGCGGGCAGAAAACACGCTTTCTCCTGCCTCCCATTGAAGTCAATGGGAGGTCGGAGGCGGAAGCGCCCGAAGATAGGGCATGTCGCTTCTTTTTCCCGCGAGGCAGTTTTACTGCTCGCGGGAAAAAGACGCCGACGCCTCCCATTGAAATCAATGGGAGGCGTTCTCGGGCCGTTTCTGCCGAGTTTTGCGACGCGGTTTCCGCGTCAAAAAACTCGGCAAAAGACCCCGTGTGAACATAGCCTAATTTGTCAGGTCTTTTTTGTCCCAACCCCATGAAAACACCACAGAGCCCATGTAGATAGTGCCGCAATGCCCCTGTAGATAGTGACCACAAAAATAGTGCCAGTGGCCACAATGCCCACATGGTGTTACAGTGCCCACTGTAGACAGTGCCCACATATAAAGTGCCATAGTTCCCACATAGATAGTCCCACGTTGCCCATGTAGATACTGCCACACACAGTGCCCATAAAGATATCACATTGTGCTCTGTAGATAGTGCCCACAAAGAGCTACAGTGCCCCTGTAGTTAGTGCCACACCCCTTGTAGATAGCACCTCACCCCATGTAGATAGCGCAACACCCCCTGTAGATAGTGCTACACACCTCCAGTAGATAGCGCCACACCATCCTGTAGATAGCACCACACACCCCATTTGTAGATGGCGCTACTCCCCCTGTAGATGGCGTCATTGGGCCTCCCTCTACGAGCAGAATCCCCAGTCAGAGCATTGGCCACACTCTGGCCGGGGATTCTGCTCCAGGAGGAGCCTCTGACGTAGCTGTCCATATAGATAGAGCTTCAGCAACGCTCTGGCTGAGGATTCTGCTCCTGGAGGAGCCTCTGACGTCACCATCCATATATAGGCAGTGACGTCAAGGGCTTTCCCAAGACAGGAGTGCCCGGCCAAAGAGCTTGCGATGCTCTGGGAAAAAGAAGAACATCCTTTTCTATATTGTTTTATTTTATTTTATTTTACAATTCTTGCCCAGGTGTGCACTACCAATGTAAGTCGTAGAAAATTGTAGGTATGGGGAAAGAGGGAAAAGTAGGGCAAGAATAAATGATGTTATGTCGCCTTCATATATCTTCTATATTAATACCGACAATTATAGGGAAAGGAATGTCCAGTGCAGTGTCCCCTTAAGTTACAATGAGACATACAATTTTTGTTTTTATTGTACTTTATTTTTATTTTTAATTTTTATTATTATTATATATTTATCTTTATTTCAGATCCCATCAATTGAGCCTACCATCCTGTATGGGTGGCAATGTTTTCATCAATGGGAATAGGGAGGGAGTGCTGTTGAAGCTATGATTGTGTGGCTTAAATGATTTAGGAAAATTGTTCATAAATCTTTATTTCATAAACCATATATATATATTTTAACGGCTTGGTTAACCTGCAGTTGTTCTCATTGAATGTTCCTCTCTTTATGAGTTGCCTAAGTGGAACCTAAATCCATAAAGTCACATACAAATAACTTGCTGGTAGGGGCAGGCAGTCGTAGTATAACAGGCCAGGAGAAGCCACTATCTCCCGGGCAGCGATACCATTTACAAGACTGCCGTGCAAGCAAATAGCTCACGGGAGCAACCAGCCTACAATTTTCTGTTGCATGCTCGATGCTGCCACTGGTAACAATCTCAGTGTCGCTGAGACCAGCAGTGAACATGACCGCAGCTTGGTTAGAGCTGCTGCTGGCTAAGGTATTAGCCGTGAGTGACTATGTTGTCATCAGTACTTGACGACTGAGCGGCGTGAACGAGCGGTGTAAGCGCCACTCTCGCTCAATCTCGCTACAGTTAGGAGGCAATAGGTATGTATGAAAGGATTGAATTTTATAATGCTACACTGATCTCTCCCTCTCTTGTTGCATCCCTTACTATAAAGTCGATATTATCCTGACGTACGTTTCGCTCATCAAAGTCAGCTTCTTCCGGGGGCGGGAGCATTTTGTTTATGCCACTTTTTATAGGCCAAAAGTTGACTGATAGCAAATTCAGCCAGTCAGCATTGTAGGGGTAAAATTTATTAGTTACGTCTTGTGAATGTCACGTCGGTTTTGTGAACCCACTGGGCCGTACCGCCTTGACGGTATGGCAGCTGGCCAACAGGGAGCAGGTCACAGTCTATAGTTCGTATAGGGTACCTGTGGCAGCTCGGACAGTAGCAAGACAGGCTCGGCTGGGACTAGGCAGCAGATAGACGTCAGGCGTGGAGTAGCAGGACAGGCGTGGAATACAGCACAGCACGACTACAGCTCAGCAGGGCACTCGACCAGGATAGCACGGGATACAGGTACGGGGAACACTGGGAACTGGAAAACACTAGGAGACAATTTGCATAGACAAACTAGGATACGACGAACAACGCTCAGGCATGGGAGGAAGGGGCTGGGCCCTTCTTATAGCCAAAGGTGCTCTGGGAGCAATCAGCTCAATCTCCAACCTGCGTGCGCTTTGGCTTCTTAAAGGGAATGTGTTGCCAGAAAAACATGTTTTTTTAAAAAAAATTAAACATTTAGTGTGTGGGTGATTAAACATTGTTCAAATTTTTTTTTTTTTTTTCACGAGTCAGGAAATATTATAAATTAATTCTAATTTATAATACTACCCATTTTTGGTCACTAGATGGAGCTATTCCCAAAATTGCAGCTTTGCAAAATTGGGTAAAAAGCCCTCGCTCAAGTGAGCTCTCAGCATCCCCCCCTCCTTTATCCTGGCTAGTGCCGGGATAAACGAAGGGTTTGAACGGTGTAACCTCCTACACTGTGTGTCGCCATTTTTGGAGCTAACACACAGTGTAGTAGGTTTACATACAGTAGTAAACACACACAAACACGAACATACATTGAAATCTCTTACCTGCTCCTGCCGCCGCGGCTCCCTCCGGCCCGTCCGCTCCGTTTGCTGCCGCTGGTCCAAGTGCACAAATCCGGAAGCCGCGACCGGAAGTAGTAATATTACTGTCCGGCCGCGACTTCCGGTCCACAGGAAAATGGCGCCGGACGGCGCCAATTTCGAATTGGACTGTGTGGGAGCGGCGCATGCGCAGTTCCCACACAGACGCCGTACACTGAAGTCAATGGGACGGGAGCCGTTCTCAGTCCCTATGGGACTGTGGCTGCCGTATTCCATGTCTGTATGTGTCGTTAATCGACACACACAGAAATGGAACAAAAAATGGCAGCCCCCATAGGGAAGAAAAAGTGTAAAAATAAGAAAAAGTAAAACACAAACACACAAATGAATATAAACGTTTTTAATAAAGCACTAACATCTTTAACATATAAAAAAAAAAATTGTGATGACACTGTTCCTTTAAAGAGGCTCTGTCACCAGATTTTGCAACCCCTATCTGCTATTGCAGCAGATAGGCGCTGCAATGTAGATTACAGTAACGTTTTTATTTTTAAAAAACGAGCATTTTTGGCCAAGTTATGACCATTTTTGTAGTTATGCAAATGAGGCTTGCAAAAGTCCAAGTGGGTGTGTTTAAAAGTAAAAGTCCAAGTGGGCGTGTATTATGTGCATACATCGGGGCGTTTTTAATACTTTCACTAGCTGGGCGCTCTGAAGAGAAGTAACATCCTCTTCTCTTCAGAACGCCCAGCTTCTGTCTGACAGTGCATATCTGTGATGTCACTCACAGGTCCTGCATCGTGACGGCCACATCGGCACCAGAGGCTACAGTTGATTCTGCAGCAGCATCAGCGTTTGCAGGTAAGATCGACTTACCTGCAAACGCTGATGCTGCTGCAGAATCAACTGTAGCCTCTGGTGCCGATGTGGCCGTCACGATGCAGGACCTGTGAGTGACGTCACAGATCTGCACTGTCAGAAGCTGGGCGTTCTGAAGAGAAGAGGATGTTACTTCTCTTCAGAGCGCCCAGCTAGTGAAAGTATTAAAAACGCCCCGATGTACGCACATAATACACGCCCACTTGGACTTTTACTTTTAAACACACCCACTTGGACTTTTGCAAGCCTCATTTGCATAACTACAAAAATGGTCATAACTTGGCCAAAAATGCTCGTTTTTTAAAAATAAAAACGTTACTGTAATCTACATTGCAGCGCCTATCTGCTGCAATAGCAGATAGGGGTTGCAAAATCTGGTGACAGAGCCTCTTTAAGTCTGGACTGAGCTCGCGATGCGCACCCTGGTGGTCACTGTGGAACAGGACGGCCGTATGTGCAGACATCTCTGGAGAGAAGGGCGCCGACTGGATGGAAGGAGTTTGTGGTCAGCGACCACGGACGTTACAGTGAAGACATAACATTGTGAGTTTTGTTTCAATAATAGCAGAACATTTGAAACAAGGCAATATCCCATAACCTAACCGAAAATACAGCATGGATCTAGTGGCCCAAATATACAATTCAATAGTAAATACATGCAAACTATATGGGCTGATCCTACGGTGTATACCCAAAAAGCATCAAAAATAAATATATATAACCTAAAGAAGACAGATGATCAGAAGACAAGAGAATATGCAAAAATATTTATTGAGTTAGGCCTCATACACACGACCGTATTTTTGTCCACCCGTAAATACTGGAGTAAATATGGGTCCTTGGTCACACGTATTCGACCCGTATTGCACCAGTATTTACGGACCCGTGCCCGTAAATATGGGTCCTTGGTCACACGTATTCGACCCGTATTGCACCAGTATTTTCAGACCCGTGCCCGCAGATACGGGTCCGGTGTCACCCGTATTCCACCCGTATTTACGGGCACGTTTTTGGCTGCAAAACTGCACTGCACTAATCGGCAGCCCTTCTCTCTATCATTGCAGGATAGAGAGAAGGGACAGCCCTTTCCGTAATAAAAGTAAAAGAAATTCATACTTATCCGGCCGTTGTCTTGGTGACACGTCCCTCTCTTGACATCCAGTCCGACCTCCCTGGATGACACAGCAGTCCATGTGACCGCTGCAGCCAGTGATTGGCCTGTGATTGGCTGTAGCGGTCACATGGGATGAAACGTCATCCCAGGAGGCCGGACTGGAGGAAGAAGCAGGGAGTTCTGGGTAAGTATGAGCGTCTTTTTTTTTTTTTACAGCTTTATCTATATTGTGATCGGTAGCCACTGTCCAGGGTGCTGAAACAGTTACTGCCGATCGTTTAACTCTTTCAGCACCCTGGACAGTGACTATTTACTGACGTCGCCTAGCAACGCTCCCGTAATTACGGGTGCACACACGTAGTCACCCGTAATTACGGGAGCCCCATAGACTTCCATGGGATGCCCGTGCTGTATTTACGGCCTGAAATAGGACATGTTCTATCTTTTTCATTGGCACGGGCACCTTCCCGTAAGCATACGGGGAGGTACCCGTGGCCAATAGAAGTCTATGGGCCCGTAATTACGGGCCGTAATTACGACCCGTAATTACGGGAGTTTTTACGGTCATGTGCATGGGGCCTAACATGATAAAAGACAATAGATAAAATGAGGAATCCATAAACCAGCAGATAAAAAGGACGATAAGCTGTGTGTCTAACAAATAAACAAAGAGTACAAAATTGTACCAATGACACAACTTACAAAAAGTTTTGATATAGACTAAAGTGAGGAGACCATATATACATACAACGATGTGCTGCATAAGCACAAAAAATATGAATAGTGGTTAAACATGTATTAAGTCCATATAAACATGGAGGAAAGCAGTTATACACAGAAATACTGAGGCATAGCAAAGGAATATATCATACCCATAATGGATGCAGGAAGAGACACAGCGAACGTCCGCCCCAACGCACGTTTCGGCGCTAATGCCTTCCATACGAAGGCATTAGCGCAAATCCACTCAACTTGCTTTCTTCTTTTAGCAAGATGGAATCTATATCACCGCCTCTTATCCCTGTGCCAAGATGGCAGATAGCTCCTTTAGGTTGAGACTGTGATGGTGTTTGAAGTGTCGAGCAACCGTAGGTGGTTGAAATGGTTTGTTTTGCCTTTTGCTCTCTGCTTCCAGTTTATCATAATTTTTGATACTGCCAATATGTTCCTGTCACGGCGCGGGGTGTGGACCCACTCAGCTGTACCACGTAGCGGAGTAGCAGCTGGCCAACAAGGTGCAAAACAATGTTAATAGTTCAGAACGGGTACCTGAGGCAAATGTAGACAGTAGCGGGAGCACGACTTGTCTTTTACAGCAGGTGACGCCGCGTATGCAGCGGGAAGGCACGACTTGACTCTCACTTGTAGATACAATAGCACGGGATACAGGGTACAGGCAGCAGGAACGGCTAACACTGGGAACTGGAAAACACTGGGAGACCTTTTGCAAGACAAATTAGGGTATACAACAATGCTCAGGCAAGGAACCAGTGGGCAGGGACCCTTATTATAGTCCAGCAGCCATTTGGGCTGATAATTGATGTTAGACAGCTGGACGCGTACTGGCCCTTTAAGGCCGTGCACGCGCATGCACGCGTGCCCTTCGGGAAACAGTCCGAGGCGTCTCCCTGGAGGGAGCGGACGCCGAGAAGAGAGGCGTCCATGGCCGGGATCGTCAAGGGGTAAGTCTGAACGACGACCCCCGGCCATAGACGTAACAGTTCCTTCATTCTGACTTTAAGCTGCCTTTTGGCCTTTCCCACATAGTATAGGGAAAGGCCAATACATATGCTACTCCTTTGGTGGCACATGTAATGTGTTCCTGAATCATGTGGTATCCGCCTGTTCCCTTTGTGAAGCCCTGCTTCCTGATGAAAATTCGGCAGGCTGTACATAAACCACAGGGAACGAAACCTGGATATTTTTGTGATTTCTTTTTTATACAATCCCTGGAGAAATAGCTTTTAACAATATGTTGTTCTATGCTATTAGTTTTTCTATACCCTACAGAAACTGTTGTGCCTAGATTACTTGCCAGTGTTGTTTCATGATGTCATTCATTTCCTGCCACTTATCGTGCATTATCGTAATAAACCTGACTTGGTCATCATTCTCCGTTTTATTTTGTCACCACCAGCAATGCATCTCTATCCATCCGGAGGGCTAAATTGTATCCTTGTTTAATTTGACACCCTGAGTAGTGTCTCTCCTTAAGTCGATTTCTAAGGTCTTTAGCTTCTGCCTTGACATGTTCCAAGGTGGAGCAATTTCTCCTTAGTCTCATGAATTCTCCCTTCGGGATTCCTCTAATGATTCTATTCAAATGAGCACTTGTAACATCTAAAAGACTGTTGGTGGCTGTCTCCTTTCTGTATAAATTAGTAATTATCTCACGATTTTGATCAATACCATTCTAATGTCCAGGAACTAAACTTCCCCCTGCTATAACTGAGAGTCAGTTTTAGATTTAATTCATTTGTGTTAAGGTTGTCAATAAAATTCAACATTTCATATTCAGATCCTCTCCAGATGAATATGATATCGTCAACATATCAACGCCATATTGAGATTTTATCAATATGCATCTGGAAAGGTTTACCAAAAACGCCCACCACCCAAAGAACAAATTGGCAAAGGTGGGTGCACATGCCGCTCCCATTGCCATTCCTTGGGTCTGTAGGAAGAAGCGGGAATCAAAGACAAAATAATTCCTTGTCAAAATGAACTTCAATGTTTTATTAACATTTTTATTAACATTGGGACTATAGATGTGCTCACGACCTAGGAAAAAAAATCTACAGCTCCACACCCCAGATCATGTTCAATTGATGGGATCTGAAATAAAGAGAAATATATAATAATAATTGTCACAAGGAGTGAGGTCTACTTTCATAAAATATATAAGTAAAGGAGTATAATTAGATTTTTTTTAATCGAAAGTTTTTATTGTTTTAACATGTTATGACACATTACAAAACGAAGCAAACGAAAGAATCAGATGTAAAGAAAATATTTTTCATACTGTCCTAAAATATTCAAGATAACGTTAGGTACGTCAAATGAAACAATCTTTCATGTAATCAATATATCATTTATAATTAAAAAAATAATAATTGCCTTTCAAAGGTGTAGATAGCCCTTTGGCTCCGCTCACATCTTACAAGTATGTGTCGGGGAAGATAAACCGATTCTGTTTATATCAAATCAAATGTGATCAGAATTGAGCTTAGATTTGCGTTACGGAGAAGACAGGAGGGGCTGGAGACTGAGCTGACAGGGAGCGCGGCTGTCGGGATGGACACTCATTAACACAAAGCAGCTTGTAAAGAAGAGGCTGGACGGCAGAGCGGAGGGCTTAAGGGGAAGCCTCCATGACTGCCATAGGAGGGAAGAGAGCCAATAGGGGAAGAGGTAGTTGGGGAAGGGGAGGGAACGGAGAGGGGAGGGGACGGGGGGAGTTATCTGTTCTTCCCGCTGTTTTCGGCATTGAGCCGGAAGCATCGGGAGGAACAACAGGTAGCTAGCTGAGCTCCCACCGTTAGTTTTCTTACCTCCCGTGGCAGTGTTAGGATGGCTTCCCTGGCCGCAATGTTCGAGCAGCTGCAGGTTGCAGCTGCTTTTCACGATCCGGGCTGGCTGGAGGAAACAGTGGCAGGGCTAGCCCGGATCCCTCAGGCCGGCCCATCGCGCTCTTTGTCGGCAGCCGGCATAGAGGCGCCCCCTTCCCCCACCCTTTTCACGGGCGGGAGAGATAATCCCCGCGGCCCCTGCTACAATAAAGCAGGTGGCGGCGTCGGGAGCGGTGGCTCAGGCCAGGTCACCACGCCGCTCCCGGCGGTCCCGTCCACCAGAGCGTCTGAGCCCAGACATGGCCCCGCGGGCCCGGCGTCGCAGGGGGGGCCCTTCTAAGGACGCTGCAGGCCAGGTTGCTGGGATGGGCGCCTCCTCCCAGGGCCTGCGTCCTGGCAGGAATCCCCAGCCGCGACGGGGCTTGGCGGCTAACAAGGAGTCGCAGGCCGGGCTCCCGATCACACCCCCGCCTTCAGCCGCAGTATGCAGTGTGCAATCCACGGCCGCCCCGCATGGTGATGTACCGGCCAGGGGGCAGGCTTCCTCGAGATCGTCGGGGAGGACGACAAGATCAACGCCGACGTCGAGGCAACAAGTCCGGTCGGAGGTTTGGATCCCTACAGTCGGGCGGCAGGTGGCCGGCCCTTAGTTCAGCATGTCGGGGTCCCCATGTCGTAGATGTCGGTGTGAGAACCAGTCAGCACCAAGAGAAGATTTGGAAGATGGAGAGCTGGATGAGACGCAGCGCGGTCAGGATTTTCCGGCTGGCGGGAATACAGCGCCTGGGCAGCCCGGTGAGTGTGTAACTCCAACGTTACCGTATCCAGCAATTTTCATGTCGGGTTGTGAGGGGGGGTTAGCAAGCGCGGAAGTTGCGGCTGGCGATAGTGGTGTAGTCGGGCGCGATGGCTTAGCTGATTTGGTGGGTTGTTTGCGCGAGTTAGTGGGGCGTTTAGATAGGGCAGCGGCCCCTGTAGTTCCTGTGGTGTCCCCGGCGGTGGTATGGGAAGGTCATCGTGATGTATTGCCGCGGTCTGTGGGTAGTAATGTTGCGGGGGTGTCAAGAGAAGCGGTAGCAGTGTCGGTTCAAACTGAGGCACAGAAGGATGGGGATAGAATTAGGCTTGATGATCGCGCACGGGGGGAGGTATATGTCTGTTTTGAAGGTCCGTTAGGTGCTCACTTGAAACAGGAGGTGAGGGACCATATTTGGAAAGATGAATATGTGGAGATATTTTCTCTTCTGCCGCTTGCTAAGTTCAATTTGGATAAAAGCAAGCGGGATGAGAGTAAAAAAGATGAGGAGGAACGCCGGCGGTATAGGCTTATTCCGCAGACGTTCGTGAAGTGGTCGCAAGCTTTCGCTATTCTGGCAAGCGTGATCGGAGAAAAGGCGCCGGAAAACTGCTCGGCGTTGTTCTGTTATTTCGATGCCATCGGGGAGGCGTATAGGGCGTACGGTAGGCAGGCGTGGTTGAGGTATGATGAGCAATTTCGGCAGCGGAAAGCGGTGCGGCCGGCGATCCGGTGGGATCAAAAAGATATTGCGCTGTGGTTAAGGGTTACGGCCCCAGTTAAGCAGTCCTTTCCCGGGAGCGTTGGCCAAGGAGGCCAGTCGGGTCAGTCCGTACAGGGTTCCGGTTCAAAGCTTGGGTTCTGCTGGCAGTTCAATGAGGGCCAGTGTAAGTTCGGGGCCTCATGCAAATTTAAACATGTCTGTTCGGAGTGTAACGGGTCCTCTCATGGGGCTGCAAAATGTATGCGGAAAGGGAAACGGTCAGGTCCTCGGTCCTCCTCTGCTGGTCAAGGGTCGGTCTCCGGTGAGGGTGGAAAGAATGGCACCGTATCTAACTGAATATCCGGATAGGGCTGCAGCCAAGTTAATTTTGGAGGGGTTTTCGTTGGGTTTTGTTATTCCCCCTCCTCCGTATGAGGTGCCGGTTACACGGCGTAATCTTAAGTCGGCTTATTTGCACTCGACGGTGGTTTCAGAAAAACAGTTAAAATAAGTTTTGTTGGGGCGCATGGCCGGTCCTTTTGTCGAGCCTCCGGTTGTGGATTTGGTTGTATCCCCCTTGGGAATCGTGCCGAAGCGGGAGCCCCATAAATTCCGTTTGATTCACCATTTGTCGTTTCCCAGGGGAGCGTCGGTTAATGAGGGGATAGATCACGATTTATGCTCGGTGGTTTACACGTCATTTGATAGAGCGGTGGCGTTGGTGCGAGGGGCGGGACAAGGGGCGTTGCTGGCAAAAACAGACATTGAGGCGGCTTTTCGTTTGCTGCCTGTACATCCAGAAAGCCAACGGCTGTTGGGTTGCTTCTGGAACGGGGGGTTCTACGTCGACAGGTGTCTTCCAATGGGGTGTTCTCTTGCATGCGCATACTTTGAGGCGTATAGTAGCTTCGTGGAATGGGTGACGAAGGGTGTAGCGGGGGTGGACTCGTTGATACACTATCTGGATGACTTTTTGTGTGTTGGCCCTAGCGGTTCTCCGGTTTGTGGTAACCTATTGTATTGCTTGCAGAAGGTTGCGTCGGATTTCGGAATTCCGTTGGCACCCGAAAAAAAACTGAGGGCCCAGTTTCCACCATCTGTTTTTTAGGGATCGCAATTGATTCTGTCGCTATGGAGTGCAGGCTGCCTGAGGATAAATTACGACCATTGAGGCAGGAGGTGAGGCGGGCCTGCCGACTAAAAAAAGATCACGTTGCGCGAACTCCAGTCGCTGCTGGGGAAGTTGAACTTTGCCTGTAGGATTTTGCCAATGGGCAGAATTTTTAGTAGGCGCTTGGCGGCATTGACGGCGGGTATCAGGGCTTCCCATCATTTTGTGAGGCTTGGTGGGGAACACAAGGCAGACCTGCAGGTATGGGACGAGTTCCTTGGGCAGTATAATGGTAGATCGTTGTGGATGTCCCCGGTGCAAGAAATGAGTGACGTGGAGTTGTTTACGGATGCGGCGGGGTCCGGGGGTTTTGGCACATATGCGGGGGGTCAATGGTGTGCGGGGAGCTGGCCGGACAGCTGGGTGAGCAGTGGGCTGACGCGAAATCTGGCCCTGCTCGAGCTGTTTCCCATCGTGGTTGCAGCGACCATTTGGGGGGACAGGCTCAGGGATAAAAAGGTTTGTTTTCACTGTGATAACATGGGAGTGGTGTTAGCAATTAACAACTTATCGGCATCATCTCCACCGGTGGTTCAGGTGCTGCGTCATCTAGTGTTGGTGTGCTTGTCGCTAAACGCGTGGGTGGTGGCGGTGCATGTGCCAGGGGTGTCCAACTGTATTGCTGATGCTCTTTCTCGCTCACAGTGGGATCGTTTTCATCAATTGGCACCGGGAGCGGATGCGTCCGGCTTGGCGTGCCCGGAGCATCTCTGGGAGCTGGTTTCGGTCCCGTGGAAGGGTTGATTGAGCGGTCGCTGGCTAGGGCAACTTGGAACGCTTATTCGGCTTGTTGGCAGCAATGGGAGGATTGGGTAAGAGTATTGGGCAACGTCTGTACGGAGCAAGACAGGTTGGTGGCATTGTTGTATTGGTTGGGTGATGCGTGGGAGGCGGGGTTTTCGCTGGCTAAGGTGAATCGTTTCATGGCAGGTTTGGCGTTCGGTCTCAAATTACGGGGTTTCCATGATGTATCCAAGCAGTTTCTAGTGAAGCAGGCGTTGAAAGGATTGCGGAGAGGCAGGGCCGACCGGATCGGAGGCGACCGGTGTCTTTTGCCCTCCTTGGTTCACTGGGCGCATCGCTGGGGGCTGTTTGTAAGTCACCTTATGAGGTAGAGTTGTTTAGGTTGGCTTTTTCCCTCGCGTTTTTTGGGGCGCTCCGAATTGGGGAGTTGGTCTCTCCTAGTAAGGCTAAGGCTGGGGGGTTGCGACAGGCGGATGTTGGTCTTTATCGGGATAGACTCGAGTTGTTGGTGCGGCGGTCGAAGACTGATCAGTTGGGCCGCGGTAAGCGGATAGTGTTGTTTGCTCTCCCTGGATCAATGATGTGTCCGGTCGCTTGCATGGGTGCGTTCAGGCCGATGGGAGTGGTGCCGGAGGCGCCATTGCTCCGTCATGAGAATGGCGCGTTTTTGTCTAAGTATCAATTTGATGCAATATTCAAAAAATGCTTGGCTGTGGTTGGGGTGGGGGACGGGTGCTACTCGTCTCACTCGTTCAGAATTGGCGCGGCTACGGAAGCTGGGCGTTGGGGATTGGATGACGAGGGCGTGCGGCGGATTGGCCGCTGGGAGTCCAATAGGTTTAGGTCTTACGTGCGCCCTCATTTGTTATGAGTTGTATGATGTTTCTGATGATATGTGAGTTTCTTGTCCTTTCTTTCAGATCATCGCCCATGTTTGGTCTGGCTGTTAGGACATTCTTTTGTGCACTGGGGGGCACTGCGGGCGGATGTGCGCCCCGATGGCCGCCAGCTTCGCATTCCGCGTCGGGATGCGGTGTTACATTGGTTGGGATTTCGAGGTATGTTATGGAGCCGGGTATTGGCCGAGTTTCAAACATATGCTCGCCTGGATAGAGTCCCGGAGGTTTTGGTGTTACATGTTGGGGGGAACGATCTAGGGGTACGCCCCTTTCGTGAGCTAGTGAGGGATATAAAGCATGATTTGCTGTGTTTGTGGGCGTCCCATCCGTCCTTGATGATTGTTTGGTCGGACATAGTTCCGAGGAAGGCTTGGCGCCTGGCACGGTCGGTGGAAAGGGTCAACAAGGCCCGCATTAAGGTGAATCGGGCGGTGTCACGATTCGTTGCCAAGAATGGGGGCATTTGTGTTCGTCACAGGGATCTGGAGTCCGGGGTTGGGAACTATTGGCGTAGTGATGGGGTGCATTTGACCGAGGTTGGAATTGATCTGTGGAGCTTGGCCTTAGCAGAAGGAATTGAAAGGGCGGTGGTGGTGTGGAGGAACTCACAGGCTTAAAGTAGTCAATGCCTGTTTCGCTGTGGCGGGGGGAGTCCTTGAGGTTGGTCAGTACAAAATGGAGGGGGGGTCGCATCGGGGGTATGCGTTCCCCAAAACGGTAGATCATTTGAAGACTTCATAGGGTGTTACCCCTTTGAAGTGGTCTTCTGGTGGAAAGTATATCATTTGAAGACTTCATCGGGTGTTATCCCTTTGAAGTGGTCTTCTGGTGGTTGGAGCCATCTGCAGAGGTGAGCGGTGCCTCCGAGCTGGTTTACGGCTGGAGGTAAAGAGTTGGTGGTGGTTTGCAGATGGCTAATTTAAAGGAAAATTCGGTTTTAAAATTGCTTCAAGGACTTCCCCTGCTCTGTTAAAGTATTAAAATATGTTTATGGTTAATTCTGATTCTGACCCATGTTGGGTCATGTGAATTAGAAGTGGAGTTATCCGAATGTTTCGGATTAAATTGCATTTAAATAATAGAACCGATAAAAACACAGGGACATATACAAAAACACCGAAAAAGGCCATACTTACAAATGGACACAGCCAGGTCAGAAATGCTGATGAAAGGGTGAGCAGGTGCTTTAAATAATAATAGCCACTCCCACTAGTCTTGAGGGGAGTGGTGTGTGGTGCATGGGATGTGTAGTAAGAAATAATAAATGAATAGTGTGTGTGCAAGTGTAATACTATAAGTGAAATATAGGGGGCAGTAATGAGTGAAGTGCCTCAATAGAAATAAATGGATAATGGGGTGCAAGTGAGTGAAACATGGAGGGATAGTGTGTACGTCATGAGGCACAACGTGTATAGCCAGGTAGAAGCCTATTTGTGACGCCTTGATAATTCATAGAGCGGGCTACCCTGCTTGCTATGCCAAACAACAACACACCATGCTCTCCCAGCATCAAAGACCCGGCTGTGTCCAAGAGAAGCGAATATACATAATAATGAAAAATACCTGGGGTATTGGTAATCGTTTTGGCCAAAAGGACGCAAGCTCGCAATCCACGACAAGGATCCCCAGACTTGCGAGTCCCTAACTCCTAAACTGGAACAGAACGTTCCTGATGCACAAACAGAACCGATAAAAACACAGGGGCATATACAAAAACACCGAAAAAGGCCATACTTACAAATGGACACAGCCAGGTCAGAAATGCTGATGAAAGGGCGAGCAGGTGCTTTAAATAATAATAGCCACTCCCACTAGTCTTGAGGGGAGTGGTGTGTGGTGCATGGGATGTGTAGTAAGAAATAATAAATGAATAGTGTGTGTGCAAGTGTAATACTATAAGTGAAATATAGGGGGCAGTAATGAGTGAAGTGCCTCAATAGAAATAAATGGATAATGGGGGGCAAGTGAGTGAAACATGGAGGGATAGTGTGTATGTCATGAGGCACAACGTGTATAGCCAGGTAGAAGCCTATTTGTGACGCCTTGATAATTCATAGAGCGGGCTACCCTGCTTGCTATGCCAAACAACAACACACCATGCTCTCCCAGCATTTCTGACCTGGCTGTGTCCATTTGTAAGTATGGCCTTTTTCGGTGTTTTTGCATTTAATTAATGTAAATAAATAAACGGCTGCTGTGGCCAATTTCATATCCAACCTCGGTTGTCACGTGTTGTTATTGGGAGATGGGCAGGAGAAAGGGGTGAACAGGTTCATTAGGTAAAACATGGCATGACTCTACTTAGGCCAGTCAAGAAGAGGCTGGACGGCAGCGCGGAGGGCTTAAGGGGAATCCTCCATGACTGCCATAGGAGGGAAGAGAGCCAATAGGGGAAGAGGTAGTTGGGGAAGGGGAGGGAACGGAGAGGGGAGGGGACGGGGGGAGTTATCTGTTCTTCCCGCTGTTTTCGGCATTGAGCCGGAAGCATCGGGAGGAACAACAGGTAGCTAGCTGAGCTCCCACCCTCCCGCCCTTAAGTTAGGGGTTGGCCTGGGGATCGGGGTGGCTATGTTTTTGTTATTTGATTTATGTTGTATAATTTCTTAACTTGTGTTTCTCATTTTCTTTGGAGCAGGTTCGGTTGTCATGGCAGCTGGCGGGGGGAGTCCTTGAGGTTGGTCAGTACAAAATGGTGGGGGGGTCGCATCGGGGGTATGCGTCCCCCAAAACGGTAGATCATTTGAAGACTTCATAGGGTGTTACCCCTTTGAAGTGGTCTTCTGGTGGAAAGTATATCATTTGAAGACTTCATCGGGTGTTATCCCTTTGAAGTGGTCTTCTGGTGGTTGGAGCCATCTGCAGAGGTGAGCGGTGCCTCCGAGCTGGTTTACGGCTGGAGGTAAAGAGTTGGTGGTGGTTTGCAGATGGCTAATTTAAAGGAAAATTCGGTTTTAAAATGGCTTCAAGGACTTCCCCTGCTCTGTTAAAGGATTAAAATATGTTTATGGTTAATTCTGATTCTGACCCATGTTGGGTCATGTGAATTAGAAGTGGAGTTATCCGAATGTTTCGGATTAAATTGCATTTAAATAATGTAAATAAATAAACGGCTGCTGTGGCCAATTTCATATCCAACCTCGGTTGTCACGTGTTGTTATTGGGAGATGGGCAGGAGAAAGGGGTGAACAGGTTCATTAGGTAAAACATGGCATGACTCTACTTAGGCCAGTCATGTAATGTAGAACATGGAAGCTGCAGAAGCAAAATAGGAAAAAAATTTAATCAAAACCAATTACTAAAATATTTCTTTATCATCAGACAGATAAAACATCATCTCCATTATTCCTTATGGCGTTAAACGTCACATAAAATAAAGTTCCTAGAATGATTTGTTTGGAAAACTGAGAAGAAAATAAGAATATAGTAAATACTGAATGTCTGTAGTGACTCCTGTCATTTTGTGGAAAATTATTAAATTGTGCTTTACTCATGACACCCACCCACCCAAAAAAATAATGGGTCCCAGCCCTCACTAGCCTTAACTAGGTCTTACATCAGCCCTAGGATAGGTGAGCCCTGCTGTTCTGCTGCACTGTGCATTTATTAATATCTAGAAAAGGTTGAGACTTATAGTTCTTCAATTTTCCAGTGTGTAATCATTCATTACTGAGTTTGCTGGGACTTCTAGTACCTCAGTGTTTTAGTGTGTAGTTTTCCTTTAAGAACCCTTGAAATACTAACCAACGTGCACGGTAACATTGTAATAACTTTCTATCAATATTATGAATAGCAGGAGATGTCACTTCTGGTCATATTTGTGACATCATCAGTCCACGCGGCCATTGTTACCTCACTGCATGATGTCACAATGACTCATTCTATGGAATCTGGGGTTCATGTGGCAACTGCTGCGTCCAAGATAAGAAGATGAGTAGAGAAGACACAAGATAATTCATCAGGAATCCAGAACACTGGAAACAAAAAACACCATACACTCGACGCATGGCGGGGAGAGAACAAAATGGCACCTGGGGCCGTGGCTTATACACGCGGCAATAGGGGGTTGTGCTCTTTACTTTCAGGTTTTGGAGCCAATAAGAAAACAGTAACATGGAGAAAATCTGCCGCCAATCTCCAGACATTTAGGTATGTCCGTAATGTATACGTTTATTTAATCTGAAAATTTGAGGGATGGGGGGTTGTTGTCAATTATTGTCAGAATTTACTCAGCAGTTTATGGCAGGTTTTTGCGTAAACTGTACCAAACAGTCGCAAGCGGCGACGTAAAATACATTTTCCGTAAAATTTGAAGACTTAATTTACTTTAATAAACGTGTATTAAACAAAGTTAAAATGGCGCAAACTTTGCCCTTATTATTTCATTGCAGGGAGGAGATCTGGACGGCAGCTGAAGATGAGGACAAGAACTGTGAAATTCATCAAAATCGTATGTAACGTGACAATTCTATTTATAGTTTTATATTTGGCGCCTTCTGATGTCTTAACACACATGTGGGGCAGCACGGTGGCTAACACTGTTGCAGCACTGGGGTCCTGGGTTCAAATCCAACCGAGAACAACATCTGCATAGAGTTTGTATGCTCTCCCTGTGTTTGCTCTGGGTACTCCGGTTTCCTCCCACACCCCGAAAACATACCAATAGGGAATGCAGATTGTGAGCCCCAATGAGGACAGTAAAAGAGGACCCCTCTGTACAGCACTGCGTACGTAATATGTTGCCGCTATATAAGTAACTGAAATAAATAACACATGGATTATACAGGTCAAGGTAAATACGTAGAATCAATGCATTGACTTCAGCAAGAGCCTTGTTTAATGTCCTCGTATAACTCCTCCGTGTCACACATGTAAAGACTCCTTAACAGTTATCCCATGGTTGTGTTCTGCGAGACCCTGGACCTTGTTTGGTCTGTATAGAGGGTCTATGACCATGGACCACCTCCAGCGCGGATGTTAATAAAACTGTATTATGCCGGGATAACAGGGAATGATGTTTTCCTATAGGACGAACAGATATCACAGGAGAAGGCCATAGGAGGGCAGTGTTCTCTTTCTCTTTCACAGCTGAGATGACCATAGTCGTGCTGTGATCTACAGAGTCCGATCAGTAGAGGAGCGTCCGGCATGATACAGGGACATCGAGGACAACAACTGGGATTGGACAACTTCTCTTTCTCTTTCACAGCTGAGATGACCATAGTCGTGCTGTGATCTCCAGAGTCCGATCAGTAGAGGAGCGGCCGGCATGATACCGGGACATTGAGGACAACAACTGGGATTGGACAACTTCTATTTCTCTTTCACAGCTGAGATGACCATAGTCGTGCTGTGATCTCCAGAGTCCGATCAGTAGAGGAGCGGCCGGCATGATACCGGGACATCGAGGACACCAACTGGGATTGGACAACTTCTCTTTCTCTTTCACAGCTGAGATGACCATAGTCGTGCTGTGATCTCCAGAGTCCGATCAGTAGAGGAGCGGCCGGCATGATAGCGGGACATCGAGGACAACAACTGGGATTGGACAACTTCTCTTTCTCTTTCACAGCTGAGATGACCATAGTCGTGCTGTGATCTCCAGAGTCCGATCAGTAGAGGAGCGGCCGGCATGATACCGGGACATCTAGGACAACAACTGGGATTGGACAACTTCTCTTTCTCTTTCACAGCTGAGATGACCATAGTCGTGCTGTGATCTCCAGAGTCCGATCAGTAGAGGAGCGGCCGGCATGATACCGGGACATAGAGGACAACAACTGGGATTGGACAACTTCTCTTTCACAGCTGAGATGACTATAGTCGTGCTGTGATCTCCAGAGTCCGATCAGTAGAGGAGCGACCGGCATGATACCGGGACATCGAGGACAACAACTGGGATTGGACAACTTCTCTTTCTCTTTCACAGCTGAGATGACCATAGTCGTGCTGTGATCTCCAGAGTCCGATCAGTAGAGGAGCGGCCGACATGATACCGGGACATCGAGGACAACAACTGGGATTGGACAACTTCTCTTTCTCTTTCACAGCTGAGATGACCATAGTCGTGCTGTGATCTCCAGAGTCCGATCAGTAGAGGAGCGGCCGGCATGATACCGAGACATCGAGGACAACAACTGGGATTGGACAACTTCTCTTTCTCTTTCACAGCTGAGATGACCATAGTCGTGCTGTGATCTCCAGAGTCCGATCAGTAGAGGAGCGGCCGGCATGATACCGGGACATCGAGGACAACAGCTGGGATTGGACAACTTCTGTGTATGCCGTATACGTAATGATATAAGTTACTATATAATGCGCTGTCATAGCTATCAATGAGATGTGTTTAGTTAGTTGCATTACAAGCTCTGATCCTGGGTTCTCAGACTGATCGCCTTTTCTCGGGGTCAACAAGGAATTTTCCCCTGTGGCACAAATTGGCTAAACGTGTGCAGGGTTTTTGCCTTCTTCTGGATCAGTAGCTTTAGTTAGGAATTTCAGTTAAATAAATTGTGTTTTAATATTAAAAGCTTTGTCTCCTCGTCATTTCTCAATATTATATAGCAGTCAGGTATTAGTATATATTATGATAATCCAATATGGCTGTATCCATGATGTATTGGATAATATGCACATACAGAAGAGATATTTATCATGTGAGCCATATAAATGCAACCACTTTAACCCCTTTACGACGAAGGACGGATATATCGGTCCTATGCAGGAGCTAGTTCCCACATAAGGATGGATATATCTGTCCTCTGATCGGGTGGGTACTGCCAGTGTACTCACGCGATCAGCGGCAGGAGCACAGTTGTTATACACAGCCTGGCTCCTGCCCCAACTGCCGGAATCTAAGCGTGCGCCGATTCCTGCGGTTTAACCCATTAGATGCCGCTGTCAATAGCGACAGCGGCATCTAATGTGTTTGACAGAGGGAGGGGAGCTATCATTGGTTAGTTTACATCATGTGGTGGCCGGTTGCCTAAGTTCATTGGCCTACTTTTAAAAGGTTGTCCCTCTTTGTGATACTTGAAAGTTGGGAGGTGTGACTATAATAGCAGTGCCAGCCACAGTACACCCATAACAGTGCCAGCCACAGTACAACCATAACAGTGCCAGCCACAGTACACCCATAACAGTGCCAGCCACAGTACACCCATAACAGTGCCAGCCACAGTACACCCATAACAGTGCCAGCCACAGTACACCCATAACAGTGCCAGCCACAGTACACCCATAACAGTGCCAGCCACAGTACACCCATAACAGTGCCATGATGTAATGTAGTAATAGCAGGGACAAGCACCAGTTCCCACTCAGTGTGGTTATTAATAACAGTGGTCAATGAGCATGGCCCAGTTTCCATGCAGCGCCACCACAGGGGAAATGAAGTACTACATGGTGACCATTAAAATCAATGAGTCAATGATGTAAGGCATAGTTGGGCCGAGTGCATGACAGCAAGAGCTGCACTTCATAACCGCTGTCTAGTCTAGCTGGTATGGCAAAGTAAGCGATCTATGGGGGATGCATGCAAATATCCACGCTTGTCTGCCTGGACACTATGAATGCTCAATTAGAGGTCAAACTCCCTACCCCATAACCGCAGTTTTGGGGCTGCACTCTGCCTCTGGTTATTGAAATGAGTCATAGCACTGAGAACAGTTCTCCAAAGATGAGCAATAAATACAGAAGCAAAAAGCACGGCGCCACATAGTGCAGGTCAATGGGATAACGGGAGAGCCATAAACGTAATCGGTTCTGCTCACCTCGAAAATGCGTAATAAAGGCAAAGAATAGTAGGTCCACTTCGTGCTGCTGCCAGGATCCAAAGCCGGTAGACCAGAACGGTTACCGCTAGTCGAGATGAAAAGGGGGAAGCAAAAGGGAGGATCCTATAGGGCGCTGCTGCGTGGTTATTGAAAGATAGTCAATGATGGTAAATACAAGAGTAAATACGTGGATATTTATTTAGAATATTCAGGCTACGCGTTTCGACACTGTACCAGCGTCTTCCTCAGGCCATAAAATATACATACAACAAGGTTATTTATATACTGACAAAAGCCAAACAAACAGGAAGGGGATGAGGGTCATACAGGGGAAAGGTCAAAAGGTGAATGTGACGTCATGAGTAATACAGGTATCGGGGGATTATTTTAAATATTGTTAGCAAACAAATTAATAGTTGTACCTAAGGGATGCCATAGTCGGCACCCTGAACAATTTCAAAAAATCAACATTTATAATTTCACATACATATAATTGCAATTACAATTAATTACAGTCCATGTAGTGCGTCCTAAGAAAATTTTCATTCATAAATTCATTAAAAGAATACGTAACATGTGGGGGCGGGAACATTAATGGATAGTGAAGAAATATATAATTAAAATAAATAGACACAGATGAAAAAATGTCAAATATTAATATAATAAATAGTGAACACCAAAGTAACCTAACGGGCAAGGATTTTACTTTGTTCATATGTTGCTCGAAATAAGGAATGAAACCACAAAAGTACAGAAAAACGGGTGAACGTACACGCAAGGTGTGATTAATAGCTGAATCCACTTGATGTGCGTTTTCATAATTGAGACAAAGACACGGGGTTGGTGTATAGATGCACTTCTGAATTGTGAAATGAATAAAAGTGCAGAGGACATCAGAGGAGACATATATGGTTTATTTAAAAATCATCGGAGACTAATTTTGAGTCATTTAAGACGCAAGTGGGATATCCAGAGCTTAGAGGCATATAGGCTGTCCAAAATTATCCCAAGAGGTTTACGTAGACGTACAACACCAGCATCGCATTTCAAAAGTGAAGCATTTTTGGAAAAATGGGATGAGGAGTGCTTGAGACACTCAAGGAATTTGATGGACTTATTGATAGAAGAGGAGAAAAATATGCTTAGTCTGCTTAATGTGGAAATTGAGGAGAGCGTTAAAAAATTAGATATATTTTGTAAAGATCCGGAATTTGAAAAACTAAATGTTAGTCTCAAGAAAGAGGTGGAAATGGAACTTCGTGAAATATCAATACGGAAAAGGAGAAAATTCCAAAGGGATACTTTTGATTTTGAGCAGAAACAAATTTTCTCCTTTACAAAAAATAGAGAAAAACAAAACAAAAGTAGATTACGGGTGAGAAGGAATACTTTTATGTCAACAGATGGGGAAACTACAAGTGACCCATCTAGTGACAATGAGATGGGGAAACACATCAGAGTTGAGGAATCACAATCTAAGGTCTCTTTTTTAGGGGACCGAAACAGAGGGAAATTCGGAGAGGAAAGAATAGTAGAGAAAAAAGGAGGACCCAATACAAGACAACGCAGGGGAAGATAGATAATAATATGAATAATATAATTAATTTAACCGATTTCCCCTTATCAACACACCATATATCCTTATTGAATCGTGGATTGGGCTTCTCACCAGTTATCCCTGGAAAGGAATTTGATACATGTAAAGACCTTCACCTCTTTCTCAGAAAGATTCTTTTAAGACTTTGGCATGGGGAAAAAAATGAGAGGAATAGTCAAAACGAGAATGTGTCATCACAGTCACAGAGAGAAACAATGGAATTTGGAAAGATCCCGAATTTGGAAATGTCGGATCTGAACACTCTAGTGGATTTAAATGAGTTATGGAGGGAAGGCAATACTTTGGAGAATGCAGATAATCTTGAAGAGGATCTTACTGATATTATCCCAGAATATACGGGCTTGCGGAAAAAAAGCAGTACCATGCCAAGTATATATTCTAACAGATACACACATGCATTTTTGGAGGCCATGCTTAGAGATATTAGTGTCATCGACTGGTCCTCCTTTCTGTGTGAGGACAACCTAACTGAAAGGGAACGAAAAGCCCTACAGGAATTGCAAAATATTGAAAATATTGTAATCAAGCCCAGTGACAAGGGTGGAAATGTTGTCCTCCTCAGAGAGGAGGACTATGTCGGTGAGATTAAAAGACAATTGGAGACGGATACATATTCTCTTTTGAAGGATAACCCACTGGACAATATAATGGGAACGTTAAATAGAAAATTGACTTTTGCATTGGATAAGGGCTTAATTAATAAAAATGAGTTTCAATATTTGGAGGTAAGAGAACCGCGTATGCCCACTATATATGTGCTTCCCAAGGTGCATAAAAATAGGAATACACCTCCGGGTAGACCTATTATTTTGGGGTGTGATGGTCCAACAGATCACCTTGGGAAATACATAGATGAAAAATTGAAACCCTTTGTCCGTACACTTCCATCCTTTGTTTTGGATACAGGGGATCTCCTAAACAAAATTGACAATTTGACTCTTGAGGAAGATTTCATCCTGGTAGGATTGGATGTGGAGTCATTGTATACTTCCATCCCACATGATGTTGGCCTTAAAGCGGCCGCGCATTTTCTGGAGAGGAGAGGAGGAGACTGGGCTCACCAAAATGAATTTATTATCGAAATGTTGGAATTCGTTTTGAATTACAACTGCTTTTCTTTTGATGGCAAATTCTATCGTCAGATTCGTGGAACAGCCATGGGATCCTCTTGTGCACCATCATATGCCTGTTTACATTTGGGCTGGTGGGAAGAATTTGTAGTTTACATACATCCCCTCTTCAGAAAATGCGCCTCTGTTTGGCTTAGATATATGGATGATGTTCTCTTATGTTGGAAGGGACCATTGGATTTGCTAGAAAGCTTCATTGGAGATTTAAATTCCAATAAATTGAATATCCTTCTGACCTTTACCTATAGTGAAGATCACATTAGCTTTCTAGATCTTAATATTCATAGGGAGGGAAATAGATTAAAAACGACCACATATCGGAAACCAACATCTGGTAATACCCTTTTGGCAGCAAGTAGCCATCACTTTCCCTCTCAAATTAAGGGGATCCCGATAAGCGAATTTCTTCGAATTCGCCGTAACTGTACTGATTTCAGGGACTTCAAAAGCGAAGCACAAGATCTATCCTCTCGCTTTGAAGATAGGGGATACTCCAAAAAAATGATCAAGAAAGGATACAATAGGGCATCTAGGCAGAATAGAGAAGAAATTCTCAAGAGAGGTAAAAAAGATAACAGTGACAATAGAGTCAGATTCATTTCAAGGTATGGTTCCCATTGGAACATACTTCGGAATTTGATGATTAAAAACTGGCCACATTTAACTTTGGACAAAAGAATCAATTCAATAGTGGGGAATGTACCGAGTATGGTTCCCAGAAAGGCCCCCACGCTGAGGAATATGTTGGTGAATTCTGAGTTCAAGAGAAGGACCCCAGACAATGAGAAATGGCTACACAAACGTCCAAAAGGAATGTTTATGTGTGGCTCTTGTAGATGTTGCAAGTATGTGTTAAAATCTGACACCTTTCTTGACAGTGAACACAAAAGGGAATTCAAAGTCTATAATTTTATTAATTGCCGCTCAACCATGGTCGTTTACTCCATTATCTGCCCATGTGGGAAACAATGCATTGGGAAAACGAAACGAGAATTACATATTCGTATTAGTGAACACATTCGGGATATTACCAAGGGTGAAATGACAAATCCTTTAGCTGCACATTTCAAAACATATCATGCCCAATCACCAACTGGCTTAAAATTCATGGGGATTTATCAATTATTTCAAGATAGAAGGGGAGGTGATCTTAACCGAACACTCCTCCAAAAAGAAACTATGTGGATTTACACACTGGGAACATTAAATCCTAGGGGACTAAATAATGAAATAAAATTCAATATGTTCCTTTAAATAGATGGGAGCCAAGAGGTTGGTTTGTCTCCTAGTATTGTATTCCTTTCTTATTTCTCGGTATTTTAGAGTTACCTAGTATTAGATAAAAACAATACTTTATGGATGAGTGTTGGATTAAAAAATGGGACCCTAATTAATTCATCCTTGGAGAAAGATTTAGTAAAATTGAGTGTAAAATTTTGGATCAGAAATATTTTTTTCTTTGGAGGCCTAGTGTGTGTCTTTGGTCTGGATGTCCCACTTCCTATACAATGCTAATCTACTTTTAGTGGAATGAGTATGAGCAACCTTATTTCCAATATGAATTGATTAATCAATTTGATAAATAATATAAAATAAATGAACTTAATATCCATCTCTTTCAATCTTTTGTAGCGAGGAGAGTTGCGGCTTTTGGTCCCTGTGGGTGGTGGGAATTAGGGATCCATTGTTCGATGGACACTGGATCCCTCTTCCTGCCCCCCTTGTGATTTCTCGACAGCCTCTACCATGTGCCATAGTCTTATACATACATACATATTCTTGTGATATTTAGTAGTAAAATTACCAAACGAATGTTTATTGTATTCAAATCAAATTCACTTGGGGGTGGTGGGGACCCGGGTCCTAATACCTTTACAGGTTATGGTCCTTTCTCCCTGCTTCCCCTGAAGTATTATAAGAATTTCATATTGTATATGTATAGATAATTAAAAAATTAATAAATCGATCAGACTTCGGCGTTTCCTATTTAAAGGGCCTAATAAAGGATCCCTTATTGAAGAAAAATTTGTTCCTCCATAAATCCAACATAGGGTCTGGATATTGGTAGTCAACCGTATTTACGGAAGAATTGATATTAATAATTGAGCTCAGGTAGCAATTGTACTCCTATGTCAAATTCAGTTATTGGTCTTATCTTGACGAAGTATAGACACACCACTGATTGCCCTCTCTTTGAAAATACCGAATATACTTATGGATGTGATTTAATGGATATACGATTTGCATGTTTGAATATAAAAATGTCTATGTCGGTTATCAAAATTGAGAGATAAATAGCGTTATGGCATCTCATGAAAGATCTAGATATATTATCTATAACATCTTCTAAACATTATGTTTTTTATCATTGAACCAATGAATTAATTTGGGACACTATAAATACGATGTGTTTGGCAGTACCTGTCAAACTGCTCTGAAGAAATCCCGTTCAGGGATGAAACGCGTCAGCTGTTCTAATCAACGGGGCGGGTAGTGACGTCCAAACCTTGCCCTGAGAATACCTGTCCAGTGTTGAAGATCACACGTGGAAGGAGACATACTCTGGAATTTTTACTTACCTGGTTGCCGGCGTGCTATTCTATTTCGTTGGGTCCGTTCCTCTCGGAGTGCCCTTATCCAGCTGATATACCGGTGTGCGATCCTGCATTGTCGGGTGGAGACTTGAAGGCTTTGAAATTTATGTGTGGCCACACAAGTGAACTTTCCTTCTGTGGAGATTTGCTATTTTCCACCTCGGAGCTGACCGCTTCCCTGCATGGCTTCCCGGCACTTGCTGGATGTCGATGGTAAAGGTAAAACCTATAAAAATTGATGTCTTGCCTCAAAGCCTAATATCATGAGAGCTACACATTGACCCAAAGGTCTGTGAAAAGACTTTCTATCACCATTAAATCTGATTTGGATCTGAGGATTTACTAATGAGAAGAAAAAAAGCACGCTGTTAACCACATTCCTTTAATTCATGAGGCTATTTTCCTATCTTGAGAGTAAAGTTATGTTACTTACACATAAAGTGAATTTCTTTAAAAATTTCATTACCAGCTACTCCAAATAGGAACTCTCGCCATTTTGTGATATAAATAATATATTTGTTTGAAAACCGCAAGTCTGAACACGATCCAGCGGTTTTTCAATTTTTGAAATATTTTCAAAATTGTTTTACACATATATAGTTTGCTATATATCCATCAGGCAATATCACCTATGTTTTGAAGGTTCTATTGTATGTTTTCTTTCCTGGCCAGGAGAATTCTCTTTTTAAAGTGTAAATTTTGTATTCATGTATAAATTTAATGTTGCCGGTATTATCTGGATTCAAAAATAAAATACTATGTTTAATTTTATTTAACCCAAGAGTGCCTAGTTATATTTCTGGATCATTTTCCTTTTTTCTTTTTTCTATATCTTTATCAGGAATGGCACCGTGCTATATTATATTGCAATTTTGGGTTTGTAAGGTATGGTTTGGTTATAACCACATATATTTTTTCTATATATAATTGGTTGTTATATAGAGATATAAAGATATGTATATGATTTAAAACTATTTAAAAAAGGAGAACAAAGTATGAAAGGAGCTTCACAGCTTCCATTAGTAATTTATTTGGATAACACGGAAGTTGTCCGTGTTATCGGGATCAGAGAAATGCGATGCAGATCGGGTTCACATTATTAACATTAACGGTAGTGTATACATGTCATAAATAGCAGATAAAAAAAATTATATTATTAAACAAAAATTGTACATGTATACAGGGAGATAAAACTATTACATATCTCTGACCGTTCTATTTTTGGACAGCGCTTTTGAGCGTCCCTGCTGTCCGTAAGGTAGGATCCCCGATATTACATTAATAGGGAGCACTGTTACTTGGAAGAATATATAGTGTTTGAGGGATGATCTCCTAAGAGAAAGTTGGTATAACCTATGGATGAAACAAATTTGATGTATGCACAAATATACACATACATATACATGCATATACATGCATACAAATGAAACTACACTCACAGACCAAACTATTCGGTGATGTGTGGTAGCATTTCAATAGACAAAGTGATTAAAGAAATTGCTGGTATTGATATTCACTTGTGTCCTAGTACTTACATCATTCGGAAAAAAGGAGGGGGGGAGGGGAAAAGGGATGTGGAACGGAACAACCTTATAAATGTTTCTTTATGTAAACACCAAAGATAGCCATCTAGTGAGAATCTGAGATTTATTATGGGTAAACTAATACGGTACATATAAACAAGTTTTGTTCTAAAATAAATTTCTGTACGGATTGGTGCATAGTGGGGCATCAATCTAAAGAGGATTCAGAAATGTCATTTAAACCTCGTGGGTTCAATGTCTGTAATTTGAAAATCCAATAATTCTCTCTTTGTTTGCAGATGGCATGGACATTGTATTAGGTACACTACATACGAACTACCGCAATTAAGAAAAGATTTGATTGTAAAAATTTAATTGCGGTAGTTCGTATGTAGTGTACCTAATACAATGTCCATGCCATCTGCAATATGTGGGCAGAACAACACAATGCTTACGTACAAGAATGAATAAGCATAGATCTAATATCAATACAGGTTTTCTTAAACACAACCTCTCCCGACATTGCAACTCCTTTCACAATGGACGTTTTGAAACACTAAACATTACCCCCATTGAGCATATCTCAATTGATGTCCCCAATAGATTTCAAAAACTAAAACAAAGAGAGAATTATTGGATTTTCAAATCCCTTTTCCCCTCCCCCCTCCTTTTTTCCGAATGATGTAAGTACTAGGACACAAGTGAATATCAATACCAGCAATTCCTTTAACCCCTTAGTGACCAGCCCATTTTAGGCCTTAATGACCAAGCTATTTTATTCGTTTTTCTATAGTCGCATTCAAAGAGCTATAACGTTTTTATTTTTTCGTCTACATAGCTGTATGAGGACTTGTTTTTTGCGGGATTAGTTGTGCTTTTTAATGGCACCATTTTTGGGTACATATAATTTTTATATTAACTTTTATTAACCTTTTTGGGGGGGATTATAAAAAAAAACTGAAACATACAAATGAAACTACACTCACAGACCAAACTATTCGGTGATGTGTGGTAGCATTTCAATAGACAAAGTGATTAAAGAAATTGCTGGTATTGATATTCACTTGTGTCCTAGTACTTACATCATTCGGAAAAAAGGAGGGGGGGAGGGGAAAAGGGATGTGGAACGGAACAACCTTATAAATGTTTCTTTATGTAAACACCAAAGATAGCCATCTAGTGAGAATCTGAGATTTATTATGGGTAAACTAATACGGTACATATAAACAAGTTTTGTTCTAAAATAAATTTCTGTACGGATTGGTGCATAGTGGGGCATCAATCTAAAGAGGATTCAGAAATGTCATTTAAACCTCGTGGGTTCAATGTCTGTAATTTGAAAATCCAATAATTCTCTCTTTGTTTGCAGATGGCATGGACATTGTATTAGGTACACTACATACGAACTACCGCAATTAAGAAAAGATTTGATTGTAAAAATTTAATTGCGGTAGTTCGTATGTAGTGTACCTAATACAATGTCCATGCCATCTGCAATATGTGGGCAGAACAACACAATGCTTACGTACAAGAATGAATAAGCATAGATCTAATATCAATACAGGTTTTCTTAAACACAACCTCTCCCGACATTGCAACTCCTTTCACAATGGACGTTTTGAAACACTAAACATTACCCCCATTGAGCATATCTCAATTGATGTCCCCAATAGATTTCAAAAACTAAAACAAAGAGAGAATTATTGGATTTTCAAATCCCTTTTCCCCTCCCCCCTCCTTTTTTACGAATGATGTAAGTACTAGGACACAAGTGAATATCAATACCAGCAATTCCTTTAACCCCTTAGTGACCAGCCCATTTTAGGCCTTAATGACCAAGCTATTTTATTCGTTTTTCTATAGTCGCATTCAAAGAGCTATAACGTTTTTATTTTTTCGTCTACATAGCTGTATGAGGACTTGTTTTTTGCGGGATTAGTTGTGCTTTTTAATGGCACCATTTTTGGGTACATATAATTTTTATATTAACTTTTATTAACCTTTTTGGGGGGGATTATAAAAAAAAACTGAAATTCCGCCATTGTTCTATGCGTTTTTAAATTGACGCCGTTCACTGTGTGACGTAAATAACATGTGACCTTTATTCTATGGGTCGGTACGATTACGGCGATACCACATATGTGGAGGTTTTTTTATGTTTTACGACTTTTGCACAATAAAAACACTTTTGAACTAAAATTATTTGTTTTTGCATCATCGCTTTGCAAGAGCCGTAATTTTTTTATTTTTCCATCAATGTAGTGATTTTTTGGGCTTGTTTTCTGCGGGACGAGACGTAGTTTTGAATGGTACTGTTTTGGGGTACATGGGACTTATTGATTCATTTTTATTCTGACTTTTTTGGGGGGCAATGGAAAAAAATTGCAATTTCGCCATAGTTTTTGGCGTTTTTTTTTTACGGTGTTCACTTTGCGGTTTAAATTACATATTAACTTTATTAATGGAGTCATTACGGTCGCGGCGATACCACATATGTGTACTTTTTTTTTTTTTTACACTTTTACTAAATAAAACCACTTTTTATGGAAAAAAATGGTTTTATTTATTTTTTTACTGTACTTTTTATTAATAATCTTTATTTCACTTTGATGACTGATTTTATTAGTCCCACTAGGGGACTTTACTGTGCGATGTTCCGATCGCTGCTATAATGCTCTGGTATACTTCGTATACCAGAGCATTATTGCCTGTCAGTGTAAATCTGACAGGCAATCTGTTAGGACGTGCCTCCGGCGCGTCCTAACAGGCATATGTCCAGGGCAGACCTGGGGACTTTTATCAGTCCCCCGGCTGCCATGACACCCCATCGGAGACCCGCGATTTCATTCGCGGGCCGCCGATGGGTGAGAGAGGGAGCGCACTCCCTCTGTAAACAAAGTTTAATGCCGCGGTCGCTATTAACGGCGGCATTTAACGTGTTAAACGGCCGCGATCGAAGTAAACTTCGATCGCGGGCGTTGGAGCAGGAGCTCAGCTGTCATCAGACAGCAGAGCCCCGGCTCCTGCCTGCACGGGAGACCCGTGCAGGACTTAGACTAGGCTGACGTGAAAAGGCGTCAGCCTAGCCTAAAGCCCAGTAGTGAATCACGTTAAAAGGCGTATTAGTGGTCACTAAGGGGTTAATCACTTTGTCTATTGAAATGCTACCACACATCACCGAATAGTTTGGTCTGTGAGTGTAGTTTCATTTGTATGCATGTATATGCATGTATATGTATGTGTATATTTGTGCATACATCAAATTTGTTTCATCCATAGGTTATACCAACTTTCTCTTAGGAGATCATCCCTCAAACACTATATATTCTTCCAAGTAACAGTGCTCCCTATTAATGTAATATCGGGATCCTACCTTACGGACAGCAGGGACGCTCAAAAGCGCTGTCCAAAAATAGAACGGTCAGAGATATGTAATAGTTTTATCTCCCTGTATACATGTACAATTTTTGTTTAATAATATAATTTTTTTTATCTGCTATTTATGACATGTATACACTACCGTTAATGTTAATAATGTGAACCCGATCTGCATCGCATTTCTCTGATCCCGATAACACGGACAACTTCCGTGTTATCCAAATAAATTACTAATGGAAGCTGTGAAGCTCCTTTCATACTTTGTTCTCCTTTTTTAAATAGTTTTAAATCATATACATATCTTTATATCTCTATATAACAACCCTCTTTTGAAGCAACTATAGATATCTATACACCAACCCCGTGTCTTTGTCTCAATTATGAAAACGCACATCAAGTGGATTCAGCTATTAATCACACCTTGCGTGTACGTTCACCCGTTTTTCTGTACTTTTGTGGTTTCATTCCTTATTTCGAGCAACATATGAACAAAGTAAAATCCTTGCCCGTTAGGTTACTTTGGTGTTCACTATTTATTATATTAATATTTGACATTTTTTCATCTGTGTCTATTTATTTTAATTATATATTTCTTCACTATCCATTAATGTTCCCGCCCCCACATGTTACGTATTCTTTTAATGAATTTATGAATGAAAATTTTCTTAGGACGCACTACATGGACTGTAATTAATTGTAATTGCAATTATATGTATGTGAAATTATAAATGTTGATTTTTTGAAATTGTTCAGGGTGCCGACTATGGCATCCCTTAGGTACAACTATTAATTTGTTTGCTAACAATATTTAAAATAATCCCCCGATACCTGTATTACTCATGACGTCACATTCACCTTTTGACCTTTCCCCTGTATGACCCTCATCCCCTTCCTGTTTGTTTGGCTTTTGTCAGTATATAAATAACCTTGTTGTATGTATATTTTATGGCCTGAGGAAGACGCTGGTACAGTGTTGAAACGCGTAGCTTGAATATTCTAAATAAATATCCACGTATTTACTCTTGTATTTACCATCATTGACTATCTTTCAATAACCACGCAGCAGCGCCCTATAGGATCCTCCCTTTTGCTTCCCCCTTTTCATCCAGAGATGAGCAGTCTTTGTATAATGGAATACGACCGGCTATATCCGCACCTTCAACCTTCATACCAACCAGGGGCATACGCAGGATATTGTCAAGGTGGCATGCTGATGCTTATGGACCCAGTATCACACACATGTATGAATGCACACAAACGCAGATTCAGTTATCAGACACAGAATGGCCTCATAAAAACCCCCTTAGAAAAGTGCCAGTACCCATGACCGCATATCAGTGCAATCACATACCATCATAACAGTGCCAGTCACACTGCCAACAAATCAGTGCAATCCACATACTGTGATAACTGTGCCAGCCACAGTTCACCCATATCAGTGCAATCCACATACCACTATAACAGTGGCAATCACATTGCCCGCAAATCAGTGAAATCCACATACTGTGACATACCTCCCAACCTCCCCGAATTCAGCGGGACAGTCCCGGATTCCGGGCGGTGTCCCACTGTCCCGGGCGGCCGAGTGTATGTCCCGCTGTCAGCTGTATCTGCATCCTCAGGACGCAGATACAGTCGAACCCAATTCTGAAGCAGGTAACCATCAGCTCCCTGTTTAAGAATTAGTTCAGAATGGAGGAGCAAAGGGAGCTCTTCTGACTCCCTAGATCAGGTTATGGCTTTAGCGGTACGACTTGACCGACGTCTCAGGGAACGACGACTTGAACGTGTTTGTGTTTTCTCCTCTGACTCCCCCAGCACCGCAACAAGGTGGAAGACCATGTTCGGGAGAAAATACAAGGAACGTTCCATGCTGAAACAACCATATCTAGACTCAGGCTTCCTATCTTCTCTCCTTCAAAAACTTGTTCTTCATTTTGCTACCCTATCTATTTTGCATTATAGTCTCACAATCAGCTTGTAACATTTCTTACTATTCATTCATGAGATATTGATATTTTCCATTTGTACAGTCATCCATCTATATTGGCTGACCACCATTCCTGTTGACGTCTGTAACTTTTATTATGTAACTGGTGTGTCCGTTGAATTTTATCTCTTTTAATCAATACATTTTCCAGTTCTGGGACGTTTTCATGCCTGACCATGTCTCATGCTGTCTAATTTTTGCTAAAGATAGAAATTGTGTGTATACTTTCACAGGTCAATAATACTCATAGGTGTAATGGTCTTGGTCCTAGTGATGAACCCAAATGGACAATTGACTTGTAGGACTCCCTTGTCCCGCAACTTCTATTTGGGTCTTGGTACTTTGTTGGCTCCAGGACTTCGGTGAAAGGTGGGTGTCTATGTTTTTTTTTCTGGGGATAATTTAGCAGGAACCCAAAAAAATATAGCACTCACCAGAGCAGGTGGTTGGCGGTGGCCACAGGACGAAATCTAGCCTTGTCGTCAACAAGAGTCAAGGTCAAATCAGAATTGGAGGACAGAATTTGTATTTGGCCAACTGGAGGCAATGATCAGTGTAGTGTGTAAACCGAGAAAACTTCACTTAGATGCTATAATAAGACCATATCCATCATTGTATAGAAAAAATACAAAAATCTTTATTTAAAGACACACGAACAGTTGTACATACCGTTTTAAAAGAACACAACGATAAAAACAAATGTACAAAAAGTACATACAAGGACAGTGTATATCATGGGGCAGGGCAAAAAATGGTGATAGCACAAGTCAATTTCAAGAATTGACATACTATATATACACCCACTATATGCACGACAATAATTCCCATGATAGGACCATAGTTACACCATAACAAAGTTAATATAGATACTTATCAAAGAACCATAGGACCCTATATCACATGATACTTCACCCACCATAAGCCATATTTACTGCCAATACACTGTCCAACGCGTTTCGCACCTGGCTTCGTCAGGGGGTGCTGGATTAGTGTGATAAGAGGATTTAAATAGTCAGCACACAGCTGAAGCTAAATAGATTTAAATTTAATACTGTTACCTTATTTGTAAGATGTTTGTTGGCGCATGCGAGAGAGGAGACGGCACGTCAATAACGCAGTACACGGCGTCCGGAAGTGAGTAGTGCGCAACTGCACAACACTCAAGTCCATGTTGCGCCGTAAACTACATCATGAATGGCCCCTCACCACACTCACGCGCACTGCATCCATAGACCTACCGCAGCCATGTTGAATGATGGCACTGCCAATACACTGTGCCATCAAGCAAGAGATGCCATTCAACACACATGTAAGAGTGTACACTCGGTAAGGGATACACAAAATGTGCATCCATCATACAATATTCTATAATTATTCTGTATAAGACAAGCGTCTCATCCTCAGTGCATAATGTCTATAAATATGTGCGTAATTATTAGACGAACAACCCTATATATCCTCCGGAGGCATCACCTATATTTGACAGCATGAAAGATAAATGTGCCAGGTGTGTACAAAAGGAGACCCGATGTATGCTCACTGTGTGCACACATGACTACACAAAATGTAGAGATTATGCATAATTAATAACAATTATAATAATAAAATAAAATGAAAAGAATGAATAAAAAGTGTAGTGACTGAGTGCGGAAAGAATAATAATAAAGAATGAAAAATAAAAAATAATAAAAAAATAAAATAATAATAAAAACTGAAAAACATATAATACCAAAAAATATACTCTTTTCGGAACCCAAATGGTCCAATAAAGATTATATATGTGGAGGTGCTAAAAAACATAAAGTGTATATGAATAAATATATAGACGTACCAAAAAACAAGAGCACTAATGTCATGGTATGCAAGAGTATATATAAATACTCTCGTACAAGTGAAAAATAAATGTGAATAAATACTCATATGGGTATAAAAAAGGCATATCATTGTGAAACAAATCACTCTCAAAGATGTGATAATACACAGAATACATCACTATATAAAATGTGCAGCAAAGAACACCACAAATACGTGCATAATCCCCCTCATAGGGGTGCATATCACCCAAACATAGTAGGTTTTTAAAATTGCATAGTTCCAAACAAAAGTCAACGCTTGTCTACACATATTTAAAAACAAACACGTGCATCTCCGGTAAAGTCTGATTAAGCCATCTCGAACTCCATAGCTCAGTTAGATCCAGGGTATCACTGCTGTCTATACAGACATCTGATATCAAAAACATAGGGTCCACTCTAGAAATACAAACAAGAAACTTCCTCAGATATCCTTCCTACACACATAAGATCAAACATAACAAAGGTTGGCACTCACTGATAATTATTACAAAAACGGACCAAAGCTGACCATTTCATTTAACCCTTTAGGGAAACCGGTCTGTAGATTCATAATCCAGTTACATTCGCGTTGAGCAAGGGTTTTTTGGATATTGCCACCTCTACTTCCTAACAAGATTTTATCAATACCTCTAAACTTCAAGAGCCTCCAATTCCCTTGATGATGCTCTAGAAAATGACGAGGTATTGGTTTCAATTTACTCAATTTTTCAGGGTCATCAGTCTTTATGGCTTCTTTAATGTCCCTTACATGTTCCAAGATCCTCACACAAAGTTCTAGATGTGAGACCCACGTATATCAATTGTCAGGGGCAACTCGCGTAGTAGATCACAGCAGTTAAACGACAGGTGATACTGTGGCAGATCTTGTACTCCTTTGACCCTGAAGAATTAATACAATTTTGAGATCCGATCATCAGCGAACACGCTCCACAATCACCACACGGGTATGATCCCCATTTAGGCCCCTTTGAATTAAAAATAAACCCTGATGTAGGGGCTACATAGTGGCTCTTAAGCAAAATATCCCTAAGATTGCGTGATCTACTTGAAGTAATCAGAGGAATATCTGATGAAACTAAACTCAAATCTGCATCTGTATGTGGGATCGGCCAAAATCTCTCAAAGATTGTTTTCATTTCACACAATTGAGCATGATATCCAGTAATGAATCTTACCTGTTTATTGTTGTCCCTTTTCTTTGGTTTAGGTATAAGTAGGTCATTTCTCTGTGTATTTTTTGCTTTCACATATCCTGGCTCAATGTCCTTAGTTTTATATCCTCTAGCGCGAAACCTCTTCGATAGGTCAGACGCCTGATTTTCAAAGGCAGTCTCAGTCTAACAAATCCGACGTGCTCTTAAAAATTGCCCTGTTGGAACTACTCTCAAGGTCTGTGGGGGATGAGACGATTTTGCATTAAGGAAGGAGTTGACAGATGTCGTTTTTCTAAAAATGTCAGTACCAATCAAACCATTTGTGGCTTTAATAAATCTGATGTCAAGGAACTTAATATCCGTCCGACTCACCTTGGAAGTCAGCTGGATATTGAGCTGGTTGACATTCAGACCCGCAAGGAAAGTTTCCAATTTTCCTACCTCTCCATGCCACAAAAATAGTATGTGTCATCGATGAAACGCATAGAAATCAGGATGCCTCCATCTTCTGCATCATGTAGTTGTAGACTCTGTTCCCAATATCCTAGAAAGAGGTTGGCATATGAGGGCGCACAAGTCGCCCCCATTGCCACTCCTCTCTTCTGTAGGAAATAGCAGTCTTTGAACATGAACAAATTGTGGTGTAATTCAAAGACCAATAATAGAATTAACAACTCAATAAGATCAGGTTGTAATTTGGTCCTATTTAAGTAAAACCTAGTGGCTTCAATACCATGTTTGTGTTCGATTACAGTGTACAGTGACTCAACGTCACACGTCACAAAACAATCATCATGTCCCTTGAATACTCTCTCCAATCTATTGTGGACTTCTGTAGAGTCCCGGATGTATGAGGGTAAATCACTCCCCAAGGGTTTAAGATAGAAATCAATAAAACGGCAAACTGTCTTACATAGACTCCCTTTACTGGAGACTATTGGTCTCCCCGGAGGATCCACTAGGCTTTTGTGAACTTTGGGAAGTAGATACAAGGTTGCTATTACTGGTTTATCCACAACCAAACCTTCAAGTGCAGTTTTTGGTATAATATTAAGTTCAAACGACCTCCACAGAATCCTATCTAATTGGGCCTTGAAGTTAGCAAGGGGCCAGACAGCCATCAAGTTTTTGATAGCACAACCCTTCATTGAGCTGTCTAAACGCTTCCCTTTCATATTTATCAATGGACCACACCACCACATTACCACACCTGTCCACTGGCTTAATAACCACTGTTTTCATATTTTTGAGTTGTTCTAGGGCTTCTCTTTGTGCCCCATTAAGATTGTTATGAGTATGATATAAGGACACCATCCTCGATTCATTTGTAACCAATCTAACAAAAGTGTCTACTGCAGGACACATTGACATGGGTGGGAATGTGGTGGAGCGCCCCCTAACCCTCGGTGGAAATTTGGGTTCAACAAAGTAATTCATCAAGTGCTTTAAGAGTGAGTTGTTCATCCCTCTCGGCAAAGAGCTGTATTAAAGTGCTTTTTAAGAAGCAGTTTCCTTGCAAACAGATGCACATCTTTAGTTGTTTCAAAAAAATCTAAATTAGAGACTGGGCAAAAGGTTAAACCCATCCCTAACACTTCTATCTGTGCTTGTGATAGTACAATATTTGAGAGGTTAATTACCTTTAGTAACAACTGCTATTTGATGTGGGATTTACATCCCCATTGAATTCAATAGGGAAATCCCACAACATATAAGCAGCGTTTACGTGAAGACAATTGACATGCTGCGTAATGAACTTCACGTCAATTTCTGAGCGGTATTTCTGCTCACTATTTATGCATCGTGTGGATGAGACTTGTTCAATCTCATCCACTTTGCTGCTACTGTATTTGCTGCAGATTTTCCGCAACGAATTCCATTGCGGAAAATCTGCAGTATTTACGCAATGTGTGAACTGGCCCAAAATGTATTTTTTACACAGAGTTACGCGTTGATGTTAATTTGCATGACTGACATTTTTACAAGGAGTGAGGTCTACTTTCATAAAATATATAAGTAAAGGAGTATAATTAGATTTTTTTTAATCGAAAGTTTTTATTGTTTTAACATTTTATGACACATTACAAAACGAAGCAAACAAAAGAATCAGATGTAAAGAAAATATTTTTCATACTGTCCTAAAATATTCAAGATAACGTTAGGTACGTCAAATGAAACAATCTTTCATGTAATCAATATATTATTTATAATAATAATAAAAAAAAAAATTGCCTTTCAAAGGTGTAGATAGCCCTTAGGCTCCGCTCACATCTTACAAGTATGTGTCGGGGAAGATAAACCGATTCTGTTTATATCAAATCAAATGTGATCAGAATTGAGCTTAGATTTGCGTTACGGAGAAGACAGGAGGGGCTGGAGACTGAGCTGACAGGGAGCGCGGCTGTCGGGATGGACACTCATCAACACAAAGCAGCTTGTAATGTAATGTAGAACATGGAAGCTGCAGAAGCAAAATAGGAAAAAAATGTAATCAAAACCAATTACTAAAATATTTCTTTATCATCAGACAGATAAAACATCATCTCCATTATTCCTTATGGCGTTAAACGTCACATAAAATAAAGTTCCTAGAATGATTCGTTTGGAAAACTGAGAAGAAAATAAGAATATAGTAAATACTGAATGTCTGTAGTGACTCCTGTCATTTTGTGGAAAATTCTTAAATTGTGCTTTACTCATGACACCCACCCACCCAAAAAAATAATGGGTCCCAGCCCTCACTAGCCTTAACTAGGTCTTACATCGAGCCCTAGGATAGGTGAGCCCTGCTGTTCTGCTCCACTGTGCATTTATTAATATCTAGAAAAGGCTGAGATTTATAGTTCTTCAATTTTCCAGTGTGTAATCATTCATTACTGAGTTTGCTGGGACTTCTAGTACCTCAGTGTTTTAGTGTGTAGTTTTCCTTTAAGAACCCTGCATTGAAATACTAACCAACGTGCACGGTAACATTGTAATAACTTTCTATCAATACTATGAATAGCAGGAGATGTCACTTCTGGTCATATTTGTGACATCATCAGTCCACGCGGCCATTGTTACCTCACTGCATGATGTCACAATGACTCATTCTATGGAATCTGGGGTTCATGTGGCAACTGCTGCGTCCAAGATAAGAAGATGAGTAGAGAAGACACAAGATAATTCATCAGGAATCCAGAACACTGGAAACAAAAAACACCATACACTCGACGCATGGCGGGGAGAGAACAAAATGGCACCTGGGGCCGTGGCTTATACACGCGGCAATAGGGGGTTGTGCTCTTTACTTTCAGGTTTTGGAGCCAATAAGAAAACAGTAACATGGAGAAAATCTGCCGCCAATCTCCAGACATTTAGGTATGTAAGTAATGTATACGTTTATTTAATCTGAAAATTTGAGGGATGGGGGGTTGTTGTAAATTATGGTCAGAATTTACTCAGCAGTTTATGGCAGGTTTTTGCATAAACTGTACCAAAAAGTCGCAAGCGGCGACGTAAAATACATTTTCCGTAAAATTTGAAGACCTAGTTTACTTTAATAAACGTGGATTAAACAAAGTTAAAATGGCGCAAACTTTGCCCTTATTATTTCATTGCAGGGAGGAGATCTGGACGACAGCTGAAGATGAGGACAAGAACTGTGAAATTCATCAAAATCGTATGTAACGTGACAATTCTATTTATAGTTTTATATTTGGCGCCGTCTGATGTCTTAACACACATGTGGGGCGTGGCTAGCACTGTTGCAGCGCTGGGGTCCTAGGTTCAAATCCAACCGAGGACAACATCTGCATAGAGTTTGTATGCTCTCCCTGTGTTTGCTCTGGGTACTCCGGTTTCCTCCCACACCCCGAAAACATACCAATAGGGAATGTAGATTGTGAGCCCCAATGGGGACAGTAAAAGAGGACCCCTCTGTACAGCACTGCGTACGTAATATGTTGCCGCTATATAAGTAACTGAAATAAATAAATAACACATTGATTATACAGGTCAAGGTAAATACGTAGAATCAATGCATTGACTTCAGCAAGAGCCTTGTTTAATGTCCTCCTATAACTCCTCCGTGTCACACATGTAAAGACTCCTTAACAGTTATCCCATGGTTGTGTTCTGCGAGACCCTGGACCTTGTTTGGTCTGTATAGAGGGTCTATGACCATGGACCACCTCCAGCGCGGATGTTAATAAAACGGTATTATGCCGGGATAACAGGGAATGATGTTTTCCTATAGGACGAACAGATGTCACAGGAGAAGGCCATAGGAGGGCAGTGTTCTCTTTCTCTTTCACAGCTGAGATGACCATAGTCGTGCTGTGATCTCCAGAGTCCGATCAGTAGAGGAGCGGCCGGCATGATACAGGGACATCGAGGACAACAACTGGGATTGGAGAACTTCTCTTTTTCTTTCACAGCTGAGAAGACTGCAGTCGTGCTGTGATCTCCAGAGTCCGATCAGTAGAGGAGCGGCCGGCCGGCATGATACCGGGACTTCGAGGACAACAACTGGGATTGGAGAACTTCTATTTCTCTTTCACAGCTGAGATGACCATAGTCGTGCTGTGATCTCCAGAGTCCGATCAGTAGAGGAGCGGCCGGAATGATACCGGGACATCGAGGACAACAACTGGGATTGGACAACTTCTCTTTCTCTTTCACAGCTGAGATGACCATAGTCGTGCTGTGATCTCCAGAGTCCGATCAGTAGAGGAGCGGCCGGCATGATACCGGGACATCGAGGACAACAACTGGAATTGGACAACTTCTCTTTCACAGCTGAGATGACCATAGTCGTGCTGTGATCTCCAGAGTCCGATCAGTAGAGGAGCGGCCGGCATGATACCGGGACATCGAGGACAACAACTGGGATTGGACAACTTCTCTTTCTCTTTCACAGCTGAGATGACCATAGTCGTGCTGTGATCTCCAGAGTCCGATCAGTAGAGGAGCGGTCGGCATGATACCGGGACATCGAGGACAACAACTGGGATTGAACAACTTCTCTTTCTCTTTCACAGCTGAGGTGACCATAGTCGTGCTGTGATCTCCAAAGTCCGATCAGTAGAGGAGCGGCCGGCATGATAGTGGGACATCGAGGACAACAACTGGGATTGGACAACTTCTGTATATGCCGTATACGTAATGATATCAGTTACTATATAATACAATGTCATAGCTATCAATGAGATGTGTTTAGTTAGTTGCATTACAAGCTCTGTTCCTGGTTTTTCAGACTGATCGCCTTTTATCTGTGATCTCCAGAGTCCGATCAGTAGAGGAGCGGCCGGCATGATACCGGGACATCGAGGACAACAGCTGGGATTGGACAACTTCTGTATATGCCGTATACGTAATGATATAAGTTACTATATAATGCGCTGTCATAGCTATCAATGAGATGTGTTTAGTTAGTTGCATTACAAGCTCTGATCCTGGGTTCTCGGACTGATCGCCTTTTCTCGGGGTCAACAAGGAATTTTCCCCTGTGGCACAAATTGGCTAAACGTGCACAGGGTTTTTGCCTTCTTCTGGATCAGTAGCTTTAGTTAGGAATTTCAGTTAAATAAATTGTGTTTTAATATTAAAAGCTTTGTCTCCTCGTCATTTCTCAATATTATATAGCAGTCAGGTATTAGTATATATTATGATAATCCAATATGGCTGTATCCATGATGTATTGGATAATATGCACATACAGAAGAGATATTTATCATGTGAGCCATATAAATGCAACCACTTTAACCCCTTTACGACGAAGGACGGATATATCGGTCCTATGCAGGAGCTAGTTCCCACATAAGGATGGATATATCTGTCCTCTGATCGGGTGGGTACTGCCAGTGTACTCACGCGATCAGCGGCAGGAGCACAGCTGTTATACACAGCCTGGCTCCTGCCCCAACTGCCGGAATCTAAGCGTGCGCCGATTCCTGCGGTTTAACCCATTAGATGCTGCTGTCAATAGCGACAACGGCATCTAATGTGTTTGACAGAGGGAGGGGAGCTATCATTGGTTAGTTTACATCATGTGGTGGCCGGTTGCCTAAGTTCATTGGCCTACTTTTAAAAGGTTGTCCCTCTTTGTGATAATTGAAAGTTGGGAGGTGTGACTATAATAGCAGTGCCAGCCACAGTACACCCATAACAGTGCCAGCCACAGTACACCCATAACAGTGCCAGCCACAGTACACCCATAACAGTACCAGCCACAGTACACCCATAACAGTGCCAGCCACAGTACAACCATAACAGTGCCAGCCACAGTAGACCCATAACAGTGCCAGCCACAGTACACCCATAACAGTACCAGCCACAGTACACCCATAACAGTGCCAGCCACAGTACACCCATAACAGTGCCAGCCACAGTACACCCATAACAGTGCCATGATGTAATGTAGTAATAGCAGGGACAAGCACCAGTTCCCACTCAGTGTGGTTATTAATAACAGTGGTCAATGAGCATGGCCCAGTTTACATGCAGCGCCACCACAGGTGTACTACATGGTGACCATTAAAATCAATGAGTCAATGATGGAAGGCATAGTTGGGCCGAGTGCATGACAGCAAGAGCTGCACTTCATAACCGCTGTCTAGTCTAGCTGGTATGGCAAAGTAAGCGATCTATGGGGGATGCATGCAAATATCCACGCTTGTCTGCCTGGACACTATGAATGCTCAATTAGAGGTCAAACTCCCTACCCCATAACCGCAGTTTTGGGGCTGAACGCTGCCTCTGGTTATTGAAATGAGTCATAGCACTGAGAACAGTTCTCCAGAGATGAGCAGTCTTTGTATATTGGAATACGACCGGCTATATCCGCACCTTCAACCTTCATACCAACCAGGGGCATACGCAGGATATTGTCAAGGTGGCATGCTGATGCTTATGGACCCAGTATCACACACATGTATGAATGCACACAAACGCAGATTCAGTTATCAGACACAGAATGGCCTCATAAAAACCCCCTTAGAAAAGTGCCAGTACCCATGACCGCATATCAGTGCAATCACATACCACCATAACAGTGCCAGTCACACTGCCAACAAATCAGTGCAGGGGGGCGTGTCCGGATGCCGAGGAGAGCGGTCACATAAGTTTGAGCTCCTCTCCTAGCCTCAGATAAAGCGGCTCATAACCACCCTTAAAGGTCGGATACCGACACAAAAATATACCTGGAGACTCCTGAAGTAGCCACAAAGCAGCAGGGATGGTGAGAGGAAGATCTAAACCGGCTGCCCCGGTTAAACTCACGCCCTTCTATCCCCCGGTGGGAAACTCACAAAATGGCGCCGGCCACACTCTGCAGGAAAACGCTCCGGTCCTAGGAGCTCCTATCCTCTCCCAGGCAGCACATTGCACAGCAGGCAGTCCAAGTGTGGAAGGAACTTCAAGCACACCAGACAAGCTGTATGCACTGGATTTCAGGTCAGTCTCTCTCCCTCCTAGTCTGCCCAATCTGGGGAAATCTAGGGAAAGCAGCCCGTCTGAGGAATCAGCCATCACCTTATCTAATATGAGGAGTCTATTGTCAGAATTAAGGACATCCATGCAAAACGATTTCCAAACTGCCTTTACCACACTGTCTAAGGACATTAGAGATATTGGTGATCGCACAGCTCATCTTGAAACAAAAATGGATGAATTTTCCTCTGCTTTTAATACTTTAGTGGACGCTCAAAATGAGACAGATGAAGACATGCTAGCAGTAAAATTAAAATTGGCTGACTTGGAAGACCGCTCCAGAAGGAACAACATTCGTTTCCGCGGTATACCGGAATCCATCATGCCAGCGCAGCTCAGAGAGTTCCTGATTGATTATTTTTCTGCTTTAATCCCAGAGGCGGATCAAAGAGATTTGATGATTGATAGAGTACACAGATTGCCAAAACCCAAACATCTACCGCAAACAACGCCAAGAGATGTTCTGGCAAGAATCCATTTTTATCAAACAAAAGAGGCCATCTTGAAGTCGGCGTTTAAAAATAACGACATCCCTGAGCGGTTTGTGGGCATCTTGTTGTACGCAGATTTATCACCAACCACGATGAATCGCAGAAGAGAATTTGCGCCTTTCACAAAGCATCTACGTGACCAAGAAATTCCCTATAAATGGGGTTACCCGGTCAAGCTCCTCATCATGAAAAATGGAGCCACCCATGTCCTTCACACACCCAAAGAAGCAGCGTCTCTTCTAGCAAAATGGTTTCCCGACTTTCAGCCTCGAGATCATCAAATGATGGCGAAAAAGAAACCACCGGTATTATCCCAGGAATGGACACAGGTTGGATCTCCTAAGAATCCCTGAATTCAATCTGATTGAATATAGAGGAGAATGACCCAGCAAGAATTTTGGACTCCCTGTTGAATCCAGAATAAGGAACTCACGGTGTTGTCTGATATCCTTTTTTTTTTCTTTTTGATAATCTTATTGCTGCAGGTTGTACTGTGCCTTTAAATAACCATGTGGGCTAGGAAGGCACTTATGTTACACGTGTTGTGTCTCTTCCCCCCCCCCCATGAGGCCAACTTCCTTTACAAGGAGTTGGCTAGATATATTTGAACATATTTTCATATGTGTTCTCAGGTTTTTATGTTACAAGGTATCACTACTGATTGATAAGAAAAATACGTTATGTACATATAGTCTTTCTTGTCGGGGAATAACGGAGATAAGTGGTCCTCACTCACATAATATTACTCACGTAGGGGAGATATTTAGAGATCAGGTATGCTACAAGAGTACACAGTATCGATCTTTCTTAGGGTATAATGGTCTTTAAAATATCATCTTTGAATGTGAAGGGCCTTAATAGTCCATTCAAACGCTCTCTCATGTGGAAAGAGTGTAAAATGCTGAAATGTGATGTGTTATGTGCACAAGAGACACACCTCTTGGAGAAAGACATCCACAGGCTTAAAAATGCACAGTTCCCCCATATTTTTTGTACCCCAAACTTAGGCAAGAAAAAGGGGACGTTGATTGCTATCAAAAATTCTTTGGCCTTTCAACTTATACAAGTAACATGATAAATGTGATAGGTTTGTAATCATACAGTGCCTTATTAACAATGAGAAATACACCTTGGTCTCACTATACGCTCCTAATAAGCATCAAGGCAGATTTCTCAAACGTCTACTTAAACGAATTGAGAATAATAAATTTGGTTCCCTAATACTATGTGGGGACTTCAATAGAGTACTGACTCCTCAATTAGATAAGAGTAGGAGCAAACCAAAAGAAAAAAACACAGATATATATAATATTTTATTCAGGGGAAATCTCTATGACACATGGAGAACTTGTAATGCCTCAGAAAGAGATTATACTTTTTTCTCTCACCCCCACAAATGCTATTCTAGAATTGACTTTATTATTGCTGACCAATGGTTACTCCAGCGTGTGATCAACCCTAGCATTGGGACAATCACTTGGTCGGACCACGCCCCGGTCTCTATCTCTATTAATGAGCAATATAATCGAGTTCCCACCTCCCCCTGGCGCATAAACAACTCCTTACTAAACAAAGAGGAATACAATGCACAGATACACAAAGCGTTGACTGACTTTTTCGAAACTAATAAACCGGATGACACGTCCACCTTTAACAACTGGTGTGCACACAAAGCAGTAATCAGAGGTCACCTTATCAAAATTGCGGCAACAGCAAAGAAAATAAGATTAGCTAAAACAGAAGAATTGTTGCTTAAAATTAAGAAATTAGAAGATCTTAATAAAAAGAGAACCACGAGAGGTCTAACAATCGAATTAAAACAATTAAGAACACAACTTCACCAATTGTTATACCACAAGTGTGAATACGCCCTGAGAAGGAGCAGAATGATCTATTACTGGCAGGGTAATAAGGCTGGGAAGATGTTAGCTAATAAATTTAAAAACAAAACTTTGAAGGCTAAAATACCCTACATTTTTAAACCATCTGGGGATAAAATCTTAAACCCACAGGGGATAGCTGAAGCCTTTGCTGAATATTATGGTCATTTATACAATTTAAACAAGGATCCTCTCACCAAACAACCTACGCAGCAACTTATAGATGGCTTTCTAGATTCGGTCAATTTACCGTCGATCCCGAGTGATCAAATGACACTCCTTAATGCACAATTCACATTATCAGAGGTACAAAATGTCATTAAACAACTCAAGATTAATAAATCTCCCGGACCAGACGGTCTAACAAACGAATATTATAAACAGTTCTCTCAGATTATAGCCCCTCACCTAGTATCAATGTTCAATCAGGCCACTATTTCAGGTCGTTTTCCTAAAGAAATGCTACAAGCACTAATAATTACCCTCCCGAAACCAGGCAAATCTCCTGATAGACCCGAAAATTTTAGACCAATTTCTTTGCTAAATTGCGATTTGAAAATATATTCAAAAGTGTTGGCCAACAGGCTGGTCGATATCCTTCCTTCTCTAATCAATATTGATCAAGTAGGATTTATTAAAAATAGACAAACGGTAGATGGAACTAGAAGACTAATCAACATCCTTCACTATGCAGAAACGCATAACACCCCTTCTCTGCTCCTATCATTAGATGCAGAGAAGGCCTTTGATAGGATCCATTGGGGTTATCTAGAGTCGGTTCTGGATAAAATAGGAATAGTGGGCCCGTTTGGGAAAGCCATTTTAGCTCTATACTCCGGTCCTTCCGCCTCCGTATACTCAGCCGGATTTTTATCCTCACGCTTTGACATTACAAATGGAACTAGACAGGGATGCCCCATGTCCCCTTTAATTTTTGCGCTTTTAATGGAACCTCTGGCTGAGAAAATAAGGTCTTCTAGTTCAATTTCTGGAATCACAATAGGGAAAAAGGAACACCGTATAGGTCTGTTCGCGGATGATGTAATAATAATATGCTCTTCCCCAACCACATCCCTTCCAGAAATAAGTAAAGTTTTATCAGAATTTAGTAATGCGTCTTACTACAAAATAAACACTTCTAAGTCACAAATTCTGAATATGGGGCTTTCCCAGAAAATGGTAGCACAACTTAAAGCATCATTCCCCTTCAAATGGGTGGAAGACGCCCTGCCTTATCTAGGGGTTAATCTAACATTTCCAGTCTCAAAATTGTTTGACCAAAATTATATTCCTCTCCACAAGAAAATCATTGAGGACCTACATAACTATAAACACCACGGTGTTTCTTGGTTAGGTAGAATAGCTGCCATCAAAATGTTAACTCTTCCTAAGATTCTCTACACTTTTAGGAATGTTCCCATATTAGTGACAAACGCTTTCATAAATAAACTGCAATCCATCTTAATGAGATTCGTATGGGGGAAAACCAAATCAAGAGTTAAAGCAGATATTCTTTACAGACCCATGCGTGAGGGGGGATTGGGATGCCCCACTCTATTACAATACTATAGAGCCGCTATACTCGACCAATTAAAATCGTTATGGTCACAGGATGCTTCTAAACATTGGGTTTCCATTGAATCATCTGTATTGGGAAGGCACTCATTAGCAATATCCCTATCTGCTTCCTCTTTATTTGGGAACCATATGAGGTCCACACATCCTACAATAAGGGCAATCACGGAGTTATGGCACCACCTAGTTATTAAACATAGCCTGTATTCTACGGATTATGAGAAATCTAGTATTGCTCTACTGATGGCTCTCATTCCAGATCTTGACATCTCTACTTGGATGGCTAATGGATTACTCCACATGTCCGATTTATGGGAAAATGACATCCTGATACCCTTTCAAACTCTGGCCCAAATGTACAATATTCAGAAACATGACTTTTATAAATATCTACAAATTAGGCATGCACTGACATCCATACCCAAACCTCTCCCAACATCAGAATCCAAATTAAGCAAATGGTTAGCAAATAACTCATCCTCCAGAGGTAATATCTCCCAATGTTATAAATTTTTACTAAACTCCTTCCCAAATGACTTGCATATATACAAACAAAAGTGGGAACATGATCTTGAGGTCACTATATCTGAAGATCAATGGAACTCGGCCTTCTATGCTGTCTCATCGATCTCCAGATGTACTAACCATATTGAAACAGCCAGAAAACTCTTGTATAGATGGTACCTCACCCCGGAGAAACTTCATAAATTTTACGAAGAATCAAAAGAGTGTTGGAGATGTAGCAATACAGGCACTATGTTGCACATCTGGTGGAATTGTCCACATATCCTGGAAGTGTGGAGAAAAATGGGTCGTTTTCTGTCAAATATATGTGGTTATCCAATTATCCTAGATGCCCCATTATGCTTGTTGGCAATTGGTGCCGACAAGTATGATCGCACTCACAGAGCAGTTATCCTACACACTATTATAGTGACTAGATTCAAAATAGCAAAATACTGGAAAACCAATAAAATCCCATCCTTGTCAGAAATTATTCAGGGAATAAACAACAACTGCTGGTTTGAATCTATGATCGCCTCTTCCTTAAATAAAAAAAGCTCATTTGACAACATGTGGGATGTTTGGACCTCCAGCCAGTATTGTAATGCGATACACTAGATTTATGGATATTCACACATACAAACCATATATTATTGTGCAAAAATACCATTGAGACTCCCTGATGTATTCCCTTACATATTGTTTTATTGTTCATAATGATTTATTGTACACAAAGCTATGATATGGTACTGATACCTTTGTTATGTTAAGTTATGTAAATTTATTTCTATTTTTACTATGTTAAGTTGTGTAAGTAAGCTTAGTTCCTGCTTACTTGTATGTTCGATTTGAAAAACTCAATAAAATCAAATGTGATAAAAAAAAAAAAAAACAAATCAGTGCAATCCACATACTGTGATAACTGTGCCAGCCACAGTACACCCATATCAGTGCAATCCACGTACCACTATAACAGTGCCAATCACATTGCCCGCAAATCAGTGAAATCCACATACTGTGACATACCTCCCAACCTCCCCGAATTCAGCCGGACAGTCCCGGATTCCGGGCGGTGTCCCGCTGTCCCGGGCAAGCCGAGTGTATGTCCCGCTGTCAACTGTATCTGCGTCCTCAGGACGCAGATACAGTCGAACCCAATTAGTTCAGAATGGAGGAGCAAAGGGAGCTCTTCTGACTCCCTAGATCAGGTTATGGCTTTAGCGGTACGACTTGACCGATGTCTCAGGGAACGACGACTTGAACGTGTTTGTGTTTTCTCCTCTGACTCCCCCAGCACCGCAACAAGGTGGAAGACCATGTTCGGGAGAAAATACAAGGAACGTTCCATGCTGAAACAACCATATCTAGACTCAGGCTTCCTATCTTCTCTCCTTCAAAAACTTGTTCTTCATTTTGCTACCCTATCTATTTTGCATTATAGTCTCACAATCAGCTTGTAACATTTCTTACTATTCATTCATGAGATATTGATATTTTCCATTTGTACAGTCATCCATCTATATTGGCTGACCACCATTCCTGTTGACGTCTGTAACTTTTATTATGTAACTGGTGTGTCCGTTGAATTTTATCTCTTTTAATCAATACATTTTCCAGTTCTGAGAAGTTCTCATGCCTGACCATGTCTCATGCTGTCTAATTTTTGCTAAAGATAGAAATTGTGTGTATACTTTCACAGGTCAATAATACTCATAGGTGTAATGGTCTTGGTTCTAGTGATGAACCCAAATGGACAATTGACTTGTAGGACTCCCTTGTCCCGCAACTTCTATTTGGGTCTTGGTACTTTGTTGGCTCCAGGACTTCGGTGAAAGGTGGGTGTCTATGTTTTTTTTCTGGGGATAATTTAGCAGGAACCCAACAAAATATAGCACTCACCAGAGCAGGTGGTTGGCAGTGGCCACAATACGAAATCTAGCCTTGTCGTCAACAAGAGTCAAGGTCAAATCAGAATTGGAGGACAGAATTTGTATTTGGCCAACTGGAGGCAATGATCAGTGTAGTGTGTAAACCGAGAAAACTTCACTTAGATGCTATAATAAGACCATATCCATCATTGTATAGAAAAAATACAAAAATCTTTATTTAAAGACACACGAACAGTTGTACATACCGTTTTAAAAGAACACAACGATAAAAACAAATGTACAAAAAGTACATACAAGGACAGTGTATATCATGGGGCAGGGCAAAAAATGGTGATAGCACAAGTCAATTTCAAGAATTGACATACTATATATACACCCACTATATGCACGACAATAATTCCCATGATAGGACCATAGTTACACCATAACAAAGTTAATATAGATACTTATCAAAGAACCATAGGACCCTATATCACATGATACTTCACCCACCATAAGCCATATTTACTGCCAATACACTGTCCAACGCGTTTCGCACCTGGCTTTGTCAGGGGGTGCTGGATTAGTGTGATAAGAGGATTTAAATAGTCAGCACACAGCTGAAGCTAAATAGATTTAAATTTAATACTGTTACCTTATTTCTAAGATGTTTGTTGGCGCATGCGAGAGAGGAGACGGCACGTCAATAACGCAGTACACGGCGTCCGGAAGTGAGTAGTGCGCAACTGCACAACACTCAAGTCCATGTTGCGCCGTGAACTACATCATGAATGGCCCCTCACCACACTCACGCGCACTGCATCAATAGACCTACCGCAGCCATGTTGAATGATGGCACTGCCAATACACTGTGCCATCAAGCAAGAGATGCCATTCAACACACATGTAAGAGTGTACACTCGGTAAGGGATACACAAAATGTGCATCCATCATACAATATTCTATAATTATTCTGTATAAGACAAGCGTCTCATCCTCAGTGCATAATGTCTATAAGTATGTGCGTAATTATTAGACGAACAACCCTATATATCCTCCGGAGGCATCACCTATATTTGACAGCATGAAAGATAAATGTGCCAGGTGTGTACAAAAGGAGACCCGATGTATTCTCACTGTGTGCACACATGGCTACACAAAATGTAGAGATTATGCATAATTAATAACAATTATAATAATAAAATAAAATGAAAAGAATGAATAAAAAGTGTAGTGACTGAGTGCGGAAAGAATAATAATAAAGAATGAAAAATAAAAAATATTAAAAAAATAAAATAATAATAAAAACTGAAAAATATATAATACCAAAAAATATACTCTTTTCGGAACCCAAATGGTCCAATAAAGATTATATATGTGGAGGTGCTAAAAAACATAAAGTGTATATGAATAAATATATAGACGTACCAAAATACAAGAGCACTAATGTCATGGTATGCAAGACTATATATAAATACTCTCGTACAAGTGAAAAATAAATGTGAATAAATACTCATATGGGTATAAAAAAGGCATATCATTGTGAAACAAATCACTCTCAAAGATGTGATAATACACAGAATACATCACTATATAAAATGTGCAGCAAAGAACACCACAAATACGTGCATAATCCCCCCCTCATAGGGGTGCATATCACCCAAACATAGTAGGTTTTTTAAATTGCATAGTTCCAAACAAAAGTCAACGCTTGTCTACACATATTTAAAAACAAACACGTGCATCTCCGGTAAAGTCTGATTAAGCCATCTCGAACTCCATAGCTCAGTTAGATCCAGGGTATCACTGCTGTCTATACAGACATCTGATATCAAAAACATAGGGTCAACTGTAGAAATACAAACAAGAAACTTCCTCAGATATCCTTCCTACACACATAAGATCAAACATAACAAAGGTTGGCACTCACTGATAATTATTACAAAAACGGACCAAAGCTGACCATTTCATTTAACCCTTTAGGGAAACCGGTCTGTAGATTCATAATCCAGTTACATTCGCGTTGAGCAAGGGTTTTTTGGATATTGCCACCTCTACTTCCTAACAAGATTTTATCAATACCTCTAAACTTCAAGAGCCTCCAATTCCCTTGATGATGCTCTCGAAAATGACGAGGTATTGGTTTCAATTTACTCAATTTTTCAGGGTCATCAGTCTTTATGGCTTCTTTAATGTCCCTTACATGTTCCAAGATCCTCACACGAAGTTCTAGATGTGAGACCCACGTATATCAATTGTCAGGGGCAACTCGCGTAGTAGATCACAGCAGTTAAACGACAGGTGATACTGTGGCAGATCTTGTACTCCTTTGACCCTGAAGAATTAATACAATTTTGAGATCCGATCATCAGCGAACACGCTCCACAATCACCACACGGGTATGATCCCCATTTAGGCCCCTTTGAATTAAAAATAAACCCTGATGTAGGGGCTACATAGTGGCTCTTAAGCAAAATATCCCTAAGATTGCGTGATCTACTTGAAGTAATCAGAGGAATATCTGATGAAACTAAACTCAAATCTGCATCTGTATGTGGGATCGGCCAAAATCTCTCAAAGATTGTTTTCATTTCACACAATTGAGCATGATATCCAGTAATGAATCTTACCTGTTTATTGTTGTCCCTTTTCTTTGGTTTAGGTATAAGTAGGTCATTTCTCTGTGTATTTTTTGCTTTCACATATCCTGGCTCAATGTCCTTAGTTTTATATCCTCTAGCGCGAAACCTCTTCGATAGGTCAGACGCCTGATTTTCAAAGGCAGTCTCAGTCTAACAAATCCGACGTGCTCTTAAAAATTGCCCTGTTGGAACTACTCTCAAGGTCTGTGGGGGATGAGACGATTTTGCATTAAGGAAGGAGTTGACAGATGTCGTTTTTCTAAAAATGTCAGTACCAATCAAACCATTTGTGGCTTTAATAAATCTGATGTCAAGGAACTTAATATCCGTCCGACTCACCTTGGAAGTCAGCTGGATATTGAGCTGGTTGACATTCAGACCCGCAAGGAAAGTTTCCAATTTTCCTACCTCTCCATGCCACAAAAATAGTATGTCATCGATGAAACGCATAGAAATCAGGATGCCTCCATCTTCTGCATCAGGTAGTTGTAGACTCTGTTCCCAATATCCTAGAAAGAGGTTGGCATATGAGGGCGCACAAGTCGCCCCCATTGCCACTCCTCTCTTCTGTAGGAAATAGCAGTCTTTGAACATGAACAAATTGTGGTGTAATTCAAAGACCAATAATAGAATTAACAACTCAATAAGATCAGGTTGTAATTTGGTCCTATTTAAGTAAAACCTAGTGGCTTCAATACCATGTTTGTGTTCGATTACAGTGTACAGTGACTCAACGTCACACGTCACAAAACAATCATCATGTCCCTTGAATACTCTCTCCAATCTATTGTGGACTTCTGTAGAGTCCCGGATGTATGAGGGTAAATCACTCCCCAAGGGTTTAAGATAGAAATCAATAAAACGGCAAACTGTCTTACATAGACTCCCTTTACTGGAGACTATTGGTCTCCCCGGAGGATCCACTAGGCTTTTGTGAACTTTGGGAAGTAGATACAAGGTTGCTATTACTGGTTTATCCACAACCAAACCTTCAAGTGCAGTTTTTGGTATAATATTAAGTTCAAACGACCTCCACAGAATCCTATCTAATTGGGCCTTGAAGTTAGCAAGGGGCCAGACAGCCATCAAGTTTTTGATAGCACAACCCTTCATTGAGCTGTCTAAACGCTTCCCTTTCATATTTATCAATGGACCACACCACCACATTACCACACCTGTCCACTGGCTTAATAACCACTGTTTTCATATTTTTGAGTTGTTCTAGGGCTTCTCTTTGTGCCCCATTAAGATTGTTATGAGTATGATATAAGGACACCATCCTCGATTCATTTGTAACCAATCTAACAAAAGTGTCTACTGCAGGACACATTGACATGGGTGGGAATGTGGTGGAGCGCCCCCTAACCCTCGGTGGAAATTTGGGTTCAACAAAGTAATTCATCAAGTGCTTTAAGAGTGAGTTGTTCATCCCTCTCGGCAAAGAGCTGTATTAAAGTGCTTTTTAAGAAGCAGTTTCCTTGCAAACAGATGCACATCTTTAGTTGTTTCAAAAAAATCTAAATTAGAGACTGGGCAAAAGGTTAAACCCATCCCTAACACTTCTATCTGTGCTTGTGATAGTACAATATTTGAGAGGTTAATTACCTTTAGTAACAACTGCTATTTGATGCGGGATTTACATCCCCATTGAATTCAATAGGGAAATCCCGCAACATATAAGCAGCGTTTACGTGAAGACAATTGAGATGCTGCGTAATGAACTTCACGTCAATTTCTGAGCGGTATTTCTGCTCACTATTTATGCATCGTGTGGATGAGACTTGTTCAATCTCATCCACTTTGCTGCTACTGTATTTGCTGCAGATTTTCCGCAACGAATTCCATTGCGGAAAATCTGCAGTATTTACGCAATGTGTGAACTGGCCCAAAATGTATTTTTTACACAGTGTTACGCGTTGATGTTAATTTGCATGACTGACATTTTTACAAGGAGTGAGGTCTACATTCATAAAATATATAAGTAAAGGAGTATAATTAGATTTTTTTTAATCGAAAGTTTTTATTGTTTTAACATTTTATGACACATTACAAAACGAAGCAAACGAAAGAATCAGATGTAAAGAAAATATTTTTCATACTGTCCTAAAATATTCAAGATAACGTTAGGTACGTCAAATGAAACAATCTTTCATGTAATCAATATATTATTTATAATAATAAAAAAAAAAAAATTGCCTTTCAAAGGTGTAGATAGCCCTTAGGCTCCGCTCACATCTTACAAGTATGTGTCGGGGAAGATAAACCGATTCTGTTTATATCAAATCAAATGTGATCAGAATTGAGCTTAGATTTGCGTTACGGAGAAGACAGGAGGGGCTGGAGACTGAGCTGACAGGGAGCGCGGCTGTCGGGATGGACACTCATCAACACAAAGCAGCTTGTAATGTAATGTAGAACATGGAAGCTGCAGAAGCAAAATAGGAAAAAAATGTAATCAAAACCAATTACTAAAATATTTCTTTATCATCAGACAGATAAAACATAATCTCCATTATTCCTTATGGCGTTAAACGTCACATAAAATAAAGTTCCTAGAATGATTCGTTTGGAAAACTGAGAAGAAAATAAGAATATAGTAAATACTGAATGTCTGTAGTGACTCCTGTCATTTTGTGGAAAATTCTTAAATTGTGCTTTACTCATGACACCCACCCACCCAAAAAAATAATGGGTCCCAGCCCTCACTAGCCTTAACTAGGTCTTACATCGAGCCCTAGGATAGGTGAGCCCTGCTGTTCTGCTCCACTGTGCATTTATTAATATCTAGAAAAGGTTGAGACTTATAGTTCTTCAATTTTCCAGTGTGTAATCATTCATTACTGAGTTTGCTGGGACTTCTAGTACCTCAGTGTTTTAGTGTGTAGTTTTCCTTTAAGAACCCTGCATTGAAATACTAACCAACGTGCACGGTAACATTGTAATAACTTTCTATCAATATTATGAATAGCAGGAGATGTCACTTCTGGTCATATTTGTAACATCATCAGTCCACGCGGCCATTGTTACCTCACTGCATGATGTCAGAATGACTCATTCTATGGAGTCTGGGGTTCATGTGGCAACTGCTGCGTCCAAGATAAGAAGATGAGTAGAGAAGACACAAGATAATTCATCAGGAATCCAGAACACTGGAAACAAAAAACACCATACACTCGACGCATGGCGGGGAGAGAACAAAATGGCACCTGGGGCCGTGGCTTATACACGCGGCAATAGGGGGTTGTGCTCTTTACTTTCAGGTTTTGGAGCCAATAAGAAAACAGTAACATGGAGAAAATCTGCCGCCAATCTCCAGACATTTAGGTATGTAAGTAATGTATACGTTTATTTAATCTGAAAATTTGAGGGATGGGGGGTTGTTGTAAATTATGGTCAGAATTTACTCAGCAGTTTATGGCAGGTTTTTGCGTAAACTGTACCAAACAGTCGCAAGCGGCGACGTAAAATACATTTTCCGTAAAATTTGAAGACCTAGTTTACTTTAATAAACGTGGATTAAACAAAGTTAAAATGGCGCAAACTTTGCCCTTATTATTTCATTGCAGGGAGGAGATCTGGACGACAGCTGAAGATGAGGACAAGAATTGTGAAATTCATCAAAATCGTATGTAACGTGACAATTCTATTTATAGTTTTATATTTGGCGCCGTCTGATGTCTTAACACACATGTGGGGCGTGGCTAGCACTGTTGCAGCGCTGGGGTCCTGGGTTCAAATCCAACCGAGGACAACATCTGCATAGAGTTTGTATGCTCTCCCTGTGTTTGCTCTGGGTACTCCGGTTTCCTCCCACACCCCGAAAACAGGGAATGTAGATTGTGAGCCCCAATGGGGACAGTAAAAGAGGACCCCTCTGTACAGCACTGCGTACGTAATATGTTGCCGCTATATAAGTAACTGAAATAAATAAATAACACATTGATTATACAGGTCAAGGTAAATACGTAGAATCAATGCATTGACTTCAGCAAGAGCCTTGTTTAATGTCCTCCTATAACTCCTCTGTGTCACACATGTAAAGACTCCTTAACAGTTATCCCATGGTTGTGTTCTGCGAGACCCTGGACCTTGTTTGGTCTGTATAGAGGGTCTATGACCATGGACCACCTCCAGCGCGGATGTTAATAAAACGGTATTATGCCGGGATAACAGGGAATGATGTTTTCCTATAGGACGAACAGATGTCACAGGAGAAGGCCATAGGAGGGCAGTGTTCTCTTTCTCTTTCACAGCTGAGATGACCATAGTCGTGCTGTGATCTCCAGAGTCCGATCAGTAGAGGAGCGGCCGGCTTGATACCGGGACATCGAGGACAACAACTGGGATTGGACAACTTCTCTTTCTCTTTCACAGCTGAGATGACCATAGTCGTGCTGTGATCTCCAGAGTCCGATCAGTAGAGGAGCGGCCGGCATGATACCGGGACTTCGAGGACAACAACTGGGATTGGAGAACTTCTCTTTCTCTTTCACAGCTGAGATGACCATAGTCGTGCTGTGATCTATAGAGTCCCATCAGTAGAGGAGCGGCCGGAATGATACCGGGACATCGAGGACAACAACTGGAATTGGACAACTTCTCTTTCACAGCTGAGATGACCATAGTCGTGCTGTGATCTCCAGAGTCCGATCAGTAGAGGAGCGGTCGGCATGATACCGGGACATCGAGGACAACAACTGGGATTGGACAACTTCTCTTTCTCTTTCACAGCTGAGGTGACCATAGTCGTGCTGTGATCTCCAGAGTCCGATCAGTAGAGGAGCGGCCGGCATGATAGTGGGACATCGAGGACAACAACTGGGATTGGACAACTTCTGTATATGCCGTATACGTAATGATATCAGTTACTATATAATACAATGTCATAGCTATCAATGAGATGTGTTTAGTTAGTTGCATTACAAGCTCTGTTCCTGGTTTTTCAGACTGATCGCCTTTTATCTGTGATCTCCAGAGTCCGATCAGTAGAGGAGCGGCCGGCATGATACCGGGACATCTAGGACAACAGCTGGGATTGGACAACTTCTGTATATGCCGTATACGTAATGATATAAGTTACTATATAATGCGCTGTCATAGCTATCAATGAGATGTGTTTAGTTAGTTGCATTACAAGCTCTGATCCTGGGTTCTCGGACTGATCGCCTTTTCTCGGGGTCAACAAGGAATTTTCCCCTGTGGCACAAATTGGCTAAACGTGCACAGGGTTTTTGCCTTCTTCTGGATCAGTAGCTTTAGTTAGGAATTTCAGTTAAATAAATTGTGTTTTAATATTAGAAGCTTTGTCTCCTCGTCATTTCTCAATATTATATAGCAGTCAGGTATTAGTATATATTATGATAATCCAATATGGCTGTATCCATGATGTATTGGATAATATGCACATACAGAAGAGATATTTATCATGTGAGCCATATAAATGCAACCACTTTAACCCCTTTACGACGAAGGACGGATATATCGGTCCTATGCAGGAGCTAGTTCCCACATAAGGATGGATATATCTGTCCTCTGATCGGGTGGGTACTGCCAGTGTACTCACGCGATCAGCGGCAGGAGCACAGCTGTTATACACAGCCTGGCTCCTGCCCCAACTGCCGGAATCTAAGCGTGCGCCGATTCCTGCGGTTTAACCCATTAGATGCTGCTGTCAATAGCGACAGCGGCATCTAATGTGTTTGACAGAGGGAGGGGAGCTATCATTGGTTAGTTTACATCATGTGGTGGCCGGTTGCCTAAGTTCATTGGCCTACTTTTAAAAGGTTGTCCCTCTTTGTGATAATTGAAAGTTGGGAGGTGTGACTATAATAGCAGTGCCAGCCACAGTACACCCATAACAGTGCCAGCCACAGTACAACCATAACAGTGCCAGCCACAGTACACCCATAACAGTGCCAGCCACAGTACACCCATAACAGTACCAGCCACAGTACACCCATAACAGTGCCAGCCACAGTACAACCATAACAGTGCCAGCCACAGTACACCCATAACAGTGCCAGCCACAGTACACCCATAACAGTACCAGCCACAGTACACCCATAACAGTGCCAGCCACAGTACACCCATAACAGTGCCAGCCACAGTACACCCATAACAGTGCCATGATGTAATGTAGTAATAGCAGAGACAAGCACCAGTTCCCACTCAGTGTGGTTATTAATAACAGTGGTCAATGAGCATGGCCCAGTTTACATGCAGCGCCACCACAGGGGAAATGAAGTACTACATGGTGACCATTAAAATCAAAGAGTCAATGATGGAAGGCATAGTTGGGCCGAGTGCATGACAGCAAGAGCTGCACTTCATAACCGCTGTCTAGTCTAGCTGGTATGGCAAAGTAAGCGATCTATGGGGGATGCATGCAAATATCCACGCTTGTCTGCCTGGACACTATGAATGCTCAATTAGAGGTCAAACTCCCTACCCCATAACCGCTGTTTTGGGGCTGAACGCTGCCTCTGGTTATTGAAATGAGTCATAGCACTGAGAACAGTTCTCCAGAGATGAGCAGTCTTTGTATATTGGAATACGACCGGCTATATCCGCACCTTCAACCTTCATACCAACCAGAGGCATACGCAGGATATTGTCAAGGTGGCATGCTGATGCTTATGGACCCAGTATCACACACATGTATGAATGCACACAAACGCAGATTCAGTTATCAGACACAGAATGGCCTCATAAAAACCCCCTTAGAAAAGTGCCAGTACCCATGACCGCATATCAGTGCAATCACATACCACCATAACAGTGCCAGTCACACTGCCAACAAATCAGTGCAATCCACATACTGTGATAACTGTGCCAGCCACAGTACACCCATATCAGTGCAATCCACGTACCACTATAACAGTGCCAATCACATTGCCCGCAAATCAGTGAAATCCACATACTGTGTCATACCTCCCAACCTCCCCGAATTCAGCGGGACAGTCCCGGATTCCGGGCGGTGTCCCGCTGTCCCGGGCAGCCGAGTGTATGTCCCGCTCTCAACTGTATCTGCGTCCTCAGGACGCAGATACAGTCGAACCCAATTAGTTCAGAACGGAGGAGCAAAGGAAGCTCTTCTGACTCCCTAGATCAGGTTATGGCTTTAGCGGTACGACTTGACCGATGTCTCAGGGAACGACGACTTGAACGTGTTTGTGTTTTCTCCTCTGACTCCCCCAGCACCGCAACAAGGTGGAAGACCATGTTCGGGAGAAAATACAAGGAACGTTCCATGCTGAAACAACCATATCTAGACTCAGGCTTCCTATCTTCTCTCCTTCAAAAACTTGTTCTTCATTTTGCTACCCTATCTATTTTGCATTATAGTCTCACAATCAGCTTGTAACATTTCTTACTATTCATTCATGAGATATTGATATTTTCCATTTGTACAGTCATCCATCTATATTGGCTGACCACCATTCCTGTTGACGTCTGTAACTTTTATTATGTAACTGGTGTGTCCGTTGAATTTTATCTCTTTTAATCAATACATTTTCCAGTTCTGGGACGTTCTCATGCCTGACCATGTCTCATGCTGTCTAATTTTTGCTAAAGATAGAAATTGTGTGTATACTTTCACAGGTCAATAATACTCATAGGTGTAATGGTCTTGGTTCTAGTGATGAACCCAAATGGACAATTGACTTGTAGGACTCCCTTGTCCCGCAACTTCTATTTGGGTCTTGGTACTTTGTTGGCTCCAGGACTTCGGTGAAAGGTGGGTGTCTATGTTTTTTTTCTGGGGATAATTTAGCAGGAACCCAACAAAATATAGCACTCACCAGAGCAGGTGGTTGGCGGTGGCCACAGGACGAAATCTAGCCTTGTCGTCAACAAGAGTCAAGGTCAAATCAGAATTGGAGGACAGAATTTGTATTTGGCCAACTGGAGGCAATGATCAGTGTAGTGTGTAAACCGAGAAAACTTCACTTAGATGCTATAATAAGACCATCCATATCCATCATTGTATAGAAAAAATACAAAAATCTTTATTTAAAGACACACGAACAGTTGTACATACCGTTTTAAAAGAACACAACGATAAAAACAAATGTACAAAAAGTACATACAAGGACAGTGTATATCATGGGGCAGGGCAAAAAATGGTGATAGCACAAGTCAATTTCAAGAAATGACATACTATATATACACCCACTATATGCACGACAATAATTCCCATGATAGGACCATAGTTACACCATAACAAAGTTAATATAGATACTTATCAAAGAACCATAGGACCCTATATCACATGATACTTCACCCACCATAAGCCATATTTACTGCCAATACACTGTCCAACAGCCCAACACGCGTTTCGCACCTGTCTTCGTCAGGGGGTGCTGGATTAGTGTGATAAGAGGATTTAAATAGTCAGCACACAGCTGAAGCTAAATAGATTTAAATTTAATACTGTTACCTTATTTCTAAGATGTTTGTTGGCGCATGCGAGAGAGGAGACGGCACGTCAATAACGCAGTACACGGCGTCCGGAAGTGAGTAGTGCGCAACTGCACAACACTCAAGTCCATGTTGCGCCGTGAACTACATCATGAATGGCCCCTCACCACACGCACGCGCACTGCATCCATAGACCTACCGCAGCCATGTTGAATGATGCCACTGCCAATACACTGTGCCATCAAGCAAGAGATGCCATTCAACACACATGTAAGAGTGTACACTCGGTAAGGGATACACAAAATGTGCATCCATCATACAATATTCTATAATTATTCTGTATAAGACAAGCGTCTCATCCTCAGTGCATAATGTCTATAAGTATGTGCGTAATTATTAGACGAACAACCCTATATATCCTCCGGAGGCATCACCTATATTTGACAGCATGACAGATAAATGTGCCAGGTGTGTACAAAAGGAGACCCGATGTATGCTCACTGTGTGCACACATGGCTACACAAAATGTAGAGATTATGCATAATTAATAACAGTTATAATAATAAAATAAAATGAAAAGAATGAATAAAAAGTGTAGTGACTGAGTGCGGAAAGAATAATAATAAAGAATGAAAAATAAAAAATAATAAAAAAATAAAATAATAATAAAAACTGAAAAATATATAATACATAAAAATATACTCTTTTCGGGAACCCAAATGGTCCAATAAAGATTATATATGTGGAGGTGCTAAAAAACATAAAGTGTATATGAATAAATATATAGACGTACCAAAATACAAGAGCACTAACGTCATGGTATACAAGACTATACAGTGAAGGAAATAAGTATTTGATCCCTTGCTGATTTTGTAAGTTTGCCCACTGTCAAACACATGAACAGTCTAGAATTTTTAGGCTAGGTTAATTTTACCAGTGAGAGATAGATTATATTAAAAAAAAAACTGAAAATCACATAGTCAAAATTATATATATTTATTTGCATTGTGCACAGAGAAATAAGTATTTGATCCCTTTGGCAAGCAAGACTTAAAGGAACAGTGTCATCACCCAAAAATGTTTTCATATGTTCAAGATGTTAGTGCTTTATTAAAAACGTTTATATTTATTTGTGTGTTTGTGTTTTACTTTTTCTTATTTTTACACTTTTTCTTCCCTATGGGGGCTGCCATTTTTTGTTCCATTTCTGTCTGTGTCGATTAACGACACATACAGACATGGAATACGGCAGCCACTGTCCCATAGGGACTGCGAACGGCTCCCGTCCCATTGACTTCAGTGTACGGCGTCTGTGTGGGAACTGCGCATGCGCCGCTCCCACACAGTCCAATTCGAAATTGGCGCCGTCCGGCGCCATTTTCCTGTGGACCGGAAGTCGCGGCCGGACAGTAATATTACTACTTCCGGTCGCGGCTTCCGGATTTGTGCACTTGGACCAGCGGCAGCAAACGGAGCGGACGGGCCGGAGGGAGCCGCGGCGGCAGGAGCAGGTATGAGATTTCAATGTATGTTCGTGTTTGTGTGTGTTTACTACTGTATGTAAACCTACTACACTGTGTGTTAGCTCAAAAAATGGCGACACAGTGTAGGAGGTTACACCGTTCAAACCCCTCGTTTATCCCGGCACTAGCCAGGATAAAGAAGGGGGGGATGCTGAGAGCTCACTAGAGCGAGGGCTTTTAACCCAATGTTGCAATGCTGCAATTTTGGGAATAGCTCCATCTAGTGACCAAAAATGGGTAGTATTATAAATTAGAATTAATTTATAATATTTCCTGACTATTTCCTGGCAATGTTTAATCACCCACACACTAAATGTTTAATTTTTTTTAAAAAAACATGTTTTTCTGGCAACACATTCCCTTTAATACTTGGTGGCAAAACCCTTGTTGGCAAGCACAGCAGTCAGACATTTTTAGTAGTTGATGATGAGGTTTGCACACATGTTAGATGGAATTTTGGCCCACTCCTCTTTGCAGATCATCTGTAAATCATTAAGATTTAGAGGCTGTCGCTTGGCAACTCGGATCTTCAGCTCCCTCCATAAGTTTTTGATGGGATTAAGGCCACTCCATTACCTTCATGTGCTTCTTTTTGAGCCACTCCTTTGTTGCCTTCGCTGTATGTTTCGGGTCATTGTCGTGCTGGAAGACCCAACCACGAGCCATTTTTAATGTCCTGGTGGAGGGAAGGAGGTTGTCACTCAGAATTTGACGGTACATGGCTCCATCCATTCTCCCATTGATGCGGTGAAGTAGTCCTGTGCCCTTAGCAGAGAAACAACCCCAAAACATAATGTTTCCACCTCCGTGCTTGACAGTGGGGACGGTGTTCTTTGGGTCATAGGCAGCATTTATCTTCCTCCAAACACGGCGAGTTGAGTTAATGCCACAGAGCTCAATTTTAGTCTCATCTGACCACAGCACCTTCTCCCAATCACTCTCAGAATCATCCAGATGTTCATTTGAAAACTTCAGACGGGCCTGTACATGTGCCTTCTTGAGCAGGGGGACCTTGCGGGCACTGCAGGATTTTAATCCATTACGGTGTAATGTGTTACCAATGGTTTTCTTGGTGACTGTGGTCCCAGCTGCCTTGAGATCATTAACAAGTTCCCCCCGTGTAGTTTTCGGCTGAGCTCTCACCTTCCTCAGGATCAAGGATACCCCACAAGGTGAGATTTTGCATGGAGCCCCAGATCGATGTCGATTGACAGTCATTTTGTATGTCTTCCATTTTCTTACTATTGCACCAACAGTTGTCTCCTTCTCACCCAGCGTCTTACTTATGGTTTTGTAGCCCATTCCAGCCTTGTGCAGGTCTATGATCTTGTCCCTGACATCCTTAGAAAGCTCTTTGGTCTTGCCCATGTTGTAGAGGTTAGAGTCAGACTGATTAATTGAGTCTGTTGACCTGTTATACAGGTGACCATTTAAGACAGCTGTCTTTAATGCAGGCACCAAGTTGATTTGGAGCGTGTAACTGGTCTGGAGGAGGCTGCACTCCTAATGGTTGGTAGGGGATCAAATACTTATTTCTCTGTGCACAATGCAAATAAATATATATAATTTTGACAATGTGAATTTCTGTTTTTTTTTTTTATATAATCTATCTCTCACTGGTAAAATTAACCTAGCCTAAAAATTCTAGACTGTTCATGACTTTGACAGTGGGCAAACGTACAAAATCAGCAAGGGATCAAATACTTATTTCCTTCACTGTATATAAATACTCTCGTACAAGTGAAAAATAAATGTGAATAAATACTGATATGGGTATAAAAAAGGCGTATCATTGTGAAACAAATCACTCTCAAAGATGTGATAATACACAGAATACATCACTATATAAAATGTGCACCAAAGAACACCACAAATACATGCATAATCCCCCTCATAGGGGTGCATATCACCCAAACATAGTAGGTTTTTTAAATTGCATATTTCCAAACAGAAGTCAACGCTTGTCTACACATATTTAAAAACAAACACGTGCATCTCCGGTAAAGTCTGATTAAGCCATCTCGAACTCCATAGCTCAGTTAGATCCAGGGTATGACTGCTGTCTATACAGACATCTGATATCAAAAACATAGGGTCAACTGTAGAAATACAAACAAGAAACTTCCTCAGATATCCTTCCTACACACTTAAGATCAAACATAACAAAGGTTGGCACTCACTGATAATTATTACAAAAACGGACCAAAGCTGACCATTTCATATAACCCTTTAGGGAAACCGGTCTGTAGATTCATAATCCATTTACATTCGCGTTGAGCAAGGGTTTTTTGGATATTGCCACCTCTACTTCCTAACGAGATTTTATCAATACCTCTAAACTTCAAGAGCCTCCAATTCCCTTGATGATGCTCTAGAAAATGACGAGGTATTGGTTTCAATTTACTCAATTTTTCAGGGTCATCAGTCTTCATGGCTTCTTTAATGTCCCTTACATGTTCCAAGATCCTCACACAAAGTTCTAGATGTGAGACCCACGTATATCAATTGTCAGGGGCAACTCGCGTAGTAGATCACAGCAGTTAAACGACAGGTGATACTGTGGCAGATCTTGTACTCCTTTGACCCTGAAGAATTAATACAATTTTGAGATCCGATCATCAGCGAACACGCTCCACAATCACCACACGGGTATGATCCCCATTTAGGCCCCTTTGAATTAAAAATAAACCCTGATGTAGGGGCTACATAGTGGCTCTTAAGCAAAATATCCCTAAGATTGCGTGATCTACTTGAAGTAATCAGAGGAATATCTGATGAAACTAAACACAAATCTGCATCTGTATGTGGGATCGGCCAAAATCTCTCAAAGATTGTTTTCATTTCACACAATTGAGCATGATATCCAGTAATGAATCTTACCTGTTTATTGTTGTCCCTTTTCTTTGGTTTAGGTATAAGTAGGTCATTTCTCTGTGTATTTTTTGCTTTCACATATCCTGGCTCAATGTCCTTAGTTTTATATCCTCTAGCGCGAAACCTCTTCGATAGGTCAGACGCCTGATTTTCAAAGGCAGTCTCAGTCTAACAAATCCGACGTGCTCTTAAAAATTGCCCTGTTGGAACTACTCTCAAGGTCTGTGGGGGATGAGACGATTTTGCATTAAGGAAGGAGTTGACAGATGTCGTTTTTCTAAAAATGTCAGTACCAATCAAACCATTTGTGGCTTTAATAAATCTGATGTCAAGGAACTTAATATCCGTCCGACTCACCTTGGAAGTCAGCTGGATATTGAGCTGGTTGACATTCAGACCCGCAAGGAAAGTTTCCAATTTTCCTACCTCTCCATGCCACAAAAATAGTATGTCATCGATGAAACGCATAGAAATCAGGATGCCTCCATCTTCTGCATCAGGTAGTTGTAGACTCTGTTCCCAATATCCTAGAAAGAGGTTGGCATATGAGGGCGCACAAGTCGCCCCCATTGCCACTCCTCTCTTCTGTAGGAAATAGCAGTCTTTGAACATGAACAAATTGTGGTGTAATTCAAAGACCAATAATAGAATTAACAACTCAATAAGATCAGGTTGTAATTTGGTCCTATTTAAGTAAAACCTAGTGGCTTCAATACCATGTTTGTGTTCGATTACAGTGTACAGTGACTCAACGTCACACGTCACAAAACAATCATCATGTCCCTTGAATACTCTCTCAAATCTATTGTGGACTTCTGTAGAGTCCCGGATGTATGAGGGTAAATCACTCCCCAAGGGTTTAAGATAGAAATCAATAAAACGGCAAACTGTCTTACATAGACTCCCTTTACTGGAGACTATTGGTCTCCCCGGAGGATCCACTAGGCTTTTGTGAACTTTGGGAAGTAGATACAAGGTTGCTATTACTGGTTTATCCACAACCAAACCTTCAAGTGCAGTTTTTGGTATAATATTAAGTTCAAACGACCTCCACAGAATCCTATCTAATTGGGCCTTGAAGTTAGCAAGGGGCCAGACAGCCATCAAGTTTTTGATAGCACAACCCTTCATTGAGCTGTCTAAACGCTTCCCTTTCATATTTATCAATGGACCACACCACCACATTACCACACCTGTCCACTGGCTTAATAACCACTGTTTTCATATTTTTGAGTTGTTCTAGGGCTTCTCTTTGTGCCCCATTAAGATTGTTATGAGTATGATATAAGGACACCATCCTCGATTCATTTGTAACCAATCTAACAAAAGTGTCTACTGCAGGACACATTGACATGGGTGGGAATGTGGTGGAGCGCCCCCTAACCCTCGGTGGAAATTTGGGTTCAACAAAGTAATTCATCAAGTGCTTTAAAGGGAATGTGTTGCCAGAAAAACATGTTTTGTTTTTTTTAATTAAACATTTAGTATGTAGGTGATTAACCATTGTTCAATTGTTTTTTTTTTTTTTTCACGAGTCAGGAAATATTATAAATTAGATTCTAATTTATAATATTTCCCATTGCTGGTCACTAGATGGAGCTATTCCCAAAATTGCAGCATTGCAAAATTGGGTAAAAAGCCCTCGCTCTAGTGAGCTCTCAGCATCCCCCCCTCCTTTATCCTGGCTAGTGCCGGGATAAACGAGGGGTTTGAACGGTCTAACCTCCTACACTGTGTGTCGCCATTTTTTGAGCTAACACACAGTGTAGTAGGTTTACATACAGTAGTAAACGTACACAAACACGAACATACATTGAAATCTCTTACCTGCTCCTGCCGCCGCGGCTCCCTCCGGCCCGTCCGCTCCGTCTGCTGCCGCTGGTCCAAGTGCACAAGACCGGAAGCCGCGACCGGAAGTAGTAATCTTACTGTCCGGCCGCGACTTCCGGTCCACAGGAAAATGGCGCCGGACGGCGCCAATTTAAAATTGGACTGTGTGGGAACGGCGCATGCGCCATTCCCACACAGACGGCGTACACAGAAGTGGATGGGACGGGAGCCGTTCGCAGTCCCTATGGGACTGTGGCTGCCGTATTCCATGTCTGTATGTGTCGTTAATCGACACATACAGAAATGGAACAAAAAATGGCAGCCCCCATAGGGAAGAAAAAGTGTAAAAATAAGAAAAAGTAAAACACAAACACACAAATAAATATAAACGTTTTTAATAAAGCACTAACATCTTTAACATATGAAAAAAAAAATTGTGATGACACTGTTCCTTTAAGAGTGAGTTGTTCATCCCTCTCGGCAAAGAGCTGTATTAAAGTGCTTTTTAAGAAGCAGTTTCCTTGCAAACAGATGCACATCTTTAGTTGTTTCAAAAAAATCTAAATTAGAGACTGGGCAAAAGGTTAAACCCATCCCTAACACTTCTATCTGTGCTTGTGATAGTACAATATTTGAGAGGTTAATTACCTTTAGTAACAACTGCTATTTGATGCGGGATTTACATCCCCATTGAATTCAATAGGGAAATCCCGCAACATATAAGCAGCGTTTACGTGAAGACAATTGACATGCTGCGTAATGAACTTCACGTCAATTTCTGAGCGGTATTTCTGCTCACTATTTATGCATCGTGTGGATGAGACTTGTTCAATCTCATCCACTTTGCTGCTACTGTATTTGCTGCAGATTTTCCGCAACGAATTCCATTGCGGAAAATCTGCAGTATTTACGCAATGTGTGAACTGGCCCAAAATGTATTTTTTACACAGTGTTACGCGTTGATGTTAATTTGCATGACTGACATATTTACAAGGAGTGAGGTCTACTTTCATAAAATATATAAGTAAAGGAGTATAATTAGATTTTTTTTAATCGAAAGTTTTTATTGTTTTAACATTTTATGACACATTACAAAACGAAGCAAACGAAAGAATCAGATGTAAAGAAAATATTTTTCATACTGTCCTAAAATATTCAAGATAACGTTAGGTACGTCAAATGAAACAATCTTTCATGTAATCAATATATTATTTATAATAATAAAAAAAAAAAAAATTGCCTTTCAAAGGTGTAGATAGCCCTTAGGCTCCGCTCACATCTTACAAGTATGTGTCGGGGAAGATAAACCGATTCTGTTTATATGAAATCAAATGTGATCAGAATTGGAGACTGAGCTGACAGGGAGCGCGGCTGTCGGGATGGACACTCATCAACACAAAGCAGCTTGTAATGTAATGTAGAACATGGAAGCTGCAGAAGCAAAATAGGAAAAAAATGTAATCAAAACCAATTACTAAAATATTTCTTTATCATCAGACAGATAAAACATCATCTCCATTATTCCTTATGGCGTTAAACGTCACATAAAATAAAGTTCCTAGAATGATTCGTTTGGAAAACTGAGAAGAAAATAAGAATATAGTAAATACTGAATGTCTGTAGTGACTCCTGTCATTTTGTGGAAAATTATTAAATTGTGCTTTACTCATGACACCCACCCACCCAAAAAAATAATGGGTCCCAGCCCTCACTAGCCTTAACTAGGTCTTACATCAGCCCTAGGATAGGTGAGCCCTGCTGTTCTGCTCCACTGTGCATTTATTAATATCTAGAAAAGGTTGAGACTTATAGTTCTTCAATTTTCCAGTGTGTAATCATTCATTACTGAGTTTGCTGGGACTTCTAGTACCTCAGTGTTTTAGTGTGTAGTTTTCCTTTAAGAACCCTGCATTGAAATACTAACCAACGTGCACGGTAACATTGTAATAACTTTCTATCAATACTATGAATAGCAGGAGATGTCACTTCTGGTCATATTTGTGACATCATCAGTCCACGCGGCCATTGTTACCTCACTGCATGATGTCACAATGACTCATTCTATGGAATCTGGGGTTCATGTGGCAACTGCTGCGTCCAAGATAAGAAGATGAGTAGAGAAGACACAAGATAATTCATCAGGAATACAGAACACTGGAAACAAAAAACACCATACACTCGACGCATGGCGGGGAGAGAACAAAATGGCACCTGGGGCCGTGGCTTATACACGCGGCAATAGGGGGTTGTGCTCTTTACTTTCAGGTTTTGGAGCCAATAAGAAAACAGTAACATGGAGAAAATCTGCCGCCAATCTCCAGACATTTAGGTATGTAAGTAATGTATACGTTTATTTAATCTGAAAATTTGAGGGATGGGGGGTTGTTGTAAATTATGGTCAGAATTTACTCAGCATTTTAAGGCAGGTTTTTGCGTAAACTGTACCAAACAGTCGCAAGCGGCGACGTAAAATACATTTTCCGTAAAATTTGAAGACCTAGTTTACTTTAATAAACGTGGATTAAACAAATTTAAAATGGCGCAAACTTTGCCCTTATTATTTCATTGCAGGGAGGAGATCTGGACGACAGCTGAAGATGAGGACAAGAACTGTGAAATTCATCAAAATCGTATGTAACGTGACAATTCTATTTATAGTTTTATATTTGGCGCCGTCTGATGTCTTAACACACATGTGGGGCGTGGCTAGCACTGTTGCAGCGCTGGGGTCCTGGGTTCAAATCCAACCGAAGACAACATCTGCATAGAGTTTGTATGCTCTCCCTGTGTTTGCTCTGGGTACTCCGGTTTCCTCCCACACCCCGAAAACATACCAATAGGGAATGTAGATTGTGAGCCCCAATGGGGACAGTAAAAGAGGACCCCTCTGTACAGCACTGCGTACGTAATATGTTGCCGCTATATAAGTAACTGAAATAAATAAATAACACATTGATTATACAGGTCAAGGTAAATACGTAGAATCAATGCATTGACTTCAGCAAGAGCCTTGTTTAATGTCCTCCTATAACTCCTCCGTGTCACACATGTAAAGACTCCTTAACAGTTATCCCATGGTTGTGTTCTGCGAGACCCTGGACCTTGTTTGGTCTGTATAGAGGGTCTATGACCATGGACCACCTCCAGCGCGGATGTTAATAAAACGGTATTATGCCGGGATAACAGGGAATGATGTTTTCCTATAGGACGAACAGATGTCACAGGAGAAGGCCATAGGAGGGCAGTGTTCTCTTTCTCTTTCACAGCTGAGATGACCATAGTCGTGCTGTGATCTCCAGAGTCCGATCAGTAGAGGAGCGGCCGGCATGATACCGGGACATCGAGGACAACAACTGGGATTGGAGAACTTCTATTTCTCTTTCACAGCTGACATGACCATAGTCGTGCTGTGATCTCCAGAGTCCGATCAGTAGAGGAGCGGCCGGAATGATACCGGGACATCGAGGACAACAACTGGGATTGGACAACTTCTCTTTCTCTTTCACAGCTGAGATGACCATAGTCGTGCTGTGATCTCCAGAGTCCGATCAGTAGAGGAGCGGCCGGCATGATACCGGGACATCGAGGACAACAACTGGGATTGGACAACTTCTCTTTCTCTTTCACAGCTGAGATGACCATAGTCGTGCTGTGATCTCCAGAGTCCGATCAGTAGAGGAGCGGCCGGCTTGATACCGGGACATCGAGGACAACAACTGGGATTGGACAACTTCTCTTTCTCTTTCACAGCTGAGATGACCATAGTCGTGCTGTGATCTCCAGAGTCCGATCAGTAGAGGAGCGGCCGGCATGATACCGGGACATAGAGGACAACAACTGGGATTGGACAACTTCTCTTTCTCTTTCACAGCTGAGATGACCATAGTCGTGCTGTGATCTCCAGAGTCCGATCAGTAGAGGGGCGGCCGGCATGATACCGGGACATCGAGGACAACAACTGGAATTGGACAACTTCTCTTTCACAGCTAAGATGACCATAGTCGTGCTGTGATCTCCAGAGTCCGATCAGTAGAGGAGCGGCCGGCATGATACCGGGACATCGAGGACAACAACTGGGATTGGACAACTTCTCTTTCTCTTTCACAGCTGAGATGACCATAGTCGCGCTGTGATCTCCAGAGTCCGATCAGTAGAGGAGCGGTCGGCATGATACCGGGACATCGAGGACAACAACTGGGATTGGACAACTTCTCTTTCTCTTTCACAGCTGAGATGACCATAGTCGTGCTGTGATCTCCAGAGTCCGATCAGTAGAGGAGCGGCCGGCATGATAGCGGGACAGCGAGGACAACAACTGGGATTGGACAACTTCTGTATATGCCGTATACGTAATGATATCAGTTACTATATAATACAATGTCATAGCTATCAATGAGATGTGTTTAGTTAGTTGCATTACAAGCACTGTTCCTGGTTTTTCAGACTGATCGCCTTTTATCTGTGATCTCCAGAGTCCGATCAGTAGAGGAGCGGCCGGCATGATACCGGGACATCGAGGACAACAGCTGGGATTGGACAACTTCTGTATATGCCGTATACGTAATGATATAAGTTACTATATAATGCGCTGTCATAGCTATAAATGAGATGTGTTTAGTTAGTTGCATTACAAGCTCTGATCCTGGGTTCTCGGACTGATCGCCTTTTCTCGGGGTCAACAAGGAATTTTCCCCTGTGGCACAAATTGGCTAAACGTGCACAGGGTTTTTGCCTTCTTCTGGATCAGTAGCTTTAGTTAGGAATTTCAGTTAAATAAATTGTGTTTTAATGTTAAAAGCTTTGTCTCCTCGTCATTTCTCAATATTATATAGCAGTCAGGTATTAGTATATATTATGATAATCCAATATGGCTGTATCCATGATGTATTGGATAATATGCACATACAGAAGAGATATTTATCATGTGAGCCATATAAATGCAACCACTTTAACCCCTTTACGACGAAGGACGGATATATCGGTCCTATGCAGGAGCTAGTTCCCACATAAGGATGGATATATCTGTCCTCTGATCGGGTGGGTACTGCCAGTGTACTCACGCGATCAGCGGCAGGAGCACAGCTGTTATACACAGCCTGGCTCCTGCCCCAACTGCCAGAATCTAAGCGTGCGCCGATTCCTGCGGTTTAACCCATTAGATGCCACTGTCAATAGCGACAGTGGCATCTAATGTGTTTGACAGAGGGAGGGGAGCTATCATTGGTTAGTTTACATCATGTGGTGGCCGGTTGCCTAAGTTCATTGGCCTACTTTTAAAAGGTTGTCCCTCTTTGTGATAATTGAAAGTTGGGAGGTGTGACTATAATAGCAGTGCCAGCCACAGTACACCCATAACAGTGCCAGCCACAGTACAACCATAACAGTGCCAGCCACAGTACACCCATAACAGTGCCAGCCACAGTACACCCATAACAGTACCATCCACAGTACACCCATAACAGTGCCAGCCACAGTACAACCATAACAGTGCCAACCACAGTACACCCATAACAGTACCAGCCACAGTACACCCATAACAGTGCCAGCCACAGTACACCCATAACAGTGCCAGCCACAGTACACCCATAACAGTGCCATGATGTAATGTAGTAATAGCAGGGACAAGCACCAGTTCCCACTCAGTGTGGTTATTAATAACAGTGGTCAATGAGCATGGCCCAGTTTCCATGCAGCACCACCACAGGGGAAATTAAGTACTACATGGTGACCATTAAAATCAATGAGTCAATGATGTAAGGCATACTTGGGCCGAGTGCATGACAGCAAGAGCTGCACTTCATAACCGCTGTCTAGTCTAGCTGGTATGGCAAAGTAAGCGATCTATGGGGGATGCATGCAAATATCCACGCTTGTCTGCCTGGACACTATGAATGCTCAATTAGATGTCAAACTCCCTACCCCATAACCGCAGTTTTGGGGCTGAACGCTGCCTCTGGTTATTGAAATGAGTCATAGCACTGAGAACAGTTCTCCAGAGATGAGCAGTCTTTGTATATTGGAATACGACCGGCTATATCCGCACCTTCAACCTTCATACCAACCAGGGGCATACGCAGGATATTGTCAAGGTGGCATGCTGATGCTTATGGACCCAGTATCACACACATGTATGAATGCACACAAACGCAGATTCAGTTATCAGACACAGAATGGCCTCATAAAAACCCCCTTAGAAAAGTGCCAGTACCCATGACCGCATATCAGTGCAATCACATACCACCATAACAGTGCCAGTCACACTGCCAACAAATCAGTGCAATCCACATACTGTGATAACTGTGCCAGCCACAGTACACCCATATCAGTGCAATCCACGTACCACTATAACAGTGCCAATCACATTGCCCGCAAATCAGTGAAATCCACATACTGTGACATACCTCCCAAACTCCCCGAATTCAGCGGGACAGTCCCGGATTCCGGGCGGTGTCCCACTGTCCCGGGCGGCCGAGTGTATGTCCCGCTGTCAGCTGTATCTGCATCCTCAGGACGCAGATACAGTCGAACCCAATTCTGAAGCAGGTAACCATCAGCTCCCTGCTTCAGAATTAGTTCAGAACGGAGGAGCAAAGGGAGCTCTTCTGACTCCCTAGATCAGGTTATGGCTTTAGCGGTACGACTTGACCGACGTCTCAGGGAACGACGACTTGAACGTGTTTGTGTTTTCTCCTCTGACTCCCCCAGCACCGCAACAAGGTGGAAGACCATGTTCGGGAGAAAATACAAGGAACGTTCCATGCTGAAACAACCATATCTAGATTCAGGCTTCCTATCTTCTCTCCTTCAAAAACTTGTTCTTCATTTTGCTACCCTATCTATTTTGCATTATAGTCTCACAATCAGCTTGTAACATTTCTTACTATTCATTCATGAGATATTGATATTTTCCATTTGTACAGTCATCCATCTATATTGGCTGACCACCATTCCTGTTGACGTCTGTAACTTTTATTATGTAACTGGTGTGTCCGTTGAATTTTATCTCTTTTAATCAATACATTTTCCAGTTCTGGGACGTTCTCATGCCTGACCATGTCTCATGCTGTCTAATTTTTGCTAAAGATAGAAATTGTGTGTATACTTTCACAGGTCAATAATACTCATAGGTGTAATGGTCTTGGTCCTGGTGATGAACCCAAATGGACAATTGACTTGTAGGACTCCCTTGTCCCGCAACTTCTATTTGGGTCTTGGTACTTTGTTGGCTCCAGGACTTCGGTGAAAGGTGGGTGTCTATGTTTTTTTTCTGGGGATAATTTAGCAGCAACCCAAAAAAATATAGCACTCACCAGAGCAGGTGGTTGGCTGTGGCCACAGGACGAAATCTAGCCTTGTCGTCAACAAGAGTCAAGGTCAAATCAGAATTGGAGGACAGAATTTGTATTTGGCCAACTGGAGGCAATGATCAGTGTAGTGTGTAAACCGAGAAAACTTCACTTAGATGCTATAATAAGACCATATCCATCATTGTATAGAAAAAATACAAAAATCTTTATTTAAAGACACACGAACAGTTGTACATACCGTTTTAAAAGAACACAACGATAAAAACAAATGTACAAAAAGTACATACAAGGACAGTGTATATCATGGGGCAGGGCAAAAAATGGTGATAGCACAAGTCAATTTCAAGAATTGACATACTATATATACACCCACTATATGCACGACAATAATTCCCATGATAGGACCATAGTTACACCATAACAAAGTTAATATAGATACTTATCAAAGAACCATAGGACCCTATATCACATGATACTTCACCCACCATAAGCCATATTTACTGCCAATACACTGTCCAACGCGTTTCGCACCTGGCTTTGTCAGGGGGTGCTGGATTAGTGTGATAAGAGGATTTAAATAGTCAGCACACAGCTGAAGCTAAATAGATTTAAATTTAATACTGTTACCTTATTTCTAAGATGTTTGTTGGCGCATGCGAGAGAGGAGACGGCACGTCAATAACGCAGTACACGGCGTCCGGAAGTGAGTAGTGCGCAACTGCACAACACTCAAGTCCATGTTGCGCCGTGAACTACACCATGAATGGCCCCTCACCACACTCACGCGCACTGCATCAATAGACCTACCGCAGCCATGTTGAATGATGGCACTGCCAATACACTGTGCCATCAAGCAAGAGATGCCATTCAACACACATGTAAGAGTGTACACTCGGTAAGGGATACACAAAATGTGCATCCATCATACAATATTCTATAATTATTCTGTATAAGACAAGCGTCTCATCCTCAGTGCATAATGTCTATAAGTATGTGCGTAATTATTAGACGAACAACCCTATATATCCTCCGGAGGCATCACCTATATTTGACAGCATGAAAGATAAATGTGCCAGGTGTGTACAAAAGGAGACCCGATGTATGCTCACTGTGTGCACACATGGCTACACAAAATGTAGAGATTATGCATAATTAATAACAATTATAATAATAAAATAAAATGAAAAGAATGAATAAAAAGTGTAGTGACTGAGTGCGGAAAGAATAATAATAAAGAATGAAAAATAAAAAATAATAAAAAAATAAAATAATAATAAAAACTGAAAAATATATAATACCAAAAAATATACTCTTTTCGGAACCCAAATGGTCCAATAAAGATTATATATGTGGAGGTGCTAAAAAATATAAAGTGTATATGAATAAATATATAGACGTACCAAAATACAAGAGCACTAATGTCATGGTATGCAAGACTATATATAAATACTCTCGTACAAGTGAAAAATAAATGTGAATAAATACTCATATGGGTATAAAAAAGGCATATCATTGTGAAACAAATCACTCTCAAAGATGTGATAATACACAGAATACATCACTATATAAAATGTGCACCAAAGAACACCACAAATACGTGCATAATCCCCCTCATAGGGGTGCATATCACCCAAACATAGTAGGTTTTTTAAATTGCATAGTTCCAAACAAAAGTCAACGCTTGTCTACACATATTTAAAAACAAACACGTGCATCTCCGGTAAAGTCTGATTAAGCCATCTCGAACTCCATAGCTCAGTTAGATCCAGGGTATCACTGCTGTCTATACAGACATCTGATATCAAAAACATAGGGTCCACTCTAGAAATACAAACAAGAAACTTCCTCAGATATCCTTCCTACACACATAAGATCAAACATAACAAAGGTTGGCACTCACTGATAATTATTACAAAAACGGACCAAAGCTGACCATTTCATTTAACCCTTTAGGGAAACCGGTCTGTAGATTCATAATCCAGTTACATTCGCGTTGAGCAAGGGTTTTTTGGATATTGCCACCTCTACTTCCTAACGAGATTTTATCAATACCTCTAAACTTCAAGAGCCTCCAATTCCCTTGATGATGCTCTCGAAAATGACGAGGTATTGGTTTCAATTTACTAAATTTTTCAGGGTCATCAGTCTTTATGGCTTCTTTAATGTCCCTTACATGTTCCAAGATCCTCACACGAAGTTCTAGATGTGAGTCCCACGTATATCAATTGTCAGGGACAACTCGCGTAGTAGATCACAGCAGTTAAACGACAGGTGATACTGTGGCAGATCTTGTACTCCTTTGACCCTGAAGAATTAATACAATTTTGAGATCCGATCATCAGCGAACACGCCCCACAATCACCACACGGGTATGATCCCCATTTAGGCCCCTTTGAATTAAAAATAAACCCTGATGTAGGGGCTACATAGTGGCTCTTAAGCAAAATATCCCTGAGATTGCGTGATCTACGTGAAGTAATCAGAGGAAAATCTGATGAAACTAAACTCAAATCTGCATCTGTATGTGGGATCGGCCAAAATCTCTCAAAGATTGTTTTCATTTCACACAATTGAGCATGATATCCAGTAATGAATCTTACCTGTTTATTGTTGTCCCTTTTCTTTGGTTTAGGTATAAGTAGGTCATTTCTCTGTGTATTTTTTGCTTTCACATATCCTGGCTCAATGTCCTTAGTTTTATATCCTCTAGCGCGAAACCTCTTCGATAGGTCAGACGCCTGATTTTCAAAGGCAGTCTCAGTCTAACAAATCCGACGTGCTCTTAAAAATTGCCCTGTTGGAACTACTCTCAAGGTCTGTGGGGGATGAGACGATTTTGCGTTAAGGAAGGAGTTGACAGATGTCGTTTTTCTAAAAATGTCAGTACCAATCAAACCATTTGTTGCTTTAATAAATCTGATGTCAAGGAACTTAATATCCGTCCGACTCACCTTGGAAGTCAGCTGGATATTGAGCTGGTTGACATTCAGACCCGCAAGGAAAGTTTCCAATTTTCCTACCTCTCCATGCCACAAAAATAGTATAGTATGTCATCGATGAAACGCATAGAAATCAGGATGCCTCCATCTTCTGCATCAGGTAGTTGTAGACTCTGTTCCCAATATCCTAGAAAGAGGTTGGCATATGAGGGCGCACAAGTCGCCCCCATTGCCACTCCTCTCTTCTGTAGGAAATAGCAGTCTTTGAACATGAACAAATTGTGGTGTAATTCAAAGACCAATAATAGAATTAACAACTCAATAAGATCAGGTTGTAATTTGGTCCTATTTAAAGAGGCTCTGTCACCAGATTTTGCAACCCCTATCTGCTATTGCAGCAGATAGGCGCTGCAATGTAGATTACAGTAACGTTTTTATTTTTTAAAAAGGAGCATTTTTGGCCAAGTTATGACCATTTTTGTAGTTATGCAAATGAGGCTTGCAAAAGTCCAAGTGGGTGTGTTTAAAAGTAAACGTGGGCGTGTATTATCTGTGTACATCGGGGCGTTTTTAATACTTTTACTAGCTGGGCGCTCTGAAGAGAAGTATCATCCACTTCTCTTCAGAACGCCCAGCTTCTGGCAGTGCAGATCTGTGACGTCACTCACAGGTCCTGCATCGTGTCGGCCACATCGGCACCAGAGGCTACAGTTGATTCTGCAGCAGCATCAGCGTTTGCAGGTAAGATCGACTTACCTGCAAACGCTGATGCTGCTGCAGAATCAACTGTAGCCTCTGGTGCCGATGTGGCCGACACGATGCAGGACCTGTGAGTGACGTCACAGCGTGATCTGGCAGAAGCTGGGCGTTCTGAAGAGAAGTGGATGAGAATGCCCAGCTAGTAAAAGTATTAAAAACGCCCCGATGTACGCACATAATACACGCCCACTTGGACTGTTACTTTTAAACACACCCACTTGGACTTTTGCAAGCCTCATTTGCATAACTACAAAAATGGTCATAACTTGGCCAAAAATGCTCGTTTTTTTAAAATAAAAACGTTACCTCTAGGAGTGGAATCCCCAGCCAGAGCATTGCCGACGCTTTGACCAGGGATTCCTCTGCTGGAGGAGCCCCTGACGTCACTGTCCATACACAGTAACGTCAGGTGACCCTCCTGGACCAGAATGCGCTGCTAGGGGCAACCCCGGACCCGGCATCCCAGAGCGGAGCACTAGTATAGGCTCTGCTCCGGAACTCTGGGGAAGCCCCTGATATCAGTGTCCATATATTGAGTCCCAGAGCAGAGCCGCTTCTATCACTTTGCCTGGGATTGCAGCTCTGCTCCTGATATCACTGTTCATATATGGACAGAGATGTCAGGGGCAACCCCAGAGCTGGAGTTCCGGGCAGAGCACTAGTAGCGCTCCTACTGGGACTCCAGCTGTGCTCCTGACATCACTGTCCAGCTTTGGGGAAGCCCTTGATATCGCTGTCCATATGTGGACAGCGATGTCAGGGGATTCCACAGAGTCCCGGAGCAGAGCCGATACTAGCGCTCTGCCTAAGACTCCGCTCTGGGGAAGACCCTGAAAACATTGTCCATATATGGACAGTGATGTCAGGGAATTCTACAGAGTCCCGGAGCAGAGCCGATACTAGCGCTCTGGCCGGGACTCCAATTAGGGAAAGACCCTGACAACACTGTCCATATATGGACAACGATGTCAGGGAATTCCACAGAATTCCAGATCAGAGCCGATACTAGCGGCTCTGTGTCCGGCGGGCCACTGATGATAGCCTCAACCCCGTTAAACAGCTTTTGGATGATTTGGAATGATGATTGCGAGCCAGACCTTACCCCCCACATTAGAATCTGACCTCACTAACGCTCTTGTGGTTGAATGGGGGCAAATCTTCCCATCCATGTTGCTTAACCTGCTGGAAAGGAGAATGGTATTGCAAATAAGGAGGCCAAAGTGCGCCAAAAATGTGACATAAAACGGGCACAAAGTTGTTGCGCAAAATAAGCCAAATCAAAGGTGGTATCATGAAGAGAAAAGCTTCTAATAGGTCATTAACTTATGGAGTTATCCTGGTATAGCCCTAAAGGGTTAAATGGCATAGCACTACTATTTCTATATATACTGCTCAAAAGTAGAAAGTCAGTTGGCCCGTATAGTATATCTAAAATTATAATACTGTTTTATTACTTTAATAGTGCAAGAACCTGGAGGAAATATGATGAGAAATATCAAAACGCTTGTATGTCATTCTCCAGATTTTGACTCAGCCCTCGTAATTACAGGTGAACAGCAGAGCTAAAATATTCGATCATTCAGACACCTGGCAGATATTTCTGCAGAATGAACATATCATTACTACTAAACTGCAGCTTCTAAACTCACATTCTGTTGCACGGATGGAGAGTTTCTTGACGTGTCCATGTCAAACCAGCCTTAAAGGGGTTGTCCCACCAGTCAATATCATATTAATTGTATACATCATAAAAATGAACAATGTTTTCCATTTACATTCGATGAAAAAAAAAAAACATTCTAGTGAAGAGTTTTAACATTTACTTACAAAGTATATTTCCACCTGGTGTTCAAAGTGTATAGCAATGTGCACGTTCATCTAATGAGTTTAGTACGGATGAACTCGAATGCTCAGTCACTCTCTCCGCAGCCAGGTCTCTACATAGTGATCCTCTGTTCACTGCAGAGCAGCCAAAGAAATAGCTCTCTTCCCTGCTTGTCAGGAAAGGAGCAGATACTCTGCAGTAACATGACAGTATAGCTGAGGAGGCTCTTTCTCAGCTTGTCAGGGAAGGAGCAGAGTCTTTGCAGTCAGGGACGGCCTTAGGGGTGTGCGACCTGTGCCTTTGCACAGGGTGCATCACTCCAGCAGGAGGAACAGGGCGCTGCGCTGCCTCCCTTCCCCTGCTTGTTTTAGAAGCGCCTGGGCCCGGCGACTCAGCAGTCGTCTTTCTGCACGGGCGTGTCTTCACTCAGTGGCGTCACTACTGCTGCTAGAGGTGACACCGGGCGTGAGGGCGCCCGCGCCGCCCCCCCCCCCCCATGGGCGGCAGTTCAGCTAGCAGCCGTTGCAGCTTCTACAGCGGTAGCGATGGCACTATATCTCCCTGCTCTGCTATCTACTAGTGCCACTGTAGCTCCCTGAAGGAACGGAATCCCCGTGTGGCCGGGGATTCCGCTGCTGGAGCGCTCATATATGGACAGTGACATCAGGGGAAACTCCTGAAGCGGAATCCCCGTCCACATCTTTGCAGACGCTGTTACCGGGGATTCCACTCCAGGAGAAGCCAATGACATCACTGTCCATAAAAGGACACAGACGACAGGGGCTTCTCCTGGAATAGAAACCCCGGTCACAGCGTAGGCAATGCTGTGGACGGGGATTCCGCTTTAGGAGTTTCCCCTGATATCACTGTCCATATATGGACAGAGACATCAAGCGGAGCACTCCAGGAGCGGAATCTCCAGCCACACAGGGATTCCGCTCCTTCAGGGAGCTACAGTGGTGCTATCTACATGAAAGGGGGGTGCTATCTACAAGGGGACTGTGGGCTGTGTGGCACTACCTACAAGGGGGCTGTGTGACTCTACCTACAAGGGGGCTTTGGACTATGTGGCACTACCTACAAGGGGGCTGTGGGGCATTACCAACAAGGGGGCTGTGGGCTGTGTGGCACTACCTACAAGGGGGCTGTGTGGCAGTACCTACAAGGGGGCTATGGACTGTGTGGCACTACCTACAAGGGGGCTATGGACTGTGTGGCACTACCTACAAGGGGGCTGTGGGCTGTATAGCACTACCAACAAGGGGTCTGTGGGCTGTGGGGCACTACCAACAAGGGGGCTGTGGGCTGTGTGGCACTACCTGCAAGGGGGCTGTGTGGCACTACCTACAAGCGAGCTGTGTGACACTACCTACAAGGGGGCTGTGTGGCACTACCTACCAGGAGGCTGTGTGGCACTACCTACACGGGGCTGTGTGGCACTACCTGCAGCGGGCTGTGTAGCACTACCTACAGGGGGCTGTGTGGCACTACCTACAGGGGGCTTTGTGGCACTACCTACAGGGGGCTGTGTGGCACTACCTACAAGGGGGCTGTGTGTCAATATATACAAGGGTGCTGTGTGGCACTATCTACAAGGGGCTGTGTGGCACTATCTACAAATGGGGCTGTGTGGCACTATCTACAAGGGGCTATGTGGCACTACCTACAAGGGGCTGTGTGGCACTTTCTACAGGGGGAATCTGTTAGTGGTGTGCTGATGGTCATCTTACTGTGAGTGGGGGTCTGATGGTCATTTTACTGTGAGTGGGGGGCTGATGGTCATATTACTGATAAAGGGGGGCTGATGGTCATTTTACTGTGAGTGGGGGGCTGATGGTCATTTTACTGAGAGTGGGGGGGGGCAGATGGTCTTCAAGGGGTTTCCACCTCTGAGCTCCAATTGAAATTAATAGGAGGCAGAAAATACCTGCGGCGCTCGTTTGGTGCTTTTTTGCCTGCGGCTTTTTCATTAGCTTCAACGGCTTAAGAAAAAAAAAAAACTCAAACAATGCTGCCAATTCCTGAAGGAATTTTGAGACAGATTTTTTTTTTGCCTTACAAAAAATGCTGTGTGAACATACCCTACGAGTGTAGTGCTTGTTTTTAGCAGTTTTCTATATTTCTCAAAACAATTTTTGGTAGCGGTTACCTGAGGAAATTTTATTTTTCCAGTAGTGCCTCGAGTCCGAAAAGGTTGGGAAACTCTGTACTAGGCTACAGGATCACGCCGGCCTACGCAAGGATCCCGTCGTGGAGCAGCTCAGTTTGTCGTGGGAATGGGGCCTAGGTGAGTACAATTTACGTTTTTGTTTGGGGGCACTGTCTACAAGGAGGAGATGGAAGATTATGGCTCTGTCTACAGGGAGGCTGTATGGCAAAATCTACAGGGGGCACTTTACTCTGTGGAGGGCACTAAGCAGACATTATACTGTGTAGGGGTACTACAGGGGGCATAATAATGTGGGCACAATTAGAGGACAAAATACTGCATCCTTGAAGGGGTTGTAATATATTATATTATTAAATATTATTATACTGTATGGGGGCACTAAAGGGGCATAATACTTTTTTTATGGGGCATATTGTTTTATGATGGGTGTGGGGCACCAAAAGATCATTTTGCACGGGGCGCAATCTATCCTAAGCCGGCCCTGTCTGCAGTAACATGGCAGTATAGCTGATGAGTCTTCTTCTGAGCTTGTCAGGGAAAGAGCAGAGCCTCTGCAGTAACATGGCAGTATAGCTGAGGAGACTTCTTCTCAGCTTGTCCGGGAAGGAGCAGACCCTGTGCAGCAACATGGCAGTATAGCTGAGGTGACTTCTTCTCAGCTTGTCAGGGAAGGAGCAGAGTCTCTGCAGTAACATGGCAGTATAGATGAGGAGACTTCTTCTCAGCTTGTCAGGGAAGTAGCAGATCCTCTACAGTAACATGACAGTATAGATGAGGAGGCTTCTCAGCTTGTCAGGGAAGGAGCAGATCCTCTGCAGTAACATGACAGTATAGATGAGGAGACTTCTCAGCTTGTCAGGGAAGGAGCAGATCCTCTGCAATAACATGGCAGTATAGATGAGGAGACTTCTTCTCAGCTTGTCAGGAAAGGAGCAGATCCTCTACAGTAACATGGCAGTATAGATAAGGAGACTTCTCAGCTTGTCAGGGAAGGAGCAGATCCTCTGCAGTAACATGGCAGTATAGATGAGGAGACCTCAGCTTGTCAGGGAAGGAGCAGAGCCTCTGCAGTAACATGGCAGTATAGCTGAGGAGAATTCTCAGCTTGTCAGGGAAGGAGCAGAGCCTCTGCAGTAACATGGCAGTATAGATGAGGAGACTTCTCAGCTTGTCAGGAAAACAGTAGATCCTCTGCAGTAACATAGCAGTATAGCTGAGGAGACTTCTCAGCTTGTCAGGGAAGGAGCAGAGCCTCTGCAGTAACATGGCAGTATAGCTGAGGAGACTGCTCAGCTTGTCAGGGAAGTAGCAGATCCTCTACAGTAACATGACAGTATAGATGAGGAGACTTCTTCTCAGCTTGTCAGGAAAGGAGCAGAACCTCTGCAGTAACATGGCAGTATAGATGAGGAGACTTCTCAGCTTGTCAGGGAAGGAGCAGATCCTCTGCAGTAACATGGCAGTATAAATGAGGAGACTTCTCAGCTTGTCAGGAAAGGAGCATATCCTCTGCAGTAACATGGCAGTATAGCTGAGAAGACTTCTTCTCAGCTTGTCAGGAATAAACAAACCACCTTTTTCACTGAGTGCTGCCAGACCTTGGACTTTGTAAAAGTTATGAACCCGTCAGTGCCGCTGACCTGACAGATACAGGTTTCAGTGCAAGATACAGCTGCTCTGTATACAGGATACAAAGCAGCTGTATCTCAAAAAGTAAAAACCAAACACACTGATACTGTTTTATTTAAAAAATTAAGTTTTCAAAGGTTTACAAAGCTTTTAAGATAACATGATAACAGAGGAACTTTGCAACACAAAACTCTAAGTAAAGATGCTCCAGAATTATTATCTCATGGACAATACAATGATTTACTACAACAGACATGACAGGAGAGGTTGAAAAGATAAACCCAAGCACTCCTTTAGATGAAATATGCAAAAAATATGCAAAAAATATTTCAGGAAATAACGCTGTGGAGATAGGTAGCTTGTACCATGGGTATGCGTATATCCATTGTACAAGCTACGTATCTCCACAGCATTATTTCCTGAAAGATTTTTTCTATTGACCAGTGGCAATAGAGTTTGACAAAGGCCGGATTGTGGCCAAAATTTTACCTTTTCTCTTATATTGCCTTATTCAAATAAATAATTTTTTGCATATTTCATCTAAAGGAGTGCTTGAGTTTATCTTTTCAAGTATCTACAGGGTGGGAGCCCTACCTACAGCACCCAGACAACCTGCAGAGTGTACAGATTTGATCTATAATAACAGGAGAGGTGACAGCTCCTTTATAAATCCAGTGACATCTTATCTGATGGGTGTAGTTCTCTTTCCTTTTCTTCCCCATCAGGTCCAGACCACCATGACGACTTCTTATGACCACTGTAGAGTTTGCTGCTGAGACGTCTATGACTCCTTGCTTCCGTAGCAATCTCCTCCCTCCCTAGTAATACAAAGAAATACAAACCTCAGACCAGACCCCTAAATGAAATGAATATAAATAAAAAATAGTGCACCACACAGTAATAGTGCCCAGTGCCCCATTTATGCCAGTAAAAGAGCTCCTTTTAGGGCCCCCCTTTGTGCTCTGTAATGGGATTAGCTCATGGGATTGCGGTCTCCTGGGATAGATGGGCACTTCAGTGCCCTTTTTGTTCAACAGAAAAAAACCCTGAATACTCACTCCAACTGGCTGATTCAACAATGAACCGAGCGGCTGAGGCTTCTTCTGTACTCCACTCCATGTTGTAGTGACGTCATCGCGCCGCCTGCGAAGGGACCACTGACCCAGATACACTGACTGCCAAGCTCACTGACCGGCCCAGCCCACAGATCTGCCAAGCCCACAAACCAGCCAAGCCCACAGACCGACCAAGCCCACAGACCGGCCAAGCCCACAGACCGGCCCACTTGGAATTTGCCCGGCTGGGCATTTAACTAGTTATTCGCCTGTTTCCTAATATTTTACCACCAACACAACCATTTCAATAAATATATAGAAGTGTGCAGTATCTGAACTGCGGTAAATAGAGGAATGTTTAGTGGGAGCTTGTTTAACTCTTTACAGATTTACTTTAACTTGAACCAAAGTTATTTATATATCATGGAAGCCTTGGAAGGACTATAGGTCCACTTCAGGTGCAGATCCCTTTACATATTGTAGTATTTTTCATAGAAACGAACAAAACAATTTTTTGAGGCATAAAGCTACACCCTTATGGGGATCCAATGGAAATTGGTGGATGAGGAAGAGTTTTTAAAAAAATCATCTTGCAATGACTTCCTTGTAATCTTGAGGTTATTATGCGGCCCTCATGGACCACACAAAATTTAATTACTACAGAGGGGGTTTATTTTAATCATTGACATTTAGAAGAACTTGGTCCGTGTCATCCTCATGATGTCCTACAATGGTAGGCCATGTGGAAATAAGCGCAGCAGATGTCAGAGTACAAACCTCCATTAACCGGATGGTATTTCATTTACGGTTTGTCCTTCATTGACTGTAATATAAAATGTAATGTTTAACCCCTTCCCGACATTTGCCGTACATGTACGTCATGGAAAGTACTGTCTTCCCGCATCTTGCCGTACATGTACGCCAAATGTTTGGGACCGGCTCAGAAGCTGAGCCGGTGCCATCATCACCGGATCTCAGCTGTATCTGACAGCTGACATCCGGCTGTAACGGCGGGGACCGAAATTAGCTTCGATCCCCGCCATTAACCCCAAGCGATCGCTGCACTTAAGGTGTTTGCAGCTCATCGGAACCCCAGTAATGCAATTCCCGGGGTTCCGGTGGCTGCAATGGCAACCGGAGGCCTAATACTGGCCTCCCGGTCTGCCTAGCACCGAAGCCGGTCAAGATCCGCCCGGCGGCGGAGCCTGATCGGCTTCCGTAGCTGCCGGCAAGATGGCGCCGGGTCAGGAGCTGATCCGGCGTCATCAGCGGTGGAAGTCAGCTGTACTGTACAGCTGACATCCACCTGTAACGGCAGGAACCGGAGCTAGCTCCGATCCCTGCCATTAACCCCTTCGATGCAGCAATCGAAAGCGATTGCTGCATCGTAGTGGTTACTAGCAGATCGCCAGCCCTGACAGGCAATCGGGACTGGCGACTGCTGTTATGGCAACAGGAGACACAATGGTCTCCTGCTCTGCCATTACGGAAGCCGATTTAGGCCCCGCCGGGAGGCGAAGCCTAATCGGCTTGCTGTCAGTGAATGACTGACAGATCTAATACATTGCACTACATAGGTAGTGCAATGTATTAGAAAAAAAAAAATCTGACCGTTGGAACTTCAAGTCCCCTAGTGGGACTTGAGAAAAAGTGTAAAAAAAGTATAAAAAAGTGTAAAAAAAAGTGCACAAAATAAAAGTTTGAAAACAGTAAAAGTTTCAAGTAATCAAATAAAACACAATCCCCCTTTTACTCTTATCAAGTCCTTTATTATTGAAAAATAATAATAAACCATATGTATTTGGTATCGCCACGACCGTAACGACCGGAGGTATCAAAATATTATATTATTTATTGCACGCGGTGAACAGCGTAAAAAAAACCATAAAAAACGTTACCAGAGTTTCTGTTTTTTGGTCACTTTGCCCTACAAATATTAGAATAAAAAGTGATCAAAAAGTCACACGTATCCAAAAATGGTACCTATAAAAACTATAGCTCGTCCCGCAAAAAACAAGCCCTCATACACATCCGTCGACAAAATAATTTAAAAGTTATGGTTCTCACAACTTGGCGACAGAAAAAATACATTCTTTTTACAAAAGTAATTTTATTGTGCAAAAAGTTGTAAAACATAAAAAAGTCCTATAAAATAGGTATCGCCGGAATCGTACGGACCCGCAGAATAAAGTTAACATGTAATTTATAACGCATGGTGAACGCTGTATAAAAAAAAAACGAAAAAAGCTGTGCCAGAATTGCGTTTTTTTGTTTACCTGGCATCCCAAAAAATAGGATAAAAGGTGATCAAAAAGTCGCATGTACCCCAAAATGGTACCAATAATAACTACAGCTCGTCCCGCAACAAACCAGCCCTCATACCGCTACGTCTATGAAAAATAAAATTAGTTATGGCTCCAATAAGTCAGGAAATAAAAAAATATGCAGTTGTGCCCGAGGGGAACATTTCTTCTGTTTGAAGAGGCGATTTATCAAGGACCTAAAATTAGGGAACCAGGAAAGGGAGAGCCCAAACATATCCGCTGGAAGAGACGGTGCCCGTATTATACCAGGACAACACTTTCCCAGCAAAATTCCCCAAACTACAAAGGCGCGGAGTCTGGACCAAAAGGGGGATAAGAAATGACACCATTTATCAGTGCGACACCGGCCTGTGCGGAAAGGATTGCTTCACAGCGTAACACACATCTATGGATTATTTTATTGTTTTTTTTTACCCCGTTATTATACCACCTGACTATGCCCCTTATATACTCCGCCCGGCTTACATATGCCCTACATTATAAACGGAAACACCAGTAAGACTCCAAACAAAACTACTACCAAGCAAAATCCACGCTCCAAAAGCCAAATGGCATTTCCTCCCATCTGAACCCTACAGCGTGCCCAAACAGCAGTTTCCTTCCACATATATGGCATCGTCATACCCGGGAGAACCCTTTTAGCAATATTTGGGGTGTGTGTCTCCAGTGGCATAAGCTGGGCACGACATATTTGCCACTGAATGGCATATCTAGGGAAAAATATAAATTTTTAATTTGCACCATCCACAGCGCATTCATTTATGGAAAAGATCTGTGGGGTGAAAATGCTCACTACACCCCTTAATAAATGCCTTGAGGGGTGCAGTTTCCATAGTGGGGGTCACTTCCCAGGGGTTTATTTTTATTATTTCACATCTGAGCCTCTGCAGTTGTGAACCAATACTTTGTAAATTGCCAAATTAGGCCTCAATTTTACATGGTACGCTTTCACTCCTGAGCCTGGTCGACTGTCCAGGCAAGAGATTAGGGCCACATGTAGGGTGTTTCTAAAACCAGGAAACCCAGCATAATAATTAGAGAGCTGTCTCGTTATGGTGGCACAAGCCGGGCACCACATATTGTCCACATATCTGTGTAAAAAATCCCATTTTCACTCTGCAACATCGAGTTCACACTAATTTCTACAAAACACCTGCAGGGTTAACATGCTCACTACACCCGTAGGTAAATGCATTGAGGGGTGTAGTTTCCAAAATGGGGTCACTTCTGGGGGGTTTCCACTGTTTTGGGCCCACAGGCGCCCAGAAACCAATCCAGAAACATCTGCACTCCAAATGGCGGTCCTTCCCTTCTGAGCCCTGCCGTGTGCCCAAACAGCAGTTTATGACCACATATGGGGTATTGCCGTACTCGGTAGAAATTGCTTTACAAATGTTGGGTTCTTTTTTTCCTTTATTTGTTGCGAAAATGAAAAAATTTGCGCTAAAGCTACGTCTTATTGAAGAAAAAGGATTGTTTTTATTTTCACTGCCCAATTCTAATAAATTCTATGAAACATCTGTGGGGTCAAAATGCTCACTACGCCCCTAGATGAATTCCTCAAGAGGTGTAGTTTCCTAAATGGTGTCACTTTTTGGGCGTTTTCATTGTTTTTTCCCCTCAGAGGCTTTGCAAATGTGACATGGCCGCCGCAAACCATTCCTGCTCAATGTGATCTCCAAAAGCCAAATAGCGCTCTTTCCCTTCTAAGCCAAGCCGTGTCTCCAAACAGCCGTTTATTACCACATGTGGGGCATTGTTTTACTCGGGAGAAATTGCTTTACAAATTTTGTGGTGCTTTTTCTCCTTCAGTCCTTGTGGAAATGAGTAAAATAAGCTAAACCTACATTTTCTTTGAAAAAATGTTGATTTTTATTTTCAGGGCCTACTTCCAATAATTTCTGCAAAAAACCTGTGGGGTCAAAGAGCTCACTATACCCCTAGATAATTTCCTCAATGGGTGTAGTCTCCAAAATGGGGTCACTTGTGGGGGGTTTCCACTGTTTTGTCTCCTCAGGGACTTCGTAAATGTGACCTGGCCTCCGCAAACCATTCCTGCTAAACTTGAGCTCCAAAAGCCAAATAGCGCTCTTTCCCTTCTCAGCCCTGCCGTGTCTCCAAACAACAGTTTATTACCACATGTGGGGCATTGTTTTACTCGGGAGAGATTGGTTTACAAATTTTACGGTGCTTTTTCTCCTTCAGTCCTTGTGGAAATGAGAAAAAATTAGCTAAACCTACATTTTCTTTGAAAAAATTTAGATTGTCATTTTCAGGGCCTATTTCCAATAATTTATGCAAAAAACCTGTTGGGTCAAAACGCTCACTATACCCCTAGATAATTTCCTCAATGAGCGTAGTTTCCAAAATGGGGTCACCTGTGGGGGGTTTCCACTGTTTTGTCCCCTCAGGGGCTTTGTAAATGTGACATGGCCTCCACAAACCATTCCTGCTAAACTTGAGCTCCAAAAGCCAAATAGCGCTCTTTCCCTTCTCAGCCTCGCCGTGTCTCCAAACAACCGGTTATTACCACATGTGGGGTATTGTTTTACTCGGGAGAAATTGCTTTACAAATTTTACAGTGCTTTTTCTCCTTTAGTCTTTGTGAAAATGAGAAAAAAAATCGCTAAACCTACATTTTCTTTGAAGAAATGTTGATTTTAATTTTCACGGCCTACTTCTAATAATTTCTGTAAAAAAGCTGTGCGGTTAAAATGCTCACTGTACCCCTAGGTAATTTCCTTGAGGTGTGTAGTTTCCCAGATGGGGTCACTTTTGGGGGATTTTGACTGTTTTGGCACCGCAAGAGCCCTTCAAACCTGACATGGTGCCTAAAATTTATTCTAACAAAAATAAGGCCCCAAAATCCACCAGGTGCTCCTTTGCTTCTGAGGCCGATGCTTCAGTCCAGTAGCACGCTACGGCCACATGTGGGATATTTCCTAAAACTGCAGAAACTGGGCAACAAATATTGAGTTGCATTTCTCTGGTAAAACCTTCTGTGTTATAAAAAAAATTGTACTAAAAATTTATTTCTGCAAAAAAATATGAAATTTGTAAAATTCACCTCTACATTGCTTTAATTCCTGTGACATGTGTAAAGGGTTAAGACATTTTCTAAATGCTGTTTTGAATACTTTGAGGGGTGAAGTTTTTAAAATGGGGTGACTTTTTGGGGGTTTCTAATATATAAGGCCCTCAAAGCCACTTCACAACTGAACTGGCCCCTGTAAAAATGGCCTTTTGAAATTTTCTTGAAAATGTGAGAAATTGCTGCTAAAGTTCTAAGCCTTGTGAGGTCATAGAAAAATAAAAGGATGTTCAAAAAACGATGCCAATCTAAAGTAGACATATGGGTGATGTTAATTAGCAACAATTTTGGGTGGTATAACTGCCTGTCTTACAAGCAGATACATTTAAATTGAGAAAAATGCTAATTTTTGCAATTTTTCGCTAAATTTTGGTGTTTTTCACAATTAAATACTGAACATATCGAGCAAATTTTGCCAGTAACATAAAGTCCAATGTGTCACGAGAAAACAATCTCAGAATCGCTTGGATAGGTGAAAGCATTCCGGAGTTATTACCACATAAAGTGACACATGTCAGATTTGAAAAATGAGGCTCGGTCAGGAAGGTCAAAAGTGGCTAAAGAGGGAAGGGGTTAAGAGCAGAGTGAAATGCCAGCTGTGGAAATAAACACTAGCAAGAAAACCACCCAGAGAAATAATTTCAACGAAAGAGGAAATTTACAGCATTTGCCCTCTTAATGGAAACACGCATTTAAAGTGCACATATCATATCGACACGTGCATTACAGTCCCGTTCAATCCTACGGCCACCAACCGAAGGTCTCCAAGATAAAGCGCAAATGGGGTGGGGAAGATGGCTAATTCAACGTATTAATGCACATTAAAAGGAACAGTGACAGTGAGTGGAATTGCCCTTTAAATACAGCACTTTTTTTCTACATCACTGTGCAGCTCTGATAATTTTCCCATTAGCTTGTTATCTAGTTATTATTTTGCTCTCAGAACTTCCAATGTAAATTTCCATGTAAAGCTTAATAGTGATTCAAAAAAAACAATGCCGTAGTAAAGATAAAAGTTAATACGGATTTAATTCCTGGAATATAACAAAATCAAAGCATTGAAGAAAAGTTACTAATAATATAAACTGCTCCAATTATGTCTCAAAAAAATTTCCAAGAAAATAGCCGGAGAACAGAATTACGCTCTATTGATATCTGACATTAATGTGAGAACATCCAATTTAGAGAAGTGCGAGAGGTTAAAACCTCTGGATCCTATGGACGTAAGAAACCATGGATCCCGGGTACTAATGACCATAGACCAGATTATTAATTGACAGACCTGTCACATTTTTATGCCGCCCTGTCGGAGATTTCAGCGGTCTATCACTTATATGTTAATGGTAAAGTAGCTTGTGAGAACTAATATCTTTGTGGCCTGAAGTCTAATAATATACCTGATACTCACGCTTCCCCCACCTCTCAGCCGCTGATTGACACATGTCCCTATGTACAGTAATAGGGAGAGACGCGTCAATTAGCGGCTGGAGGCCCTAGTAGTATACGATTGAGAAGCCCCGATTTAGATATTGTTTACCTCTGTTATTAGATTACTTTATGTATAGAGATGTTATTTGGTCACTTATTGGCAGTATTATTTGAGCACTATTATATAGTATATACAGTATATACTATGACACTATACAGTATATTATTTTTGCTATTTATGCAACTGTATGTGTTATGTAGGCAGCATGCTGTATATTTATTTGTACACAATATGGGACGGGAGCCAGCAGAAAGCATCGCACAGAAAAACCATTCAACATGAGGCCGGCCCTGGTGACCAACCTGTCAAAATGACATCGAAGGTGCAACATTACTAACCCAAAAAGGTTCAAAAACATTTCAGAAGAACAAGTATATAACTGCAGGTCCAGCCAGAAAGAATAAATCTTGTACCAAAAAATGAAGATATGTATACAGTGCTATTGACACTTTATTGTGGTTACGCACTTTGACATTGTCAGACAAGTGAATAGCGTATGAACAATAAAATAAGTCACTGGACTTGACTCTCGACTGTCAGTAGCGCTGCACAAATCTTTTGTATTTTGGTACATGAATTACAATCTCAGAGCAGCCAGGAGGGATTTGATAGGTGTTGATGTAATCCTGTAGTTCACATCTACAAAGGACATGAGGGCATGATCTATTCTGGTGGTCAGACTGAGATCACATGACACAGATGCCCATAATGAAAAGGTTCAACATGTATAGGTGCAACTGAGCAGGAAAGAAACAAATGACACTTCTAGAATATTGCTGGTGAGTGTATGATATGTGAAAATTAATATTTTTTGCCGCCGGAGTGCTTCTTTAAGAGGTTGGCCTACGTGATGGGCAGAGTCTAAGGGGGTAGGAAGAAAGGAACGAACGTCTACTTAAATATGAGTAGCGCAGATATCAAATATGTAAAACAGAAGGCATCAGGACAGGAGCATATACTTTTCAGAGCAATGTATATATATATATATATATATATATATATATATAAATATATCATACCTCCCAACTTTCAAGTATCGCAAAAAGGGACAACTGATGCGTCTCGCGGCAATTTTTTCCCTTTTAAGCCACGCCTCTAATTCCGTCCAATCCCCGCTTATACACACCCGGTTCAGCCTACACAGTATCATGCTCCTATAGTGCCTCCCACACAGTATAATGCCAAATAGATGCCCCCATACAGTATAATGCCCTCTAGCTGCCACCATACAGTATAATGCACTCATAGATGCACCCATACAGTATAATGCCCACACAGATACCCCTATGCAGTATAATGCCACCATAACTGCCCCTATACAGGGACTTGCAAGATGGTGAGGACCCTTGACGTGGGTTGCGCGCTTGCGTATTTTGGCCAAAATATCAACTAATACCTTATGATTATCATAAATATATTTTTCAGAATGAAGCCAGGCCTCGTAATCTTGGGAGAGAATAGTGTGCCAGGGTCTGGTGTGGTGTGCAGGGCCGCCCGTCTGTTCTAATAGTATAGGCGGGATTAATTAGCTGTTATTCGGCAAGATACCCTATGCCGTGCGATCGGCACATTTTTTTGAAGCTTTGGTTGTGTGCAGTGGTAGCACTGAGCAGCCACTCCCCTCATGAATAGTGGGAGTGGATATCACTAGTATATTGTACCTGAGCACTCTTGCTCTATGTAAAATTTGTTGCTTGTCTGCAGCCTGTTGGGAACTGGTGTTAACCTGCCCATTTAGTAAATGTGGCCTTTGTGTTTTTTTGAGCACATGCAGTAAAATGCCCCCATACTGTATAATGCCCTCACAGATGGCCCATGCAGTAAAATGGCCAAACAAAAGCCCTCATACAGCATAATGCCCCATAGCTGCCCCCATACAGTATAATAACCCCATGGCTGCCCCCATATAGTATAACGCCCACACAAATGCCCCCATACAGTATGATGCCCCCATAGCTGCCCCCATGCAGTATAATGCACCATAGCTGCTCCCAAAAGCATTAATGCGTCATAGCTGGCCCATACAGCATAATACCCCATAGCTACCCCCATACAGTATAATTGCCCCATAGCTGCCCTTAAATGGTATAATGCCCCATTGCTGCCCCCTGACTGTATAATGCCCCTACAACTGCCCCATACAGTATAATGCCCCTATAGCTTCCCCCATACCGTATAATGCCCCCATAGCTGCTCCATACAGTGTAATGCCCCCTTAACTGCCACCATACAGTATAATGCCCTTACATCTGCCTTATACTGTTATAATGCGCTTATATCTTCCACTATACAGTATAATGACCCCTTAGCTGCCACTATACAGTATAATGCCCCATTGCTGTCCTCATACAGTATAATGCCGCCTTAGCTTCCCCATACAGTCAAATTGCCCCCTTAGCTGCCCCTAGTGTCAGTACTCACTAATAAATTGCCAGTGCCCACGTAGATAGTGCCACAGTGCCAATGTAGATAGTGACACACAGTGCCATGTAGATAGAGCCACAGTGTCCCCTGTAGATATTGCCCCTATATCGAGCAACAGTGCCCATGTAGATAGTGTTACACTCTCGTTGAAGATAGCGGCACCACCTGAAGATAGCGCCACCCCCTCTGTAGATAGCGCCATTGGGGCTCCCTCTAGGAACGGAATCCACAGCCAGAGTATTGGCCACGCTGTGGCTGGTGATTCTACTAAAGGAGCGGAATCCCCGGCCAGAGCATCTGCAAAGCTCTGGCAGGGGATTCTACTCCAGCAGTAGCCCCTGACATATATGGATAGTAACGCCAGTGTATTCTCTAGGAGCGGAATCCCCAACCAGAGCGTCTGCAACACTCTGGATGGGGATTCGCCTCCTGGAGCAGCCACTGACGTCACTGTCCATATATGGACAGTGACGTTAGGGGCTGCTCCTCGAGCAGAATCCCCTTCCAGAGCGTTACCGACGCTCTGGCCAGAGATTACACTCCTTGAGGGAACCCCTGATGACACTGTCCATATATGGACAGTGAAGTCCGGGGATACTCCTGAAGTAACGCTCTGGCAGGGGATTCTGCTCCAGGAGTAGCCCCTGAAGTCACTATCCATATTGCCTCCTGGAAGAGCCACTGACGTTACCGTCCATATATGGACAGTAACGTCAGAGGTTCCCTTTAGGAGCGATCCCTGGCCAGAGTGTCGGCAGCTCTCTGGCAGGGGATTCTACTCCAGGAAGAGCCCTTGAAGCTACTGTCCATATATGGACAGTCACATCAGCGGTTCCTCTAGCAGCAGAATCCCCGGCCAGAGCATCAGCAGCGCTCTGTCGTGGATTCCACTCTAGGAATAGCCATTGTCGTCACTGTTCATATATGGACAGTGACATCAGGGGTTCCCTCTAGGAGCAGAATCCCCGACCAGAGTTTCGGCAACGCTCTGGCAGGGGATTCCGCTCCTGGAGTAGCCCCTGACTTCACTGTCCGTATATATGGACAGTGACATCAGTGGCTCCTCCATGAGCGGAACATCCGGCTACAGCGTTGCCGACGTTCTAGCCAGGAATTCTGCTCCTAGAGGGCTAATTATACTGTATGGGGGAAGCTAAGGCAGCATTATACTGTATGAGGGCAGTAATAGGGCATTATACTCTATGGTGGCAGCAATGGGGAAATATACTGTAGGGTGGCAGCTAAGTGAGCATTATACTGTATGGGGCCATTATACTGTATAGGGGAAGCTATAATGATATTATACTATATGGTAGCAGCTGTGGCGGCATTATACTGTATGGTGGCAGCTAAGGGGTCATTACAGTGTATAGGGCAGCTATCGGGGCATTATACTGTTTGGGGAAGCTATAGGGGCATTATACTGTATGGGGTAGTTGTTAGGTCATTATACTGTAAGGGGCAACTATGGGGCATTATACTGTATGGGGGTAGGTATGGGGCAATATGCTGTATCGAGCCATCTATGGCACATTAATCCCTTTGGTAGCAGCTATGGGGCATTGTACTTTATGGGGGCAGCTATGGGGGCATTACATTGGGGTCTGATGCTAGATACTTGATCCCTGCTTGATACTATTGATTTAATTTATGTGGATAACTGATTGATTAAGACTTTGATGGCTTAACACTTGAGGCTGTTTTTAAATAAATGTTTTTTTATACATTGTATGTATTTGTATGTGGTAATTTGTCCATGTTGTGGACTGATAAAGAATATTTATTATTATTTTTGAACAATTGTGAATTGTATTTTCTTTTGAGACATTTCATTGGTTATTTTGTTTAGACATACAGTACAATATGGCCAAAAGACTTTGGACACCACTCCTAATTATTGAGTGCAGGTGTTTCAGCCACACCAATTGCAAACAGATGTGTATTATGAGGTTCTGCAGCAGCTGAAATGTGTATTATGAGGTTCTGCAGCAGCTGAAATGTGTATTCTGAAGTTCTGCAGCAACTGAGATGTGTATTATGAGGTTCTGCAGCAGCTGTATGGCCAAAAGACTTTGGACACCCCTCCTAATTATTGAGTTCAGGTGTTTCAGCCACACCAATTGCAAACAGGTGCATAAAATCAAGCACACAGTCATGTAATCTCCATTGACAGACATTGCTAGTAGTATGGATCGTACTGAATACATCAGTGACGTTACACGTGGCACGGTCGTAGGATGCCACCTTTACCACAAGTCAGTTCATGAAATTTCTGATGTGATAGATCTTTCCTATATACCTGTAAGTGATATTATCTGCTAGATCTGCCCCGGTCACCTATAAGTGTTGTTATTATTATTATTATATGATAGATCTGCCCGGTCACCTGTAAGTGTTGTTATTATTATTATTATATGATAGATCTGCCCGGTCACCTGTATTATTATTATTATCTGCTAGATATGCCCTGGTCACCTGTAAGTGCTATTATTATTATTATTATTATTATTATTATTATTATTATTATAAGTATCTACTAGATCTTCGTCGTTCGCCTGTAAGTGCTATTATTGTTATCTGATAGATCTGCCCTGTCACCTGTAAGGGTATGTTCACACGTAGTGTTTTCAGACGTTTTTTGGGCCGTAAACGTCCCGAAAAACGGCTGAAAAATCGGAAGCAGACCGCCTACAAACATCTGCCCATTGATTTCAATGGGAAATACGGCGTTCTGTTCCGATGAGGTGTTTTTTTCGCCTCGTTTTTCGAAAACGGTGCGTAAAAAGACGCCCCGAAAAAGAAGTGCATGTCACTCCTTGGGATGTTTTTGGAGCCGTTTTTCATTGACTCTATTGAAAATCAGCTCCAAAAATGGCCGTAAAAAAAACGCTGCGAAAAACGCAAGTTTCTCAAAAAACGTCTGGAAATCAGTAGCTGTTTTCCCTTCAAAACCGCTCCGTTATTTCAGACATTTTTGAGTTTGTGTATGCACATACACTAAGGCCTCATGCACACGAACGTGCTTTTGCGGCCGCAATTCCCCGAAAATCTACGGGAGAATTGCGGCCCCATTCATTTCTAAGGGGCCATGCACACGTCCGTGGTTTTCACGGTCCGTGCATGGACCGGGAGCCCGCACAGCAGAAACAACGGACATGTCTTATTACAGCCGTGTTCTGCGGTCCGGGCTCATTGAAAATAATGGCTACGGCCATGTGCATGGCCCGCGATTTGCGGGCGGCTCGCGGCTGTCACTCCGTGGCCCGCCGACCCGAAAATCACGGCCGTGCACATGGCTACGGTCGTGTGCATGAGGCCTTAGTGTTATTATTATTGTCTGCTAGATCTGTCCGGTCACTTGTAAGTGCTATTAGGGTATGTTCACACGGCCGTAATTGCCCGAAAAACGGTCGAAAAATCGGAAGCAGAATGCCTCCAAACATCTGCCCATTGATTTCAATGGGAAAACGCCGTTCTGTTCCGATGTGCCGTTTTTTTACCCAGCCGTTTTGAAAAACAGCCGCGAAAAAGAAGTGCAGGTCACTTCTTGGGACGCTTTTGGAGCCGTTTTTCATTGACTCTATAGAAAACAGCTCCTAAAACGGGCGTAAAAAATGGAGCGATAATCGCGGGTGGCTTAAAAAACTTCTGAAAATCAGGAGCTGTTTTCCCTTGAAAACAGCTCCATATTTTCAGACGTTTTTGGTTAAGCATGTGAATATACCCTCATTATAAGGGTATGTTCACACGGCCTATTTACGGACGTAATTCGGCCGTTTTTGCCCCGAATTACGTCTGAAAATAGCGCCTCAATAGCGCTGACAAACATCTGCCCATTGAAAGCAATGGGCAGACGTTTGTCTGTTCACACGAGGCGTATATTTACGCGCCGCTGTCAAATGACGGCGCGTAAATAGACGCCCGCGTAGAAGAAGTGACCTGTCACTTCTTTGGCCGTAATTGGAGCCGCTATTCATTGACTCCAATGAATAGCAGCGCTAATTACGGCCGTAATTAACGCGGCGTTCAAGCGCCTGCACATGCCGGTACGGCTGAATTTACGGGGATGTTTTCAGGCTGAAACATCCCCGTAATTTCAGCCGTTACGGACCCCCGCCGTGTGAACATACCCTTAGGGTATGTTCACACGGCAACGCCAAATACGTCTGAAATTACGGAGCTGTTTTCAAGAGTTTTTCACGGCGTCCATTACGGACATAATTGGAGCTGTTTTTCAATGGAGACAATGAAAAACGGCTCCAATTACGTCCCAAGAAGTGACATGCACTTCTTTGATGCGGGCGTCTTTTTACGCGCCGTCTTTTGACAGCGACGCGTAAAAATACACCTCGTCTGCACAGAACATCATAAAACCCATTGAAATCAATGGGTAGATGTTTGCAGACGTATTGGAGCCGTCTTTCAGGTGTAATTCGAGGCGTAAAACGCACGAATTACGTCTGAAAATAGGTTGTGTGCACATACCCTAATAATTATCTCCTAGATCTGCCCCGGTCACCTGTAAGGCCCCATGCACATGACAGTATTTTTCATCAGTAATTACGGACCCATTCATTTCTATTGGCCACAGACACCTTTCAGTATTTTTACTGATGGGTGTAAGTGCTGAAAAAATTATAGAACCTGTCCTATTCTTGCCAGTAATTACGGGAAGGATTCTCCCATAGAAGTCTATGGGAGCTTCCATAAAAAATATGGACGGCTACTGATGCGCTTCCGTAAACCGTCCGTATTTACGGAAAAATTGCTAGGCAACATGTTGATGACATAATTAGCAGCCTCCCTCTTTTTGAAGTTCTGCAGCAGCTGAGGTGTGTGTTCTGTATTATCAGGTCCTGCAGCAGCTGTGGTGTATATATAGTATGATATATACAGTAAACAATAACTCTAAACACCGCATATAAAGATGGTAAATAGTTTTTATATTTAGGAATAATTTGGCAATGGATGGAATATATGACAACATCCGAGTCTGGAGATGTCGCAGTTATCAGGATCACCGCACATGATGGAATCAGTGTTCCTATGAATACAAGATGTTCTCTTCCCCTGCCAGCGCCATGATCTTCTCCTCCTTCTTGAAGCTTTGAGTTGTTTTTTTGGTGCTTCATTGGAAGCAGTGGCTACGGTACAGGGGGCACTGAGGGTTGGTGCGGAGCCAGGTAGAGATGCAGCCCTGATGGAAGGTATGGGTACATGGTAGCACTGTGACCAGCTCCTCGGTCTCATACTCAGTTATGCAGATGACACATGACTCTGCCTCCTCTGGAGATGATATATTCCTTGTTGGGAGGTTCTGAATTTGCAGCGCTCTCCCTCTGGGCCTAGGCTGCCGTCTTCCCTGCATAGGCAGGTTTTGTGCAGGTGGTGGTGGTGGCTGCACCTGTGGCATTGCCTGTGGTGGTGGTGTCATCACGGCAGGAGGTCTGGTCGGAGCTGGTACCTCTATGGGTCTCCGGTGGGGTGAAAAGGCATTTGGCCATCTGAATTGAAATCCAGTGGTGCTGGTTGCAGATCCACTTGCTTGACGGCCGTCATCCCTGATGCTCTCTCCTGTAATTCTGGAGGGCTCCGCTGGGACGGGTCTTAGTGGAGAGCGGCTTCTTTCCCTGCTCTCTTCTTGTCCCCTGCGCCGCAGAGGAACTCTGACCCGTCTCTCTCTCCTCCCAGTTACATCATCTATGGTAGGAGGTCTTCCCTGTTCTCCTTGGGAAGACCTGAGTCTTTGGATAATAATGGCCTGACCTACAAAGAGGTTATAATTTATTCTAATATTACACATTTTTATCAATTACTTTTGGGCCATAGGGACGGACCCTGCTGCTGTTATGGGAATTAGGGAGAGGGGAGCCCTAGAAAAGATCAGTTCCACTATGGTCTGAGTAAAGCTGCTGAGTATAGACGTCGCAAGGCAGGGGTGGAACTGGGCTGAAGGTAAAACTGCCCCCAAGGAAAAGAAATAGAAGTTGGAAAATGCACTGTCTAACTAAAACATTGCCTAACAGACCCCAGGGATAACCCCTCCCAGGAAAGCTCCTACAGGCTGGGCATATTGTCTATCTCCCCAAACATGTCACTTACCTTGATTTTCGGGTCGGCTCAACCATGCATCATTGTCAGCAGTCAGCTGACGCAGCTCTCGGGAACTCATGGCTTAGTTACCTGAGACTGGGTTGATGGCAAATTCGAGAACTATGTTCTCAGGTGGCCCCAGTGTTATTGGGCCTTGATCAAGGATCAATAAGATGCTCGGGAAGTAAATACTAGATGTGTAATACAAACTAGTTCGCTCTTCCAGAACCAAAATGAAGTATCAGCAAAAGCATCAACTCAGGAAATGGCGCTGATGTCACCGTGCTCAGGGCTTACAGAACTTCTTGTCATTATGACATCATATGTGAGTGTCATTATGACATCATATGTGAGTGTGACCTCACACTCTCATAATAAGTGACCCCCCCAACCCTGATATTAGCTCTGTGACATCACTACAGTGACCACACCCTATCATAATAAGTGGCCACCAACCCTGATATTAGCTCTGTGACATCACTACAGTGACCACACCCTATCTTAATAAGTGGCCCCCAACCCTGATATTAGCTCTGTGACATCGCTACAGTCAGGCGGCCGTATTACTTGCTGCCAGATAATAACTTCATATGGCGGAATGGAAAGATGTCGTCTGTTATAATACAATATATATATATATATACTGTATCTATCTATCATCTATCTATCTATCTATCTATCTATCTATCTATCTATCTATCTATCTATCTATCTATCTATCTATCTATCTATCTATCTATCTATCTGTCTGTCTATCTGTCTGTCTGTCTGTCTGTCTGTCTGTCTGTCTGTCTGTCTGTCTATCTATCTATCTATCTATCTATCTATCTATCTATCTGTCTGTCTGTCTGTCTGTCTGTCTGTCTGTCTGTCTGTCTATCTATCTATCTATCTATCTATCTATCTATCTATCTATCTATCCATCCATCTATCTGTATATATATATATATATATATATATTGGACATCATAAAGATTGATATATGTTTGCTCCGAGTCTGTAGACAGTAGATAATTCAGCTGCTGGTATATATTATATGGGATAACGTTTCTCCTGCTGTAAATTTATAAGATATTACACGTTATAATAAGTTCTGTGACCATATAAGAGCACAAGGCCACGGGTGGCTCCTAATATTCTTTATTATTTATAGTAGGGGGAACATTATTCCTTATATACACACCCCAGCTGCTGCAGAACCTCTTTATGATGAGTTTGGCCACATGCACATGATGCGTATTACGTGCGGATTTTCCTCTGCCAAATCCGCAGTGTAATCCAGCACCGGAGGTGTAAATGAGGTTTCCACTATTCTCATCCACACGTTATGCACGTAAATTCACATGTGTAAACAACATGTTCATTTATTTTGCATTTCCGTTGTTGAAATAATAAAATCTGCACGTTTCTGCATCAAAACTGAAAACAGCACCTAACAACGCATAAAAAAACGCCATATTAGTTGCGATTTTTACCTGCGGTTTTCTGCGGTTTTGATCCGAATTTTCCGCATTCAATTTTGCAACATGTGTATGAAGCCTAAGGCTCAATACACACGATGCGTATTACTTGCGGTTTTGCTTGCGGAAATCTCATGTACACGCTGCGCTTTGTTTCGGCACGTAAATTGACCTGCGATGTGTATTTTAAAATCCGCAGCATGTCAATTTATCTTGCGTTTCCGCTTGCAAATTGTATCTGCCCAGTTCTAAGGGAAAATGCACCAAAACCAGCAGCATGAAAATGCACCGATCAAAATGTAAAAACTGCATAAAAAAATATATGCAATTAGGTGTCATTTTTGCCTCCGAATTTCCGGCGGTTTTGATACGTATTTTCCAAATCAAAATATGCAACATCTGTATAAAGCCTAAGTGGGAGATTCCTGTTCACCATTGAGTGATATGTAACACCCTCATCCTTTATGATCTGCAGCAGCTGAGATGTGTAATATCAGGTTCTGCAGCAGCTGAGATGTGTATTATGAGGCTCTGCAGCAGCTGAGATGTGTATTATGAGGTTCTGCAGGTGTTTCAGCCACACCAATTGCAAACAGGTACATAAAATCAAGCACACAGTCATGTAATCTCCATTGACAGACATTGCTAGTAGTATGGATCGTACTGAAGACATCAGTGACGTTACACGTGGCACTGTCGTAGGAAGCCACCTTTACCACAAGTCAGTTCATGAAATTTCGGATCTGCTGGAGCTTTCCCATATACCTGTTAGTGATATTATCTGCTAGATCTGCCCCGGTCACCTGTAGGTGCTATTATTATTATAATTATCTGCTAGATCTGCGCCGGTCCCCTATAAGTGTTGTTATTATTATTATATTATAGATCTGCCCCGGTCACCTGCAGGTGATATTATTATTATAGTTATCTGCAAGATCTTCGCCGGTCCCCTATAAGTGTTGTTATTATTATATAATAGATCTGCCCGGTCACCTGTATTATTATTATCATCTGATAGATCTGCCCTGGTCACCTGTAAGTGCTATTATTCTAAGTATCTGCTAGATTTGCGCCGTTCACCTGTAAGGGTATGTGCACACGACCTATTTTCAGACGTAATTCGAGCGTTTTATGCCTCAAATTACGTCTGAAAAGACAGCTCCAATACGTCTGCAAACATCTGTCCATTGCTTGCCATGGGTCTTACGATGTTCTGTTCAGACGAGGTGTAATTTTACGCGTCGCTGTCAAAAGACGACTCGTAAAATTACGCCCGCGTCAAAGAAGTGCAGGACACTTCTTGAGACGTTTTTGGAGCCGTTTTTCATTGACTCCAATGAAGAACAGCTCCAATTACGTCCGTAAAAGACGCCACGAGAAACGTGAGTGCATGCAAAAACGTCTGAAATTCAGGAGCTGTTTTCGCCTGAAAACAGCTCCGTAATTTCAGACGTATTTTGCGTTTGCGTGTGAACATACCCTAAGTGCTATTATTGTTATCTGATAGATCTGCCCTGTCACCTGTAAGTGCATGCTCACACATAGTGTTTTCAGACTTTTTTGGGGCCGTAAACGTCCCAAAAAAACAGATGAAAAATCGGAAGCAGAACGCCTACAAACATCTGCCCATTGATTTCAATGGGAAATACGGCATTCCGTTCCAACGGGGCGTTCTTTTACGCTTCGTTTTCCGAAAACGGCGCGTAAGAAGACGCTCCCAAAAATAAATGCATGTCACTTATTGGGACGTTTTTGGAGCCGTTTTTCATTGACTCTATTGAAAATCAGCTCCAAAAACAGCCGTAAAAAACACTGCGAAAAACGCGAGTTGCTCAAAAAACGTCTGAAAATCAGGAGCTGTTTTCCCTTGAAAACAGCTCCTTATTTTGTGAAATTTTTGAGTTTGTGTGTGCACATACACTAAGTGTTTTGAAGGCACTCAGGCTTATTGGCCGTTGTGCCCGTGACTGGGTGGTAATAAAAGGGTTAACTTAGCCACGTTACGCTAGGGGGATTGTTCCATGTAATGTTTATAATAATGGGGCCTATAGGGATGGGGTACCTGCCTACAGGGCGTTTTTGGGAGGGATATAGGGCAGTCTTACACACCCTCCCCGTGCTAGGGTTTATAAGGGCAGGGAGGCAAGACATCTTCCTCTTTTGGCCGTTACCACTCATGGATTTGTATTGCTAAAAATTGTGTGTACACTTACCTGATTGTCATGGATCGGCAAGAGCTTGAAGAAATTATCCGCATCAGGATGCAGGATGAAGGTTCAGTATGGCTACAGTCTCTTATTCAAGAGAATGTAGCACCGACGTCCTCCCTACCTGGCACACTCCCTGCGCATCGCTCCTCCTGGCACTCCAGGCCGCTAGGGCGTCTATCCCCCTCCGGCGACAGTAGAGATTGCACGCTGTCGGCTAGACAGGCCGCGCATGCGCACACCGCACTCTCGCCGCAGATGTCGCGAGAAGTGACTAGGGACCCCGACAAGGATGTTATTCCTCCCTCGCTGGGTCTGACGTTTCCTACCGGCACAGGCCGTGCTAGGTCTCACTCGGGGGCCGCGAGGAGCATGACCACCCGCAACCCACCAACGAGATCAGCAGATATTCAAAGGCAGGCCCCCATACCGACAGCCAGCTATCTGGGGGATAGCCACTCAGCACTCCCTCCCAGATACTGTAGCAAGGGGGTGGCATGAAACTCCCCCCCCCCCCCCGTTGAACGACGGGGATATTGGCTCCGTGGGGGACAGTGAAGAGGACTTACCCAGGGTGCAGCAACCATCACCACTACCTCCCCTCATACAGCCTGCGCTAGTCATACCCGCAGGTTTGGGTCCAGCTTACATGCTGGCAGAGAATGCTGAGAGGGCCTCTTCAGTTAGCTCAAGAGATACCACTAGAACCCGCCATTCCCGTTCTCACCGCTCATCCAGACGCCGCTCATCTCGCCGGTCAACCAGACGTCGTACACGGCATCGGAGGTCGTCATCACGGTAAAGTTCTGGTTCAAGGACAGAGAGCTCACGTACTGGGTCGTCACACCACGGCAGTCCGCGTGACAGCCATGACAGACGTCGCCATAGCAACTGCTCCTCCCCTCGCCGTCGCTCAGCAAGACCAATCGTTGCAGAGGTACCAGTAGCACCCGCAGCACCTGTACCTCCACTGACACCCTCGGCGGCTTTGGTCCCGGTATCTACAGCAGGACACAGTGAGTATGACTGCCTTCGGGCTTGGGGTTCAGGGGGAAAATCTGATGTTGATGTTCTTAATGTGTTGCAATCCCTGTTCGCGGGAGCTCCAGCGGCTCCATCCGTACCGGCCTCGCAGGTGGAGGCAGGTAAAACGCTATTGGAGGCATCCACGTCTATGGCATCCCCGTCGCTGCCCGCCTTCAGGGATACTTATTTTTCTGGTATTCACACCCTAGGGGCGCATTTGTCTGACATCACCAGGGAAAAAATAACAAGGAATGAATATATGAATATATATAGCCAAAGGTAGCAAAAACTTTAATAACTGGTAACAAGCTTTCGCGGTGCTGGGTTGTGTAGTTTCACAGAGGTCCCCCGATAAGTCTTTCCAACTATTCGTTTATTTGGATACTATTTTTAGCGCATATAAGTCCCATGGGGGTGCAGCTTGGTGGCGATATGATGAGAAGTTCCGTAGGCGTATGGAGCAAAAACCTGAGGTCGGTTGGGATACAAAAGCTACGGATGTTTGGCTGAGATTTATGATGTCTCAGCGCCCCTTTCAGCCAGCAGCCCCCTCCCCACCCGCGTTTGGCGGTCCCCCCGCCGGGGTAGGGGCTCAAAACAACAGGCGTACCGGGACTTGCTGGCTCTTCAACGAGCGTATGGGTCCTGCAAGTTCAAGCACGAGTGTTACACTTGTGGGGGCCCCCACCCAGCAGTCCAGTGTAACCGGCAGAATGCCCAGGTCCCGTGTCCCAACAGTATGGGTAGGGTCGAGGACCCCAGTACATGTCCTAGAGATGCTAACCTGGCTAGACCGGTACCCCAAGATGGGGGAGGCCGCCCTAATTAGGACTGTTTTTTTGTTCGGGTTCTTTATCCCATTTATCTACAATCCCTCACCAACATTTTCCGGTAATTTGAAGTCCGCCAGGGAATTCCCTTCGGTTATTGCAGAAAAAGTAGGAAAAGAAATAGAGCTTGGCCGGATGGCCAGCCCTTTTTCTGAGTTACCATTCTCTAACCTCCGGGTATCCCCCCTAGGGGTGGTACACAGAAAAGAGCCAGGAAAATTCCGCTTCATCCACCACCTGTCCTACCCTAAAAGCGGTTCGGTTAACGATGGCATAGATAAGGACCTGTCCGCTGTGTCGTACGTCTCGTTTGACAGAGCGGTGGACTTAGTTCGCAAGGCGGGTCCGGGAGCCCTTATGGCTAAATCAGACATTGAATTAGCGTTTCGGTTGTTACCCGTCCATCCGGACTGTTTTCACCTGCTAGGTTGCGAGTTGCACGGCCAGTTTTATTATGACATGTGCCTCCCAATGGGTTGTTCTATCTCATGTTTTTACTTCAAAGTTTTTAGTTCCTTTTTGGAGTGAGTTTTGAAGTTATGTACAGGGCGTACATCGACGACGCACTACTTGGAGGATTTCCTTTTCGTAGGCCCTGCTTCGTCGCCGCGGTGCCAGATATTGTTAAACTCTTTTCGCAGTTTGTCAGCGCAATTTGGCATCCCCATTTCGGAAGAGAAAACTGAGGGCCCTACTACAGTGTTGTCTTTCCTGGGCATAGAGATTGACTCCTTAGAGATGGTGTTTTCCGATTACCGGCTGATAAAGTTATCAAGTTGCGCTCACACTTGGCAGCGGCCATATCAGCAAAAAATTACAGCTCCGACAGGACCAATCCCTGTTGGCTTTGTTGGTATTTTCCAGTAGAGTTATGCCCATGGGACGCATTTTCTTGCGCCGCTTGTCCCTGTCCACGGCCGGCGCCTGGTTACCCACCCACTATGTACGCATAACTGCCGCCCTTAGGAGTGATTTCCAAGTATGGTTAAATTTAATCTCCGATTACAACGGGCGCACCTGCTGGAGGTCACCTACCGTGTCCAACCAGGAGATCCAGTTGTTCACGGATGCGCCGACTTTGGAGCTATTCTGGGATCTTCCTGGTGCGTGGCCCCGTGGCCTGAAGCATGGCATCTTCGGGGCTGGTGCAAAAATTTAACGTTGCTAGAAATGTTCCCTATCGTAGTTGCTATAGAATTGTGGGGTGAAAAGTTAGCTAATTCATCCATGCTGTTTTGGTCTGAGAATGCAAGCGTGGTTCATGCCGTCAACCATTTGACTTCCTCTTCAATGCCGGTGGTGGTTCTAATTCGACGCTTGGTTTTAAGATGCTTGCAGCACAACATTCAATTTAGGGCTCGTCATATTCCAGGTGTTCAAGATAATGTCGCTGACGCCCTTTCACGGGCTTATTCAGACGAACGGGATATACGTCCGTGCAACGCGCGTGATTTTCACTCGCGTCGCAAGGACCTATATTAGTCTATGGGGCCGGGCAGACAGGTGCTTGATTTTTACGCAGCGTTGGTCCGTTGTGAAAAAGTCACGACATGTCCGTTCTTTGGGCGTTTTTCACGCATCACGCACCCATTGAAGTCAATGGGTTGCGTGAAAACCACGCATGCCACACGGAAGCACTTCCGTACGCACAGCGTTTTTTACGCAAGACTTGTTAAGTCTATGTAAATGAGTTGAGAAAACTTGTCCAAACAAGCACAAACCAGGAAGTGGGTTTTCACTTGTTGACCACATGCGCATAGTGAAACCGACAACTGCTGCAATGCCTCGTGCGTGCGATGTGGAAAAGCTGATCTGCCTGGTCCAGGAGAGGCCACAGTTGTGGGACACGCGGGCAGAGGCCTACCACGACCGCACGGGCAAGGAGGTTTCCTGGGATGAGGTCGCACAGACCCTATTCGGCCAGGAGTGGGCTAAAGGCAGCACAAGAGACCGAAAGAGCATTGGAAAGTACATAGCTTTATATATGCCATGTCAAACACACATGCTGTAGTGTATCCTTGTGTTAACATGTTCCAACTGGGTAAGTTAGCGGCTGTGTCACAGCATCATTGAGCTGGTGTATAATATATTGTGATGTGTAAGGTATGGCAAAGTTTCGGACAAGTGCCGTTTTCAGTGATGTCACCTGGTGACATGGGCTTTTTTTTTTTTGTTCCTATGTACAGTTGATGTCAAAACCCGCTGGAGGAGCTGTCGGGATCAATTCAGGCGCCCCAAAGAAGCGCAAATACATATTCACACAGCAGCTGATGTTCCTCAAGGACATTATGGAGATGCGCCCGTAAGTACTGACTGTACCTTGAAGAAATGTGTGTGTTCACATGTAACTTAACCACAACAGGTTGTTTGTCCCTCGGGGCAATGTAAGGAATAACGGAAAAGGTTTCTGCCAGATGCAGTGACAATCTCCTCGACACCGAAGAGGAGGCTGGGCATGAAGAGTCGCAGGTGGCCCACGAACACCATCCGTGCTGCCCTTAACCCCAGAGGCGACTGCACCACAACCAGCCACAAAGGCGAGCAGCCAACCCCAGCTGTCACGGGACGGAGCAAATCCACGGACGCAACCAGCCAGGCGCAGGCGTAGCCACGTTGCTTCGGCAGGTGCCCACGTGGACTCCAGGGTACTGGAGTACCTGCACCGCTGCTCCGAGGACGCCTGTGACGCCTTTTGCCGCAGCCTTGCGCCGTTACTCAGGCGAGTACCTGAGCACCGGATGGCGCGCGTCCAAGGCTCCATCCTTAGCCTAATAGACTCGGCCACACCTCCTAACAATCCACGCCATTGCTTCCAGGCAATTGAGCATTGGCGTGGATTGTCTGAGGCATCCGTGCCCTAAACTGCACCTGTCCCTTCCCAGCCTGGCACCTCCTTGCCACGGCAACAAGACCAGCGCTCAATGGTGACCAGAATGTCACCAGGTCATGTGCTGGTGCGGGATCGGCCTTTACCACCGTACAGCAGACCCCTGGAACCCTTTGCCCACGGCCCACCTGCAGGGTACCACACTCTGCATCAGCACCACTATGCTGTTGAGGAACATCCTCAGCAGGCCCATGGACAGCATAGTGGTGCTGAAATGGCCAGCTATCACTCCCCATCCCGCCGATATCAGGAGTTGTAGTGCTGTGTCGGCAGAATAGGTTGGGGTTGGTTTTTTGAGCCAAAGCTCGAAAATAAATGTATATTGTGCATCATGTTGGTGCGTTTATGTGTTAATTATTAATATTTTGAGCTCCGTTAAATATAATGTTTATTTCACACATTACACAATAAAGTGTGGTTTTGTTTAGCAAGAAAAGTGTGTGTGTTTGCCTACATCTATGTGGTGTAACAAACGTTCCAAAACAGGTCCTTTAGGTAACGTTGGAACATTCAGGCCAGGGCCCAAGATAGTTGCATGCCATAATTGAGGTATTAGTGTATCTTTAGCGGTTTTGCTCAACTCCAAAAAGTATTCTCTGCCGCCTTGCAGTGCTATGATAAAGGCCGGGCGACGGAGATTTGTGTTTGTATTTGGGAACATTGAATATGCCAATGTGCTTCACATGCAATTACTTTTTGGGCAGCAAAACAAAAGATATAAGCTCGCAACCCACGTCAAGGGTCCTCATGTCTTGCGAGTCCCTAATACTAAACTCCCCACCTTAAATTACTAAATTTGCCCAGGCAAATGATACATTGTGGCACTAATCTCCACGAAGCCACCCTTCACAGAGAATCATCCTGCCATGGCAGTGCTCCATTGGGGCTGTCAAAATATTGCGCAAATATGTCGCACACTCGGATACCAGATGTTTGTGCCCTTCCTAGTGGAATTTGGTCCGGAATGGTTGATGTGGTAGCATTTCTTCTAATATATTCAGCATCAAAACCTGCATCATGTACGCGGCAAAAATTATGAAGAACGACAGGCGCTTGTATGGCACGGGTCACATTTTGCGGCGTCAGTTGCATTGTTGTGAGAAAAACCCGCCATTTGGTTGTCATAATGCCAAATGCACATTCCACACATCTACGAGCTCGGCTTAGCCGGTAATTGAAGATGCGCCGACGGTCATCCAAGCCCCTTCTTGCAAATGGATGCATTACTTGGCTTGTGAGGCCAAAACCCTCATCTACAACGATGACATATGGGACTGGTGGTCCTCGCGAGCCAGGCAGGATGCTCGGTACCGGCACAGAAAGTTGATTGCCCATAAGACGATGGCCCATTTGGGATGAGCGAAATAAGCGGGCATCAGCAGAGCTTCCATAGGACCCAATGTGTACAATGGTAAAACAATAATTACTGTCGGCCAAGGCCAACAAGATTATGGAAAAATACTGTTTGTAATTATAGTATCTTGAGCCAGAGTGGGGGGGCTTCTTCACACGAATGTGCTTCCCGTCTAGGACACCAATACAATTAGGAAATTGGGTGATGGCCAGAAAATCTTCAGAAATAGTAAGCCAGTGGTCTGTCGTGGGCTGAGGCATCACTGTGGGCTTTAATCTCTGCCACAGCACAACACAGGTGCCTGTCACAATGGCAGAAATTGTGCTCACTCCCAGAAGGAATTTGAAATGTAAGGAATGGTAGCTATTTCCTGTAGCAAGAAATCTACATGGGCGAGAAAAAAACACACAAACAAAAAGAAACTTTATGTAGGACATGACACCCACACACCATCCTGTAAGCTGGAATTGTATAAAACACACATACCTCAACGTCACAAGGAGTCGCTCCTCGGGGGAACTGCAGCGCCGCATGTTTGTGTCCTGGTAGGTGATTCCTGGACGAATCAGGTCCAGCAGAATATCAAATGTCGGCACAGACATGCGGCAAAACAAGCTAAATTAATCGGGGTGGTGGTGAAGGCCATCATAGAGAGTATGAAAATGCCCTTTGGAGGTGCCCTGGGCCACAAGAGGATGAACCCAAATCCTCCCTCTTCTCCGGGTTCCCTCCTGAAGCATGGGTCGGCGCTCGCCAAATCTCAGAGAAACCATCCACGATACCAGCACACGGCCCAGCAGTCAACGGCATAATTTTGCTTTTTAGACGCAAATAAGCCGAGAAACACCGTAAACGACCAAAAGTAGTTTGCAAGGTGCACAAAGGATGAGATCATGTGCTCACATCAAGCAGGTGTTTGAGAAGGGTGCCTTTTTGTAGGCTGCCCTCTCCATTACTCCACCCTCCGTTTTTTTAACGCGTGTAAAAAACGCATTCCATACGCGCGTAAAAAACTCAGAACCGCAGCCATAAAGCATGCCACACGCAACAACAACGCACGCAAAACGACGCATTTTTTTACGCGCGCAAAACCGCCACGCTCGTGTGATTCCAGCCTAATTGGCAGGTTTTCCGTTCGCTCTGCCCATGGGAGGACTTGGAAGGGGCCAGCTGCCTGGATGCACTGTGGAGGATGCTGGATCTCAGCTGGTCCCCCTCGTGAGGTCATCCCTCACACCAACCACCTGGGCTACATACGATAAAGCGTGGAATGAGTGGCTGGATGTTGTCGGTGTTCGTCTCCTGGGTCCTGACAAACCTACCATACGGGTTTATGTATTGGAATACCTGTCCAGGTTATATAACCGCGGGGTCTCTGGGGCAGTTGCACAGCGGAGTCTTTTAGGCCTAGCATTTTTCTTTAAATTGCGCGCATGGCCGGACGTCACCAAGTACTTTTTCATTGCACAAGCATTAAAGGGTTGGAAGAAAATCCGCGATTAGAAGAGGAGCTAGACGCCCTGTTTCCTTCCCAATCCTCATAAAATTGTTACAGGTCCTTAAGTACGTTTGTTCTTCCCCGTTTGAAATATCCTTGTTTACAGTGGCCTTTGCATTGGCCTTTTTTGGAGCGTTACGTATCTCGGAATTGATAGCCATGCTGTGAACTGCCCTGGTGGTTTGTTAGCTAATGATTTTGCATTATCCAACTCACGGGTTCGATTCCGCATACGAAAATCCAAGACAGACACTTTCGGCAGGGGTTGTTGGGTATCTTTGAGACCGGTTCCCGGTCCCGCCTGCCCTGTCCGGGCCATCACACTTTATACAGATGTTCGTGTGTCAGGTACACAATTTTTCTCACATGCCAATGGTAAACCACTAACTAGGTTTCAATTCACAGCAATATTTCGGTCAGCCTTAACCCATGCTGGCTTCCCCCACAAGGAGTTCGGAACACATTCATTCTGCATTGGAGCTGCTAACACGGCCAGCGGCTTGGGTCTATCTGATGAGGATGTACGGATATCGGGCGGTGGCGTTCAGATTGTTTCGCCGGTTATATCCGTCCGGATTTGATTTTGCATTAAGTTTATTTGTTTCTTTTTAGGTTCACGCCCCGTTATATGGATCCTTGGGCATTCTTACGTTTTCTGGGCAGAAAGGAGAGCGGCAATATGACCGGGAGGTCTCTTGCTGGGTCTGCTGGGAGCTGACTTCCATTGGCGGGGTTTGCAAGGCCTGAGATGGCTGGACGTGTTGCCCGAGGTGGTGGCCATCAGCAGGCAACGAGTCGGTCCTACGGTACTGGTGATCCATGTTGGGGGGAATGACCTATGTTCTGTTCGCTTGGCTGAGCTCATAGCACTGATCCAGTCCGACCTGGAAAGGTTTACTTCGGTTTTCAACGAATTGGTGCTAGTTTGGTCTGAGGTCATTCCCAGGGCAGTATGGCAAGGGGCCCGTGACGAGGCTGCAATTGAAAGGGGTAGGCGGCTGCTTAACACCTGGATGTCCAGGTATGTCAGGGCTAGTGGAGGTGTGGTAATTAGGCACAGGCAGTTGGAAGGTGACAATCGGTGCCTGCTGCTTCAGGACGGGGGAAAAACCTCACGGATATTGGATTGGATATCTTTTTATCCGGACTCCAGGATGGTATGGAGGAGGCTCTGTTTCGGCTGACCGGAGATCGGGGGGGAAGAGGTGTGCGCAGTTAAGGATGCTCACCCTCCTCGTGGCAGTATTTGTGGAAAGGTACGACCTACATGCCCTTCCTTACGTGGGCTGGCATACGGGTACATTAAAATGTGTATTGGTTTACGGTTATGTTGATAAATATCCAAATAATAAATAAATAAAGCTGTGGCCGACCCTTTGTGTCAACCGACGTTCAAAAGTTCATTGGTGGTTGGTCAAGTTATTTGTAATTAAAGGTGTCATAGTCCAACCTAGCGGGTAAAAGGTTTAGCATGCACACAGTCATTATTATCTGCTAGATCTGCCTGGTCACTTGTAAGTGCTATTAGGGTATGTTTACACGGCTTATTTTGGGCCGTTTTTCGGGCCGTAAATGCCCGAAAAACAGCCGAAAAATCCGAAGCAGAACGCCTCCCAACATTGATTTCAATGGGAAAAACGGTGTTCTGTTCCGATGTGCCATTTTTTTACCCAGCGGTTTTGAAAAATGGCCGCGTAAAAAATCGGCTGCGAACAAAATGTTTTTCATTGACTCTATAGAAAACAGCTAAAAAAAATCGCGAGTGGCTTAAAAAACTTCTGAAAATCAGGAGCTGTTTTCCCTTGAAAACATCTCTGTATTTTCAGACGTTTTTATGCTAGTGGAAAAATGTGGTCAATAAATTCATTGCTTATTTGTGAAAAACACCAAAATTTTGAGAAAATTTGCAAAAATTATGATTTTTCTAATTTTAAATTTATCTGCTTGTAAGACAGACAGTAATACCACACAAAATAGTTACTATTTCACATATTCCATATGTCTACTTTATATTTGCATTATTTTTTGAACATTATTTTATTTTTCTACGACGTTACAAGGCTTAGAACTTTAGCAGCAATTTCTCACATTTTCAATAAAATTACCAAAACCTATTTTTATAGGTACCAGTTCAGTTCTGAAGTGGCTTTGAGGGCCTTATATATAGAAACCCCCATAAGTCACCCAATTTTAAAAACTACACCCCTCACAGTATTCAATATAGCATTTAGAAAGTTTCTTAACCCTTCAGGTATTTCACAGGAATTAAAGCAAAATAGAGGGGAAATTTACAAATTTATTTTTTATGTCGGAAAATTCATTTTAATCCATTTTTTCCGGTAACACAAAAGGATTTACCAGAGAAACGCAACTCAATATATATTAGCCGGATTGTGCAGTTTTTAGAAATATCCCACATGTGGCCCTAGTGCGGTAATGGACTGAAGCATCGGCCTCAGAAGCAAAGGAGCACCTAGCGGATTTTGGGGCCTCCTTTTTATTAGAATATATTTTAGGCACCATGTCAGGTTTGAAGAGGTCTCGTGGGGCCAAAACAGTGGAAACACCTCCAAAAAGACACCATTTGGCAAACTACACACCTCAAGGAATTCATCAAGGGGTGTAGTGAGCATTTTAACCCCACAGGTTTTTTTGCTGAATTATGTGGAATTAGTCCGTAAAAATGAAAATCTAAATTTTTTTTCCATAAAACTTAGAAATTATACATTTTTACAAGCAATAAAGAAGAAAAAGTACCCCAAGATTTGTAAAGCAATTTCTCCTGATTACGGCAATACCCCATATGTGGTAATAAACGGCTGTTTGGACGCACAGCAGGGCTCAGATGTCATGTCGCATTTGCAAAGCCCCTGAGGGACCAAAACCGCGGACAACCCCCAGAAGTGACCCCATTTGGGAAACTACAGCCCTAAAAAGAATTTGTCTAGGGTATTTTGATCCCATAGGTTTTTTGCTGAATTAGGTTGTCAAAACTTCAATTGTTTTTTATTCTTTTTTTTTATGGCGTTCACCGGGCGCTATAAGGGCTCATTACGAGTGTGTTATACGTCCGTGCGACGTGCGTGATTTTCACGCGCGTCGTACGGACCTATGTTAGTCTATGGGGCCGTGCAGACAGTCAGTGATTTTTGCGCAACGTGAGTCCATTGCGTAAAACTCATGACATGTCCTATATTTGTGCATTGTTCGCGCATCACACACCCATTGAAGTCAAAGGGTGCGTGAAAATCACGCATGCCCCACGGAAGAACTTCCGTGCGAACAGCGTGATTCGCGCAACAGCTGTCAAACTATGAATGTAAACAGAAAAGCACCACGTGCTTCTCTGTTTACAAACATCCAAACGGAGTGTCATAATTATGGCGGCTGCGCGAAAATCACGCAGCCCCGCATCATATGGGGCTGACACACGGAGCTGTTAAGTGCCATTTGCGGATGCAAAATACCAAGTTTTTCACATGCGCAAAACGCACACGCTCGTGTAAACCCGGCCTAAATTACATATTTAATTTATTCTGCGGGTCGATGCGATTACGGCGATACCATATGTATATAGGTTTTTTGATGTTTTATGGAGTTTGCACGATAAAATCACGGTTTTAAATTTTTTTCCGTTTTTGTATTCTAAGAGCCACAACTTTTTTATTTTTCTATCAGGAAAGCTGTGTGAGGGCTTGTTTTTTGCGGAACAAACTGTAGTTTTTATCGGTACAATTTTTGGGTACATGCGACTTTTTGATCCCTATTTATGAAAATTATTTGGGAGCTGAAGTGACTAAAAATAGTGATTACGGTATAGTTTTTTAAAAAAAATTTATGGCGGTCACCGTGCGGGATAAATTACATTATATGTTTATAGTTCAGGCCGTTACGGACGCAGCGATACCAATTATGTATAGTTTATTTATTTTTTTATTTTTTTTCCAATAATAAAGGACTTTATAAGGGAAAAAAGTCAATTTTTTAATTTTATTATTTTGACATTTTACTTTTGTACATTTTTTGTAACTTTTTTTTTCTTTTTTTCTTTTTAGTCCTTCTAGGGACTTGAAGATCCAATTGTTGGATCGTTGTTATAATACCCTGCAATACTTATGTATTGCAGGGTATTCTACTTGTCAGTTTCACACTGACAGGAGGCATATTAGGTCCTGCCTCTGGCAGGACGTATTCGCCTTCAATAAATGGCAGACCCGAAGCCTTTGTTAGGCTTCCGGTTGCCATAGCAATCGCCCCCTGCAACAATCGGCTCTCGCAATCGCGTAGCGGGGTGCCGATGTTGCCATAACAACTTAAATGCGGCAGTCACTATTGACTGCCGCAGTTAAGGGGTTAATCGGTTCGGATCACCGCTGTGATCCGACCCGATGTTTTTCCCCAGTACTAAGGCCTCATTTACACGAGCGTAATATACGCGCGCGCGACACGCGTGCTTTTCACGCGTGTCGTACGCACCTATATTACTCTATGGGGCAGTGCAGACAATGCGTGAATTTTGCGCAGCGCGAGTGCGTTGCGTAAAACTCACGACATGTTCTATAATCGTGCGTTTTTCGCGCATCACGCACCCATTGAAGTCAATGGGTGCGTGAAAACCACTCATGCCGCCCGGAAGCACTTCCGTGCGAACTGCGTGATTCGCGCAAGAGCTGTCAAAAGGATGAATGTAAACAGAAAAGCACCACGTGCTTTTCTGTTTACAAACATCCAAACGGAGTGTCAAATTAGAGATGAGCGAACCGAACTTCACCGGGTTCGGCCGAACTCGTTTTGGCCGAACCCGGCAAAAAATGTTCGGGTACGCGACGTCAGGAGACTGTCACTGTCCACGGTGCTGAAAGAGTTAAACTGGTTCAGCACCAAGGACAGTGACTTCCGATCACAATATACATGAACGTGTAAAAAAAAAAAAAAGAAGTTCTGACTTACCGATAACTCCCGGCTTCTTCCTCCAGTCTGACCTCCCGGGATGACAATTCAGTCCAAGTGACAGATGCAGCCAATCACAGGCCAAGCACAGGCTGCAGCCAATCACAGGCTGCAGCGGTCACATGGACTGCCGCGTCATCCAGGGAGGTGGGGCCGGATGACAAGAGAGGGACGCGTCACCAAGGCAACGGCTGGGAGACCGGACTGGAGGAAGCAGGAAGTTCTTGGTAAGTATGAACGTCTTTTTTTTATTCACAGGTTGGTGTATATTGTGATCGGAAGTCACTGACGAGGGTGCTGAAAGAGTTACTCAGTTAACTCTTTCAGCACCCTGGACAGTGACTGACGTCGACTAGCCTCATCTCTATGATGGCGGCTGCGCGAAAATCACGCAGCCGCGCATCATACACTGATGACACACGGAGCTGTCAAGTGCCTTTTGCGCACGCCAAACGCTGCGTTTTTTGGCGTGCGCAAAACGCACACGCTCGTGTAAATGAGGCCTTAGGCTGCTAGTAGCAGCCTGTACTGGGAGATGCCGGGCTACGGGGAGAGTCTGTGTGCTCTGTTAGGAGCACACGTAGATTAACGGGCTGCAGGCACAAGGACCAGCTCTGTAGCCCGTTAATCTACGTGGGGTGGTCGGGAAGGGGTTAAGCGTGTGAACATACCCTCATTATAATAAGTATCTGCTAGATATGCCCCGGTCACCTGTAAGGCCCCATTCACACGACAGTATTTTTCATCACTAATTATGGACAGTAAATACCCACAGTAATTACAGACTCATTCATTTCTATTGGCCACGGACACTCCTCAGTATTTTTACTGATGGGTGTCCGTGCTGAAAAAATTATAGAGCCTGTCCTATTCTTGCCAGTAATTACGGCAAGGATTCTCCCATAGAAGTCTATGGGAGCTTCCGTAAATACGGACGGCTACTGATGCGCATTCATAAACCGTCCGTATTTACGGAAAAATTGCTAGGCAACATGTTGATGACATCATTTGCAACCTCCCTCTTTTTGTAGTTCTGCAGCAGCTGTGGTGTAGTATGATATATATAGTAAACAATAACTCTACACACCAGATATAAAGATGGTAAATAGTTTTATATTTCGCAATAATTTGACAATGGATGGAATATATGACAACATCCGAGTCTGGAGATGTCGCAGTTATCAGGATAATACCCTCATTATAATAATTATCTGCTAGATCTGCCCCAGTCACCTGTAAGGCCCCATTCACACGACAGTATTTTTCATCAGTAATTATGGACAGTAAATACTGACAGTAATTACGGACCCATTCATTTCTATTGGCCACGGACACCTTTCAGTATTTTTACTGATGGGTGTCCGTGCTGAAAAAATTATAGAACCTGTCCTATTCTTGCCAAGGAGTCTGGCCCCTTGCACACGACCGTGCCCGCAATCACGACCCGCGATTGCGGGCATGGCCGGCCACCGTCTGCTACCCGCATTTTCGGGCCGTGCTCCCAAACAAAGTATAGGAGCACGGCCCGCAAAATGCAAAAGAACGTACACATTCCATAATTTTCTGAACATTTCTACGGCACGGACACCCATCCATAGCGCTACGGAAAAGTGTCCGCTTTCAATGAAAGTGAAACGGAGGTTTTTCACGGTCGTGTGCATGGGGCCTCCCTCATAGAAGTCTATGGGAGCTTCCGTAAATATGGACGGCTACTGATGCGCATCTGTAAACCGTCCGTATTTACGGAAAAACTGCTAGGCAACATGTTGATGACATAATTTGCAACCTCCCTCTTTTTGTAGTTCTGCAGCAGCTGTGGTGTATAGTATGATATATTTAGTAAACAATAACTCTACACACCAGCTATAAAGATGGTAAATAGTTTTTATATTTAGGAATAATTTGACAATGGATGGAATATATGACAACATCCGAGTCTGGAGATGTCGCAGTTATCAGGATCACCGCACATGATGGGATCAGTGTTCCTATGAATACAAGATGTTCTCTTCCCCTGCCAGCACCAGGATCTTCTCCTCCTTCTTGAAGCTTTAAGTTGTGTTTTTGGTGCTTCATTGGAAGCAGTGGCTACGGCACAGGGGGCACTGAGGGTTGGTGCGGAGCCAGGTAGAGATGCAGCCCTGATGGAAGGTATGAGTACATGGTAGCACTGTGACCAGCTCCCCGGTCTCATACTCAGTCATGCAGATGACACATGACTCTGCCTCTTCCGGAGAAGATATATTTCTTGTTGGGAGGTTCTGAATTTGCAGCGCTCTCCCTCTGGGCCTAGGCTGCCGTCTTCCCTGCATAGGCAGGTTTTGTGCAGGTGGTGGTGGTGGCTGCACCTGTGGCATTGCCTGTGGTGGTGGTGTCATCATGGCAGGAGGTCTGCTCGGAGCTGGTACCTCTATGGGTCTCCGGTGGGGTGAAAAGGCATTTGGCCATCTGAATTCAAATCCAGTGGTGCTGGTTGCAGATCCACTTGCTTGACGGCCGTCATCCCTGCTGCTCTCTCCTGTAATTCTGGAGGGCTCCGCTGGGACGGGTCTTAGTGGAGAGCGGCTTCTATCCCTGCTCACTTCTTGTCCCCTGCGCCGCAGAGGAACTCTGACCTGTCTCTCTCTCCTCCCAGTTACATCATCTATGGTAGGAGGTCTTCCCTGTTCTCCTTGGGAAGACCTGAGTCTTTGGATTATAATGGCCTGACCTACAAAGAGGTTATAATTTATTCGAATATTACACATTTTTATCAATTACTTTTGGGTCATAGGGACGGACCCTGCTGCTGTTATGGGAATTAGGGAGAGGGGAGCCCTAGAAAAGATCAGTTCCACTATGGTCTGAGTAAAGCTGCTGAGTATAGACGTCGCAAGGCAGGGGTGGAACTGGGCTGAAGGTAAAACTGCCCCCAAGGAAAAGAAATAGAAGTTGGAAAATGCACTGTCTAACTAAAACATTGCCCAACAGACCCCAGGGATAACCCCTCCCAGGAAAGTTCCTACAGGGTGGGAATATTGTCTATCTGTCCCCAAACATGTCACTTACCTTGATTTTCAGGTCGGCTCAGCCATGCATCATTGTCAGCAGTCAGCTGACGCAGCTCTCGGGAACTCATGGCTTAGTTACCTGAGATTGGGTTGATGGCAAATTCGAGAACTATGTTCTCAGGTGGCCCCGGTTTTATTGGGCCTTGATCAAGGATCAATAAGATGCTCGGGAAGTAAACACTAGATGTGTTATACAAACTAGATAGCTCTTCCGGAACCAAAATGAAGTGTCAGCAAAAGCATCAACTCAGGAAATGGCGCTGATGTCACCGTGCTCAGGGCTTACAGAACTTCTTGTCATTATGACATCATATGTGAGTGTCATTATGACATCATATGTGAGTGTGACCTCACCCTCTCATAATAAGTGACCCCCCCAACCCTGATATTAGCTCTGTGACATCACTACAGTGACACAACCCTGTCATAATAAGTGACCCCCAACCCTGATATTAGCTCTATGACATCACTACAGTGACCACACCCTGTCTTACTAAGTGACCTCCAACCCTGATATTAGCTCTGTGACATCGCTACAGTCAGGCGGCCATGTTACTTGCTGTCAGATAATAACTCCATATGGTGGAATGGAAAGATGTCATCTGTTATAATACAAGATAGATAGATAGATAGATAGATAGATAGATAGATAGATAGATAGATAGATAGATAGATAGATAGATAGATAGATAGATAGATAGATAGATAGATAGATAGATAGATAGATAGATAGATAGATAGATAGATAGATAGATAGACTGGACATAAAAAAATATTTTAATATAAGTTTGCTCCGAGTCTGTAGACAGTAGATAATTCAGCTGCTGGTATATATTATATGGGATAACGTTTCTCCTGTTGTAAATTATAAGAATATTAGACGTTATAATAAGTTCTGTGACCATATAAGAGCACAAGGCCACAGGTAACTCCCAATATTCTTTATTATTTATAGTAGGGGGAACATTATTCCTTATATACACACCCCAGCTGCTGCAGAACCTCTTTATGATGAGTTTGGCCACATGCACATGATACGTATTACGTGCGGATTTTCCTTTGCCAAATCCGCAGTGTAATCCAGCACCGGAGGTGTAAATGAGGTTTCCACTATTCTCATCCACACGTTATGCACGTAAATTCACATGTGTAAACAACATGTTCATTTATTTTGCATTTCCATTGTTGAAATAATAAAATCCGCACGTTTCTGCATCAAAAGTGAAACCAGCACCTAACAACGCATAAAAAAACGCCATATTAGTTGCGATTTTTACCTGCGTTTTTGATCCGAATTTTCCGCATTTAATTTTACAACGTGTATGAAGCCTAAGGCTGGGTTCACACGACCTATTTTCAGGCGTAAACTAGGCATTTTACGCCTCGAATTACGCCTGAAAACACGGCTCAAATATGTTGGCAAACATCTGCCCATTCATTTCAATGGGTTTGCCGACGTACTGTGCAGACGACCTGTCATTTTACGCGTCGCTGTCAAAAGAGTCTCGTCAAAGAAGTGCAGGACTCTTCTTGGGACGTAATTTGAGCTGTTTTTCATTGACTTCAATGAAGAACAGCTCCAAAATACGGTCGGAATTGACGCCTCGCAAAACGCGAGTACGAGCAGTTACGTCTGAAATGCAGGAGCTGTTTTCTCCTGAAAACAGCTCCGTAATTTCAGCCGTAATTGTCGACATCGTGTGCACGTACCCTAATGCTCAATACACACGATGCGTATTACGTGCGGTTTTGCTTGCGGAAATCTCATGTACACGCTTCGCTTTTTTTCGGCACGTAAATTGACCTGCGATGTGTATTTTAAAATCCGCAGCATGTCAATTTATCTTGCGTTTCCGTTTGCAAATTGTATTTGCCTAGTTCTAAGGAAAAACGCACCAAAACCAGCAGCATGAAAATGCACCGATCAAAACTTAAAAACCGCATAAAAAAATATATGCAATTAGGTGTCGTTTTTGCCTGCGAATTTCCTGCGGTTTTGATGCGTATTTTCCGCATCAAAATATGCAATGTCTGTATAAAGCCTAAGTGGATGAGAGGAAACGAAAAACACGGCGCCACATAGTGCAGGTTACCCAAGTTGAAGTGGATAGATGAGAAGAGTGATGCTCACCTTAAACCGATGTAAAATAAGCGATGGAGAGATAAAGTGCTGCTGCTGCCAGGACTCAAGGCCGGTGATTCAAGATGAAAGACCGCAAAGATTATGCTGGGTGAGCTGGGAAAAAGAGTCTACGAGGGCGCTGCTGCACACGGATGAGACCGAAGAAACAAAACTTCGGAGTGATGATAATAAATGATTGATTGAATGATAAATAAATAAAATTTATTGGTAATGTGACTACGCGTTTCAATGCCGTACCGGCATCTTCATCAGGTCATGAAGGAAAGCACACAAATCACTGTTTAAATAGAATGTTAAAATTGGAAAAAACCCGCCAATGTGAACGAGGACAGGGCGTTCTAATGACGTCAGAGTTCAAAGGTTAAAACATGACGAAAAACAATGATAATGAGATACGAACATATGATAAACATAGTTGCAATGATAAAAATAGAAAGATAAAATACATAAACTGGGAAGCGATATGAGAACAATGAAGGTAATAACACGGAATGAATCGCAAACGGTGCCAAACCTGATGAATGGCTGTCCGTGAAATAAACAGATAAAAATAGATGCTAGTGTAAATGTATAGATATAAAACACACACGGATATGTGGTATGGGAATACCGTTTTTTTGGTGCAGAAAATGACGTTTGAAAGAAAGACAAATGGTCGGCAACAATTCTAAAACCCCACGAAACGAATAAAAGAGCTATAAACGTCAATGGATAGAACTTTGGGCAAAGTGAGCAAGCCAATACCGTAAAGTGTGTAATATGATCTGCAAACCTATGTACATAATGTAGTGTAATAACTAAATACGAAAAATTAAAAGGTAGGACCGAGTAGCAGATAGTGAGATTGATAATGAGGATAAAGGGTACAATATAAATAAAAAAATATATATATAATATATAAAAATATATAAAAGGTCCACATATTAGCACAATTATCAGGAGTGTCAGCGAGGTAGTAAGAACTATCCTTATATACTTTAAAGAACTAAGTCGGCAAAAGCCGGTAAAACATAATTAATGGCTAAACGAAAATGGAAGACTGTGAAGTCTCATGTATAAAATTAGAATGCAAAAACATGACTGTGAACATTACTAAGAGACTGAGAGTAACAATAATGTATATGAAGCTAGTGAACAAATATATATGGTGTGGTGTAGTAATACGCTATATAGCCGATTGTAAAGTCGGCAGCCGGTAAATGATGATTGGTAACAGAACGAAATAATATGGGAGAGAAAGTCAAAATAAGGGGGGGAGGGGGGGGTAACAAAAAGGCAAAATAATGAAATGTACGATAAGAAAGGACGGTAAGTGGTAATTAAAAGTAGGTACTATTAATACTAATAATGGCCAAAGGAAAGGCCATATGTCATGAATATATTCAATGTGAAACATAAACGTGCATATATCAGAAAATGAAGCCCACTAATAATATGAGAGAAACGATGAGAAATTTAAAATGAGCAAAGGTATGAAAAGAGAAACATTAATGATACATAACAAAAAATGGCACAGAATGTATTGAACCAACAATATATGGTCTCGGGTCGGAAACCATTACAGCAATGATATAATATAATGTAATGTAATATAATGTAATACAATTAACAAAAAGAATAAGAATATATTATATTAACAATTAAGGCATTTACTAATCAAGAGTGGACTCTGATACATCATTGAGGCCATCAGGTTGGAGAGTTTTCATTTTAAAAATCCAGTAATTTTCACGTTGTTTGAGTTTGCTGAATCGATTAGTAATGTTGAGCGGAATTTGCTCTATAGGTGTAATGAGCAAACTACTAAACTGACTATTGTGTGTAGTGGAGAAGTGTCGAGAGACACTATGTTTTAAAAAACCAGTATTTATGTTGAATCTATGATTATTAATCCTGGTCCGCAAACATTGCGTAGTACGGCCAATATATTGAAGATGACACGGACATTCCAACAAATATATAACGAAAGAGCTTCCACAGTTCAGAAAGCTATTGATATTAAAGGATTCTTTAGTTATTGTGGATGTGTAGGTGGAGGCTTTGTGAGTTATGTTGGTACAGCACATACATCGCTGTCGGCCATATTTGTAAGAACCTAAAATCCTAGGAAGCAAAGTGGAACAAGGTACCATGGGATTTTTTAGTTTGCTGGGTGCTAAAATAGTTTTAAGAGATTTTGATCGTCTATAGGTGATAGTAGGTCTATCAGGTAATTCTGTTTTTAAAAAAGGATCATTTCTCAAGATGTACCAATGTTTATCAAGAACCTCTCGGATTTTTTTGTTTCCACTGTTAAAAGTTGTAATAAAATTATTACTAAAATTCTGTTTATTTTTAATTGCTGTATCTGGCTTAATGCACGAAGCTTGTGATAATAGAGAAGCTTTGTGACGTGCCCCTTTGATAAGACTCAAAGGAAAATGCTTTTCCCTGAACCTTTTTTCTAATAGGTTACATTCCTCTGTGAAATCAGAGTCAGTTGTGCAATTTTTTCTCACTCTTCTAAACTGTCCAAAAGGAACATTTTTTATCCATGGGGGGTAATGGGCACTGTTGAAATTTAAGTAGCTATTTACATCAACAGATTTGAAGTGTGTCTTTGTTGTAAATTTATTAATTCTGGTATCAAATGAAATGGTCAGGTCTAAAAAGTCGATAGACAGAGTGGAAAAAGTGTGTGTGAAAGACAATCCTAAGCTATTCAAATTTAAATGCTCAATGAAAGATGAAGCCTCAGTCTCATTGCCCAACCAGATGAAGAGGAGGTCGTCAATGTAACGTTTATAAAATAAAATTTTGCTTTTAAAGGGGTGATCATGATAAATATACTGATCTTCAAACTGTCCCATATATAAATTAGCATAAGATGGTGCGAACCTTGAGCCCATGGCGCATCCTTTGATTTGGTTATAAAATTTATTATCAAAAGTGAAAGAATTGTGATTTAAAATAAAGTCAACACATTTAATTAAAAATTCAGTTTGATTCTCTGGCATACAGGTTTTGGTAGATAATGCAGAACTAATGACCTTAAGACCTTTGGAGTGGGGAATATTACTATAAAGGGCAGTTACGTCAGCTGTAAGGAAATTGATGGGGTACATAGAATTGGTGACATTTAATGCGTGGAGTTCTCTAATCACTTGGGTAGAGTCCCTAAGATATGACGGAAGGCTAACTACTAAAGGTTGAAGGTGAGTGTCAATGAAATGTGAAAGGTTACTGGTTAGGGACCCAATCCCCGATATGATCGGACGACCAGGGGGATTTGTGATGGATTTGTGCACCTTGGGGAGATGGTATAAAAAGGGTATGTTTGGGAAGGGCACATTAAGAAAGCCTCTTTCCTTTTTAGTGATGACCCCTTCATGGAAAGCTGTATCTATAAGAAGAGCGTATTTGGGTATATGAATGGGTAACGGGTTTGTAGCTAATTTAACATAGAAACTGCTATCGTCCAAAATTCTATAGGATTCATCCAAGTATTTGTCCTTATCCATGATAACAATCCCACCGCCCTTGTCAGCAGAACGGATCACAATGGTACTATTTTTGGCTAATGATTTCAGGGCAATTCTCTCCTGGTAAGTGAGATTATAAGGAGTATTGATGGGTTTGTCAAGGGATCTAAGTTCATTGCCTACTAGAACAGAAAAGGTTTCTATAAAGGAACCTTGGTGGTGCAGAGGGTAGAAGTTTGATTTAGGTTTCAAATTAGTGGCAATAATTACTTGAGGAATAGTTGCAGTGGAGGGTTCAGGAATCGCAGTTGGTACTGGAGCGGTAGGGGCCATTTTTGACATAGAGAAATGCCTAGTTAGGGTGAGTTTACGGATGAAACGATTAAGGTCCATGAAGAGATCAAAAGTATTGGGTGGGGAAACAGGGCAAAAAGAGTGACCTTTGTTAAGAAGACTAATCTCATGTGTATTAAATTCATAAGAGGATAAGTTGAAAAGTTTGATTTTTAATAGTTGGTCCGATGTTTCTTTAGATTGGTTGGTGAGGTTCTTTTTGTTGGCATTTCGTTTACGGCCTCCTCTTCTTCCTCTATATCTAATTTTCTTTTTGTTGATATTTTTTGAACCAAGGGAAAAAAATGTGTGATTGTTTGGATTTTCGGACTTATGAGGTAAGTGATGAGGTGGTCGTTGCTGTTGATAGTCGGCGTGACAGGTGGCATTGTGAGTTGGGAAGGAAGTCCTAAAAAAGAAGTGGTAGTGTCCAAAAAGGATACAGGCGCTAAGGATAAAGCTTCAGATGCAACACAAAATGCATCATTGGGCAATGATGCAGAAGCGACATTCTCTGTACAAGTAGGTAGAGACATTTCAAAAAGGCTAGCAGAGGTGTTATGAATGGACAACTGTAAGAGGGAAGGGGATATGCCATGGTCAGAAGATGAAATAGACTCATTGGGAGATAGAGATATTGAAATGGGGTTGGAGGAATTTTCAATAGTGGATTGGAATTGTAGTAGACGAACTTCCAATTCCGAAGCCTTAAAAGCATTGATAGGTACTTTAGTAAGGTAATTGGTGGGTGGTGCCGAGATGGTATTAATAGAGACATTGGTAGGCTTGGGTACAGTGGAAACGGTAGTAGAGACTGGTGCTGAAACCATAGTGCCTAGAGTGAAGTTACCTCGCTGCGGCTTTGATCTCCTCGTGTGAACAACGTCCTAGCAGTTTCTTCTTCACACTGGCTGCCACTACATTCGTTTAGAAGCAAGATTCATCTCATTTATTTCTTTGAAGACTCTCCATCCCTTTGGCAACTGTCTTTCATCTGGACCTTTGGATTGTTGTGCCATTTTATACTTTACCCTTCTTCAACATGACTGATTTTATCAACGACAGGAGGCACTTCCGCGAGCAATGGATTCTGCAATCTCTAGGGATCATGGACAACATGGATCCAGCAGACGTGGTGAGTAATGACTTTACTCCCGAACTCACGAAGATTATGACTGATTCTTTCTTAACCCCTTAAGGACGCAGCCTAGTTTGGGCCTTAAGGCTCAGAGCCCATTTTTCAAATCTGACATATTTCACTTTATGTGGTAATAACGTCGGAATGCTTAAACCTATCCAAGCGATTTTGAGATTGTTTTCTCGTGACACTTTGGGCTTCATGTTCGTGGTAAAATTTGGTCAATATATTCAGTCTTTATTTGTGAAAAATTGCAAAATGTAGAGAAAATTTACAAAAAATAGCATTTTTCAGAATTTAAATGCATCTGCTTGAAAAACAGACAGTTATACCACCCAAAATAGTTACTAGTTCACATTTCCCATATGTCTACTTTAGATTGGCATCGTTTTTTGAACATTATTTTATTTTTCTTGGACGTTACAAGGCTTAGAACATAAACAGCAATTTCTCATATTCTTAAGAAAATTTCAAAAGCCTTTTTTTGAAGGTACCAGTTCAGTTCTGAAGTCTATTTGAGGGGCCTATGTATCAGAAACCCCCATAAAACACCCCATTTTAAAAACTAGACCCCTCAAAGTATTCAAAACAGCATATAGAAAGTTTTTTAACCCTTCAGGCATTTCACAGTAATTAAAGCAAAGTGGAAATGAAATTTGCAAATTTCATTTTTTCTGCTGAATTTCAATTTTATAAAAAAATAATTCTGTAACAGAGAAGGTTTTACCAGAGAAATACTACTAAATATGTATTCTCCAGATTCTGCAGTTTTTAGAAATGTCCCACATGTGGCTCTACTGCGCTCGTGGACTAAAACACAAGCCCCAGAAGCAAAGAAGCACCTAGTACATTTTGAGGCCTCTTTTTTATTAGAATATATTTTAGGCAGCATGCCAGGTTTGAAGAGGCGTTGAGGTATCAAAACAATGAAAACCCACCAGAAGTGACCCCATTTTGGAAATTACACCCCTCAAGGAATTCATTTATGGTTTTTGTTATCATTTTGACCGCACAGTTTTTTCACAGCACCTATTTGAATTGGGCTGTGAAATGAAAAAAATGATATTTTTTCCAATAAGATGTCATTTTTTATCAAAATTTCTTATTTTCACAAGGAACAACATACCCCATTTTGTTGCCCAATTTGTTCTTAGTGCGGCAATACCCCATTTGTGGTGATAAACTGCCGTTTGGGCCCATTGGAGGGCTCAGAAGGAAAGGAGCGCTATGTGTTTGTTGGAGTCCAGATTTTGCTGGATTGGTTTTCGGGTGCCATGTTGCATTTGCAGAGCCCCAGAGGTATCAAAGCAATGGAAACTTACCAGAAGTGACCCCATTTTGGAAACTACACCCCTCAAGGAATTCATTTATGGTTTTTGTTATCATTTTGACAGCACAGTTTTTTCACAGCACCTATTTGAATTGGGCTGTGAAATGAAAAAAATGATATTTTTTCCAATAAGATGTAATTTTTGATCAAAATTTCTTGTTTTCACAAGGAACAACATACCCCATTTTGTTGCCCAATTTGTCCTTAGTGCGGCAATACCCCATTTGTGGTGATAAACTGCCCTTTGGGCCCATGGGAGGGCTCAGAAGGAAAGGACCACCATTTGGCCTACTGGAGCTTTTCTGGTGCTAAGTCATGTATGCAGAAGCCCCTGAGGTACCAGTACAGTTGAAACCCCTGAGAAGTGACCCCATTTTAAAAACTACACCCCTTAAGACATTCATCTAGAGGTGTAGTGAGCATTTTGACCCCACAGGTACTGTGTAAAAGATAATGCGCAGCAGATGGTGCAGTGTGAGATTTGCAATTTTATATATATATATATGCCATTTCAGTGTCCAATATATTGTGCCCAGCATGCGCCACCGGAGATATACACCCCTTAAATTGTAATGTGGGTTCTCCTGGGTACGGCAATACCCTACATGTGGCTGTTAACAGCTGCCTGGGCATACGGCAGGGCTCAGAAGGGAAAGATGAGGGGGGTAAGCTGTGCGGAGTGCATCAGGGTAAATTAAAAATCAAGGGATGTATGATACATTTTAACACAATCTTTTATACAGAGCCCTGGTTTTTCGGGACACGTGTCACATTGGTATATTGTGTTCTTCCTTATCCCCCTCTTATAGCAGACTCTGCACCTCTTTTGACTCTTTCCCTTTCCACCGGTTTGGGGAACTTCTCCTGGAAAGTGTTGCCCTGGTACGATGCGTGTGGCCTTGCTTCCAGAAGTACTGGGTGCCCCCCCCCTTCCTGGTCCCTAAAGATTAGATCTTGAAATTCCAGGAAAGTTCCCCTCTGTCCTGCACATCGACGTAGCACGTACGCATTGTACAAAGCCATCTGTATGATGTGCCCGGCCAGCTTCTTATACCACACCGCATGGCGCTGTAGGGCTTCAGGACTTGATTTGACAAGTCCATCCCTCCCATGTACCTATTATAGTCCAGGATGCAGTCTGGTTTGGGGGTGGCCTTTCCTTTATATATCCTAAATCTGTAGGTATACCCTGATGCACTCTCGCACAGCTTATACATCTTCACGCCATACCTTGCCCTCTTACCCGGCAGGTACTGGCGGAATTGAACCCTCCCTTTAAAATTTACCAGGGACTCATCAATAGAAATACACTTCTCGGGGGTGTATGCTTGGGAAAACCGGGCACTGAAACGGTCTAATAGGGGTCTCCGTTTATACAAACGTTCAAAACTGGGGTCATCTCGGTGTGGGCACGGCTCATTATCAGTATAATGTAAAAAAGGGGGGGAGATACACAATATATAATATATCGCAACTGATACAGCAATGCACTAGTCAGTATGTCAAACAGTCAGGGCGGAAATGATAAGAGCATGTAAAAAGAGGAAACAAAATTGAGAAGTAGAAAGAGGGAATGGAGAGAGGGGAACAAAAAGACAGGGAAAGGTAAAGGTGTGGTCGGCCAGAGATCTAGGGAAAAAATTATTAGCAAATTGTCAAATTGTCAAAAGGCGGTGATCATGGCACCAGGTAGGTGAGAGTAGGCGTAATTGATCCAGGGCAGCCAAAGCAACTCGAATCTGGCAATCCTATCCAATAAAATACTTGTGAGTTTTTCGTTTACAAATATTTGGTCCATTCTGGTTTTGACACCTGCAAAAATTACAGACTGCTTTTTCCAGGAGTGGGCAATAGTCATTTTGGCAGCCAATAGGATGTAAGAGAACAATTGAAATTGTGCATGCGTTAGTTCAGAGGGTTTGAGGTGGAGGAGAGCTAACTTAGGGTCTTTATGTAAAATTATACCAAACAGACTCTGAGCGAGACCAAAGACTCTGCTCCAGAATCTAACGAGTTTAGGACAGGACCACCATATATGGAGCATGTCACCAGGCGTGGGGCATCCCCTAAAGCATGAAGCAGGGTAAGAGGGAAATGCATGTGCAATTCGGCTGGGGACCAAGTACCACCGCATCATGACTTTATATGCGGATTCTAAGATATTCGTATTGATAGAGCAATGTGAAACTGTGCTCCAGATACTACGCCACTCAGACCGTTCCAGCGTTATCCCCAAGTCCCGGTGCCATCGGTCCACATATGTATGAGGGGTAGGGGATGGATTGTTGAGGAGCCATTTGTATAAGAGGGATATAATCCCTCTCGAGGTTGGGCAGACGCTGCAGATTCTCTCGAACTGTGAGCAAGAGTCAGATGTATCCCTGTTGTTAAGAAGAGAGGTAATCCAGTTCTTAAGTTGTAGATATCTGAATATCTCGCCACTGGGGATCTGCTTAGAGGTCTGGAGTTCACAGAACGAGAGAATCCGAGAGTGAGTGGGCGTGAGGAGTTGGTGAACTCTAAGTATGTCATTCGACCACCACCATTTAAAGGCATAATAGTGGTCTGCGCCAGGAGAGAACAAGGGGTTGTGCCATATAGAAATAAGGGGAAGATGTGGAGAAATCAATCTACTGGAATATTTGATAGAGTCCCAGACCGTTAAAATGTGTGTAAGAGAAGGGGAGAGATGGGTAGGGCGTAGGGATGGGGGTATCCAGGGCAGAGATTGTATCGGGGTGGGCGACACCTCCGGAACATCCAGGTACACCCATAGAGGCATATTTACCGAAACGTGTAAGTTAGGCAAGGATGCTATCATGGCTGCTTGATAATATTTAGAGATATTAGGAACACCCAATCCCCCGTCTGTTTTCAGCGAGCAGAGAGTGGACCTGGATATTCTAGGACGTGCGCCACGCCAGATAAACGAGGATATACGGTTCTGAAGGAGACGTAATATGTGCGGTGGGATTTTTATCGGCAGGGTTTGAAATAGGTAAAGAAGCCTGGGAAGGATGGTCATTTTAACCGCAGAAATCCGTCCAACCCAAGAGAGATAAGTGTGTTGCCATGATGTCAGAGAAGAGGTGAGGGAGCGTATCAGAGAGGGATAATTGGCAGAATATAGCTGAGCATATGAGGGGGTCAGGTGAATACCCAGATAATTTAATGAGTGTCTGGCCCATTGAAAAGGAAAATGGCTACGTATGGAGTGCAGGACTTGTTGGGAGAGATTAATATTTAATGCGATTGATTTTGTAGAGTTAATTGCTAGTCCAGAAATTGAGGCAAAATCGGATAAAGTTTTCATTAGGTTGGGAAGGGAAACAGTAGGTTGGGAGATCATTAGTAGCATGTCATCAGCAAAAAGGGACATTTTATGTTGCATGCCCGCCACTTCCAACCCTTTGATGTTCTGATTTTGGCGTATCATCATAGCCAAGGGCTCAAGAGCCAAAATAAATAGAATGGGAGATAGCGGACATCCCTGTCTAGTGCCCCGTTCAATAGGAAAAGGAGCAGACTGATAACCAGCATAGCAAACTTTGGCTGTAGGGTTGGAATAGAGGGCATGCACCCAGGACATAAAATGGCGCTGGAAGCCCCACTTCCCCAAGGCAAAATCCATGTACGACCAGGATATTGTGTCGAAGGCTTTTTGAATATCGAGCGAGAGAAGCATTGAGGCCACATTTCTCCTACGAGCTACATGAATCAGAGATATAACTCTCTTGGTACAATCACTTGTCTGTCTGCCTGGGACAAAGCCAGCCTGGTCCCCATGGATAATAACGTCAAGGAAGCAGTTAATCCTAGCCGCCATAATCTTGGCCAGGATTTTAATATCTGCGTTCAAGAGTGATATTGGTCTGTAGTTGGTAATTTGGAGAGAGTCTTTTTGTGGTTTGGGGATCATAGCGATATGAGCATGAAGGGTTGATGGGAGAGGGGTTGTACCAGTTCTGAGGGCATTAAAGAGTTGAGTTAAATACGGGACCAGTAGTGGGGAGAGTTTTTTATAATATAAAGGAGAAAAACCGTCAGGACCAGGTGATTTGGAGGGTTTCAACTCCTTGATAGCCGCCTGAACCTCTGCTTCGGATATCTCAGCCTCCAAAGCTTCAAGGTTGGAAGGAGTGATATCCGGAAAAGTCAGGTCTGCAAATAAGCCTTCAGCCCTCAAGGAGTCAAATAATGGGGGGGAGGAGTATAAGTTGGAGAGGAAATTTTGAAATAGGGAAGTGATTTTATTGGGGTCCGCTGTAACATTACCTGTGGAAGTTCGTAATCTAATAGGCTCCCTTGGCGACACAGGGACCCTCAATTGACGGGCCAGGAGTTTACCCGGTTTATTACTTTGCGAGTAATATCGCTGTTTGGACCATCTGAGTTTGCGTTCTACCTGCTCCGTCAATAGAAGGTCCAGTTCCAACCTAGTAGCATCTACCGAGGTTTTATTAGCGATCGAGGGGTTCTGTTTCCAAGTATGTTCCTTTTGTTCTAACACTCGGTATAGCTCCGCGATTTTTCGTTCTCTATTTTTCTTTTTAAATGAGCCTAGTCGAATGAGGGCCCCCCGTAATGTGGCTTTATGAGCTTCCCACAATATAATCGGGGAGGATGTGGAACCCACATTCAGGTCAAAATAGTCCTTTACCGCCGCTTCCACTTGCGCGAAAGTGTCTTTAGAGGACAAAAGGGAGTCATTCAGACGCCAGTTAAAGGAGAGCCCCCGTGGGACTAGGGAAGAAAAGGAAACTTCCACTGGGTTATGATCAGACCAAGGTGTGCTTAATATCTTAGCTGAGGAGCATAGTGGTAGAGATCTTTGAGATGTAAATATGTGGTCAATACGGCTAAACGAGGAATGAGGGCAGGAATAGAAAGTAAAGTCTTTTGTGGTGGGGTGGAGTTCACGCCAGAGGTCCTGAAGGTCGTGTAGGTGCAACATATCCCTGAACTCAGAGGAAGATGTGTGGGATGTGGATGGATTGGGGTCGGGGATTTATCCACTGAAGGATTGATTACCAGATTCGAGTCACCCATGACCACCAGAAGACCCCGTCGGTTAGCGTCGACCAGCTTAAATAGGTGGGAAAAAAAACCTGTTTGAAAGTCATTAGGACCATAATAACCTACTAGGGTCACTTCTACATCAAATAGTGTGCCAACTAAAATCACATAGCGTCCAGTGGGATCAATAATTTCTGTGTTGCAAATAAAAGGGAGATTCTTTCTGAAGGCAATAACTACTCCTCGCCGTTTTTCGTGAGCGTATGCGCCATAAAAAACGGGGAAGTGCGCGCTTAGATATTGTGGTTTAGACGTGGCAGAAAATCTAGTTTCCTGGAGGCAAACTATATCGGCATGGCTAGCTTTGTAGAAATGAAAAGCCTTCGAGCGTTTGTGTGGGGAGTTGAAACCCTGGACATTGTGAGAGATTATTTTTAAAGCAGGAGGGGCCATGAGAGTGGTTTAATGATCTGACGAAGAGATCTGACCGACACGGGGAGAAGGAGAGAGGGGAAGGTAAGAGAGGGGAGGGAGAGACAGACTAAATAAAAAGGGATATAGAAAGAACTATGCACATAGACATCGAGAAGTGGAAAATGCCCAAAACACGGCATAGAGAAGTGGAAAGCAGTACGGGTAATACTACTTGTAGAACCAGGGGGTCGCCAGCACCTGGGCACAAAGGTGTGGTAACAACATTTTGTTAGGGTGAACTCAAAAATGTAGCAGAGGTAAGGTAAGGGGAATAAAACGTAAGTATATTAACAGCAAGTGTAAAGCAGAGTTAACCGATCCCACACAGAATGGAACAGCGGCAGGCTTGGTGTGTCCCATTACTTGTATACATAAACAAAGACAGTGTTGTGGAGCGGCAAATTAAGGCACAGTGTATGAAACAACATCTCGAGCCGGGAAACAGCACGCCCGACACCCGCCACCCCCAATGAGAGGCAGGGGGCACCCGGCAGGCCGGTCCACGGCCCGAGATAAGTGTGCCGCAACATCCAGCTGCAATACAAAATAGGAGGCAGTTGGAATGTATGTCCAGCAGGCCATGCATGCAGTGCCGCCATGAGGTAAGGCAAAACATGCATAGCAGGCCAGACCAAAAATCCATAAATGTGTAAGTGGAAAATGAGTGCGGGCAATGCCAGAAATACTTTGTATGTAGGGAACAGCATAGAAATCAAACACAACAGGACAAAACGTCTAATGAGTTTAACTGCCCGTTGCAGAGATCAGTCTCCATCATAGACAGACCATTGCAAATGAGGCAGAGTAACAATCCAAGGTTATTGGAAACAAAAAGGTGGACGGTCAGACCACTACACAGGAGGATTCCAAGCAAAAAAGTACTCATCCATCAGGCGGGGTCGTCACGAACATCGGGTATGGCACCAGATCTCCCAGGTGGTCTGCGTGGAGGAACTTTCTCCCAGATGGGGCGAAGAGTAGGTCTGTCGCGGCGCACCTGAGACAGTTGACTCGGTCTGTCAGCCTCCACAGGTAAAAGTTGCAGGGTGGCCAAAAGTTGCTTGAGATCGTCGGCTGAGTTGGCGGAGTAGAGCTTATTATCCACAGAAAATTGGAGCTTGAAAGGGTATCCCCAGCGGTATCTAATCTGACGATGTTGTAAGACGGCCAGCAGGGGTTTCATGTTCCGCCGCTTTTGGATGGTGATCGGGGAAAGATCGGCGAAGATTTGGTATTCGTGACCCTGAAACAGCAGGGATGAAGCAGCTCTGGCTTTTTGAGACAGGGTTTCTTTAGTAGCATAATAGGTAAGTTTCACCACTATATCCCGTGGCCTACCATCTTGACGTTTGGGGCCGAGCGATCTGTGGACCCGATCCATCTCCAATCTGTCTATAGGGAGGCCTGGCGCCAATTCCTGGAACAGGGCAGTAACCGAGGAGTTAAGATCTTCGTAGGTTTCAGGTAAACCTCTAATTCGGAGGTTTCCCCGCCGCGCACGGTTTTCAAAATCCTCTAGTCGGAGCATAGTGGAATCCAAATCTGCCCTCAGGGAATCGAATTCAGCATCGTGTGCGTTTAAGACTTCTATGGTGTCATCCATTTTAGTCTCCAGGACATTTGTCCGGGCTCCCAGCTCCCGTATCTCCCGAGTAAGATCCCTGGACAGCTTAGAAGCTGTAAGTTGTAGTTCCTGCTGTAGAAGCTGCTTAAATTTTAGAAGCAGGGATGCATCTCTGGTAGTGAATTGTGGATCGGGTTGCTGGGACCCGTCCTCTTGCGAGTCGGCAATGAGCTCGGGTGAGGCCCGTATCTCCTCCTCGGAGCCTGTCGACATGGCGGGAGAAGTTGCGCTCTCAGGCGTGGGGGCAGGGACGGAGGACTCCGGCGGTTTTAAGTCCTTTCGCCCCACTAAATTCTTCCGGACCATGAACAAACTGAGCAGGGGGTCGTCTGGGGGAGAAAGTGGGGTGTGATAGCGAGATAGTTCACCTCAAAAGTTAGCGTCTGATAGCTGTTGTGCCCAGGAGTCGCGGAGCTACCTCAGCATGCGGCCATCTTGGTTAGCAGCTCGCGAGCGCCCCCGGGATTTTTACTTTTAATACTTTTAAAACTTTTATTTTCTTATTTTTACCCAACTTTTTTAAACTTTTTTTTACTTTATTACTTTGTCCCACTAGTGGACTTGAGGGCAGGAGGCCCTGATCGCTATTCTAATACACTGCACTACATGCGTAGTGCAGTGTATTAGAACTGTCAGCTACTCACTGACAGCAAGCATAGTGGGTCCTGACGTTGTCAGGACCCACTAGGCTTCCGTCTATGGCATAGCCGGACGCCATTGTTTGGTGTCCGGTTGCCATAGTCACCATCGCCGGCCGCTATCGTGTAGCAGGCCGGCGATGGCGGATTAACCCCTAAGAAGCCGCGATCGCTATTGAACACGGCTTCTGAGGGGTTAATCGGCGGGGAAGCTCCGCGATCGGTCCCGGCACATTGAGCAGTGATAGTCTGCTGTCGGAAACAGCAGCTATCACAGCTCATGAACGCGCCCCGCGCGAACGGCGCCGTGTTTACTCCATGACATACTATTATGTCATGGAGCGCGAACGATGCACTTACCATGACATAATAGTATGTCCTGGAGCGTTAAGGGGTTAATATTGGAAAATTGTCTCAAGGATGAGGCTAAACAGAATATAGACTGCCTGTTTCTACGAACTTACATCTCAGAAAATATCACCCCTAGGGGTCTGAGAATTGAGTTGAGCAACCCTTATCCTACTGATGCCACCTTCAGTACGATTTGGAACAAGGTTTTGGATGACTGTCACTCAGGCATCCTTGATGTCCTTCTCAAAAAAAGGACAGCCATCAGTGATACACTTAAATCAGAGGTCAATACAACCAAGGGGAATCTTCTCAAATTCTCCGATCATCCCGATTTTTTACAAATAGAAACATCCATTAACAAACGTCTGAATATTTATGAAAAAGATTTAATTTTCAAAAAAACGAACAAATTCAAAAGAGACCGCCGTGATTATGAAAATTCCTCTAGTTCAAGCATTGAAATTTTTGACAACTGTATTAATAATACGGTAAACTCCCGTCGGGAGGGCTCACATCTCCCATCAAGAGCGGTTCCTAACAAATATCCCCATACCAACGGTTCTTTTGGGGGTGAACTACGCAGTTATTCACCCCGCAACAGAATTTTTAAGAACAGCCTTAGGAACAATAATCTTTCAAAACCTATTATAGATTCTGCTCACCAGTTTGAATCACCAATAGTTAAACGCACTATGGTTTCAGCACCAGTCTCTACTACCGTTTCCACTGTACCCAAGCCTACCAATGTCTCTATTAATACCATCTCGGCACCACCCACCAATTACCTTACTAAAGTACCTATCAATGCTTTTAAGGCTTCGGAATTGGAAGTTCGTCTACTACAATTCCAATCCACTATTGAAAATTCCTCCAACCCCATTTCAATATCTCTATCTCCCAATGAGTCTATTTCATCTTCTGACCATGGCATATCCCCTTCCCTCTTACAGTTGTCCATTCATAACACCTCTGCTAGCCTTTTTGAAATGTCTCTACCTACTTGTACAGAGAATGTCGCTTCTGCATCATTGCCCAATGATGCATTTTGTGTTGCATCTGAAGCTTTATCCTTAGCGCCTGTATCCTTTTTGGACACTACCACTTCTTTTTTAGGACTTCCTTCCCAACTCACAATGCCACCTGTCACGCCGACTATCAACAGCAACGACCACCTCATCACTTACCTCATAAGTCCGAAAATCCAAACAATCACACATTTTTTTCCCTTGGTTCAAAAAATATCAACAAAAAGAAAATTAGATATAGAGGAAGAAGAGGAGGCCGTAAACGAAATGCCAACAAAAAGAACCTCACCAACCAATCTAAAGAAACATCGGACCAACTATTAAAAATCAAACTTTTCAACTTATCCTCTTATGAATTTAATACACATGAGATTAGTCTTCTTAACAAAGGTCTCTCTTTTTGCCCTGTTTCCCCACCCAATACTTTTGATCTCTTCATGGACCTTAATCGTTTCATCCGTAAACTCACCCTAACTAGGCATTTCTCTATGTCAAAAATGGCCCCTACCGCTCCAGTACCAACTGCGATTCCTGAACCCTCCACTGCAACTATTCCTCAAGTAATTATTGCCACTAATTTGAAACCTAAATCAAACTTCTACCCTCTGCACCACCAAGGTTCCTTTATAGAAACCTTTTCTGTTCTAGTAGGCAATGAACTTAGATCCCTTGACAAACCCATCAATACTCCTTATAATCTCACTTACCAGGAGAGAATTGCCCTGAAATCATTAGCCAAAAATAGTACCATTGTGATCCGTTCTGCTGACAAGGGCGGTGGGATTGTTATCATGGATAAGGACAAATACTTGGATGAATCCTATAGAATTTTGGACGATAGCAGTTTCTATGTTAAATTAGCTACAAACCCGTTACCCATTCATATACCCAAATACGCTCTTCTTATAGATACAGCTTTCCATGAAGGGGTCATCACTAAAAAGGAAAGAGGCTTTCTTAATGTGCCCTTCCCAAACATACCCTTTTTATACCATCTCCCCAAGGTGCACAAATCCATCACAAATCCCCCTGGTCGTCCGATCATATCGGGGATTGGGTCCCTAACCAGTAACCTTTCACATTTCATTGACACTCACCTTCAACCTTTAGTAGTTAGCCTTCCGTCATATCTTAGGGACTCTACCCAAGTGATTAGAGAACTCCACTCATTAAATGTCACCAATTCTATGTACCCCATCAATTTCCTTACAGCTGACGTAACTGCCCTTTATAGTAATATTCCCCCCTCCAAAGGTCTTAAGGTCATTAGTTCTGCATTATCTACCAAAACCTGTATGCCAGAGAATCAAACTGAATTTTTAATTAAATGTGTTGACTTTATTTTAAATCACAATTCTTTCACTTTTGATAATAAATTTTATAACCAAATCAAAGGATGCGCCATGGGCTCAAGGTTCGCACCATCTTATGCTAATTTATATATGGGACAGTTTGAAGATCAGTATATTTATCATGATCACCCCTTTAAAAGCAAAATTTTATTTTATAAACGTTACATTGACGACCTACTCTTCATCTGGTTGGGCAATGAGACTGAGGCTTCATCTTTCATTGAGCATTTAAATTTGAATAGCTTAGGATTGTCTTTCACACACACTTTTTCCACTCTGTCTATCGACTTTTTAGACCTGACCATTTCATTTGATACCAGAATTAATAAATTTACAACAAAGACACACTTCAAATCTGTTGATGTAAATAGCTACTTAAATTTCAACAGTGCCCATTACCCCCCATGGATAAAAAATGTTCCTTTTGGACAGTTTAGAAGAGTGAGAAAAAATTGCACAACTGACTCTGATTTCACAGAGGAATGTAACCTATTAGAAAAAAGGTTCAGGGAAAAGCATTTGCCTTTGAGTCTTATCAAAGGGGCACGTCACAAAGCTTCTCTATTATCACAAGCTTCGTGCATTAAGCCAGATACAGCAATTAAAAATAAACAGAATTTTAGTAATAATTTTATTACAACTTTTAACAGTGGAAACAAAAAAATCCGAGAGGTTCTTGATAAACATTGGTACATCTTGAGAAATGATCCTTTTTTAAAAACAGAATTACCTGATAGACCTACTATCACCTATAGACGATCAAAATCTCTTAAAAATATTTTAGCACCCAGCAAACTAAAAAATCCCATGGTACCTTGTTCCACTTTGCTTCCTAGGATTTTAGGTTCTTACAAATATGGCCGACAGCGATGTATGTGCTGTACCAACATAACTCACAAAGCCTCCACCTACACATCCACAATAACTAAAGAATCCTTTAATATCAATAGCTTTCTGAACTGTGGAAGCTCTTTCGTTATATATTTGTTGGAATGTCCGTGTCATCTTCAATATATTGGCCGTACTACGCAATGTTTGCGGACCAGGATTAATAATCATAGATTCAACATAAATACTGTTTTTTTAAAACATAGTGTCTCTCGACACTTCTCCACTACACACAATAGTCAGTTTAGTAGTTTGCTCATTACACCTATAGAGCAGATTCCACTCAATATCACTAATCGATTCAGCAAACTCAAACAACGTGAAAATTACTGGATTTTTAAAATGAAAACTCTCCAACCTGATGGCCTCAATGATGTATCAGAGTCCACTCTTGATTAGTAAATGCCTTAATTGTTAATATAATATATTCTTATTCTTTTTGTTAATTGTATTACATTATATTACATTACATTATATTATATCATTGCTGTAATGGTTTCCGACCCGAGACCATATATTGTTGGTTCAATACATTCTGTGCCATTTTTTGTTATGTATCATTAATGTTTCTCTTTTCATATCTTTGCTCATTTTAAATTTCTCATCGTTTCTCTCATATTATTAGTGGACTTCGTTTTCTGATATATGCACGTTTATGTTTCACATTGAATATATTCATGACATATGGCCTTTCCTTTGGCCATTATTAGTATTAATAGTACCTACTTTTAATTACCACTTACCGTCCTTTCTTATCGTACATTTCATTATTTTGCCTTTTTGTTACCCCCCCCTCCCCCCCTTATTTTGACTTTCTCTCCCATATTATTTCGTTCTGTTACCAATCATCATTTACCGGCTGCCGACTTTACAATCGGCTATATAGCGTATTACTACACCACACCATATATATTTGTTCACTAGCTTCATATACATTATTGTTACTCTCAGTCTCTTAGTAATGTTCACAGTCATGTTTTTGCATTCTAATTTTATACATGAGACTTCACAGTCTTCCATTTTCGTTTAGCCATTAATTATGTTTTACCGGCTTTTGCCGACTTAGTTCTTTAAAGTATATAAGGATAGTTCTTACTACCTCGCTGACACTCCTGATAATTGTGCTAATATGTGGACCTTTTATATATTTTTATATATTATATATATATTTTTTTATTTATATTGTACCCTTTATCCTCATTATCAATCTCACTATCTGCTACTCGGTCCTACCTTTTAATTTTTCGTATTTAGTTATTACACTACATTATGTACATAGGTTTGCAGATCATATTACACACTTTACGGTATTGGCTTGCTCACTTTGCCCAAAGTTCTATCCATTGACGTTTATAGCTCTTTTATTCGTTTCGTGGGGTTTTAGAATTGTTGCCGACCATTTGTCTTTCTTTCAAACGTCATTTTCTGCACCAAAAAAACGGTATTCCCATACCACATATCCGTGTGTGTTTTATATCTATACATTTACACTAGCATCTATTTTTATCTGTTTATTTCACGGACAGCCATTCATCAGGTTTGGCACCGTTTGCGATTCATTCCGTGTTATTACCTTCATTGTTCTCATATCGCTTCCCAGTTTATGTATTTTATCTTTCTATTTTTATCATTGCAACTATGTTTATCATATGTTCGTATCTCATTATCATTGTTTTTCGTCATGTTTTAACCTTTGAACTCTGACGTCATTAGAACGCCCTGTCCTCGTTCACATTGGCGGGTTTTTTCCAATTTTAACATTCTATTTAAACAGTGATTTGTGTGCTTTCCTTCATGACCTGATGAAGATGCCGGTACGGCATTGAAACGCGTAGTCACATTACCAATAAATTTTATTTATTTATCATTCAATCAATCATTTATTATCATCACTCCGAAGTTTTGTTTCTTCGGTCTCATCCGTGTGCAGCAGCGCCCTCGTAGACTCTTTTTCCCAGCTCACCCAGCATAAAGCCTAAGTGGGAGATTCTTGTTCACCATTGAGTGATATGTAACACCCTCATCCTTTATGATCTGCAGCAGCTGAGATTTGTATTATGAGGTTCTGCAGCAGCTGAGATGCGTATTATGAGGTTCTGCAGCAGCTGAGATTTGTATTATGAGGCTCTGCCGCAGCTGAGATGTATATTATGAGGCTCTGCAGCAGCTGAGATGTGTATTATGAGGTTCTGCAGCAGCTGAGATGTGTATTATGAGGTTCTGCAGCAGCTGAGATGTGTATTATCAGGTTCTGCAGCAGCTGAGATGTGTATTATGATGTTCTGCAGCAGCTGAGATGTGTATTATGAGGTTCTACAGCAGCTGAGATGTATATTATGAGGCTCTGCAGCAGCTGATGTGTATTATGAGGTTCTACAGCAGCTGAGATGTGTATTATGAGGTTCTGCAGCAGCTGAGATGTGTATTATGAGGTTCTGCAGCAGCTGAGATGTGTATTATGATGTTCTGCCGCAGCTGAGATGTGTATTATGAGGCTCTGCAGCAGCTGAGGTGTATTATGAGGTTCTGCAGCAGCTGAGATGTGTATTATGAGGTTCTGCAGCAGCTGAGATGTGTATTATGAGGTTCTGCAGCAGCTGAGATGTGTATTATGATGTTCTGCAGCAGCTGAGATGTGTATTATGAGGTTCTGCAGCAGCTGAGATGTGTATTATGAGGTTCTGGAGCAGCTGAGATGTGTATTATGATGTTCTACAGCAGCTGAGATGTGTATTATGAGGTTCTGCAGCAGCTGAGATGTGTATAATGAGGTTCTGCAGCAGCTGATGCCAGGATGGACACGACTGCATTGTAAAACCATTTTAATTGGCGGTAAAACGTGCTTGATTTTTGACCGTGCGCGCAGTACCGCAACATATGAAGCCCAGATAACAATCAGGATTGATTACAATTATTTCTTATAGAAAAGTGTAACATTCACTTTCCTCGTTCGGCGTTCTTTTCGGGGAATCTGTCAAGGTTTCCACCCATTTTGGGGGCAAAAATAGCGCAGCATGCGGCGTTCTTTCTTTTCCGTCACAATGGCGTAAACCTCAACAGAAGCCAGATTGACCCCATTGTAATTCAGTGGGGTTTATAGGTCGCAATTTTGATCTGTCGTACGATGGAAACATTACAGCGCCATTATAAACAGAAACCATTACGCCAGTGTGTGAACATCGCCTTATATTCAAATATGTTATATAGTTACATAGTTAGTACGGCTGAAAAAAGACACATGTCCATCAAGTTCAACCAAGGGAAGGGAAAAGGGAAGGAAAAATTTCTACACATAGCAGCTAATACTTTTTTGTTCTAGGAAATTATCTAAGCCTTTTTTAAAGCCATCTACTGTCCCTGCTGTGACGGCTCCTGCGGTGACTATTCCATAGATTCACAGTTCTCACTGTAAAGAAGCCTTGTCGCCTCTGCAGGTTGAACCTTTTTTTCTCCAGACGGAGGGAGTGCCCCCTTGTTTTTTGAGGGGGTTTTACAAGGAACAGGATTTCACCATATTTTTTGTATGTGCCATTAATATATTTATATAAGTTAATCATGTCCCCCCTTAGTCGTCTTTTTTCAAGGCTAAATAGGTTTAATTCTTTCAATCTTTCCTCATAACTTAAATTCTCCATGCCCCTAATTAGCTTCGTTGCTCTTCTTTGTATTTTTTCCAACTCCAGGGCATCCTTTCTATGAACTGGAGCCCACAACTGGACTGCATATTCTAGATGAGGCCTCACTAATGCTTTATAAAGTGGCATTATTACATCCCTGTCCCGCGAGTCCATGCCTCTTTTAATACACGACAATATCCTACTGGCCTTTGAAGCAGCTGATTGACACTGCATGCTGTTATTGAGTTTATGATTTACAAGTACACCCAGATCCTTCTCAACAAGTGACTCCCCCAGTGTAGCTCCCCCTAGGACATATGATGCTTGCAGGTTGTTGATACCCAGATGCATAACTTTACATTTATCTACATTAAACTTCATTTGCCAAGTGGACGCCCAAACACTTAGTTTGTTTAAATCTGCCTGCAATTCATGAACATCTTCCATAGACTGAACTATATTACATAGCTTGGTGTCATCTGCAAAAATAGAAATAGTGCTATTAATCCCATCCTCTATATCATTAATAAATAAGTTGAATAATAGTGGTCCCAGCACTGAACCCTGGGGTACACCACTTATAACTGGGGACCATTCAGAGTAGGAATCATTGACCACAACTCTCTGGATACGGTCCTTGAGCCAATTCTCAATCCAATTACAAACTATATTTTCTAAACCTATAGTCCTTAATTTACCCATTAGGCGTCTATGGGGGACAGTGTCAAATGCTTTTGCAAAGTCCAAAAACACTAAATCCACAGCGGCCCCTCTGTCTAGACTTCTGCTCACCTCTTCATAAAAACAGGTCAGGTTAGTTTGACAACTTCTGTCCTTAGTAAAACCGTGCTGGCTGTCACTTATAATGCTATTTATTGTCACATAATCCTGTATATAGTCCCTCAATAGCCCCTCAAACATTTTCCCCACGATGGATGTTAAGCTTACTGGTCTATAATTACCCGGGGAAGACCTAGAGCCCTTTTTGAAAATAGGCACCATATTTGCCCTGCGCCAATCCCTTGGCACTATACCAGTCACTAGAGATTCTCTGAATATTATGAAAAGGGGGACAGAAATAACTGAACTAAGCTCTTTAAGAATTCTAGGGTGTAACCCATCTGGTCCCGGGGCCTTGTGTACATTTATTTTATTTAATTTAGCTTGGACCATATCTACATTCATCCAATTCAGTATATCAACTGATATATTAACAGCACCGGCAGCGGCTACATCAGCTGCTCTTTCTTCTGTTGTATATACAGAGCTAAAGAACCCATTTAGTAACTCTGCCTTCTCTTGATCCCCTGTGACCAACTCCCCATTACCACTATCTAGGGGTCCTACATGTTCAGACCTTGGCTTTTTAGCATTTATATACTTGAAGAATTTTTTGGGATTTGTTTTACTATCCTTGGCCACCTGCCTTTCATTTTGTATTTTTGCTAATTTTATTACATTTTTACAGATTTTATTAAGCTCTTTATATTTTACAAAGGCTACAGCTGTACCCTCAGATTTGTAATTTTTAAATGCCCTTTTTTTGTCATGTGTTGCCCCTTTCACAGAAGGTGTAAGCCATGTGCGGTTTAATTTGAGTCGTTTATACTTGTTATCTATAGGAATAAATTTTGCACTCTAAGGCTGGGTTCACACGTGGCGGAATTTCACTTAAATTCCGCTGCGGACACTCCGCAGCGTTAATCCGCAGCGGAGCCGTTTCTGCATTGACTTCCACTTCTATTTAGAAGTGTTCGTTTAGACGATGCGTAACATTCCGCTGCGGAGCATAGGCTGCGGAGCGGAATTTGGTGTCCGCAGCATGCTCTGTCTGTTGCGGAGCAGTGGCGGACTCATGGCGGAATTTCTCCATTGACTTCAATGGAGATTCTAATTTCCGCAATGAAGTCCGCAGCTGTCATGCACATGTTATGTGTGCTGCGGATACGTCTTGCTTTTTTGCCATGACATTTCTTCATTCTGGCTGGACCTATGTATTTCTAGGTCTACAGCCAGACTGAGGAAGTCAATCGGGCTCCCGTAATGACGGGAGCGTTGCTAGGAGACGTCTGTAAATAGTCACTGTCCAGGGTGCTGAAAGAGTTAAGCGATCGGCAGTAACTGTTTCTGCACCCTGGATAGTGACTACCGATCCCAATATACAGCAACCTGTCAAAAAATATAAGTTCATACTTACCGAGAACTCCCTGCTTCTGTCTCCAGTCCGGCCTCCCAGGATGACGTTTCAGTCTAAGTGACGGCTGCAGCCAATCACAGGCCAAGCACAGGCTGCAGCGGTCACATGGACTGGCGCGTCATCTAGGGAGGTCGGGCTGGATGCCGAAAGAGGGACGCGTCACCAAGACAACGGCCGGTAAGTATGAAATTCGTTTACTTTCACTAGGGAAAGTGCTGTCCCTTCTCTCTATCCTGCACTGAATAGGGAGAAGGGAAGCACTTTTCCCGCAGTCCGCAGCAGCTAGTCCGCATCAATTTACTGCACATTTTGTGCAGATCCGCAGCAGAATCTGCAACGCAGATTCTGTGCGGCATTGATGCGGACAGTTGCGGAGGAAATCCGCCACGTGTGGTCATGCCCTAATAACTCAAAGTAGATTTGAAAATCTCCCATTTATCATTTGTCCCATTAGTTGACATTATTTCTTCCCAGTCTATATCCTGAATTGCCGCCCTCATCCTGGGAAAATTGGCTTTCTTAAAATTAAATGTTTTTGCCCTCCCAGCCTGTGTTTGTTTTTTACAGTATAGGTAAAATGTAACTATATTGTGATCACTGTTACCAAGGTTTTCACGAACATTGACATTCCCAACAAGATCTGCATTATTAGAAATGACCAGATCCAACAGAGCTTCACCTCTAGTCGGGTCTTCCACGTGCCATGTCATGTGCCCCATCAAAATTCACCCTGCCAGGTGACATTAGTGACTGTAGTTATATTATAATGTGACAGGAGGTTACTATATGATTTATAAACAAGGGGACAGTAACCTTCAGCACGCCAGCTGATGTGAAACTACAATTCCAAGCACGCCCTGACAGCCTTTGTCTGGAAAATGAAGTCAGTAGTTGTCGTGCGCGTGTGTGTGTGTGTGTATGTGTGTTTGTGTGTGTGTTTTTATCGAGATAGATGCATCTAGTAGAGCTTGATTTGTGATTGAACTGTTGTTCACAGTTGTGCACAGATGTGAATAAACGAGAATAAAAACAAAGTAAATGACTATCTCTACTATGCTGCATTTACAAATTCAGCTCTGCTACATTCCTATAAAAATTACTTTGATTCGTATGATTGTGATAATGAAAGTTTTGGTCTTTTATTCAAGATTCATCCCTCACATATGAAGATATTTATCATGGAAAAAATGCAATATTCTCCCCTCTACTGAAAGGTAATCTGGAAGGGAGGATACAATTATATGATATATCCATGATGAGAAGATACATGTCCTATATGCCAGGGAGAAATGCTATAGTGATAAATGTAGCAAGAAATCAGAATCATTGTACTGTACAAAAGGACAGGTAGAGAGGCATCCAACATCACATAAAATGAATTTCATCACCATTTTAATGCCACGTTTTACATAAATGCCACCCTATCTCCTTCAGGATCCTCTAACTTTATCGTAATATATTACAGTTAGATGTTGATTTTCATTGCTATTAGAAACTCATCATCTGTACTTAGCAGTCCCTTCATAGGTAAGCGGCTCATATCAAGGCTCCAAAAATCTTGTCATAAAGTAATAATATGTACCCAAAATTGCTGTAATTCATCACTGGCTACATATTAAAGGTATTATCTAGTTAAGGTGTTCTCTGTTCAGGATCCTCATCTCTTGGCCAGAGTGGGGAGCAGTAAGACCTTCTTTCACTCTGGAGGTCCTGTCCTGTATTACACATACGACACATTGATATGAATGGCCACTGTGTAATGCTTAATTTCTGCTGTGGTCAGGGCCGCCATCAGGGCAGTACTACTGGTACTGCCGTCAGGGCCCCAGCCACAATGATGAAAAAATAGGGGCCTGCCCGCTTCTCAGCTGCTTTAAACATTTGAATGAGGACCCCAGCGTTAGTCACTTGGAGAAAGGAACGCTTTACCCTGCAATGCATATTACATTGCATTAACCTGCAATGTAATATAATGTAATAGGGCCCATTCCTTACTCTGAAGTAACTAACGCTGGGGCCCTGAGAGGACTTACAGAAGGGGAAGATGCTGCATGAGAAGCAGAAGCTCCGTGTGGAGATCCCGCCCCCCTGACATGTCCTTCTCTACACAGCCGACTGGACATGCAGGCTGGTGAGTGTCCCCCCCACTCCATCCTGCTTCCCATTCCTCCTGACCCCACTTGTAGAATATATAAAATATGTTAAAATGTTTGTTTTATTTTGTTTCCCTAGTGTTTTTTTGCAGCGATTTTCGCAATCGTGGCAAAAACAGCGTGATTTGTGTCGTGATTACGAAAAAAAGAATATAAAACATGAAAAAATAATGCTTGCAAAAATTGTGGCACAATTTCCCAGGCTGACCACAATTCAGGGAGCCGGACTCCTAGCATCACAGTTATCAATGCTGCTAGGAGTCCCTGCCTCTCCGTGGGAATACTGCCCCGTACTGTAATGATGCTTTCAGTACGGGACCAGGGACAGTATTCCCATGGGAAGGGAGGGACTCCTATGATTATAGATAACTGTGATGCTAGAAACCCGGCTCCCTGAACTGTGGTCGGTCCGGGACATACGGCCGACACATGGTCCGTATATCACAGACTGAACATGGATGTCTGAATAAGGCCACTTGTCTCCTATTTTTGGTGCGGATTGCGCGCTGAAAATTCACTACAAATTACAATATAAGGCGATATTCAGACCAACGTGTGTGAAATCAGCCGTGAATAACGGCAGTTTTTCATGGCTGACTTACACCTGTGCGGGACCCGTTTTCACAGATCCCTCATAGACTTGAGTCTATTGAGGGATCCGGGAAAATGGACAAAAATAGGACATGTTCTATTTTTTTACAGGCTCTTCACACGGTTCGTTAAAGCAACGACTGTGTGAAAAGCCCCATAGAAGTACATGCAGCCGTGCGACGGCCGTTAAAAAAAAACGTCCTTCACACGGACGATTAACACGTTAGTCTGAATAAGCCCCAACTCATGAGAACAGGGTTTTCAAAACCCCATGCACGTGTAGCAGAAAAAAATCTGCATGGAATTTAGGACATGCTGCTGATTTTTAAATCAGCACATTCCTATTATGTTGTTGAATTGTAAAGAATTAAATCCCTAGCAAATTCTGTAACGCACACATTGAGCAATTTGGTGCACAAAATACACATCCAAACCGCAGGTAATTCCACAGGTAAAATCTGCACCCAATAGTGCGTTTTTATTATACGTTTTTAGGTGTTGTTTTTACATTTTGATGTGGAAATACGTGCAGGTTATATGCTGCAGATTTTTTTTATTTTTTTTAAACTAGTCAGAAACAATTCGCAAGCGGAAAGGCAAGATAATTTGACATGTAGCATATTTTCAAATACGCACCGCAGGTCAAGTTTTGTGCAAAAAAAAATCTGCGACATGTAGATGAGATTTCATGATCTCATTTACTTTGCTGGTACTCTATTACACTGCGGATTTGCCGCACGACAATACCCGCAACAAATTTGCACGTAATAAGTATCGTGTGCATTTGGCCTAACTCACCCTACGGCCCCGTTCACACATGTTGGATTTGATACAGATTCTGATGACATGCCGATGATTCTGCATCCCATGCATATGAGGATTCCGCAACCCAGTTTACATGCTACGAAAAAAAATTCCACGTGGATTTTTGTCCGCACCATGAAAAGAAATCCACCACAGAAATAAGTAGCATACGACTTATATTACATGAAAAAGCCGAGGATAAGCAACTCTGAATGGCAATGGGACTTAGGCCTTGTTCACACAGTTTTTTGTAGGCAGAAAAATCTGCCTCGAAATTCCTTCAGGCTTTCTCTGCCTCCCAGTGATGTAATTAGGAGGTCAGGGACGGAAATTCCCGAAGAAAGGGCATGTCACTTCTTTTTCCCACGAGCGTTTTTTTCCGCTCGCGGGAAGAAAACTTCTTCGCCTCCCATTGAAATCAAGGCGATTTCGTACGTTTTTTTTTTCGCAGTCTCCAACGTGGTTTCCGTGGCAAAAAATACGGCGAAAAAATTCTTGTGCGGATCTACTACATGCTTGTGGCACATCTGCGTCAGAAATCAAAGGGAAAGCCTCAGATTTTTGCTGCGGAAAAACACATTGAACTTTAATGGCAACGTAAGAACGGAGCATTAGTTCTCCTTACATCCTCACAAGTGCTCCCCCTCCCTTAAGGCTCCTTCATATCGTGTTGTTGCCCTAAGTTTATCGTGTACATCAGGAATTCACCTAACGTACACTATAAACAACGTAGACGATAATTCACAGGGCTCCATTATGTCCTTTTAGCCTCCGTCGGGCTGGTAGACGTTGGTAAACCTTATTTTTGAAGGATGGAATAGCGTAGTAGACTTTGCTATTCCATCCTGAGACATTCCACAAAAAAACGTATACCGCTCCTGACATTAGTATGTTGACAGTGATGTCAGGAGCTTCCCAATGCCCGAGTCCCCAGACAGATCACCATAAGTGCTCTACCCGTGGACTTTGTCCCTGGGAAAGCTCCTGATATCACTATCCATATATGTAAAGTGACATCAGGGGATTCTCCAGGGCCGGTGTAAAGGATTTGCCAGACACAGCTTCTGTGTCGACGCCCGTGGTTAATCAGTCTGCATCTGCTCCTAGGTCTGATAGAGTGACTCGATCTGCTACCACTCAGGCTGGTAGGCTGAGGAGTGGGAGAACCTATCACAGCCTGGCCAGACGGAGCTAGCTCTCGCCCTCGGTCTATTTATACCTTCATTTCCTGCTCTTCCTTTGCCTGTGATTCTGTCTGGTTTCCTGGCTCTGCTGTTCCTGCTAGTACTACTGACATCTGCTTCAAATTAACCCTGGCTTTACTGACTACGCTCCTGCTCTGCATTTGGTACCTCGTACACTCCCGGTTTGACTCGGCTCGTTCACTACTCTTGTTGCTCACGGTGTTGCCGTGGGCAACTGCCCCATTTCCCTTAGCTTCTGTGTACCCTTGTCTGTTTGTCTGTCATGCACTTATTGAGCGTAGGGACCATCGCCCAGATGTACGCCGTCGCCTAGGACTGGTCATGCAAGTAGGCAGGGACTGAGTGGCGGGTAGATTAGGGCTCACTTGTCTGTCTCCCTACCCCGACATTACATAATCACAGGCCCATATACCTTTTCTACCCTGGTTTCTACACAACTATGGATCCCCTTGAGACCCTGGCTCAGCAAATTCAGGGTCTCTCCCAACAGGTTCAAGCCCTGGCTCAGAGGTGCAACCAGCGTGATGCTAACCAGGTAGTGCCCTCCACCTCACCTCTTGAACCCCACCTCAAGTTGCCTGACCGGTTCTCAGGGGACCGGAAGACTTTTTCTCCTTTCGGGAGAGTTGTAGGCTCTATTTCCGTCTAAGGCCCCACTCCTCAGATTCTGAGAGCCAGCGAGTGGGTATAATTATGTCCCGGCTCCAGGACGGCTCCCAAGAATGGGCCTTCTCCTTGGCTCCTGACACCCCTGAACTTTCCTCTGTTGACCTTTTTTTTTCTGCTCTCGGGCTCATCTATGACGAGACTGACAGGACTGCCTTTGCCGAGAGTCAGCTGGTGACCTTATGTCAGGGTAAGAGACCCGTTGAGGAGTACTGTTCTGACTTTAGGAAGTGGTGCGTAGCTTCTCGGTGGAATGACCCTGCCTTGAGGTGCCTGTTTAGATTGGGTCTGTCGAATGCCCTGAAAGACCTATTAGTTAGCTATCCCTCTTCTGACTCTCTAGATCAGGTTATGGCTTTAGCGGTACGTCTTGACCGACGTCTCAGGCAATGACGACTTGAACGTTTTTGTGCCTTCTCCTCTGGCTCCCCCATGATGGCTCCCGAGGTTCCGTTGCTTCGTTCTTCCACGGGAATCTCGGATGAACCAATGCAACTCGGGGCCTCCGTGTCTCCCCAACAATGTAGAGAGCTCCGCTGGAAGAATGGTCTCTTCTTCTACTGTGGGGATGACAAGCATCAAGTGAACAACTGTCCTAGGCGTAAGAATAAGCAGCCGGAAAACTTCCGCGCCTAAGTGACCATCAGGGAGGTCGCTTGGGCGCACAGGTATTTACCGTAAATATGAAACCTAATAAGATCTTGCTTCCCTTTCAGGTCTCTTTTGAGGGCAGGTCTGCCACCGGCAGTGCCTTCGTGGATTCAGGGTCTTCTGCTAATATTATGTCTGTGGAATTTGCTATGTCTCTAGCTATGCCATTAATTGATTTGCCTAAACCTGTCCCAGTAGTGGGTATCGACTTCACTCCACTTGCTAATGGTTATTTTACGCAGCATACCCCTAGTTTTGAACTCATTGTTGGCTCCATTCATTTGGAGCAGTGCTCTGTACTGGTGATGCAGGGATTATCGTCCGATTTGCTTTTAGGCCTTCCCTGGTTGCAGATGCATAATCCCACGTTTAACTGGAATACTGGGGATCTTACCAAATGGGGTAATGAATGTATGACGTCCTGTTTTTCTGTTAATTTTATTTCTCTCCCTGAGGAGGTGAACACTCTACCTGAGTTTATTCAGGACTTCGCTGATGTTTTTTCTAAAAAGGCCTCCGAAGTGTTACCTCCTCATAGAGAATACGATTGCGCAATCTATTTGGTACCAGGAGCTAAGCTCCCTAAGGGTAGGAGTTTTAATCTCTCTTGTCCCGAACGTGAGGCCATGAGAGAATATATCCAGGAAAGCCTGGCCAAGGGTTACATTCGCCCCTCTACTTCTCCGGTAGGTGCTGGCTTCTTCTTCGTAGGGAAGAAGGATGGTGGTCTTAGGCCATGCATCGATTACCGAAACTTGAATAAGGTCACTGTAAGGAACCAGTATCCCCTTCCTTTGATTCCTGATCTCTTCAATCAGGTTCAGGGGGCCCAATGGCTCTCTCAGTTTGAACTTCGGGGGGCTTATAACCTTATCCGAATCAGAGAAGGTCATTTTGAATACCTCGTCATGCCCTTTGGGTTGTGTAATGCTCCCGCGGTCTACCAAAATTTCATAAATTAGATTTTAAGAGACTACCTGGGGGTATTTCTTGTAGTGTACCTTGATGACATACTTGTGTTTTCCAAGGACTGGTCCTCCCACATTGAGCATGTCAGGAAGGTGCGCCAGGCCCTTCGGGAAAACAAACTCTTTGCTAAATCCGAAAAATGTGTGTTTGGGGTGCAGGAGATACCATTTTTGGGTCAAATCCTCACTCCTAATGAATTCCGCATGGACCCTGCCAAGGTTCAGGCTGTGGCTGAATGGGTCCAACCTGCCTCCCTGAAGGCGTTACAGTGCTTCCTGGGGTTCGCTAATTATTACAGGAGATTTATTGCTAACTTCTCGGTCATCGCTAAGCCTCTTACGGATCTTACTCGCAAAGGTGCTGATCTCCTCCACTGGCCTCCGGAGGCGGTCCAGGCTTTTGAGATCCTTAAGAAGTGCTTTATCTCTGCCCCAGTGGTGATTCAGCCTAACCAAAGGGAGCCATTCATCGTGGAGGTTGACGCCTCCGAGGCGGGAGTGGGTGCTGTCTTGTCCCAGGGTACCAGCTCCCTCACCCATCTCCATCCCTGTGCCTACTTCTCCAGGAAGTTCTCACCCACTGAGAGTAACTATGACGTGGGCAACTGCGAACTCTTAGCCATTAAATGGGCATTTGAAGAGTGGCACCACTTCCTGGAGGGGGCTAGGCACCAGGTAACGGTCCTTACCGACCACAAGAATCTGGTTTTCCTAGAATCTGCCCGGAGGTTAAACCCGAGACAAGCTCGATGGGCATTGTTTTTTACTAGATTCAACTTTGTGGTCACCTATAGGGCTGGGTCTAAAAATATTAAAGCTGATGCACTGTCGCGTAGCTTCATGGCCAGCCCTACTTCGTAGGAAGATCCTGCTTGTGTTTTGCCCCCAGGTATAATCATATCCTCTGTTGATTCTGATTTAGTCTCCGAAATTGCGGCTGATCAAGGTTCAGCTCCTGAGAACAAGCTGTTTGTTCCCCTGCAATTCCGGCCAAGGGTACTCAGGGAAAATCATGACTCTGCACTATCTGGCCACCCAGTCATCCTGGGCACCAAGCACCTCATTGCTAGAAACTATTGGTGGCCTGGGTTGCCTAAAGACGTTAAGGCCTACGTGCTAGGTCCAAGACTCCCAGGTCCCAACCAGCGGGCTTACTATGTTCTTTGCCCATTCCTCAGAGACCTTGGACCCATATCTCCATGGATTTTATCACAGATCTGCCTCCATCTCAAGGCAAGTCGGTGGTGTGGGTTTTAGTAGACCGCTTCAGTAAGATGTGCCACTTTTTGCCCCTCAAGAAACTACCCAATGTCAAGATGTTAGCTACCTTGTTTGTCAAACAAATTGTCACGAAGCGGGTTAGCGGACCCACTAGGCCGTACCGCCGTAGCGGGAAGGCAGCTGGCCAAACCACAGGAAACCCCAGAAATACAATGTCCCGCACAAGGGTACCTGAATAGTCCAGATGGTGGCCGCAGCTCTGGCACAGATGAGATGGGTGCAGCAGATGGCGCCAAACGTGGCGGATGACACAGGAGCCACAAGTTGCGCCAGACGTGGCGGATTCCTCCGGACGTGGCAGATGACACAGGACGTGGCGGATTATTCCGGATGTGGCAGATGACACAGGACGTGGCGGATTACACCGGACGTGGCAGATGACACAGGACGTGGCGGATTCCTCCGGACGTGGCAGATGTCACAGGACGTGGCAGATTCCACTGGATGTAGCAGATTCCTCTGGACGTGGCAGATGTCACAGGACGTGGCACGACTTGATACTAAGGCAAAGCACGGGAAACAGGAACGGGTAACAAGGCACGAGTAACAACAGGAACAGGAAACACTAAGGCACCATTTGCAAGACAGACTGGGAAAACTAACAACACTCAGGCAAGCATTAGAAGGCCACGGTCCTTCTTATAGACCAGGAAATCGTGGCAGTTGATGATGATGACGATTTCCTTATTGTGCGCGCTGGCCCTTTAAGGCCGGGCGCGAGCGTGCGCGCGAACCCTACAGGACACAGCCGAACGGAGCGGAAGTGAGCGCTGGCGTCTCCTAGGAGGGAGACAGGGACCAGCGCTCACAGATCCATGGCTGCGGGCGTCGGGAGGTGAGTGAGCCCGACGGCCCGCGGCTATGGATGCTACACACGTTCTGCGTCTCCATGGGGTTCCTGTCAATATTGTTTCTGACAGAGGGGTACAATTTGTTTCATTGTTTTGGAGAGCTTTCTGTAAAAAGTTGGAGATTCATCTGTCCTTCTCCTCGGCCTTCCATCCTGAAACTAATGGCCAAACTGAGAGGACTAATCAGTCTCTAGAACAATATTTAAGGTGTTTTATCTCCGACTGTCAATATGATTAGGTCTCCTTCATTCCCCTCGCCGAATTTTCCCTTAATAACCGGGTCAGTAACTCATCAGGGGTCTCCCCCTTTTTCTGTAATTTTGGGTTTAATCCACGGTTCTCCTCTGTTTCACCTGGTGGTTCCAACAATCCCGAGGTAGATGTAGTTCATCCGGAACTGTGCACAGTCTGGGCCCAGGTTCAGAAGAACCTAGAGGCGTCCCAGAGCATACAAAAGACTCAGGCAGATAGAAGGCGTTCTGCTAACCCCTTGTTTGTGGTCGGGGATCTGGTGTGGCTGTCTTTAAAAAATTTGCGTCTTAAAGTTCTGTCCAAAAAATTTGCTCCCCGGTTTATAGGGCCGTACAAGGTCATTGAGGTCCTTAACCCTGTCTCTTTCCGGCTGGAGTTACCTCCGTCTTTTCAAATACACGACGTGTTTCATGCCTCCCTCCTGAAACGCTGCTCCCTGTTCTTGGCTACCTCGAGGAAACCTCCGGTCCCTGTTCTCACCCCTGAAGGGGTAGAATTCGAGGTGGCCAAGATTGTGGACAACAGGATGGTCCAAGGCTTCCTCCAGTACCTGGTCCATTGGAAAGGATACGGGCCTGAGGAGAGGACTTGGGTACCCGCCCGGGATGTTCACGCTGGAAGTTCAGGAGGTTCCATCTTTGGTTCCCCAATAAGCCAGGTCGACCTAGGAAGGGTCCAGTGGCCCCTCATAAAAGGGGGGGTACTGTAAAGGATCTGCCAGACACAGCTTCTGTGTCGACGCCCGTGGTTAATCAGTCTGCATCTGCTCCTAGGTCTGATAGAGTGACTCGATCTGCTACCACTCAGGCAGGGACTGAGTGGCGGGTAGATTAGGGCTCATCTGTCTGTCTCCCTACTCCGACATTACAGCCGGAATCCCTGGCCAGAGTGTTGCCGACGCTCCGGTCGTGTACTCAGCCTTTGCAAAGCTTCTGATGTCACTTTACGTATATGGACATCAGGAACAGCGCCATAGTCCCTGGGCAGAGCGCTAGTAGAAGGCTCCAGCCCTGGGAAAGCTCCAGATGTCACTGCCATTCATGGACAGTGACTTCAGGAGTTTCCCATGAGCCATTTCCCAGCGACGTATCCCACTGTATGCCATACAGTGGGATACAATTTGTCTTCTTAGATCAAAATCCAGAGCATTAGCCGGTCACTGACTGCTCCATGGTTTCGTTCAAAATCAGTTAATGTGTATAACGTACAAACATGAGTGCCACACTTTCCGTTGCCCACCACCGGTAATGGAGGGGGGGGGGCCCAGACATCTTGGCTGTATGGGGCCCAGAAATTCCTAATGGCGGCCCTGGCTGTGGTGGTGCTGCAGGGAAATTAAACACTTACCGCCAGGTCTCCTCACAGATTACAGCTGATCGCTGCAGATCTCAGCAGGTTAAGGGACTCTCCTAAAATGTAGATGTTGCCCAAAGCAGAGAACTCCTTTAAGGAACATGGTGATCTTAGGCTTGTGTACAGAGACTTGACCATTGAAACCTATTTACTGAAACTTCGGTTGCAGTTCTTGTGCTGATATCACTTCCAGAGTGTTGTATTACCAACTGTATTGAGTGATGCTACAGAGGACAGGCGCTCCACACTCTGTGTGTCTCCTAGTGACATAGTGGGACTGGCACTGTTATGGAGGGCACTACTAGGGAGGCAAAATATAGCTAGCACTGTTATCAGGGTCATGAACTCATACTGTGTTATGCCTAGCACAGGCCTGAGAGGGCAGTGCATAATTGGTACTCACTTTGGTGCTGTTTGAATCCCCCTGTTATTTACTGCCCCCTCAAGGCCCTGCACTAGGAATAATGCAGTGAGTCAGTTTTACCCAGAATGACCCAGAATGACCCATGCATGCTGTTCTCTCCAATGTAGATTATAGGAGTAACCCTACAATTGGAACCCCACTTTCCAGATAGTTATGACATTTACAGTTGATATGCCACAAATGTTTCAAATGACGATACCTCTTTAAACAGCTTGACAACCACTTCCAACAACTGGAACCGGAGATAACTTTTTTCCCGGTCATTTTAATCCCTCAGATGCCGCGATCAATAGCGACTGAGGCAGTCGAGTGGTTAAACATATTGAAGAAGCTCCCTCTTTTAAACGCCAGTCCTAATATATTCCCCCCTTTTCTTCCATGAAAGGTGACCCTTTATTTCCCAGATAGAAAAGCAGTGTCCATTGTTTACTCACCAGATAAGAGTTATCTACCCAGCGGATGCCAAGGTAGAAGAGTTGCTTAGGCATTTATGGCCCTATTCCCCTCTTACTGTAGAGGCTTTTACCTGAGGCCATGAGTCTGTAATGTCCGAGGTCTGTAAGGTCTAAGATCTTCCAACACCATCCATTCAAATGAATGGCAGACCATGTAATATATAGATGGCTCAAGTCTGCCAGAACACTGAAGACTGCAACACCAGACAATCGTGAAACACGCATCCACACAGACAGAAAACAAAAGACACAAGGTACTCACCAATGGACGAGCGGAACTGAATACTGAAGGTAGTAGAAGAGGAAGACGATGCATAAATTGAGTAGTTGGCAGATGAATAGCATGCACATAGTTAACAGACAAATAGACAGTGGACAAGAAATTGAAAAGAAATCTGAATACTATCCGACTGCAGGGTAAGGCAACAGCTTGGCAGCAGCTCAGACGCACAGGAAAGGCAAAAAAAACCAGTGGAACTACTTATCCCAGGATAAACATAAATTGACAATGCAAAGAACTAGATCTCTCAGAGAACCAACAGGTTCAATACAAAAACTAGATCTCTCAGAGGACCAACAGGTCTGACAGTACAAACAAACTGTCACGGCGCGGGGTGTGGACCCACTGGGCCGTACCGCGTAGCAGCTGGCCAACAAGGTACAAAACAATGTCTATAGTTCAAAACGGGTACCTGAGGCAATGTAGACAGTGGCAGGATCACGACTTGGCTTTCACAGCAGGAGACGCCGCGGATGCGGCGGGAGACACGACTTGGCTTTCACAGCAGGTGACGCCGCGGATGCGGCGGAAGACACGACTTGACTTTCGCAGCAGGTAACGATAGTACGGGGTACAGGCAGCAGGAACGGGCAACACTGGGAACTGGAAAACACTGGGAGACATTTAGCAAGACAGACTAGGGTATACAACAACGCTCAGGCAAGGAACCAGTGGGCAGAGCCCCTTTTTATTGTCCAGCAGCCATTTGGGCTAATAACTGGCAGCTGGACGCGTACTGGCCCTTTAAGGCCGTGCACGCGCAGGCGCGCGCGCCCTGCGGGGAACGGAGCGAGGACCCGGAAGACAGTGCCGGCGTCTGCCAGAGGGAGGAGGACGCCGAGCAGAGAAGTGTCCATGGCCGGGATCGTCAGGGGGTGAGTTAGAACGGCGATCCCCGGCCATGGACGTAACACAAACATGGAGAAAAACACAGTCACCAGTTAGAATCTGGAAAGCAACGCACACATTGAGGGAGAGTTCCTAGTACCTAGAAAAATTTCTCTCAGCATTCATGAGAAGCAGTTTAATGATAAAATTGTTTCTGCCATCCGGGGGAGTTTTCTGCTTAGTAAAGAGTAGAATGTGAGCTGTATAAATCCCTATGCATTGAGCTCCTCCTAGTGGTGTCTGCAGGCTGACAGAATTTTATTATGTGATTATGTGAAGAGAAGTGACAAACAAGTGACCCCAATATACATCAATACAACCTTTGGAATTTTCTTTTACAAAAACTGAATAAAAATTGGGTCTGGTTTATGAAACACCATTGTTCTTTATGTAGATGGTTCTTTCTGAGCCACAGTTGGATATTCTACATTCAAGACATTTTCAGCCTATATTAAAATAATATTTAAAGTAGATGAAAGGATTTTTTTCTTTGAAATATTTGAGTTTCTATAATTAGTCATGTATTTTTGTATACAGTTGATTTAATGTCTTTTACTTAGTTTTTGTGTCTCTTTCTTATTGGAAATTCTCTACTAATTATACAAGCTGAATGATTCTTCTTGTGTTCCATAGTTCAAAAAAGAAAATGATACTAATGAGGTGAAATGTGGTTTATGCAGAATGTCCTAGAAAACAAGTCACGTAGTACTGGCAATAAGTCACTGCAGCAAAAATTATCGGTAAGGGCATCTTTTGACTTGTTACGGAGCTCTGTGGTAACACTGATTCTGACCATTTTATCCCTTAGGCTGGGTTCACACGACCTATTTTCAGACGTAAACGAGGCGTATTATGCCTCGTTTTACGTCTGAAAATAGGGCTACAACACGTCGGCAAATATCTGCCCATTCATTAGAATGGGTTTGCCGACGTACTGTGCAGACGACCTATCATTTACGCGTCGTTGTTTGACAGTTGTCAAACGACAACGCGTAAAAATACAGCCTCGTCAAAAGAAGTGCAGGACACTGCTTTGGACGTTTTTGGAGCCGTTTTCTCATAGACTCCAATGAAAACAGCTCCAAAAACGGACGTAAAAAACGCAGCAAAAACGGCGTGAAAAATGCAGCGAAAAACGCGAGTTGCTCAAAAAACGTCTGAAAATCAGGGGCTGTTTTCCCTTGAAAACAGCTCCGTATTTTCAGACGTTTTTGGTCACTACGTGTGCACATACCCTTAGATGCTGCGGTCAATACTGACTGCAACAGCAAAAGAGTTTTACAGATGGATCTGGTTGCTGATGGATTTGCCAGAGGCATGGCCTAATAGATAGCATGTCAATGTACCACTGACAGGCAGTAATGCTTTGAAATACTAAGTATACTAATAACAAAAAGTTTAAAAATGTATAATAAAAAGTTTAAAAAAATCCAAAATAAAATAAAACTATTTTTAATTTATAAAAGTGGTTTATCTAGTAAAAATAGTAGACTTCAAAATGTACACATAAGGTATTGCCGCGATTATAATGACTTGAAGAAACAAAAACAAAAAAAGCGTATTTATAATTTTTCCCCACTTTTGCAGACATGATTCTAGAGCACAGTATATATTCTTTGACAAGGCTTTGGCTTTGAACACCTATAGAGACATAAGTGCTAGACCCAAGAAATACAATAAAAAAGTATAACGTTTATTGATATACGTTAAAAGCATACATATTGTAAAAAGAGAAAGGTACAGACCACATAAAACAGATATGGGTATCATGGGCAAAATATCTGATCACATAAGTAAGGAAGATGAGCAATCCACCAGACTTAAGTTATAATAGTGGGGGCAGGATGGTCAAGCTACTAGTGCAAATAAGAGAGTAAAAAATTAAACATTATAACTAGAGATGAGCGAACTTATGAAAAGTTCGGTTCGGCTGGTTCGCCGAATTTCATGAAAAAGTTCGATTCGGACCGAACTAGTTCTGACCGAACCTGTAATTCAAGAAAGCCCTAAAAATCGTGTATAACACTGTTTAAAAGCCCTAGAAGCCCTGTATAACACTCTTAGGTCACCCATGAGTGAATCCAAGTACTTTTGAGCTGTCTTTAACCCCTTCGCACCGTTTCACGAACAGTTACGTCATGGGAGATGGTCTTTTCGCGCATCTCCACGTAACTGTACGTGAAGGAGATGAAGCTGGCTCAGGAGCTGAGCCAGCGACATCACCGCCGGGTGACAGCTGTATGTTACAGCTGGCACCCTGAGGTATCGGCCAGGACCGGAGCTAGCCTCCGATCCGACCGATTAACCCCTCACATGCTGCGTTCAATAGAGATCGCAGCATGTGAGGAGTTTATAGCCACCGTCGCCCCAGCAACGTGATCGCTGGGTTGCCGTTGGCTGCAAAGGCGATCGGAGGGCTAATACTTACCTCCCGGTCCGCCAATAATGGAATCCTCCTATGCCCCGTCGTCGGCGGGGCCCAGGAGGCTTCCGGTACCATCGGCAAGATGGCGCCGGCTCAGCTTCCGGCTCAGAAGCTGAGCCGGCGTCATCAGCAGTGGGTGTCCGCTGTATGTTACAGCGGACACCCCGATCTATCGGCAGGAACCGGAGCTAGCTCCGATTCCTGCCATTAACCCCTTCAATGCAGCGATTCAATGCAATCGCTGCATCAAAGTGGTTTGTATGCAATCGGCAGCCTTGCCATGCGATGGCAAGGCTGGCGACTGCTACTATGGCAACAGGATCCCTAACAATGGCTTCCTATCTGCCATTACGTTAGCCGATTAGGCCCTGCCCGGAGGCGGAGCCTGATCGGCTTGCTGTCAGTGAACAACTGACAGTTCTAATACATTGCACTACATAGGTAGTGCAATGTATTAGAACAACAAACAAACAGTTGGACCTTCAAGTCCCCTAGTGGGACTAAAGAAAAGTGTAAAAAAAAAGTGTAAAAAAAGTAAAAATAAAAGTTGTTTAAAAATACAATAAAAGTTTCAAATAATAACACAAAACACAATCGCCCTTTTTCCCTTATCAAGTCATTTATTATTGAAAAAAATAATAAAGCCATACATGGTATCGCTGCGACCGTAACGACCTTAACTATAAAAATATTATGTTATTTATTCCGCACAGTGAACGCCGTAAAAAAAAAAACTAAAAAATACTGACATAAATGCTATTTTTTGGTCACTGTCTTCCAAAAATTGAAATAAAAAGTGATAAAAAAGTCGCACATGTACCTAAAAATGGTACCTATAAAAACTATAACTCGTCTTGCTAAAAACAAGCCCTCATACAGCTCCGTCGACGAAAAATTTAAAACCGTTATGGCTCTCACAACTTGGCGACAGAAAAAAATCCATTCTCTTTACAAAAGTTATTTTATTGTGCAAAAAGTTGTAAAACATAAAAGTGCTATAAATTAGGTATCACCGGTATCGTACTGACCCGCAGAATAAAGGTAACATGTAATTTATAACGCATGGTGAACGCTGTGTAAAAAAAACTAAAAAAATATGCCAGAATTGCTGTTTTTTGGTCACCTTGCCTCCCAAAAAAAAAGGATAACAAGTGATCAAAAAGTTGCATGTAACCCAAAATGGTACCAATAAAAACTACAGCTCGTCCCACAACAAACCAGCCCTCATAACACTACGTCTATGAAAAAATAAAATTTGTCAACTCACCAATAAGCCAGGAAATAAAAATATGCAGTTGTGCCGGCCCGAGGGGAACGTTTCTTCTGTTTCAAGTGGCGAATTATCAAGGCCCCTAAAATTAGGGAACCAGGAAGGGGAGGGCCCAAACATATCTGCTGGAAGTGAGGGCGCCCGTATTATACCAGGACAACACTTTCCCAGCAAAATTCCCCAAACTTCAAAGGTGCCGAGTGTGGACCAAAAGGGGAATAAGTAAAGACCATTTATTAGTGCGACACCGGCCTGTGCAGAAAGGATTGTGTCACAGCATAACACACATCTATGTATTATTTTATTGTTTTTTTTTACCCCACTAAACCACCTGACAATGCCCCTTACATGTACCCCCACATTATAAACAGAAACACTAGTAAGACTCAAAACAAAACTACTACAAGCAAAATCCACGCTCCAAAAGCCAAATGGCGCTACCTCCCTTCTGAACCCTACAGTGTGCCTAAACAGGAGATTACTTCCACATATATGGCATCGCCATACCCGGGAGAACCCTTTTAACAATTTTTGGGGTGTGTGTCTCCAGCTGGGCACCACATATTGGCATATCCATTGAAAAACCATTTTCACTCTGCAACATCGAGTGCACACCAATTTCTGCCAATCACCTGTGGGGTTAATATGCTCACTACACCCCTAGGTGAATACCTTGAGGGGTGTAGTTTCCAAAATGGGGTCACTTCCGGGGGGGATCCACTGTTTTGGTCCCACAGGGACTTTGCAAATGCGACATAGCGCCCAGAAACCAATCCAGTAAAATCTGTACTCCAAAAGCCGGATGGCACTCCTTCCCTTCTGAGCCCTACTCTGTGCCCAAACAGCAGTTTATGACCACATATGTGGTATTGCCGTACACAGGAGAAGTTGCTTTACAAGTGTTGGGGTGCTTTTTTCCATTTATTTGTTGAGAATATGAAACATTTTCAGCTAAAACTACGTCTTATTGAAGAAAAAGGATTTTTTTTATTTTCACTGCCCAATTCTAATAAAATCTATGAAACACCTGTTGGGTCAAAATGCTCACTACACCCCTAGATGAATTCCTCAAGGGGTGTAGTTTCGTGAATCGAGTCACTTTTGGGGAGTTTCCACTGTACTGGTACCTTAGGAGCTTTGCAAAAGTGACATGGTGTCAAGAAACCAATACAGCAAAATCTGTGCTCCAAAAGCCAAATGGCACTCCTTCTCTTCTGATCCTTGCCGTATGCCCAAACAGCCGTTTATGACCACAAATTGGGTATTGCCGTACTCCAGAGAAGTTGCTTTACAAATGTTGGGGTTCTTTTATTCCTTTATTTGTTGAGAAAATGAAAAATGTTGAGCTAAAGCTACGTCTTATTGGAAAAAAATGATTTTTTTTTATCTTCACTGCCCAATTCTAATAAAATCTATGAAACCCCTGTGTGTTCAAAATGCTCACTACACCCCTAGATGGATTCTTCAAGGGGTGTAGTTTCCTAAATGGAGTCACTTTTTTGGTGTTTTCACTGTTTTGGTCCCTTAGGGGCTTTGCTTTTATTGCAGGCTTGAGCCCGCCCCTATACTGCCTCCCGATTGGCTGGGAGAGCCGTTTGCAAGGCATTATGGGGTAGCCTGATGTCAGGTGATATTTTGAAATCCTCCATTTTAGATCTAACATGTGGCAGGCGCCAAAATGTAGCCGGGTTCGGTCAAAACGGGTTCGGCCGAACCCGGTGAAGTTCGGATTCGCTGTGAACCGAACTTTTCACGATGTTCGGACTGAAACCGGGTTCGGTTGTCCCGGTTCGCTCATCTCTAATTATAACGATAAATATCATAGAGATGCAATAGTTAGTAAGGCAGGTGCCTTAAAAGATACAAAAGTATATGAGTCAATTGCCTGAGACCAGTAGCCATGCATACCCATGCTTTAAATATGCCTAAGCCAGCATCATAGACCGTCGTCTTCTCTAAATCTGCCATGACTATATTGGCATAAGTAGGGGCCACATTTGACCACATTATGGTTCCCCTTAGCTGAATATAATATTCATCGTTGAAGAGAAAGACATTACAGGTCAGAACTGTAATGATGGGGGTAAGGAAACAGACAAGTGAGCCCTGATCTACCCGCCACTCAGTCCCTGCCTACTTGCAACGACCCGCCCTAGGCGACGGGGTACAACTGGGCGACGGTCCCTACCCTCAATAAGTGCACGACAGACAAACAAACAAGGGTACACAGAAGCAAGGGGAAAGGGGCAGTTGCCCTCGGCAACACCGTGAGCAACAAGAGTGGTGAACGAGCCGAGTCAAACCAGGAGTGTACGAGGTACCAAACGCAGAGCAGGAGAGTAGTCAGTAAGCCAGGGTCAATATGAAGCAGGGTCAAATAGTTCAAGAAGCTGCAGCAGGGCCAGGAAACCAAACGAGAAGAATCACAAGCAAGGAGGAACAGGAAAGGCAGGTATAAATAGACAGAGGGCGGGAGCTAGCTCCGTCTGGCCAGGCTGTGATAGGCTCTCCCACTCCTAAGCCTGCCATCCTGAGTGGTGGAAGATGGAGTCAGTCTCACAGACATAGAAGCAGGTGCAGACTGATTACCTATGGGCGTAGATACAGAAGCTGTGCCTGGCAGATCCTTAACAGGTCCAAACAATCTCTAATAGACCTATCATATTGTTACAAGTACACTCAGCCATGTGCTGAGGTGGTGGCGATACATCGACGACATCTTCCTCGTCTGGAAGGGTGGCATGACTGCTTTGGATGCTTTTTTTCAACAATTTAAATGATATAGACCCAGACTTAAAATGCACGAGAGTGGCCTCCAGACAGAATATACAATTTTTGTAAACTATGATTTACATTGTAGGGGATTAACTGAAAACTGATCTGTTTGTGAAGTCAACTGACTGTAATAATTTATTAAGAGACCATAAGCACCACCCTAAATACATGATATGCCGCTCTTTGCCATACAGTCAGCTGTTACGTGTAAAGAGGATAGTAGATGATCCAAGTAATCTTGACAAGGGACTTGGTGAAATGTCAAGGAAGTTCCTTGAAAGGGGATATCCAAAACAAACAGTACAGGGTCATCTAGACATGGTAAATGATTTATACAGACAGCATCCACTAACAGAAAAAGTTGCTAAACCTGAGATATTTCCATTGGTCTCCATCTACAGTGTACACAGTTTCGTAATTGAATCAATCGTTAAAAAACACTGGAATATATTGACTAACTATTACGATTCTGTACTTGAATTTAGATATCCTCCTTTATTCTCATGCAAAAGACCGCGGAACTTGCGGGACAGGTTAGTGAAAATGGATGTTAGTGTAAAAAAATGTATAACAGGACAACCTCTGACGAAACAAAGGGCTGTTTTCCTTGCCTGACATGTGAGAATTATTCCTTCATAATTAAAGGTGACACGTTTACACACTGTAGCACTGGAAAGGAATATAAGATTAGTTTTACAGCTGTAAAGGTGACTACGTTATCTATGTCCTTCAGTGTCCCTGCAAATTACTATATGTTGGTGAAACAGGACAGAATGGCGTTTACGCCTTAATAATCACAAATCCAGTATCATAACATGCAAATGTGATCTTCCGGTATCTCATCTCTTTATGGAAGCAGGTCATTCTATAAATCAAATCAGATTTAGTATCATAGACAATATTCCTCCTCTGAAACGTGGAGGCGATAGAGAACATATTCTCAAACAGCGTGAAACACGTTGGATACATACAGTAGGGTCGTTACACCCAGCAGTTTTAAATATGGATTATCCATTAAATATCTTTAGTTGAACTAATAGATGAGTCTCCTTGTAATATTATACCTGAGTTGCACATTTTTTGATCGTCTGAACTTCTGTCTAATGTCCTTTTATTAGATTAGGGTTATTATTCCACTTGTTTTATAATTTAAGGAATTGATACTATATACAATGAGAGTGTGTTAAAATAGAATTTATATATTCACTGCTATTACTGACATATTTGTCTCTTTTTACAGTGGGATACACACAAGATTATATGTCTGTATACTCACCGCCTAATTCATTGGAATGCCGAACTATTAAAGTCTCTAAAATTCGTATATGTACACATCCTACTGAGTCCCCTGGATCGCAGACATATCTCTAGGTTTGGTTGGAACGTAATAGATTGATTGTCCCTGTATTTATATGTTACATATTTCATATTTGCATTTATTATCTGCATATATTCTGTTTTTCCAGGACATCGAGTTTCACTTATAGAACGGATAATGATGTTATCTCATGGCACTGTGGAGATTTGGAATCCCGGACTGGGAGTCACTGGCTGTGATAGTGGGATTTATAGAGTCCCATGGTCGCGATGTGATTCCTTACTGTGCGATGGTTTTGGACTTAACGGTCCTATACACTCACACTAGGGACATGAGAAACTCAGGTGATGCCTAACATTGAACTACGATTTAATGCAATGATTATTCTATCTAAGCTTTGGGCATATAAGTAATTCGATATCATCGTACAGATGATTCTGGTGGATACTGAATTAGCTTCTTTGAGCATGCGCGGGATTACATTATCCCACGAGATGTGTTGCATTCCATTGAGACTCAATGTACATTTTTGTGAACTACCATACAGGGGTGCTCAGGTGAACTGAGCATGCGCAGGATTTGATTATCCCGCAAGACGCTACTGTGTTTCATCGGACTTTGGTTAGATGACTTTAATGGTCCAATATACTATAGTGACGCATACGCGTTACGACAGTCAGTACGCCGAACATAGAATGCTTTCTCTTATATGGCAACCAATGGTTTTTACTTAAATAGGTGAGTGACTGTCTGTTTTTAATTTGAATAAGGGTGTACACTTGATATCAATTGTTTATACACTTTGTACATTTTTGACATTTGCATTGTACTCAAAATTATGTAATTTTCAACAAGCATACTGGATGTGTTTGCTGATCCTGCTTTATGTCAATCATAATATTGTTGTAACACATATGCACTTCAGCACTTTATTTGTGTATTTTCAGGTGTTAATTACACTTGTTACTTAATGTGCTATGCACCCTATAATCACTGTTATGTTATGCTTGAAAATGCCCTCATTGTGAGGGTGAAACGTTGCACCGAGATGGGGTGGTGAATAAACCTTTTTTACCTTCGGAGTGCTCATTCTTTATTCACTTTTTTGTACGTATTTGGAGGAGAGGTCGCTCCTTTCGAGGCTCCGCACCCGCCATGAGGTCTTTTGGCTACAGAGCTGCTCCAGCTTTCAGTTTTCCTTTTATTTATACATATATATTGCACTACTAAAAATTTTATTAAACTTGTTTTTACACATTTTATTAGTAACCCTGGAGGACTCGAAGCAGTGATCGTTAGATTGCTGGTACAATACACTGCAATACTAATGAATTGCAGTGTATTGTCATTTTTACAGGCTCCTGTTAAGCCCTGCCAGAGACGGCGTGAGGGCCGATGACCTGTAGGAGAGGGGTGCCCCCCTCTTTCGAACGTTTTAGATGCTGCGATCATGATTGATTGCAGAATTTAAGGAGTTAAACAGCCAGGAACAGTGCAATTGCTGTTCCTGGCCGATAGTCCCGGGTGTTAGCTCTAATTTTTTTTTTGTTGTTGTTCAAAACCCGAGTTGTGCTTTCTTACACCGAAGTGCATAAAAAGTGCAGGGGTGCCACACAAAATGTGCACAAGGATGCGGTGTATCGCAGCCCTTCTCTTAAATGAGAGAGGCCCCGCATAACCATTCCCCGACCCTCCAAACCGTAGACCTAGAGGATTGAGGATCAATGATAACCCCTTGCCGAAGCTTAGGGAGACCCAACAACACTTCAAGGCTTTTACAAGGGCTGCCACCTCAGTGTCAACCTTGGAGCCTGCATCTGGTTGCACCTCCCCTCCAAAGAATGGAGACCGGGTTGCAGGGGAAAATGGAACCAGAAGGCCACACATTTTCCCCATAGACCTTGGAAGGGTCCCAAAAGGGTGTCACATCCAAAAATCATGTGACAAATGTGACAAACGCACAGTGAAAAACAAAATTAAATAAGTGGATGTGCGCTGTGACACAGCCTGGACATGACAGGATAAAAATTTCTAGTCTCCCAGCCAGAAGGCCGGGAGAATAAAGGCGTGTGCTCATATAGTGTGAAAGAGGAGTGCGTGCAAATGTGCCTTTGAGTTAGGACACCCCAGGGTCACCAGCCCTGGGGCACATAGCAACTCGGGCTTCCAAACTACCCGACCTCCTGACCTCGATCTGGCAGTTGCCTGGTCACCTACAAATTGTACCTTTAAACCAAATGCATACACCAGAACAATGACCGTTGTGGTTCCCTGCCCTCACCTTGGCGTTCTGTCATCCATCCACGATGGCAGCTCCTCCACAGGCAGGGATGATTACTAACCTCAGCGTGAGCAGGTACTACGCTTGAACTTAGCCAACAGCCTGAGAAGTCCCGGGTGTTAGCTGTAATACACAGCTGACACCTGCTGCGTACAGAGCCGGGTCAGCCGATAAGCCCGCTCCAAGCATCACTCCCCCGCACCACAATGTGCTATTACATCATGGTGAGGGAATTGGTTAATCTTTTCACATATGCTGAGGGCTGTTCCGACATAGGAGGTTATTTCCATGGAAAGTGGTTTGCAAAGACATGACCTGCAGTCTGGCATGGGTCCCAACTTTTATGTAATCTAACATGCTTGGAGCTTCATTCAGTGGTTGCAGAAGTGGAAGAATAGGGCGAGAGGATGAGGATTAAAAAAATCATCTTCTAGACAGACAATATCAGCATCATAGGGAGATGAAAGTCCAACCATTTTAGAACTTTTGTCTGTCCTAAACTTATACGTATGCTCTTCAGCAAAGCCTAAAGTTTGAGCATTGATCATTGGACATTCCTACAGTTTGTCTACTGGGCCAGCAAAGAAGCAAATGAGAGGTCATATGGGCAAAACTTGTGATACCACGTGGAACATGTTCAGATGAGATGGCGGGGTGTCAGGAAGTTGGGTTGGACCCAAATTTACCTGGAAATGGACCATACTCCTTTATTTTGCTAATGTACACTGGTGGCAAAAACATGGGAACCATCAAAAATGTTAACTTAATCTATATGTTAAAACTGATTTGGCCAGATGTTGTACCCTGGTTAATAGTCCAGCTCTTATATGGTCCGAAATGCTATCTAAGGATGCATAGAGGAGTGCTAGGGGCTCAAGATATATTGAGAACTGCCTCAGGAAACTAAACATGACTGTCTCAGGAATTGTATGGAGAATTGGCAAAATAGTAATACAACATTGAAAATAGTGGCACTCCACTGAAGCCCTTATTCTATTAAATATAGACTTTCAAAATTATATTGATCAGGCTCTGGCCTCTTGGGGTCATCTGTGGGGTTAGGTGTAACCATCAAGACCGCGGCAGTTTAAGGCCAGAGGTTGATTCTTGGAGAGTTAAACTGAGTGGTGGTACACAATGGGTACATCTTTTAGTCAGAGACACTTATGTCATGGATAATTTTGTGCCCAAAGTGCCCTGTGGTAGTCATATTGTTTTCTGTTTATTTTTGGAACTTCGATAAAACTATTGCCAGTTTTAAATCCCACATGAGTGTCTGTAAGTTATTGTTGGTTCGAGGCCACAACAAGGTTATTTGGTCTACAAGATGTTGGGCTTCTTAAAATTATGGTATGTAATTCTTCTCCCCTTTGGCTATTATAACACAAGCAGAGTTGATGTACAACACCTCCAAAAAATTATAGTACAAGATGAGCAGTTTATACATATATACTTATATATCCTTACATAATCACCAGAACTGAATAGACCAAAAATCTCCATGATCTCATTGGTAAGGAAGGGGGAGCTTATAACATGATTAAAAGTTCATGTATCACACCAGAGGTCACTGAAAGACTGTACAGGGGTATAGATGACAGTGACAAGCTGGGATCTTTCTTCCTGCTCTCACTTGCAGCTCCCCCTCCCCTACACAGACACAGAACAAGAAAGTAAAGCTTTTCATCCTGCTCCCCTAATTCAAGCGAGTGCTGCTCCCCGAATATTGAAGCTAGATTTTTGATCCTGGTAGGGAAAGGGTTATAGCACGTGTTTGATTATAAATCGTTTCAACATTTGCATGAAGTAACTCATGTGCTGTTCCTATGTCCTCTGTCATTGCATCATCAGTTGCTGATTGTCTGAACACAAACCTTCCTAATGGACAATGTAATTATCATTAATTAACACATTCAAGACCATTCAACGTGTGCTATTTAAAGCAGATAATTCCATCAGTACTAATGTTCCTCATCATCACCAGGACAGATTAGTGATTCACCCATTTACTCTAGTTTTCTGTGTAATCACAAGTAAATCAGTTAAATCAGGACATCAACAATTACTCATACTACACAATTAAATCTAAATTAAAATTCTTTGGTAAAAATATTGAATCCTATCTTTACTTTCCTACTCCCAGATCCAATGCCCCGCCGTCCTGGAATTGTTGAATGCCTACTTCTCCTTTCTATCATTTATAGGCTATGGAGACCTTTGAATGAGTTTATTGTTGTGTTTTTTGAAAAATTCAAATTATATTTTTTTGTTATTTTAAGCATTTTTTGAATTGACTTTCATTTTTTTTTTTTTTACTTTTTACAATACAGCTTCTATGTATCTTGTATACATACAAGCTGTATCGTTCTCTCTCTGCCCATTCCGTCAGTTCAGCTGAATTAATAGCTCGGGTGAGAGCGAGTCCTGTGTCTTTCTGACACACAGAATCCACGTAATGTCGATCACATTTAAGATCAACTTAGATGTGATCAATATTAGGTGGACCTTGTGTGTCAGAGACACAGAGGACGCTCTCTCAGTCGAACCGTCAGTTTAGCTGAACTGACGGAATGGGCTGAGAGGGAACGATACAGCTTGTATGTATCTTGTACACATAAAAGCTGTAGCGTAAAAAGTAAAAATTTAGTTTAATAAAAGTCGATTAAAAAAGTGCTTCAAATCACCCAAAAATTATTTCATTAAAAAAAGGTGTACGTAAACTTTGTTAGAATTTAGTTTTTTAAATCATCCTTTATTATTAAAATAAGAATACAAAGTTCTATAGATGTTCTCCAAACTTTTTCCCACAACCTAACGAACCAAAAAACCCACCCCAGCCCAACCAGCACACGCACACGTGAAAACCATACCAACATCATGTAAACTATCTATCCCAGATGGAGAGAGACTTATTGTAGAGATTGAAAAATGTGTCAATTTTAATCATTGAGCGATAGGACAACCACTGGGCAACTATTGGTGGTTTTTCCTCTGAGGCTCAGCTGACAAACAGTCTTTCAAGCCGCATAAAGAGATTTACTGAGACCAATTTTTTTTTGTCTGCATTCAGAAATATGAAATCATCGCAACCAATTCTTAAATAATTTAACACAGGAAATCCAATTATTCAAATAAGTTTCAGAAATGTTTAACATTACATTCCTTCAATAGCGGCAAAGTTGTGGGCAATTCCAATGCAAATTAATCAATGTACCAGTGTGTAGTTTACATTTATCACATAAAGAGGAATTCTTGCAATTCATTTTACATAACATTTCTGGGTTAAATAACCATCTATATAATAGGTATAAGTGAGATAGTCTATATGGAGGAGCTGGAGAGTCATCACGTATCACAGTCATGATATTGTGCCATTCACTATCCAAAATTAAACCACAATCTTTTTCAGATTTTATTTTTAAATTCTTTAACTCTATGTCCGGTCTAGTGTTATACACTCATTGGCTATGAGCAGGTCAGATAGTGCCTTGTGCAGTACCTTCTATTGGCGCTTCTTCCTTATGGTGTACTATATAATGATCGATTAACACAATGATACAGGGAACACATAAGATTGCCTTAGGGTGCAAAAATAACCCTGCCAGAAACTGCCCTTTCCCCAAAGTATAGTACAAGCTCTTCAGCAGCTGCACTCATGTCCATAGTTATTGGCCACATTCTTAGAACGTTATACCTTGGCATAGTGGTCTGCTCCCTGTATATTTTCAGCTCTTGTTAAACTACAACTCCCAGAATGCTGAGACTTGTAGTGCCAAAACATCTGTAAAGCCTTTTCTGAATTTTTTTATACTTTTTTTTTTCATTTATATTTTTTACATGTTATCATTAGGTGAGTTCCAAAGGTTTTTAAATGTATAAGGGTTTGTTCACACAATTTGGTCCAATCACAGTTTATTGCGATTACCACAAAACTGGGGAAAATTTGCACTATTTTGCGTTAAGGGCGGCAATAAACTGCTACTTGACCACACCATGTGAATATACCCTAAGAAGTCTGAGGGTATGTGCACACGAAAACTGACTTTTAAGTCTGAAAAGACAGACTGTTTTCAGTAGAAAACAGCTGCGTCTTTTCAGACGTAAAAGCTCCTTTTCGAATTATGCGAGGCGTCTTTGACGCCCGTAATCTTGAGCTGCTCTTCATTGACTTCATTGACTTCAAAGAACGGCTCAAATTATGTTGCAAAGAAGTATCCTGCACTTCTTTGCCAAGGCAGTCAATTTACGCGTCGTCGTTTGACAGCAGGTCGTCGGCACAGTACGTTGGCAAACCCATTCAAATGAATGGGCAGATGTTTGCCGACGTATTGTAGCCGTATTTTCAGACGTAAAACGAGGCATAATACGCCTCGTTTACGTCTGAAAATAGGTCGTGTGAACCCAGCCTAAGGGTGGAAGAAGCTGAGAAATGCACAGACTTGGGTGAAATTTATTGGCTTGTTCAATCAGGACCACCCCTTTACATATGCCCTTCAGGATATATGGACTGCATAGATGGAGGCAGAGCTGGCCTTAGTTGTGTGCGACCTGCACAAATGCACAGGGCGCTGCACCCTCTCAAAATGTACGGGGCGCCACTGGGCTCTGTGTCTGCTCTGTCCTCTGCTCTTAGTTACACACACGGAGTAAACAAGAGCTGAGGTAGATAAGAGGAGGAAGCTCCGCCCCGGGCCGCATTCAGGAATTTCAGGGACTATACAGCCAAATTGTCTGGGCCCCCCCTCCCATGGCACCGCCCATTAACAGTTCCTCGTCCAGCACCATATGTAGTGTTTACGCTACGTGTGAACATACCCTAAAAATAATACTTAAGCTACGTTCACACGGGGTGGATACGCTGCGTAAAGGTACACAGCGTATACGCCCTGGTGGGCGCAGGGAATTCCAGACGAAAAAAACGCAACAAATTGTGGTGCAATTTTTCGCCCGGAATGTCCGCTGTGGAAAACTGTAGAATTGACGTTTCATCTCAGGAGACCGCTGCAGCCTGTAAAAGGTCATCCCAGGAGGCGCTCTGACGTCATCCCATGTGACCGCCGTTACAGCCCGTGATTGGCTGTAGCCATAACATGGGATGAAACGTCATCTCAGGAGGCCGGCCTGCCGAAAGTCAGAGGTAAGTATAAGGTGTTTTTTTTATTTCTAAGTTGCGATTTTTGCGGTATACTGTTGGGGGTTTTAGATCTCTATTGAATTCAACGGGGAAAAGCCGCAACAAACTACCAGCGATTCCGCAACCACAATTGACATGCTATAGCTTAAAAAACCGAACTTCAGGTCAATTTGTGTATGGAATCTCCACATGTCATGTACGCAGCGCATGTATGAGATTTCTTGAAATCTCATCCACTCCTCTGGTACTGTATTATGCTGTGGATTTTCCGCAATGAAACACATTGCAGAAAATCCGCAGTATTTACGCTACGTATGAACCAGCCCTTATTCAGCAATTTTAGACACATTACCTTCTGTATCAGAAGAGCTGTTGGCTTTCACTCCAGTCCTTCTCCCGGGTCCCAGCGATGATCCAGGCCTCCAGCTCCAGCACATAGGTCCAGTCCTCTAGGGCTAGGCTCCAGAAAATGGAGGTGGGCGGTGGGTAGAGAACGCCCCCTGCCGCGTTATAAATTGGGACTCCTCCTCCTCTTCTCACGCAGCTATGCTATTACATTGATGTGGAGGAGGGGGAAGTCAGTAGAAGGGCCGGACAAAGGGGCAGACGAGGGGGCGGACGGAAGGCTCTGCAGATAGCAGTTTACGAGCGGGGATGGGCAGGCGTCGGCCAGGCCACCATGATGGGGGGCGAGGATGGGTGGGGGCCCGGCTACTACCCGCCCACCTCTCGTAAAGTTCTGCTACATTATCTGTACGCAGAGAGTTATCACTGTGTGTTATCTGTGGTGTTACATAGGACGGTAGGTAACATCTACTGCATTATCTGTACCCAGAGAGTTATCACTGTGTTATCTGTGTTGTTACATAGGACGGTAGGTAACATCTACGACATTATCTGTACTCAGAGAGTTATCACTGTGTGTCATATGCGGTGTTAGATAGGACTTCCGGTAACACTAATACATTATCTGTAATCAGAGAGTTATCACTGTGTGTTATCTGTGGTGTTACATAGGACTGCAGGTAACACTAAGGGTATGATCACACTGCCTATTTTCGGCCGTTTTTCGAGCCGTAAATGGCCGAAAAATCTGAAGCAGAACACCTCCAAACATCTGCCCATTGATTGCAATGGGAAATACGGCGTTCTGTTCCGATGGGCCGTTTTTTTACGCGGCCGTTTTGAAAAACGGCCGCGTAAAAACAACGGCCGTGAAAAATAACTGCAGGACACTTCTTGGGACATTTTTGGAGCTGTTTTTCATAAACTCTATTGAAAAAAGCTCTAAAAACGGCCATGAAAAACTCCCTTGAAAACAGCTCCGTATTTTGAGACGTTTTTGACTCAGCATGTGAATATACCATAGTACATTATCTGTACTCAGAGAATTATCACTGTGATATCTGTGGTTTTGCATAGGACTGCAGGTAAAATCTACTACATTATCTGTAATATATTTGTACAGTGAAGGAAATAAGTATTTGATCCCTTGCTGATTTTGTAAGTTTGCCCACTGTCAAAGACGATGAACAGTCTAGAATTTTTAGGCTAGATTAATTTTACCAGTGAGAGATAGATTATCTAAAAAAAAAACTGAAAATCACATAGTCAAAATTATATATATTTATTTGCATTGTGCACAGAGAAATAAGTATTTGATCCCTTTGGCAAACAAGACTTAATACTTGGTGGCAAAACCCTTGTTAGCAAGCACAGCAGTCAGACGTTTTTTGTAGTTGATGATGAGGTTTGCACACATGTTAGATGGAATTTTGGCCCACTCCTCTTTGCAGATCATCTGTAAATCATTAAGATTTCAAGGCTGTCGCTTGGCAACTTGGATCTTCAGCTCCCTCCATAAGTTTTCGATGGGATTAAGGTCTGGAGACTGGCTAGGCCACTCCATGACCTTAATATGCTTCTTTTTGAGCCACTCCTTTGTTGCTTTGGCTGTATGTTTCGGGTCATTGTCGTGCTGGAAGACCCAGCCATGAGCCATTTTTAATGTCCTGGTGGAGGGAAGGAGGTTGTCACTCAGGATTTGATGGTACATGGCTCCATCCATTCTCCCATTGATGCGGTGAAGTAGAAACACGCCCAAAACATAATGTTTCCACCTCCATGCTTGACAGTGGGGACGGTGTTCTTTGGGTCATAGGCAGCATTTCTCTTCCTCCAAACACGGCGAGTGGAGTTAATGCCAAAGAGCTCAATTTTAGTCTCATCTGACCACAGCACCTTCTCCTAATCACTCTCAGAATTATCCAGATGTTCATTTGCAAACTTCAGATGGGCCTGTACATGTGCCTTCTTGAGCAGGGGGACCTTGCGGGCATTGCAGGATTTTAATCCATTACGGCGTAATGTGTTACCAATGGTTTTCTTGATGACTGTGGTCCCAGCTGCCTTGAGATCATTAACAAGTTCCCCCCGTGTAGTTTTCGGCTGAGCTCTCACCTTCCTCAGGATAAAGGATACCCCACGAGGTGAGATTTTGCATGGAGCTTCAGATCAATGTCGATTGACAGTCATTTTGTATGTCTTCCATTTTCTTACTATTGCACCAACAGTTGTCTCCTTCTCACCCAGCGTCTTACTTATGGTTTTGTAGCCCCATTCCAGCCTTGTGCAAGTCTATGATCTTGTCCCTGACATCCTTAGAAAGCTCTTTGGTCTTGCCCATGTTGTAGAGGTTAGAGTCAGACTGATTAATTGAGTCTGTGGACAGGTGTCTTTTATACAGGTGACCATTTAAGACAGCTGTCTTTAATGCAGGCACCAAGTTGATTTGGAGCGTGTAACTGGTCTGGAGGAGGCTGAACTCTTAATGGTTGGTAGGGGATCAAATACTTATTTCTCTGTGCACAATGCAAATAAATATATATAATTTTGACTATATGATTTTCTTTTTTTTTCTTTTTTTATATAATCTATCTCTCACTGGTAAAATTAACCTAGCCTAAAAATTCTAGACTGTTCATGTCTTTGACAGTGGGCAAACTTACAAAATCAGCAAGGGATCAAATACTTATTTCCTTCACTGTATATGTTCGTGTGTGTGTGTGTGTGTGTGTGTGTATAAATAAATAACTAAATATGTATGTGGTTAATTTTCACAGGTCGTCATCCAACCTAACGCCAGCCCTGGAAGGAGGTCATTGCTTGGGCCATCCTCTATGTGCCAGAATTGAGAGACGCTCTTAACAACAACTCTGGAGGACATGGCCATTCATTTCAATAGCCAACATTTTGTTATGTTGTGGATTGAGGCTTCTCCGGGCGATAACATCATCGTAGTTAAGAAAAGCCGGACTTCTTTTTGAAAAGGGGTTGTATTCATGATATAGCTTTTTTAACATTGACAATGTAAAAGGAGTTTGGTGAGTAGTGCTGCCTCCTGAAACAGGTGGGCTTCTCGGATTGAATCCAGACAATGGATCTTCTTTAGTGTATGGTGGTATTTATGCATTGGAAGTTAGTAGTTCTGCTGCTTGCTCAATTCTGTTCAGATGACCATTAAGGGCTGTTAAATTAAAGGATTCTTATAGGAGGAGGGAGCTTTATTTTTTTCCCCTCTGCGACCCTTCTCCACAGTGAACTTCTCTGGTGTTGTGACCCTATAGGATAAGTGGACCCTGATGTGTAGCCCCAAAATTTCCATTTTGCCTGCAAGGTACAAATACTGTTGTAGGGTCCTTTAATTTCTCTGTACTTTTGAGAAAAAGCTCAGTAATCTAAAGCTCCTCAGCTCAAGTCAGCTGTCTACATTCAGTTTATACATTTTGACAGGGGCTTATATCACAAAAAACTGACTAAATAGATTTTTATCCAAAGACAGCTGCATTTTTTTTGAGCGGACAGTTTTCTATATATACACAGCAACCCACACAATGCACAACATTGCTCTAATGAATAAAAGGCATCTTGGCCCCAAATGACAAAACTTTAAGAAAAATGTAAAATTATGTATTTGAAGTATTATCTGCCATGGTGGCTCAATTCTGATGTATTGCAATATCCCCTTAAAGAGGAGATGTTATCTTTCATGTAAGGAGTAGTATAGAGGATCTGTAAGCTCTTCTGTGTGGTGTAGTATAGAGGATCTGTCAGCTCTCCTGTGTGGTGTAGTATAGAGGAGCTGTCAGCTCTCCTGTGTCGTATAGTATAGAGGATCTTTCAGCTCTCCTGTGTGGTGTAGTATAGAGGATCTGTCAGCTCTCCTGTGTGGTGTAGTATACAGGATCTGTCAGCACTTCTATGTGGTGTAGTATACATGATTCGTCAGCTCTCCTGTGTGGTGTAATATAGAGGATCTGTCAGCTCTCTTGTGTGGTGTAGTATAAAGGAGATGTCAGCTCACCTGTGTGGTGTAGTAAAGAGGATTTGTCAGCTCTCTTGTGTGGTGTAGTATAAAGGAGATGTCAGTTCTCCTGTGTGGTGTAGTATAGAGGATCTGTCAGCTCACCTGTGTGGTGTAGTATAAAGGAGATGTCAGCTCTCCAGTGTGGTGTAGTATAGAGGAGCTGTCAGCTCTCCTGTGTGGTGTAGTATAGATTATCTGTCAGCTCTACTGTGTGGTGTAGTATAGAGGATCTGTCAGCTCTCCGGTGTGGTGTAATACAGAGGATCAGTCAGCTCTCCTGTGTGGTGTAGTATAGAGGAGATGTCAGCTTTCCTGTGTGATGTAGTATAGAGGAGCTGTCAGCTCTCCTGTGTGGTGTAGTATAGAGGATCTGTCAGCTCTCCGGTGTGGTGTAATACAGAGGATCAGTCAGCTCTCCTGTGTGGTGTAGTATAGAGGAGATGTCAGCTTTCCTGTGTGATGTAGTATAGAGGAGCTGTCAGCTCTCCTGTGTGGTGTAGTATAGAGGATCTGTCAGCTCTCCTTTATGGTATATTATAGAGGAGCTGCCAGTTCTTCTGTGTGGTGTAGTATAGAGGATCTGTCAGCTATCCAGTGCGATATAGTATAGAGGATCTCTCAGTTCTCCTGTGTGGTGTAGTTTGGAGGATCTGTCAGTACTCCTGTGTGGTGTAGTATAGAGGATCTGTCAGCTCTCCTGTGTTGAGAGGTAAAGCGGAAATGTCAGTTCTCCTGTGTGGTGTAGTATAGAGGATCTGTCAGCTCTCCTGTGTGGTATAGTATAGAGGACCTGTCAGCTCTCCTGTGTGGTGTAGTATAGAGGATCTGTCAGCTCTCCTGTGTGGCGTAGTATAGAGGACCTGTCAGGTCTCCTGTGTGGTGTAGTATAGAGGACCTGTCAGCTATCCTGCATTGTATAGTGTAGAGGACCTGATATGACTAATGTAGAGACTGTGTATATAAAATTACTATACAGACAGGGCCCAGGCCAGGGTCTGAGATATGATAAATGTAATTTACTAACATACATACAGGGGCCTTTATGACTTGGGCTGATATGACATCAGCCCTGCCTTGGTTATATCAGCCCCTGTCTATATGGTAGAAAATGACTTTATATACAAAGAGTCATTTACTACCATATAGATATAATATAAAGTTTATATTATACATCAGAGCCTAGTGGGGTCCCTGGGCCCTGTCTATATGGGCTACTACTGGGGCCCCTATATCAGTGCCTAAACTTATGCAAAATTTTTGGATTAATTAAAGAGAACCTTTCACCTGCCCATACATGTGCAGCTGAGTGCAGCATGTAAAGAAGCGGCCGTACTGCCGACCGCAGGGAATGAGGGGAGGCCGCCATGACAGGATAGGAGGGAACAGGTGAGGAAGGGGTTAAGGTTACGTACAGGGAGTGAAGGGGAGCAGGTCTCGGGCTTCCCGCTGTTTTCCTCAGTGCGAGGGAGACAGCGGGAGGTGAGACATCACAGGAGCAGCAGCAGCAGCGGCGTGTGTGTGTGTTCTTACCTGCTCGTGGAGATGGCGTCCTTCGGTGAGCTGGTGGAGCGGCTCCGGGCGGCAGGTGATCAGCAGGATTCCGGCTGGTTTGAGGAGCAAGTGACGAGACTTGTGGGGCTGACTGTGCCCCCAGGCTGCTGGGCCCCGGTGCTCTCATGGCGCGGTGTCCAGGGAGGGGGGAGGGGCGGCTTCTTCCTTATCATCCCCTGCTGTTATGAGCCTAGATTTAGGCAGCCCTCTGCTGCTCAGCCCTCCGGATAGTGGAGTGAGCAGGCCCGAGGTCGTTACGCCGGGGGTGGTGCCTGCTCCCAGGTCACGGCGTGCACGACCCCCAGCGAGACTTAGCCCAGAAGAGATCCCGCGGGTCGGCGCCGCAGGGGAAGCCCCTCCAGGGTCGCTGCAGGCCAGTCTCCAGGGAGAGCGGCATCCCCTAGGAGGTCCCGGCCTGGCAGAAATCCCCAGCCGCAGCGGTGCTTGGCGGTCAGGGGGGGTTGGCTCCTGGCTTCCCCAATACCCCCCCCCATCTGATGTGGTGCAGGATGTGGTGATGTCGGCAGCCCCGCCTGGTGAAGTGCCAATCAGGGGGCTGGCTGCTGCGAGATCTGAGTCCGGAAGGATGGCGAGTCCGGTGGCATGTGGAGTACAGTCAGAACTTTGGATACCGCATAACGGGCAGCAGGCGGCTGGCCCTATCAGCGTCAGGGCTACTATGGAGGCCGGCCCTTCGGGTCAGTCTGGTCGGGGATCTCCGTGTTCGCATTGTAGGTGCGGGCAGCGGTCGCAGACAACGGGTGACACGGACGAAGGAGACGTGGTTGAGGATCGGCGTGTGCAAGTTCGTCCGGCTGGCGGGATCACAGCGCCTGAGCAGCCAGGTGGGTGCTCTTCTTCTTTCTCTTCTTTTACTCCGCGCATGTTGGGTGGCGCGGGGGATACAGCGGGTGCGGGGGCAGTCATCGGGTCTTCCGGGGGAGGTGGTAGCGGTCTCGATGACTTAGTGGGATCCTTGCGCGAGCTGGTCAGCAGATTGGATAGGTCAGGCCCCGGTATCGGCGGGGGTGTCCCCGGTTGCGGTTTGGTCAGCGCCGCAGTTGGTAGTGCAGCCTCAAGATAGGGTGCAAGTGGGGGGCTCGGCGGGGGCGGTGGCTGTGTCGGTGCAGACAGACGGGGCTCAAGAGGGTGACAGGGTGCGGTTGGATGATAGAGCAAGAGGGGAGGTGTATGTCTGTTTTGAGGGCCCGTTGGGGGCGCATTTAAAACAGGAAGTTCGGGAGCGGATTTGTAAAGACGAATATGTGGAGATATTTTCCCTTCTGCCGTTGGTAAAATTTAATCTGGATAAAGGGAAGAGGGATGAGAGTAAGAAGGAAGAGGAGGAACGTTGGCGTTATCGTCTCATCCCTCAAACGTTTGTGAATTGGCTGCAGGCCTTTGCGATCTTGGCTAGTGTGGTGGGGGAAAAGGTGCCAGAAAATTGTTCCGCGTTTTTTTCTATATGGATGCTATCGGTGAGGCGCATCGGGCCTATGGCGGTATGGCGTGGCTGCGTTATGATGAACAATTTCGGCAGCGGAAGGCGGTGCGGCCCGGCATCAGATGGGATCAGAAGGATATCGCATTGTGGTTGAGGGTGACGGCTCCAGTTAAGCCGGGTCAGTCCTTTCCAGGGAGCGGAGGGTCTGCAGGGCAGGTCGGTCAGTCCGGTCAAGGTTCCGGTTCAAAACTCGGTTTCTGCTGGCAGTTTAACGACGGCCAGTGTAAATTTGGGGCAACGTGCAAGTTCAAGCATGTGTGTTCCCATTGCAGCGGGTCATCTCATGGCGCGTCAAAGTGTTTGCGAAAAGGTAGGAAGGGAGGCGGAACAGGGGGTTCAGCTGGTCAAGGGGGTGACGCCGGTGAAGCTGGAAAGGATGGCCCCCTTTCTAAGTAGATATCCGGATAGGGAGGGGGCGCAATTGTTTGCGGATGGGTTTAGCATGGGCTTTGTAATTCCTTCTCCTCCTTATGATATTCCAGTGACTCGTCGGAATCTCCGGTCCGCTTACCAGCTTGCCGGGGTGGTGACTGAAAAACTTCGTAAAGAAGTGGGTTTGGGTCGCATGGCTGGGCCTTTTGTGGAACCACCGGTGTCGGATCTTGTTGTTTCCCCGTTGGGTGTGGTGCCGAAGCGTGAGCCAAACAAGTTTCGGTTGATACATCATCTTTCTTTTCCCCGGGGTGCATCGGTTAATGATGGTATTGATCCGGTGTTGTGTTCGGTGGTGTACGCCTCGTTTGATAAGGCGGTGGCGCTGGTTCAGGAAGCGGGTGCAGGTGTTTTGTTGGCAAAAACCGATATTGAGGCGGCTTTTCGGTTGCTGCCGGTTCATCCCAAGAGTCAACGGTTGTTGGATTGTTTTTGGGAGGGAACATTTTTTGTGGATCGCTGTTTGCCAATGGGTTGTTCCCTGTCTTGCGCCTACTTTGAGGCTTTTAGTTAATTTTTGGAATTGGTAATTAGGGACGTCGCAGGTGTGAATTCAGTTATACCTGGATGATTTTTTGTGTGTTGGCCCAGGCAGATCAGCGGTGTGCGCTAATATTTTGTTTGCATTGCAAGGAGTCATGAAGGAGTTCGGAGTCCCGCTGGCTCTTGACAAAACGGAGGGGCCTGTTATGGTTATTCGTTTTTTTGGACATCTAAATCGACTCGGTTTTAATGGAATGCAGGCTTCCGGAGGATAAGTTGGGGGCCCTTCGTTTGGAGGTTCAGGCGTTGTTTCGGCTTAATAAGGTCACATTACGTAGTCTGCAGTCGTTATTGGGGAAGTTAAACTTTGCATGTCGGATCATGCCTATGGGCAGGGTGTTCAGTAGGCGTTTGGCCGCAGCGACTGCTGGTGTGGTGGCTCCGCATCACTTTGTCAGATTGAGAGGGGAGCATCGGGACGACTTGGAAGTGTGGCATCGGTTTTTGGGACAGTACAACGGCAGGTCCTTGTGTATGGCGGGGGCTTTCGATTCCGTGGATCTGGACTTATTTATGGATGCGGCTGGAGGAGGCGGTTTTGGTGCGTATTGTGGTGGCCAGTGGTGTGCTGGGGGGTGGCCGGTTAACTGGGTGGAAAACGGTTTGACAAAGAACCTGGCCCTGCTCGAGCTGTTTCCCATCGTGGTCGCGGTGACCATTTGGGGGGATAGGCTCAGGGACAAGAAGATTCGTTTTCACTGTGATAACCTAGGGGTGGTGTTGGCTATCAGTAACATATCGGCGTCTTCTCCTCCGGTGGTTCAACTGTTGCGGCATTTGGTGCTGATTTGTTTGTCATTAAATGCTTGGGTGGTGGCGGTGCATGTGCCGGGGGTTGAAAATTGTGTTGCTGATGCCCTTTCTCTCTCACAGTGGGATCGTTTTCGTCAGCTGGCGCCGGGAGCGGATCGGATCGGCATGGTGTGCCCGGATCATCTTTGGGAGTTGGTCTCTCTGCGGCAGGAGCATTGATTGAGCGATCCTTGGCAAGTTCTACGTGGGCAGCATATAGGGCTGGCTAGGCTCAATGGGAGCTTTGGTTGAGAGGTTTGGGTGACGTCCGGTCAGACCGGGACAGGCTGGTGGCCTTTTTGTATTGGTTGGGGGATGCGTATGAGTCTGGTGTGTCTGTAGCTAAAGTGAATAAGTTTGTGTCCGCGGTGGCATTTGGCTTGAAATTGCATGGCGAAAAAGACGTTACCATGGAATTTTTGGCGAGGCAAGCGTTAAAAGGTTTTCGCAGGGGGAGAGGGTCAGTAGATCGGCGGCGGCCAGTTTCTTACTGAATTCTTTGCCTGTTAGGGACGGCAGTGGAGGTGGTTTGCAGTTCGGCCTTCGAAGTCCGATTGTTACGCTTGGCTTTTTCATTAGCCTTTTTTGGGGCTTTTAGAGTGGGTGAATTGGTGTCGCCAAGTGGGTTGCGAGTGGGGGGACTGAGTCAAGAGGATGTGGAGTTGTTTGCCGATAGAGTGGAGATATTGCTGCGGAGGTCAAAAACGGACACGGCAGGTAAGGGGATGCGAATTGTGTTATTTGCGATCAGGGGCAGTGTGTCCGGTACAGTGTATGTCCGCTTTTGGGGTACAGGTGGGGGGAACGGGGGTTCCGTTATTGCGGCATGAAGATGGGTCCTTTTTATCCAGGTTCCAATTTGGTGCAGTGTTTAAACGCTGTTTGCTGGCAATTGGGTTGCAGTCAGCTGAGTATTCTTCCCATTTGTTTCGTATTGGCGCAGCAACTGAGGCAGTGCGATGGGGGTTGGATGAGGCTGGGGTCAGGTGTATCGGGAGATGGGAGTCTAACCGGTTCCGCACTTATGTTCAGGCCTCACTTGCTGTCAGACGGTTAGAAAGCTGCTGGGAGGTTTGTTGTCTGGTGGAAGATGGAGTGCGAATTGGATTTGTAAGATGTGTGTGCTTATTTCTTTCACAGGTTCGAGTCCTTTGCTGGTGTGGATCCTGGGGCACTCCTTTGTGTACTGGGGCGTATTACGGGCGGAGATTCGCCCGGATGGTCGTCAACTGAGGATTCCACGGGAGGATGCTATCCTGCATTGGCTGGGTTTTCGGGGAATGGTTTGGTCAAGGGTGTTACCGGAATTTCAGGTGTATACGCAGCTAGACCGGGTTCCCGAGATTTTAGTTTTGCATGTTGGGGGGAATGACTTGAGTGTGCGCCCTTTTGAGATTTAGTGAGGGATATTAAGCACGACTTGTTGTGTTTATGGGCATTACACCCGAGCCTGATTATAGTATGGTCAGACATTGTACCCAGAAAGACGTGGCGCTTGGCCCGATCCGTGGAGAGGCTTAATAAGGCCAGGATAAAAGTAAATAGGGCTGTGTCGGCATTTGTGACATGAAATGGAGGTGTGGTGGTCAGGCATAGGGATCTGGAAGCGGGGGTAGGTTGTTATTGGAGACAGGATGGGGTACATTTGAATGAGGTGGGGATGGATTTGTGGAGTTTGGCCCTGGCAGACGGGATTGAAAGAGGTGTGTTGGTGTGGAGGAGCTCACGGCCTTGAGGTTGTCAAGGTCCATGTCGCACTGGCGGGGGGAGTCTTTGAGGTTGGTCAGTAAAACTGGTGGGGGGGTCGCATCAGGGGTATGCGTTCCCAAAAAATATGTGGAAGGCTTCTTAGGGTGTTACCCCTTTGAAGTGCTTTATGGAAAAGCCATCTGAAAGAAGGTGCCTTCGAGCCGGGTTACGGCTGGAGGTAAAAACTAGTGGTGGTGGCAGATGGCTACGTTTTTATAAGTTGTGGTAACCTCAAGGGCTTCCCCATGTCAATTTATAAAGTGTTATTTATATTGACCCTGTTAAGGGTTTTGGTATGTGTATTCTGGTAGAATTTCCAATGTTTTGGAATTCTAGGTTATTTAAAGTTTTGGTTATAAAATTTCTACGTTTATGAAATTTATAATAAACGGCTGCTGTGGCCATTAAAATCCATCCTTGGTGTCGTGTGTATTATTCTTAAGGGGTAAGGAATAATTACGGATCACTCGACTCTACTTATCCAAGTCATGGGCAGGGCTGAACAAACCCTGGGGCACTTTACATGTTTTTCTACCCTCCGGCGTTATTTAGATATCGGTGCCATTATATTTGGTGGCCGATATTTAAATAACCCCCTGAACTGTCAATGGGGAGTGTAATGGCAAGGGGGCATGTTACTATGGCTGTGACACTGTCCAATCATCTACGGACAGTGTTACAGCAAGAGCGAGTAGAGCATGTGCATACGCGCTCTCCTCTCTCCAGCTTTTACACTGTCCGTAGCAGTGACACGCCGCCTTGCCAGTTCGGCAGACAAGTACAAGACTGTGATCTCTCGCAAGAGATCACAGTCTTGTCCTTGTCTGCCGCGAGCTGAAGAGTGGGAGCGTGTGCGCACACGCTCTCCACTCTCCAGCTCTTGCATTTTCCGCAGCAGTGACACGCCCTCTTGCCAGTTCGGCAGACATGTACAAGACTGTGTGATCTCTCGCGAGAGATCAGTCTTGTCCTTGTCTGCCAGCAGCTAAAGAGCGAGAGCGTGCGCGCGCACACGCTCTCTCTCCTCGCTCTTGCTCCAACACTGTCCGTAGCTGATTGGACAGTGTCACAGCCATAGTAACACGCCCCTTGCCATTACATGCCCCATTGACAGTTCAGGGGGTTATTTAAATATCGGACGCCAAATATAACGGCACCGATATCTAAATAACGGTGGAGGGTAGAAAAAAAAAGTAACGTGCCCCAGGGATTTTGCAGCCCTGCCCATTACATGATGCCCTCAGCTGCACATGTATGTCCAGGTGAAAGGTTCTCTTTAATAGGTGCTCACTGACTGTCTGTGCCTGGAATAACAGTGAGGGACTCACAGGCACTCTCAATGGACTCTGGAGATTGGAGAGGAAATTCTGTCTGGAGACCAATTAGGTTGTAGCTTGTTAGCCGACTGCTTGAAGAGGAGTCAAAGCAAGGGGGGGGTCTTGGCAGTCACTTTCCAACATACGCTGCGGCCGCACACACAGTCACCAGCATGGCTTCCCCTCTCATATTTAGTCCCCACCATGTCTCTCATCATATTTATGGTCACCAGAATGGCCCCCTCTCATTCCTAGCCCCCACCATAGCCCCCTCTCTCCAGTATGATCTCCCTTTTATGCCTAGTCCCCAGCATGGCACTCCTGTAATTCTGGGTCCCCAGCATGGCATCCCTCTAAACCTTGATACCCAGCATGGCTCCCCTTTCATTCCTAGTCACAATTGGGGCTCCCCTCTCATTCCTAGCCCCAACATAGCTTCCCCTCTCATTTTCAAATAGTTCAGCAATCCCGTGGGCTGTTCAGTGCAGCTATTGCTGCAGCTTCCATTTCCCTAACAGCCTCCCTCTAATTCCCTTCTTTCCTATGACGCTCCAAAATGCTCCTCCTCATGCTCTTTTGAAACAATGAAGCGGCGTCATGCTGGCAGCTTCTCTCCCCTAATGTGCCAAGCAAGTCTACTTCTCTTGCTCTCTACGGTCCGGTGATGCGGTGCGGCATTGACCTGAGTTCAGAGGATTTACAGTGCATGTAAGCCCAATTTTCTAAGGGGTTCCACTGAAAAATTAGCAAAATAAAGAAATGGTCTTTGATCAGATTAGTGGGTGGTTTGCTTATAGAGGGGCAGCTCCCATAAACATGGTGGGGGAAATCGATGACAGAAAAATTTGTTCTGGATGGGGGCTTGTCTCTCTGAGGAGGTTTCACTGTACTTAGATGAGAAATTAAAGGTATTAAAGCCCTCTATCTGCATAGCGATAATTCCTACACCCTTAAAATCTGCACCATGTAAATCGTCCACCGCTTTGTTTCATGATACTTTTATTTTCTTTAAGGGGGAGTTCACACTGCGTTTTTGTCAGGCAGAAAAGAATCTGTCTCAAAATTCCTCTAGGAATTGAGCTGCCAGCGTTTGTTACGCTTTCGTTTCTGCGTTTTTCTGCGGTGTTTTGTGCCCACTTTTTTAGTCGTTTAATCTAATTCAAAAACCGCAGTAAAAAAACACAAATGTAAAAAGAGTGCCGCAGGTTTTTTCTGTCTCCCATCGATTTCAATAGGTGGTCAGAGGCAGAACCACTCGAAGAAAAAGCATGCGGCTTCCTTCCAAAAGCCGCCCAGGAAAAAAAGTCTCTGCCTTCTGTTGAAATCAATGCGGGGCTATTTGTGGCATTTCTTGGCGCTGATTCTGATGCGAAGTGTGAACTATCCTAAACCCCTTCCTGACATTCACCGTATATATACGGTGCAAGTCGGGTGGGCGAGCATGGAGCGGCTCACGAGCTAAGCCCGCTCCATAGAACGAGCCTGTCGGCTGTGTGCTACAGCCAACACGTCAGTGTAACGAACGGAATACCGTTCGAGCGCGGTCCCGCTCGTTTAACCCATTAAATGCCATGGTTAATATCAACCGCAGCATTTAAATTACTAGAAACAGGGCGAATGGCAGCCTGGGGGCCTAATGAAGGGCTTGATAGGAGATTGTCAGTATAACGATATACTGCCATACATTAGTATGGCAGTATATCGTGCAAGCGATCCAACAATCGCTGGCTCAATTCCCCTTGGGGGACAAGTAAAAAAAGTTAAATAAAGTTTTTTTAATAAATAAAAAAAATATAATTACAAGTTCAAAAAACCCCTTCCCTCAAGCACAAAGTAAAAAAAAATAAAAAATTAACATACGTGGTATCAACGTGTCCGTAAAATGTTGAACTATTACAATATATAATTATTTAGTCCGCACGGTGAACGCCGTAAAAAATTTAAAGTTAAAAACACCCGAATCACTGTTGTTTGGTCACTTCATCTCCCACAAAAAAATTCAATAAAAAGTCTCATGTACCCCAAAATGGTACCAATAAAAACTACAGCTCGCCCAGCAAAAAATAAGTCCTCATACCGCTCAGTCGACGGAAAAATAAAAAGGTAATGGCTCTCAGTATATGGCGACACAACTTTTATTTTTAAAAATCATTTTTTTTCCTTGTAAAAGTAGTAAAACATAAAAAAACTATATAAATTTGACCCGCAGAATAAAGTTAATATGCTGTTTTTACCACATAGTGAACGTCGTAAAAACAAAAACCCCAAAAGATTGCGGAATCACTGTTTTTTTCCTATTTCACCTCACAAATATTTTTTCCCAGTTTTCTACTACATTATACGGTACAATAAATAATGCCCAGAAAATATAAAACTCGTCCCGCAAAAAACAAGCCCTCATACGGCAATATTGCTGAAAAAATACACAAGTTATGGCTTTTGGAAGGTGGGGAGGAAAAAAATGAAAGTGAAAATCTAAAAAATGGCTGCGTTTGTCCCTATTTCATTGTCGGATTCAGTGTCATCTGAGTTCATAACTTAGATGTGAGGGATAACAGGCGGGTCAGAGACATGCAGGAGCCGCTGATACTGAACCCGTCAGGCCTGCTGACGTGACGGGTTTAGCTCTCAGCACAAGATACAGCTGCTCTGTCTACAGGATACAAAGCAGCTGTATCTCAAAAAATAAAAATAATTTTTAATAAAAACTAATTAGAAAGTTACACCAATCACACTGAGGCACTTTTTTTTTTTTAATAAGTGTTAATCAACAAGTCCTATGTATTTCAAAATGGTACTTTTAAAAAATATAACTCTACCCGCAAAAATCAAGCCCTCATATAGCTACATCAAAGGGGGAAAAAAAAGTTAAGACTCTCAAAATACGACGACACGAAAATAAAATTCTGTGGTCCTTAAACCAAAGTAGACTCCGTTCTTAAGGCGTTAAACCTATCTATTAGACATAGTCGTATTTGTTTAATATTTTTTTTCCGTAAGTTTTCACATCACAAACTAGATTGAAAAAAATTTCCTGAAATATTACAGTTTTCACGTTGACCACTGACCACTCACAATAGGCTGCACTGTCAGTTGCCTCTGCCTCATCAAGGGCCACTAGCGGATGCCGACACCCTGCTCACAGTCACCGGCCACATTGGGGTTTTCCGGGGACGGGAAGGTTTTCACACTGATGACCTATCCACAGGACCATACCTCCTAACAATGGTTCTAGGGTGCAGTACAGGGAGATCCCTTAGACTCCGTTTAGCCAGCACCAAAACAATTGCGATAAAAGGATCCACTTGACTGGTGAGAGTCATAATAGGTACTTTTTATTTCGTAGAGATCACTTTCAGTTAACACTTCTATATAAATATCACAGGATCCACCATTGCCAATAGATTATGGAGACATCTCTCCTCCTCTCATCCCTACACAGAGACGTCTGCACATAACACTCTCCAATGAAAGTCAATGAGTCGTTTTCTGATTGAGGGTATGTTCACACGCAGTGATTTCAGACGTAATTCGGGCATTTTACGCCTCAAATTACGCCTGAAAAACGCCCCTAATACGCCTACAAACATCTGCCCATTGGTTGCAATGGGTTTTGCGATGTTCTGTTCCCACGAGGTGTAATTTTATGCATCGCTGTCAAAAGACGGCGCGTAAATAGACGCCCGAGTCAAAGAAGTGCATGTCACTTCTTGGGACGTTTTTGGAGCCATTTTTCATTGACACCATTGAAAAACAGCTCCAATAATGTCCGTTAAATAAGCTGCGAAAAACGCGAGTAGTTACGAAAACGTCTGAAAATCAGGAGCTGTTTTCCGGCTAAAACAGCTCCGTAATTTCAGACGTATTTTGCTACTGTGTGTGAACATACCCTTAATGTGGCTGCTGTAATGCAAATCTCTGAACTGCTGCTCACAGCTCAGAGCAGAAGCTTTGGCAAAATGGCTGTCCCCATAATCATGTTCAGAAAATAGAATAAAAAAAGGCACAATCAGAAAATAAAGATGCACAGATTAAAAAAAAAAAACATCTAACCCCTTCCCGACATACTTACACCATAGCCGGGTTAGGGAGAGTATGGAGCGGGCTTACGGGCTAAGCCCACTTCATACAATGTGGGTATCGGCTGTATAAAATAGCCAACACTTCACTGTAAGGAGCGGGATGCCGCAGTCAACAGCGACCACGTCATCTAAGACGTTAGAAAAAGGGGGGTGGTCCACTCTGACAGCCGATCGCCCCCGCTGTGACGTGGGGAACCAATGGTTATCATGGTAGCCTGGGGGCCTAATGAAGGCCCACAGATTGGCTGTCTTTGTACTCCCATCACAGTATACTGCAATACATTTGCAAGTGATCCAACGACCGCTGGTTCAAGTCCCCTAGGGGGACTAACAAAAAAAAGTTTAAAAGAGAAAAATAAAAGAATTTTTTATGTACAAAAAAACTAAGAATATATATATATTTTTTTTTTTTTTAAAAACACCTTTTCCCATTCTTCCCCTAAAGCATTGTTAAAAAAAAAATACATATAGCCGTGTTCGTAAAATTCTGAACTACAACAATTTAACATTATTACCAGAAGAAAAAATTTAAAACATCAGAATCACTGTTTTTTGGTCACCCCATCTCCCAAAATTTTTTAATAAAAGTGATCAAAAACTCGCATGTACCCCAAAAACGACATTAAAAATTATAGCTTGTCCCACAAAAAAATAAACCCTCACATTGCTCAATCGACAGAAAAATAAAAAAGTTATGGTTCTCAGAATATGGCAACGCAAAACAAATTTGATTTTTAATAATTAGTTTTTCCCTGTAAAAGTAGTAAAACATTTTTAAAAAACTATGTAAATTTGACCTGTAGAATAAAGTCAACATGTTATATTTTTTGCAAGGTGTATACCGTAAAAACGAAAAAAACAATGGCGGAATTGCTGTTTTTTCCCCATTCCACTCCCCAAATAATTTTTTTTCCCGTTTCCTAGTACAATAAATGGTGCCGTGAAAATGTACAACTCGTCATGCATAAATCAAGCCCAAAAAAAACGTACGGCTTTTGGAAGTTGGGAGAGAAAAAACGAAAATGAAAATCTGAAAAATGGCTGCAGTGTGAATGGGTAATATTTTTAATTAGTTAACAAAAAATAGGGTTATACATTCCCTTAAGGTACTGCACTCCTACAACCCTCGTATACTACACCACCCCCCAAAAAACCAAAAACATAATCAGAGCTTCAAGAAAAGAACATCTCATGCCTACAAATAGTAACAGGGTTTATTCTTGAATGATAGAGAAATCAGCAATCTGTGTTTCCGCCTCCGTGTCACAATTTTTAGGGTAGCGTGAGGAGAGAACTGACGATTCCACTACAATGTAAAAACAATGTAAACATGAAAAACTCTGTTCAATGCCATCATTTTCCTTCATGCGGATCACCTCCAGTCAAAATAAAATGATCTTGTTCGGATGACGGGCAGTTCAAGAAAGAAAATAGGGGCGGGGCTGTGACAACCTCTAGCTTTTGAGTTTTTGACTTGGAAAAACTCAAAAGCTTTTTGAGCAAAAACTAAAAGGTAAATCAAAAAAATTACAAATAGCACAATCTTAAAGAGGCAGACCTTGTGGCTGCTGTGGAACCCCTGAAAAGAGAGGGCCTAGACTGGGTTGGCTGCATTATTATTTTAATGGGAGGTGGGGACAAGGACGTGGAAATATACCTATTCCAGGTGGTTAGGGTGGGGTAGAGTTAACACCAGAAAGGGGCCTTATTTTTGCTATGAAACCCTCGCAGGTCTCCTCATGCCCCTGTGTATGGGTTTATGCATGATTTATAGATAGTTTGGGTATATATTGTTTCCTTTTTTACTCTTTCGTTGTACGAAATCCTTTAATTTCTTATTCTAATTCGTTCAGACAAAGATAAAAGAAGAACCATCGCAATCTAATGTTCTCATTTAGTCTCAAAAAGGAGGAACCCGCAGAAGGTGCAGTAACGTTGATGATCCCCATGGAGGGCGCCGGTTCCCATTCGAAGCCACACTTCATCTTCCTTTGACAGTTTTAACACCGCGTTGTTGCCTGATGTGTCTTGTTTCCCCTTGGACTCATAACTGGAATAAAAACATGTTCATTAATACCACACATATCTGTGAAAAAAATCTGAACATAATTATCTCATAACTTGGGAGCTTATTGTATAGGGATTTATCTAGCTCCTATTGAGCTCAATAAAAAAACTATATTCAGTGAGCTCCCTCTGGTGGCAGTCAAAAGAACTCTGGATTGTGCCATTCCTCTGTTATCTCTCCTGGCAATGTATAAATAAATTTAGCGTAAATAAATTGGGCGTTACAATTCCCAATGGGGGATGTCCCTACACAGTCTGATACTGTCCAATCTGCACTAACAGTATCAGAATCTGGGGGGCGTGGCCAACTGCCGACAGGACCGGCCGCATGATTTAGGAGCTCCGCTTTCGGCCCCGATTTCCCTACATTTATCCTGCTGACATACCGCTACAATTCCTCACAGAGCCAGAAGACGACCTCGCCGACATAGAGAGGGTAACATGAACCGTACACGGCATTCCATGGCTGCAGAGAAGTTGAAGGAGTTTGCCCGCGCTGCTCCTCAAGATGGCGCCGACGCCTCTTCCTCCTTGCCGCCTCCCCCACCAGAGAGCGCACAACCAGAGGCTCAGCCTGTCCCTGAGCCTGAACTAACGCTGGCACAGGTATCAACCAGGCTCCTGGACGTTATACAGCTCTCCACCTCTTCCCTGACAGGAAAGATCGCTGAAGTAAAGTCGGATGTGGGTCTCCTCAGACAGGACCTGCAGAACTTAAGGGACCGGGTGAGGGAGACGGAGGACCGCATTTCTGGGCTAGAAGATAAAGTGGCGCCACAGACAGGAAAGCTGGCACAGCTAGACAGAGTGGCTACTCAATGGCTACAGCGAGCAGACGACCTGGAAAATCGCCTGAGACGCAATAATATACGGATCCTTGGGCTCCCAGAGCGCTGTGAAGGCAGAGACCCCAGTTCCTTTATTGAAACCTGGTTTAAAGAAATTCTACCGAATGCTGTATTATCGCCGTCTTATACCATTGAAAGGGCGCACCGTGTACCTGGCAGACTACCGCCGCCTGGCGCCCCACCGAGACCCCTGCTAGCACGCTTTCTCAGCAGTCGGGACCGGGACGCAATCCTGCAAGCTGCCCGTACGCATGGAGAAATCCGATTCCAGAATACCACTATCCTGCTCTTTCCGGATTTTTCTGCGGCATTACAGAAAACGAGGGCTTCATTTATACAAGTCAAGAAACGGTTGCGAGATCATCAAATTCTTTATTCAATGGCGTTTCCAGCGCGATTGCGAGTTATACACCAAGACAAGACGGTTTTCTTCAACACACCGTTGGAAGCGGATGAATGGCTGTCTTCCCTGGGACGCTCTCCTCAAAGATAGAACTGGAGACTGCAACAACATATGGAACTGTTCACCGTGAACACTCTGTTACACCGGTCTTCCTGCACGGGATCTCGTTTTGGATATCCAGATGAGTATTAGTCTATCTTATCCTGAAATGGTGTTCTCATGCAAGTTCTGCCTTATAACATTCTTGTAATTTCTTATATGCAAAGTTCTGAGAGAAGAATTGCGGAACATGTAGTAATACCGTTGTTTATTATTATATTGATGTAATGGGCGCCGTAAAGCAGATGACTATAAAGGGTATTATTCTCTGTATACATGACCTCTCAAGTTAAGTGGATAATTTGCATAATGGGCGGGTGGAAGCTGGCTTATCTTCTCTAGAAAAACAGTATGCAATGTTTGTAGTTAGCGGACAATTACCCGCGAAATTGGGAATCACAACGCCGGTTCCTTTTACCTCAATTGTGCTTCCTTCTTTTTCCTTTGTTCTTGCTCACCTGTATTAGTCATCTGATATATAGGTGATCCCCCGTTTTTGCCTTAATTATCACTTTTGTGATAATAAAAAAGCGTAACAATCAGTGCGTAGCATTGGTTGTTCTATATTTGTTATTGTTGATAACCTGACTGTTTTACTGCATATCTCAACTGAAAGCATTTATCATTGTTCTCTTACTGGTATATTCTTAGCAATTGAAGTATTATGACATTATCTATTCTTTCTGTGAATGTGAGGGGTCTGGGAGACTCCCATAAGAGGAACCTGACTTTTTCATTTATCCGGCAGCAAGGTCCGCAGATAATATGCCTTCAAGAAACACATCTTATACAATCTACCGCCAGCTGCTTAAATAGAACATGGATTCAGTGGTCGGCCCATTCTACGCACAGTACATATTCTAGAGGGGTTTCCATTTTGATACATAGATCGCTCAGATGGGAACCGGGTGTGGTGCAGACGGACAAGGAGGGCAGGTCAATTTTCGTGCATGCATGGATTGAAGGTCAGCAGTTCGTACTGATTGGGCTTTATCTTCCTCCTCCGGCCTCCATGAATGTGTTATATGAGGCGGCTAAATTTGCATCCCAGTTTCCGGCAGCTGGGGTGATATGTATGGGAGACTTCAACCTTCTTCTAGATCCTTCCACAGACAAGTTTTATCCTGGACCGGTCCCTGGGCATCTACCCGGGTCTACTCCGCTGGCTGGATTCTTGGGGGAGATGGGTTGGATAGATATGTGGAGACAGCGCCATCCCAATGACCGCGAATACACATGCTTCACACCTGGGAGAAAATCGCTATCCAGGATTGATTATGTGTGCAGTAACGCCAAAACTTACGGCATGCTAGAACTTATCTCTCATTTACCCAGAGCAATGTCAGATCACTCGCCTATAATAGTAAAGCTCAATCTACGACCCCATCACCTATATAGAGGGCCTAGGAAGGTTCATCCATTCTGGCTTAAAGTATTTGGGGATCAGGACCGCATCCCGGATCAACTGACAGTGTTCTTTGCAGAAAATCTTCCCTTTGACAACCACTCAGCCTTATGGGACGCACTGAAAGCATACCTGCTTGGGTGTTTGCAGTCCTCGATCTCCTACCACAAAAGGCAGGCCTCTGGGGTGGAACAGCGACTGGCAGCTGAAATGTACAACTTTGGAAGCCGCATTCATAGAGGACCCCACTCCGTTAAACCAACAGACGTGGCTACAGAGAGGCAGGGAATATGTTCATCTCCTTCAGGAAAAAACGAAGCGTCGCATATTCTTCTCCAACCAGAAATACTTTGAACTGGGTAATCAATCCAGCAGTCTGCTGGCACACATGATTCATAGTAATTCGACCTCGCCAACAATATTGCGTATTCACTCCGCGACAGGGGAAGTGGTACACGACAATGAGCGGATTATGTCTCGTTTCGCTGAATTCTACAAAGAACTCTACGAATCTAAAATACAGGTGTCTCCACAGAACATCAGGGATTACCTGTTGGACATGGATATTCCACAACTAACGGAGTCACAGAGGGAGTATATGGAAGCCCCTATTACGCTACCTGAACTATCGGAAGCTTTGACCACCATGGCAAAGAGCAAGGCCTCGGGCCCTGATGGACTTCCCCTGGAGGTATACACCAAATATCAGGAGCAACTCCTACCACAATTACTAGAAATACTGAATGCCTCCTTTGGAAAAGGGACTCTGCCAGCCTCAATGTATGATGCGACTATAATTGTACTTCTGAAGCCGGATAAAACACCAATGGATTGCGGATCTTACAGGCCCATCTCTCTGCTCAACACAGATTACAAACTGCTGACTAAAGTACTGGCACTTAGACTAAACTCCGTCATCTCTGATATTATTCACCCGGATCAATCTGGGTTCATTCCTGGGAGGAGTATGTCTGATAACCTGAGGAGAGTCCAGACGGTGGCGCAGATAGGCGAACGTAACAAAAATGACTGGGCCCTGGCCTCCTTGGATGCGGCTAAGGCTTTCGACTCTGTGGAATGGACCTACTTAGCCAGTGTTCTGTCTAGTTTTGGATTTGGCCCTGCATTTGTGTCATGGATACAGATAATTTACAAGCATCCCAGGGCTAATATAGCGTTGAATGGCCTCACATCTACCTCCTTTGACCTAGGTAGGGGAACTAGGCAGGGCTGCCCCCTGTCACCCCTGCTCTTTGCACTGGCAATGGAACCATTGGCAATACTCATCAGATCAGACCCGGAAGTAAAAGGGGTCCCAAACAAGACGGGTGAGGACCGTATTGCACTGTACGCAGATGATATTATGTTATTTGTTTCACAGATACAGTCTTCCCTCCCGAGAATGATGCATCTTATCAACACCTTTGGAGATTACTCTGGACTTCGCATTAACTGGTCCAAATCGACCATCTTGTTTTTACAGCCAGGGGAAACACAGTCGGCGGGCTCCACGAGAGAAGGACTTGCTGTAGTTGACCAATTTAAATACCTGGGTATACTTATTACCAGAAAGGCGGCACTCTCCCTACAACTCAATGTGTATCCTCTATTATCCATTGCCAGAGAAAAGTTTAAGATATGGGCGGCCCTCCCATTGTCGGTCATGGGACGAATTAATCTGATTAAAATGGTGATACTTCCTAAGAGTCTTTATATTCTACAACATATATTCACTCCTATACCAAAGTCCTTCTTTCGGCAACTGGAGTCCCTCATCATTTCCTTTATTTGGGGAAGGTCTAGGTCAAAACTGGCCTTACAGAAGCTACAAAGACCGAAGGAGATGGCTGGTATTGCTCTCCCAGAAATTTATCTATACTATCTGGCCGGCCAACTCAAATACCTAGGCACCTGGACGCAAGCCAAACGCCCCCCGGGCCTTGAGGGTATGTTACTGGACTATTCTGCACATAAGTCATTGTGGCCGGTGTTGTTTCATCAGGACGTGCCAAGATCCTCTTTACTGCCCGTCTGTCGAGTGGCAAGGGAAGTCTGGAAAGTGGCTATGACTATCTCGAGTTCTTCAGACATCCCCGCGGAAACTCCTCTGTGGAATAACACGGTGTTGGAATCCTTGGTAAAGTTCCCAGATGCCGCATACTGGATTGATGCAGGTGTCACAGTGCTCGGAGACGTGTATGAAAATAATATCCTTCTGTCTTTCGAACAAATGCAAGAAAAATTTCGGGTTCCTCGACAACATTTCTTCAAATATCTGCAGATGCGTCACCTCCTTGCTGAGCAGTTCCCGAGACAGCGTCAACCCATCTCCTCCTACCCACTCATCGGGGTGGTCCGGTCACAGGGCCCCAGAGGTCTGATCTCTACTATTTACGCTCACTTAATTGAACAGAAGGCTAATGCGACTCCACTGCCGATTATTTCCAGGTGGTCTCAACTAATCCCTTCTTTGACGGAGGACTCCATTGAAGACCTACTACAATCACACTTACATGTGTCACCTGCTGCTAATAATAAGCTCATCCAGCTGTACTATATCCATCAGGCGTATCTGACGCCTCAGCGCCTATTTCAAATGAAATACATACCAGAACCGGCTTGCCCGAAATGTTCACATGCCCCAGCTGACTTCTGGCATATGGTATGGATGTGCCCACACCTCCGCTCTTACTGGTCAGAGATTATTGGTTTCCTCAACTTAATGCTACCTTTTCCTGTTGAAGGGACTCCAGAATTGTGTCTATTTGGAATACTGGAGGAAGACATATGGTCCCGTCATACCAAAATATTTCTGCAGGAGACCCTTTTCTTGGCCCGCAAAGGCATCTCTATGAGATGGATGGATCGCCGACCTCCTAAGGTTGCAGCATGGAAGCAGATGGTTAATTCCACTATAGCATATGAACGTATCATTTTTAAACATAGAGATCGGCCGGACAACTTCCATAAAATATGGGACATATGGTGCAACAGCACTGAGACAACGTACACCCCGAGGGAACTAGAGATGGCAGTGGATGCGAGGAGGGGAGGGAGGAGACGATAGACAGGTAGGGATGAGACGGATAAAGTAGTGGATCTCCCGGACCTCTCACATATAAACATATTGTACGAACATTATACAGTTGTGAAAATGTAAGTGAATGGATGTAATATCTGTGAATTTTTATTATGCCTCTTTTTGGGTAGTGAAGTAAACAGGATGCCAATATTGTTGAGATTTGTACAGCACCTGCGAGTGCTTAGATGTATTGATTGGGACGCTGTTGTCCTATACATTTTTTTTTTTTTTTGTATACATAATGTGATAAAACAAACTCACTTTTCAAAAAAAACAAGTTTAAAAAAAAAAACAGTATCAGAATCTGTTGAGACACACCCCTTTGACAAGGAAAATGGTAACACCCAGATGTCAATTTATTCATACATTTCCAGGAGGAATAATAGAGCAATGGCACAATCCAGGACCCTAGGAAAAGATGCTCCAGAAATGTTATTTCATTGGGATTTGAAGTATTTACTAAAACATTTTCATGTTAGGAGAATTGATTGATTCTCTTTAACTATTTGGCTTGTACTGAATGGCTGACGGGGGGAGGGGGTTCCTAGAAACTGGCAACCCCCTAAGTATCCCCCAGGATCTTCATGAACCCGTGGTTTTCAGGCTGTATTGAGAGTACTTTTAGGGTCCAACGGGTTAATCTAGCAAATGCCCCTGTTTCAAATGTGTCTCTCATGACAGGTGCACATTACAGGGAATCTATGTGCATATTAATTGAATTTCAGTCTCTTTTACCATAGTGCCATTTAAAAAAAAAAAACGCTCTAACATATCAAATATCAGAAATATGCATATCAAGTGTAAAGCTGCATTTTTAAAAGGTCAGATGTGTAATGCATGTATTAAATTGTTGTTTTTTTTTATATGCAATCGATCCTTATGTATATGTGAATTCAGAGGTATGAATTATATTGTATATTGTCTCTACAGATTTAAAGAGGCTCTGTCACCACATTATAAGTGCCCTGTCTCCTACATAAGGAGATGGGCGCTGTAATGTAGGTGACAGTAATGCTTTTTATTTAAAAAAAACGATCTATTTTCACAACGTTAGGAGCGATTTTGGTTTATGCTAATGAGCTTTCTTAATGCCCAAGTGGGCGTACTTTTACTTTCGACCAAGTGGGCGTTGTACAGAGGAGTGCATGACGCTGACCAATCGGCATCATGCACTCCTCTCCATTCATTTACACTGCACTAGCGATATAGATATATCGCTATGTGCAGCTACATACACAAACCCTAACATTACTACAGTGTCCTGATAATGAATACACATGAAATCCAGCCTGGACGTCATGTGTACTCAGAATCCTGACACTTCTGAATCTTTTTTGTGAGATTCCGGCAAGTGAAACGAAATCTCGTTTAGCTCCGTAATCTTGCGAGATTTCGTTTCACTTTCCGGAATCTCACAAAAAAGATTCAGAAGTGTCAGGATTCTGTGTGTAGCCCAGGGGGGCACAAAAATGGTGGTACTATTATTGTGTGGGGGCACCAAGGATGGCATTATTACCATCTGGCGCACTATGAATAGAGAGGTTATGAAGATTTGGTAATAGCAAGGAGTCAAAGATGTCTGTATGTTAAATTCTGCAAAGACTAATCATGACCAGGAGAAGACATCATGGCGGTCTAGGCCGGATAAAGAAGAAAAGGTAAAGTGAATGACTCCAATCAAAGACATCACCTGTGAGTCGCTGGATATAACTGTACTCTATTCACTTACATGGTCTGCAGAGTATCTACCTCTATTTAGTCACTGTATGGTGGTAATATTGGTCTTTGTATAATGTGTTTAATTCAGTAACTGTATGGTGGTATTATTCAGTCACTATATGGTGGTAATATAAGGTCATGATGTAAAGGTATTATTCAGTAATAGTATGGTGGTATTATTCAGTAACTATGTGGTTAATACGTGGTCATGCTGTGGAGGTATTATTTAGTAACAGTATGGGGGTATTCAGTAACTATGTGGTTAATATGTGGTCATGGTGTGGAGGTATTATTTAGTAACAGTATGGGGGTATTATTCAGTAACAGTATGGGGGTATTATTCAGTCACTCTGTGGTTATGGTGTGGAGGTATTATTCAATAACAGTATGGGGGTATTATTCAGTAACTATGTAGTTAATATGTGGTCATGGTGTGGAGGTATTATTCAGTAACAGTCTGGTGGTATTATTCAGTCACTATGTGGTTATGGTGTGGAGGTATTGTTCAGTAACAGTATGGGGTATTATTCAGTCACTATGTGGTTATGGTGTGGCGGTATTATTCAGTAACAGCATGGGGGAATTATTCAGTCACTATGTATTCATGGTGTGGTGGTATTATTCAATAACAGTATGGTGATATTATTCAGTAACTTTGTGGTGGTAATATGTGGTTGTAGTGTGGTAGTATTATTCAGTATCAATAGGTTTGGTATTAATCAGTCAAAAAGTGGTGAGAATATGTGGTTATGGTGTGGTGATATTATTCAGTAAATGTATGGTGGCATTATGCAGTCATTATGCAGTGGTACTATGTGGTCATGGTGTGGCCATATTATTTAGTATGAGTGTGGTGGCATTAGTCAGTCACTATGTGGTTATGGTGTGGCAGTATTATTCAGTAACAGAATGGGTGAATTATTCAGTCACTATGTGGTCATGGTGTGGTGGTATTATTCAATAACAGTATGGTGATATTACTCAGTAACTTTGTGGTGGTAATATGTGGTTGTAGTGTGGTAGTATTATTCAGTATCAATAGGTTTGGTATTAATGAGTCAAAAAGTGGTGGAAATATGTGGTTATGGTGTGGTGATATTATTCAGTAAAAGTATGGTGGCATTATGCAGTCATTATGCAGTGGTACTATGTGGTCATGGTGTGGCCATATTATTTAGTATGAGTATGGTGGCATTATTCAGTCACTATGTGGTTATGGTGTGGCAGTATTATTCAGTAACAGAATGGGTGAATTATTCAGTCACTATGTGGTCATGGTGTGGTGGTATTATTCAATAACAGTATGGTGATATTACTCAGTAACTTTGTGGTGGTAATATGTGGTTGTAGTGCGGTAGTATTATTCAGTATCAATAGGTTTGGTATTAATCAGTCAAAAAGTGGTGGGAATATGTGGTTATGGTGTGGTGATATTATTCAGTAAATGTATGGTGGGATTATGCAGTCATTATGCAGTGGTACTATGTGGTCATGGTGTGGCCATATTATTTAGTATGAGTATGGTGGCATTATTCAGTCACTATGTGGTTATGGTGTGGCAATATTATTCAGTAACAGTATGGGTGAATTATTCAGTCACTATGTGGTCATTATGTGGAGGTATAATTCAGTAATAATATGGTGGTATTATTCAGTCATTTTGCAGTGGTAATATGTGGTCATGGTGTGGCAGTATTAGTCAGTAGCAGTATGGTGGTATTATTCAGTCACTATGTAGTGGTAATATGTGGTTATAGTGTGGCAGTATTATTCAGTAAAAGTATGGGGCTAATATTCAGTCACTATGGGGTTATGGTGTGGCGGTATTATTTAGTAACTGTGTAGTGTCCATGGCCGCGGGCCATCGGGTTTACTCACCTCCCGACGCCCGCAGTCATGGATCTGTGAGCGCTGGTCCCCGTCTCCTTCCTAGGAGATGCCAGTGCTCACTTCCACACTGGTCCGCTGTGTCCCGTAGGGTGAGCATGCATGCACGTGCCCGCTCTTAAAGGGCCAGCGCACACATGTAAGTAATCATCATAATCAACTCACATGATTTCCTGGACTATAAGAAGGCCCCAGGCCTTCTGATCTTTGCCTGAGCGTTGTTAGTATATCCCAAGTCTGTCTTGCAAATGGTCCCTTAGTGTTTCCTGTTCCAGTGTTTCCTGTTCCTGTATCCCGTGCTGTGTTCTTGTTCCTGTGCCTACTAGTGTTGGAGTCGTGTCCTACTGCACCTGCTATTGTTTGCCACGTCCAGTGTCTTCTGCCACATCTTGTACTGTCCGCCACGTCTGGCACAATCTGCTGCACCGACCTCCATCCGTGCTGTCTGGACTAGTTCAGGTACCCGAGTGTTACGAACTGATATAGACTTTTGTATAGACTGAGACCTGGTCTGCTGCCTCCGCTACGGCGGAGCGGCCTAGTGGGTCCACAAACCCTGTGACCGTGACAGTACGCTCAGGCCATGGAACCCGCTGGCCAGCCCAAGACCGCAGTCCAGAAGATACAGACGGAGATGCATGACCTACGCACACGTCAGGATCAACTCCTTGAGGCTGTAAATTCTATCATGGTCCGTCTGGATCAACTCACTCCGGTTCTTCCTCCATAGGTTGTTGATGTACCACTGCCCGTTGCTCCGCCTGTTTGTTCTGGATCCACAGTTCCTCTGCTGTTTCCTCCTCACTATGACGGTGATCCCAGAGCATGTAGAGGATTTATTAACCAATGCACGGTTCATTTTAGGCTACGGACTCATCTCTTCCCCTCCGAGGAGGCCAAAGTTGCATTTATCATCTCCCTTCTTGCTGGCAAGGCCCTCGCATGCGCAAACCCAATCTTGGAGCAACAAGGACCTGTATCCTCGGACCTAGCCTTGTTCCTGCAGTCCTTTCGTGCCGTGTTCGAGGAGCCGCGTCGAACATCCTCTGCCGCAGCCACTCTGTTGACCCTCAAGCAAGAGGGTTCCACAGTAGGGGAGTATGCTATCTCCTTCCATACCCTGGCAGCAGAGCTGGCAAGGAACAATGAGGCACTGGTGGCGACCTTCTGGCAGGGACTGTCCTCTCACATGAAGGACGAACTCGCGGCCCGCGACCTTCTTTCTACCTTGGATGCCCTCATCCTGTTAGCCACTCGGGTTGACATGAGAATCCGGGAGCACACTCAAGAGGTTCAACACAAGAGCCGGGGCCACAGACCAGCACCCTCAGTCCAGGGACCACTATTGCCTTCCCCTAGTGCGCTACCTGAAGAACGCATGCAGGTAGACCGAGTCCGGGTGTCTGAACAAGAGAAGTAGCGCAGACGCTAGAGTGGACTATGTATGTATTGTGGCCTTTAGGGTCATTTTGTGCGCCAATGCCCACAGAAACCGGGAAACTCCAGTACCTAGCGTTGGTTGGAGAGGCAACTCTAGGTGGGACATCTCCAAACTTTAAAACCTCTTCCAAATATCGATTCCTGTGGCCATCATCTCCGGAGAGACGTCACATCCCTCCTCTGCCTATCTTGACTCCGCAGCAGCTGCTAATTTCATCCAGAAGGATCTTGTGGATCGTTTACATCTACCCACAATTCTTCTGGAGAGACCCCTGGCTATTGCCTCTGTGAATGGTCTACCATTGCCCAATCCGATTGTGTTCATCACGGAGCCGTTGACACTACGGGTCGGACCTCTTCACACGGAGCAGATCGGCTTCCTTGTACTACCTAAGGCTATCAATCCTATCCTGCTGGGTCTGATGGCTTCGACTACACGCCCAGTTCTTGACTGGCGTTTTAGAGAGATTCTTCAATGGGGTTCCAGATGCCATAGCCATTGCCTGTCACAAGTTCATCCTGTTATGCTCCCTCTGCCTCAGTCACTCTCCGATCTACCATCTCAGTATGCCAGTTTTGCGGATGTCTTCTGCAAGCGAGAGGCTGAGACGTTGCCTCCACATCGGAATTATGACTGTCCCATTGAACTGGTTCCAAATGCTTCTCTTCCCCGTGGACGGGTATATCCTTTCTCCTTGCCAGAGACTTTATCCATGTCAGCCTATATCAAGCAGAATTTGGAGAGGGGTTTTATACGAAAATCTTCCTCCCCGGCTGGGGCCGGCTTCTTCTTCGTTAGGAAGAGAGACAAATCTCTTCAACACTGCATTGACTACTGTGGTCTCAACCAGATCACGGTCAAGAACAAATACCCGTTGCCACTTATATCCGAGCTGTTTGATCGCATACGAGGAGCCAAAACATTTTCTAAGCTAGACCTGCGGGGTGCTTATAACCTAATCTGGATTCGCCGGGGTGATGAATATAAGATGGCATTTAACACCCGTGACGGGCACTCTGAATACCTAGTGATGCCCTTCCGACTGTGTAACACTCCCGCAGTCTTTCAGGAATTTGTCAATCATATCTTATGAGATCTCCTCTATATGTGTATTGTCGTTTATCTCGATGATATTTTGATTTTCTCCCCAGATCTGATGACCCATCGGAGGCATGTCCGTCAGGTTCTTCTGCGACTAAGGGAGAATCGCTTATATGCTTTGCCCTTTCTGGGCTACATCATCTCGGATCAAGGTCTTAAGATGGATCCTTAGAAACTAAAGTCTGTCCTGGAATGGCCACGTCCTCAAGGCCTGAGGGCCATACAGCGGTTCCTGGGATTCGCCAATTTCTATCGGCAGTTTATTCCAAACTTCTCATCTCTGACGGCTCCCATCTCTACCCTTACCAAGAAGGGTGTGAACACTAAGGTGTGGACTCCAGAGGCAGAGTCCGCATTTATTAGCCTCAAGAAAGCCTTCACTTCAGCGTCGATCCTCCATCATCCTGACGTATTTCGGCAGTTCTCATTGGAGGTGGACGCTTCCTCTGTTGGTGCAGGTGCACTTCTGTTCCAGAGGAAAGGCAGTAGTATGTGGCTATTACGCGAGACTTTTTTCTTCTGCAGAGCGCAATTACTCTAATGGGGATCGAGAGCTACTGGCCATCAAATTGGCTCTGGAGGAGTGGAGACATCTTCTAGAGGGCACGCTCACCCCATCTTGGTCTACACCGACCACAAGAGCCTTACCTATCTTCAGTTCGCTCAACGACTAAATCCCTGTCAAGCCAGCTGGTCGCAGATCTTCACCCGTTTCCAATTTGAGCTCCACTACCGTCCCGCTGACAAGAATGTGAGGGCCGATGCCCTGTCCAGGTCATTTGAGATGGATGACACGGTGGAGTCCCTCCAAACTATCATAGACCCGTCCTGCATTGTCACTGCTAATCCTTTGCAGGTTAGAGACATCCCTCCGGGGAGGACTTTTGTTTGGTTGGCAGACAGGAGAAGAATTCTCCACTGGGGACACAGTTCTAAACTAGCTGGGCACGCTGGTGTTCGTAAAACCTGAGACCTGATTGCTCGTCACTTCTGGTGGCCCACGCTACCTAAAGATGTTCTGGACTTTGTCTCTTCCTGCACGGTGTGTGCTTCTAACAAAGTTACTCACTCCAAGCCTGCTGGCCTGCTTCAACCTCTGCCTGTACCCAATGCCCCCTGGCAGCACATTGCGATGAACTTTGTCACTGACCTTCCTCCCTCAGCAGGATGCAGAACTGTCTGTGTGGGGGCGGACCGGTTCTCGAAGATGGCACATTTTATCCCGCTGACCGGCCTACCTTCTGCTCCCCGACTGGCGACTCTCTTCATTCGGCACATTTTTGAGGGGGTTCGATTTACCTCAAAGTTCTGGAGAGCGCTCTGTAAACTCCTGGATGTGAGATTGGACTTTTCCTCAGCTTATCACCCCCAGCCCAATGGGCAAGTCGAGAGGATTAACCAGATCATGGAGAATTATCTCCGCCTCTTCATCTCTTTACAGCACGATAACTGGGTACAGCTTCTTCCATGGGCCGAGTTCTCATACAACAACCACACAAGTGAGTCCACCACTTCCACTCCGTTTTACATTGTGTACAGTCAACATCCTAGGGTCCCCTTCCTGTGTCAACTACATCTCAGGTACACGCTGCTGACTCTGCATTTGGGGACTTTCTGCAAATATGGCAACAGATCCGGTCCTCTATTTTGCTGGCAGTCAATTGCATGAAGCGAAAAGCGGATACAAAAAGAAGGGAGCTGCCTCAGGATCTTCCGGGTACCAAAGTCTGGCTGTCCTCACGGAACATTTGTTTGAAGGTGCCTTCATACAAGTTTTCTCCCAGGTTCCTTGGTCTTTTGAGAACCTGCAACAGATAAACCCTGTCTCCTATAAGCTGCGGCTGCCTCCTACTCCCCAACTCCTTTCACGTGTCCCTCCTGAAACCAGTGGTCCTGAACCACTACAGCAAGACTTCTATTTTTGATCTGTTCGAGGTGAGGGAGATCCTGGACTTCAAAAGGGTAAGGGGAAGGACTTTCTATTTGGTGGACTAGAGAGAGTTTTCTCCTGAGGAGAGATCCTGGGAGCCGGAAGAGAACCACAGTGCTCCTGCTCTCATTAAGAAATTCCTCTCTTGTTCTGGGACCAAGAAGAGGGGGCGTAAGAGGGGAGATATTGTAGCGTCCATGGCCGCGGGCCGTCAGGTTTACTCACCTCCCGACGCCCGCAGCCATGGATCTGTGAGTGCCGGTCCCAGTCTCCTTCCTAGGAGACACCAGTGCTCACTTCCGCTCCGGTCCACTGTGTCCCGTAGGGTGCGCGCGCATGCTCGTGCGTGCTCTTAATGGGCCAGCGTGCGCACATGTAAACAATCATCATCATGAACTCGCATGATTTCCTGGACTATAAGAAGGCCCCAGCCCTTCTGATCCTTGCCTGAGCATTGTTAGTATATCACAAGTCTGTCTTGCAAATGGTCCCTTAGTGTTTCCCGTTCCAGTTGTTACCCGTGCCGTTACCTGTTCCTGTATCCCGTGATGTGTTCTTGTTCCTGTGCCTACTAGTGTTGGAGTCGTGTCCTACTGCATCTGCTGTTGTTTGCCATGTCCAGTGTCTTCGGCCACGTTCAGTGTCTTCTGCCACGTCCAGTGTCTTCTGCCACGTCCAGTGTCTTCTGCCACGTCCAGTGTCTTCTGCCACATCTTGTACTGTCTGCCACGTCTGGTGCAACCTGCTGCACCGACCTCCATCCGTGCTGAAGCCACAGACACTGTCTGGACTAGTTCAGGTACCCGAGTGTTATGAACTGCTATAGACTTTTGTATAGACTGAGACCTGGTCAGCTGCCTCTCCGCTACGGCAGAGCGGCCTAGTGAGTACACATACCCTGTAACCGTGACAAAAAATATGGTGGTATTATTCAGTCACTATGAGGTCATTATGTGGAGGTATAATTCAGTAACAATATGGTGGTGTTATTCAGTCATTCTGCCATGGTAATATGTGCTCATGGTGTGGTGGTATTATTCAGTAACAGTATGGGGGTATTGTTCAGTCACTGTGAAGTGCTAATATGCGGTCATAATGTGGAGGTATAATTCAGTAACAATATGGTGGTATTAGTCAGTCACTATGCAGTGGTAATATGTGGTCATGGTATGGCGGTATTATTTGGCCCTTATACAGTGGTATTGTTCATAATGTTGGTCTTGGTATACTGGGTTTTGTTTAGTAACAGTATGATGTAATATGATAATATTTGCTCCTTATATAGTTCGTAGCATGCCACATGATGTACCTTGACATGTAGATGAGACTCATGTGTGGGGTAGGACCCCATAGCCTGGGTATAGCCCAGAGCCCAAGATTATATTAATCGACCACTGATCATTTAAATTAATTCAAGTGTACCTGCCATTACCTGAAAAGGGTATACAGCTCCCAATGAAATTATTAATTAATTTGTCTTCAGTAAGTGCTCCCTTCATTGTTAACCCAGACACAGCGCTATAAATTTAGTTATGTCCGTGCCTGGTACTGCAGCCCAAGCAGGTCAATCCCATTCAATTGAGTGGAATTGTGCTGCAGTACCAGGTATAGCCACAGGCAAATATACGACGCTCTTTCTAAATAAACAGTGAAGGAAAGAGGGTGGTGCTTCCTGGAGTTCTGCAAACCGTCCATGTAGCTGATCGGCGGGTATGTTGGGAGTTGGACCCCTGCTAATCAGATATTTATAGCCTAGGCATAAGTTATCAATATTAAAGTCCTGGAAAACCTCTTTATCTTGGTTTATTACCAAGTGAGTAAACAGCCATTGACCTATTATACATCCACCATACATAATTCTGGTGGAGAACATGGGGATGTGGGGCTTTGAACTGACAAATATTTATCTCCAAATGATATAATCTTTATGGTCTCTAGTATTTAATTTACTGCTACTGTCTAAACCTTCAGGAAGCCCACGGGAAATCGATTTGTATTGCAGGCGGCTGGCGGTGTGTGGGATTAGACAGTTACTGGGCTTCTTGAGATAAATTGATTGGCGACTGTGAGTGTCTGTAATTGACATCTGTCTATAACTATATTTGTAGCATTAAGATAAGAGGCCGCGCACTTCTCTGTGCACTGCTGATAAGATTCTATAGAGATGTTTCATACTATCCGTCAGGACAGTGACAATGATGAGACAAACACTCACTATGGAAACACAAGGATGGGGGTCATTCCACTAACTCCCCCTCCTCCACTTTAATCTATTTTGATTAGGGAAGATCAGGACCAGGAAGGTTTATCCTTCTGGCAGTCTCCAAAAATAAGAGACAACCACTGGGACTGCCACTAATTGCAAGAACGGGGTCCCCCATCCCTCTCCAACAGTATGCCTTGTCACCTCTCCTGACATGTCTGTTTTAGTATATAATTGCATTCCTCATTAAATAACAATTGTAGAGCATCTTGTCTTAGAAGTCTATGTTGTGCCGTTCCTCTGTTATTACTCCTAGAAATGTATGAAACAATTTATGAATAAATAAACCCTCAGTTGTGGGAAGGGTGTCCTTACAAAGACTGACACTGTTTAATGTTTAGCTATGGAAATTACATGGCTGTGTGCTTGATTTTATGCACCTGTTTACAATGGCTGAAACACCTGAACTCAATAATTAGGAGGGGTGTCCACATACTTTTGACCAAATATTATACATTGTGTTTCAATGATAACAGAGTTGGACCCATCCATCAATATCAGGGCCACTTACCTGTACATGCTGACTATGGTATTGCCATTATGCATGAGGTACACGTATACATCTTCCACTTCTTCATGCTTCAGCATACTAAAAGTAAAAAAGTATACACCTGAAAAAAAGGATCGGGATTGGGATTATTATTATAAGAATAACAGAGTAAATCGCTTCACAGGATCTTTAGGCATATTTTAGGCTAGACTGCAACACAAAATTTCCTGTGTGTCAAGTTCACAATCATGTCTATGTACTAGTATATGGCCAAAATACATTTTAGGTGGAAATCCTTCATAGTATATGGAATTGTAGAACATGCAATATAATTCATCACCGTTTTTATTTTCAGAAGGAGCATGGAAAATGACAATCCTGAGACTCTAATGGCCAACTTTTAATTTTACCACAGGTTTCTGTAGAGGCATGGGTCGGCGTTTCTACAGTATCTCTGGGGCAAACAACACTCACAGTGACTTCACCTCTCATGACTGATATTGTGCATTAGTCTGTTAAAAACAATGACTGACTAAGGCCCCATGCACACGACTGTAGAATTTATCCATAATTACGGACCGCAATTACGGACCCATTTCTATTGCCCACGGACACCTTGCTGTATATTTACAGGAAGGAGTCCGTGCCGTAGAAAGGCTCCGCAAAAGATAATACATGTCCTATTTTTTTATTTTTACGGGCCTTTTTCCCATACTTTATATAGGAGCACGGTCCGCAAATGCGGGTGCCTGTCAGAGGCCAGCTGTGCATGTAATCACGGACCCTGATTATGGGCACGGTCATGTGTCGGGGGCCTTACAGCTCCTCCAAGACTGTCTGTCTTCCAGCTCTGCTGACTTGTGCCCCCAACCCCACTTCACCCAGCACTGATGGTACTGCCACCCACCATTCATGCTACTAGCAGCAATGATAAGTGAATGTTTTGGATTATTATTGTTACTTAGGCCCTGGTAACTTTTTATTCAGGACAGTTGCCCGCCACTTATACTAAAACAGGTGGTGCAACAATAAAATAAACATTTATCCTACCCAACTTGTAAAAAAAAAACCACTATGCTTGTCTGGACCTATCCCTTTTTTATTATTTATTGGCATAACTAGGGCCGTTTGATTTTCCCCTTTAGACTCTCAGCTATCTCGTTCTCCTTAATTATTTTCACCCTTTCAGGGGCATATGGATTGTTAAGCGCTTTAGGCACCAGCCAAGCCATAGCTAGAATAACAGGTCGTTCCCAATAGCCCCACCTCACCAAAAACGATAAGTCTGGTTGTTATAGAGGCAACTATCCTCCCATTCGTCTTCCTTCAGCCAAGCAAAGGCAACAGATTGTACTTTAACTTCTTTCATGGCTCCAGGTAACGACTAAAATTGCCGTAAAGGGAGCTTAGAAACTTACTGCAAACTGTGTTATTATTGACTTTAATGTTAGAGATGAGCGAATCGATTCTACACTAATCGAATTTGATTCAAATTTTCCCCAAAATTTGGATTTGGGGAAAATTGACGGCCACCGTTTTGAAGATTGTAAAAAGGATCACATGACCTTTGCCATGCCCCATAATGCCTTGTAGGCAGCCTTCCCAAGAAGCACTATGGTTATACCTTCCTCTAGCACAGCCAATAATGAGGTGTATATGTGGATAACATTAATAATGCGGCTTGGCATTAAAGAGATTAAAAGGGGTTGGATAGAGTCCTAAGAGACCTCAGAGAGCCAGGCTCGAGTTTTCAGGGTAATCTAAACTCTTTTGATTCGCTGCGAATTTGTTTGGACCGAATCAAATCAGATGGCTGATTCAACCGAAATCGCTGCCACCAGTCAGTCCACAGTCTAGTGTAAATGCTGCCGCAAGTTAATCCACAATCTAGTGCAAACTCCGCCACCAGTAAGTCCAAAGTTGAGTGTAAATGCTGTTGCCGGTCAGTCCACACTCCAGTGTAATCGCTGCCACCAGTCAGTCCACAGTCTAGCGTAAATGCTGCTGCCGGTTAATCCACAATCTAGTATAAACTCTGCCATCAGTAAGTCCAAAGTCGAGTGTAAATGCTGTTGCCGGTCAGTCCACACTCCAGTGTAATCGCTGCCACCGGTCAGTCCACAGTCTAGTGTAAATGCTGCTGCCGGTTAATCCACAATCTAGTATAAACTCCTCCATCAGTAAGTCCAAAGTCGAGTGTAAATGCCGTTGCCGGTCAGTCCGCACTCTAGTGTAAACACTGCCGCCAGTCAGTCCACAGTCTAGTGTAAATGCTGCTGCTGGTTAATCCACAATCTAGTATAAACTCCGCCATCAGTAAGTCCAAAGTCGAGTGTAAATGCCGTTGCCGGTCAGTCCGCACTCTAGTGTAAATGCTGCCGCCGGTCATTCCACAGTCTAGTGTAAATGCTGCCACCAGTCAGTCCAAAGTCGAGTGTAAATGCTGTTGCCGGTCAGTCCGCACTCTAGTGTAAACGCTGCCGCCGGTCAGTCCACAGTCTAGTGTAAATGCTGCCACTGGTCAGTGCACAGTCTATTGTAAATACTGCTGTAGGTCAGTCCACAATCTAGTGTAAACTCCACCACCAGTCAGTCCACAGTCGAGTATAAATGCTGTCACCGGTCAATTCACACTCTAGTGTAAACGCTGCCATCAGTCAGTTCATAGTCTCGTGTAAATGCTAATGTTAGTCAGTCTACAGTCTAGTGTAAACGCTGCCGAACACAGTCTAGTGTAAATGCTGCCGCAGGTCAGTCTACAGTCTAGAGTAAACTCGGCCGCAGATCATTCCACAGTCCAGTGTAAACGCTGCCGCCGTTTAGTCCACAGTCTATTGTTAACGCCTGAATTGGTCAGTCCACAGTCCAGTGTAAACGCTGTCTCCGGTCAGTCCATAGTCCTGTGTAAATGCTTGAATCGGTCAGTCCATAGTCTAGTGTAAATGCTTGAATCGGTCAGTCCATAGTCTAGTGTAAATGATTGAATCGGTCAGTCCACAGTATAGTGCAAACACTTTGATTTTTTTACATGTAATAATGTTGATTTTTAATTTAGCGACCCCAAAAAAATTATTTGGCTCCTAAAGAATCTGCTCTGGTTGGAAGGACACGAACATCCATATTTGCCAAACGTAATAACCAGAACATAAAGCTGAGACTCCGTTAGCAGTTGTCAGACACCTCTGATACCTCATCACGACAAACAGCAGGATTGAACAGGTTGATATGAAAACTATTGAATCCATGTGACCCAAGAGGAATTATTGGGGGAGTAAAGTCAATCCTTTTAAACATGTTGGCGTATTTAAACAAGAACCACTGAGAAACATCTAGCATCTATATCGTTATTTAACATTTACAGTATAAAGCTTAAAGGGGTTTCCACTTTTTTACAAACCTGTTTTGTTAGAAAGATCTCCTAAAAATAAGCTGATCTCCACTTGTCCCACTGCTGTGACCCCCAGTAATCAGTAATAATCTGCAGGGAAATCCTGCAGCAAGTGTCCAATTCCCCCGCAGCGCCACCACAGGGAAAATGAAGTATTACATGTTGGCTATTAATATCAATTGTCTGTCTTTGTGGAGAATGGACATACTTGGTCCTCTAGGAGAGAGACTATTTGTAGCCCTTTCTGCTCTAGTTAATTGATAGTGGTACTGAATATTTACCCCCTCATTATCTCCAAATTATTCACTAATAGGGCATTTCAAGATGCGTTGAAAACCAAACAAACCCCCTCAATTCTTTGAGCACCTCAAAATTCTACATTTTTATATTTGCAGCGTTACTACATGATACATACAGTATATGTAGATGCATATTTTTACACTCAGACAAAAACAGTTTGAAAACCATTTAACAAAATTATAATGCACGACGAAGGTTGTAACGGCCGCCGACGCTCTCGCTGCTCACCGCGGCCGTATACTTACCTCTTTACGGCAAACTCTGGCCTTTATTCCACACTGCGTATGTGCCCTTTCTCTGCTGTTCACGACAACCTTTCGCCGCTACTGTCTTGTTTCTAGTGCACGTCCTAGTTCACATGTGCGCACTCCCCTGGTCTTAACGGGCCACAGCAATCCTACTACCCAGCTTTCCTGGGCTGTAAAAGGAACCTTCCCCTGTCCACTATTGCGTGAGCAATTAGGTTCATCCAAAAGGCTGAGAACAATGAAAGTCAAGAGGGAGACCCTGTGATTGATGACTTTTCAATTGACAGGTAGCAGAGTTACATGATGGGGATTTTTTTTTCCAGTTGTGTAACTCTGCTACCGGTCATGGGAAAAATCATCCGCCAGAGTGAAAAATGTTACCCTATGGCGGAGAACCACAGAGAAACACCTGGGAATCAGACATGAGGGGGAAACATTTTTCCCTGTGGTGGATGACTTTTCAGCTGACAGGTAGCAGAGTTACATGAAGGCGAATAATTTTTCGACACAAGTCGCTGGAGATGAGGAGAAGTTTTTTTATTCTTCACTTTACTAACTTTATTTTTTTGTTGTTTTGCAAGTTCCGCTGGATTGTTATAGACTCCGTGGGTTCTTATTTTTGGTGTTATACGTTGTAGATTCATTGGACTACTGCCATGATCTATGGTTTTTATTTAAATAAAATGGTTAGCGAGGATTGTGTGGGGGAGTTTTTATTTCAATAAAAAATATTTTCTTATGTCTGTGTTTTTTTTAATACTTTATTAGCGCCTTGGTAATGGCATTTGTCTGATTGACAGCGTCCATTACTAAGGTGGAGCTTAGTGTGAGCCGGTAAAAAGGCTGCAACTAACCCCCCATTGTTACCCATGTACCCAGCGCCACAAGGGGTGCTGGGAAGAACTGGGTACGATCCAGTTCTCGACCATCTGTAGTGATGGACAGTCACTGGGGCGGCTGCAGGCTGGTATTATTAGGCTGGGAAAGTCCAAAAATAGTGGCCCTTCCTACCCTGGTAATGCTAGGCTGCTGCTGTGTTGTATCTAGCTGGTTATGAAAATGAGGGGACGCAATGTAATTTTCTTCATTTAAAAACAAAAAAACAACGTGAGGTCGCCCCCATTTTTCATAACCAGCCCGATGCAACATAGCAGCAGCCTAGCTATACCAGGGTGGTAGGGGCCACGGTTTTTAGCCCTTTCCAGCCTCATAATACAAGCTGCCGCTCCAGTGCCCACCCATCACTGCAGATGGTCAGGTACTGGATCAAACCTGGCTCTTCCCAGCACCCCTGGTGGCGGTGGGTACCGGGGTAATAATGGGGGTTAGTTGCAGCCTTTTTACTGGCTAACACCAAGCCCGGCCTTAGTAATGGACGCTGTCAATCAGACAAATGCCATTATCCAGGCTCTAATAAAGTATTAAAAAAACACAGACACATAAGAAAATATTTTTTCATTGAAATAAGAACTCCCCCACACTATCCTCGCTAACCATTTTTTTTTTTTTTTTTAAAACGTAGATCATCGAAGTAGTCCAACGAACCTACGACATAGTCCAAACAATCCAGCGGAACCTGCAAAACAAAAAAATGAAGTTAGTAATATTTACAAGGGGGGGGCTGTGTGTAGATAGAGCCAGACACAGCCCCCCTGTAGATCGCTCCACACACAGCCCCCCTGTAGATAGCTCCACACACAGCCCCCCTTGTAGATCGCGCCACACAGAGCCCCCCCTGTAGATAGCGCCAGACACAGCCCCCTGTAGATTGCTCCACACACAGCCCCCCTTGTAAATAGCGCCACACACAGCCCCCCTGTAGATAGCTCCACACACAGCCCCACTTGTAAATAGCGCCACACAACCCCCTATGTAAATAACACCACACACAGCCTCCTTGTAAATAGCGCCACACAGCACCTCTTGTAAATAGCACCACACAGCCCCCCTTGTAAATAGCAACACACAGGCCCCCTTGTAAATGACGACACACAGCCCCCCTTGTAAATAGCGCCACACAGCCCCACTTGTAAATAGCACCACACAGCCCCACTTGTAAATAGCGCCACACACAGCCCCCTTGTAAATAGGGCCACACACCACCTGTAGATAGCGTCACACACAGCCCCCCTTGTAAATGGTGCCACACAACCCACTCACCACCTTGTACATAGTGCCACACAACACCTCTCCCCCTTGTACATAGTGCCACACAATCCCCCTCCCCCTTGTACATAGTGTAATACAACCCCCCTCCCCCTTGTACATAGTGCCACATAACCCCCCTTCCCCCTTGTACATAGTGCCCCATAACCCCCCTCCCCCTTGTACATAGTGCCACACAACCCCCCTGAGGCCTCCCCCTTGTACTTTGTGCCAATCTGCTGCCAGAGCAGGGAGCGCACTGGCGTAGCTATAGGGGTCGCAGCGGTCGCAATTGTGACCGGGCCCCGAAGCCAGGGGGGACCCACAGCCCCCAGCACCACATCAATAAAAAGTTACTATAGTAACTCGGGCCGCAGGCCCCTGTTACTATAGTAACAGACTGTATACAATCAATGGGAAGAAGGAAAGAGGCTGGCACTACCAAAACCGCACAGGGCCTTGAGAAAGCGTGTACCAGCACGTGAAATGGCCGTAGGCATTTCCACATCCTGACCTAGATCCTCTTTTGTAATAAAGAACGAATTTTTTGCCAGCTTCGGTGAGTGCCTCGATCATTCTTCTACATATATAGTAACAGACTGTGCTTACCTTCCTGGTTCCGGATCGCAGCGGAGGTCCTGATGTCAAGCGCTGTGCGCAGCGCATGACGTCTCAGCGCTATGCGCCGCGCACAACATCGAGAGGACAGAACTTCCGCCACGGCTGAAGAGGAAGGTAAGATTTGTAGCCCTGACTGGCGGAGTCCGACTCCCGGGACCCGCCAATCAGCTGTTTTGAAGGGGCCGCAGCACTCATACGAGAGCTGCTTCCCCTTCATTCCGGTCACACTGTGAATCGGTGTCGGCGATTCACAGTGTGAGCGAGTAGTGAAATGAAGGGGAAGCAGCTCTCGTACGAGTGCTGCTGCGGCCCCTTCAAAACAGCTGATTGGCGGGTCCCGGGAGACGGACCCCGACACATCAGCTATTGATGGCCTAAGGATAGGCCATCAATGTTTAGGGACTAGACAACCCCTTCAAGCCTACGATGTAGCAGGCTTAGAGGGCCCATTAGACAGGATCACAGATTGTGTGATCCTATCTGTTGGGCCCTGTATCTAAGCCAATCACATGGTAGGATTAGATACATGGCCCATGTGTGATCCTGTCTGATGGGCCCTGTATATAAGCCTACCACACTGTAGGTTTAGATACAGGGCCCCAGCACACAGTAATATTATACTGTATAAGATTACTGTCTGCTGGACCCTGTATCTAAGCCTACCTTGTGGTAGGCTTAGATACAGGGTCCCACAGACAGTATTACACATGGGCCCTGTATCTAAGCCTAACACGTGTTACTAATCGTTTTTTTTTGTGTGTTTTTTTACAGGTTCGGTCATTGGACTACGTCGGATTCCAGGACTACTTCGATGACGGCTTTTTTTTTTTAGCAATAAAATGGTTAATGAGGGTTGTGTGTTTTTTTTTTATTTCAATAAAATATTTTTTCTATGTCTTTGTTGTTTTTTTTTAACTATATTACTACTGCCTTAGTAATGGTCGCCGGCTGATTGACAGCATCCATTGCTAAGGCGGGGCTTAGTGTTAGCCGGTGCAGAGGCTAACACTAACCCCCTTTATTACCCCGGTACCCACCGCCACCAGGGGTGCTGGGAAGAGCCGGGTACCATCCAGTACTTGACCATCTGTAGTGATAGTCGGCCACTAGGGTGGCCGCAGGCTGGTATTACCAGGAGGGGAAAGGCCAAAAACAGTGGCCCTTCCCACCCTAGTAATGCTAGGCTGCTGCTGCTTTATTGTATCTGGCTGGTTATGAAAAATGGGGGGACCCCACGTCGTTTTAAAAAAATTAAATAAAAAATAATTGGAAAGAACGATGTCGGGTCCCCCCCCCAATTTTCATAACCAGCCAGATACAACACAGCAGCAGCATGCAGCATTACCAGGGTGGTAGGTGCCACTGTTTTTGGCCTTCCCCAGCCTAGTACTACCAGCCTGCGGCCGCCCCGATGCCTGCCCGTCACTACAGATGGTCGGGTACTGGTTCGTACCCGGCTCTTCCCAGTACCCCTGGTGGTGGTGGGTACCGGGGTAATAAAGGGGGTTAGTGTTAGCCTCTGCATCGGCTAACATTAAGCCCCGCCTTAGTAATGGAGGTTGTCAATCAGCCAGCGGCCATTACTAAGACGGTGATAATAAAGTTTAAAAAGATACAAGCACATAGAAAAAATATTTTATTGAAATAAAAAAACACAACCCTCATTAACCATTTTATTGAGAATAAAAAAACGCCTTCATTGAAGTCGTCCTCGAATCCGAAGTCCAACAACCGAACCTGTAAAATAACACAAACACACAAAAATAATCAGTAACACATAAAGAAGCAAAATTATTATTCTTACCTTTCCTGGGTCCAGCGCTGGAGCCGCAATGTCAGCGAGCTGAGTCCTGTATCTAATCCGATCATGTGTGATACTGTCTGCTGAGCCACTGTATCTAATCCTATCATGTGTGATACTGCCTTCTGAGCCACTGTATCTAATCCTATCATGTGTGATACTGTCTGCTGAGCAACTGTATCTAATCCTATCATGTGTGATACTGTCTGCTGAGCCACTGTATCTAATCCTATCATGTGTGATACTGTCTGCTGAGCCACTGTATCTAATCCTATCATGTGTGATACTGTCTGCTCAGCCACTGTATCTAATCCTATGATGTGCGATACTGTCTGCTCAGCCACTGTATCTAATCCTATCATGTGTGATACTGTCTGCTGAGCCAATGTATCTTAGGGTATGTTCACACGTAGTCAACAAAAACGTCTGAAAATCCAGAGCTGTTTTCAAGGGAAAACAGACACTGCTTTTCAGACGTTTTTTGACCAACTCGCATTTTTCGCGGCGTTTTCACGCCGTTTTCGCAGCGTTTTTTACGTCTGTTTTTGGAGCTGTTTTCATTGGAGTCTATGAGAAAACAGCTCCAAAAACGTCCAAAGAAGTGTCCTGCACTTCTTTTGACGAGGCTGTATTTTTACGCGTCGTCGTTTGACAGCTGTCAAACGACGACGCGTAAATAACAGGTCGTCTGCACAGTACGTCGGCAAACCCATTCAAATGAATGGGCAGATGTTTGCCGACGTATTGGAGCCGTATTTTCAGACGTAAAACGAGGCATAATACGCCTCGTATACGTCTGAAATTTGGCCGTGTGAACATACCCTAATCCTATCTATAGCTTATAGGGTCGTAGTGCTGTAGATATGCTATGCTGTCTCCTACACACACATTTTTTTTCAGATACATTTCCCCAGACATTTTAAGCCCTTAGTGACGCCCCTGGCTGCTAGTGCTGCATTGTTGGGTCACTTAGGAGACCCAGCGATGCAGCTGAAAGCTGCGGACCGTCGGCCATGAGAAGTTTGCGGGGGGCGGGGGGGGCCCAATAAGAACTTTTGCATCGGGGCCCATGAGCCTTTAGCTACGCCCCTGGGGGAGCGGTAGAGGTAGCCTACTGCTACCACTCTCCACTCTTACTGACGTCACTCACCATTAGGAGAAGGCAGGAGGTCTTGCAGCGGCGTTCTGACTGGGGTCAATGCTGGCCCGGGAGTAGACAAGTCCATTCACCTGACCTGTCAACTGACCGGTGAGGTCAGATGAAGGTCAGGTGACTGGACTGGTCCACTCTCGGGCCTAAATCGACCCTAGTCAGAAATCCGCTGCAAGACCCCCTGCCTCCTGACGCTGATTGCTCGTCCAGCATTCAGGGCGCCTGTCAGCAGCGATCAGAGTCAGCTGCTCTGCGCCCCCCCCTCTTCTCTATTTCCGAGTTGCGCCCGGGTCACTGCAGTGCCCAGCGGGACATTTTTAAGACCGCCCAGGATGGCGGGACAGCGGGATGGTTGGGAACTATGCAGTGATACCCTGCGTTATACTTTGTAGATTTCCTGTGATTGACCTCAGCTTGTACTTTTGACTAACCTAGCCTGATGCCTGCCCTGACCATTTGCTCTACCAACTGTGAGTGCCTGTCTGCCGCCTGCCCTGACTTTTGTAAAACCTCATATTGCATATTGGCTGCTGTTTTTGTACTACACTTGTTTACGTCTGCTGTCGCCAAAAGAGACTACTCAGAGGGAAGCGACCTGGAGTTCCCAAGAAGAATCCGTTGGTGACACAGTGGGTTCACACCATCCTCTGCAGGTCCTGTGATAAAGGTGAATGTCTATTAATAAATTTAAAGGCTATGTACATCTTTGAAATGAGTTGTTTTTTTAAGAAAAATGTGTATCCGTGTGTTTGGTGCAACTTTATAATTACTTTTTATTAAAAATTATTTTTACTTTTTAAGATACAACTGCATTTGATCTTGTATACAGAGCAGCTGTATTGTGCGCTGAGACCTGAATCCGTCAGGTCAGCAGCACTGACGGGTTCAGTGTCAGTGGGTTCTGAGTGTCTCTGACATGCAGGATGCACCTGTAATCAATCACATCTAATTTATGAACTTAAGGGCTTATTTAGACGAACGTGATATACGTCCGTGCAACGAGCCTCGCACGGACCTATGTTAGTCTATGGGGCCGTGCAAACTCACGACATGTCCTATATTTGCGTGTTTTTCGCGCATCACGCACCCATTGAAGTCAATGGGTGCGTGAAAATCACGCGCACCACATGGAAGCACTTCCGTGTGACGCGCGTGATTTGTGCAACTGCAGTAAAAAGTATGAATGAAAACAGAAAAGCACCACGTGCTTTTCTGTTTACAAACATACAAACAGAGTGTCATAATAATGGCGGCTGCACGAAAATCACGCAGCCACGCATCATACGCTGCTGACACACGGAGCTGTTAAGTACCTTTTGCGCGCTCAAAACGCAGCGTTTTTTGCGCGCGCAAAACGCACACGCTCGTGTAAATCCGGCCTAAATGTAATCGATAACAGCTCGATCCTGCGTATCAGATACAGCTTTCAGCGCTAGATACAGCTGCTCTACATACAGAATACAAAGCCGCTATATCTCAAAAAGTAAAAAGATTTTTTAAATAAAATGTAATTAGAAAATTGCACCAAACACACCGTTTTGTATAAAAAAAAACTTTAAAAAAAACAAACATTTCAAAGGTGTACATAGCCTTTAAATTTATTAATAGACATTCACCTTTATCACAGGACCTGCAGAGGATGGTGTGAAACCACTGTGTCTCCAAGGGATTTGACGTTGAGCTGTTTCTCAAAAAGTAAAAATAATTTTTAATAAAAAGTCATTTAAAGTTGCACCAAACAAACTGATAAACTATTTCATTAAAAAAAAAATTTTTAATCGTTGACAGTGAGACATGAGATGTCAGGGCAGGATGGGAGAGGAGGTTACAGCACCAGATGTTTCTGCTGTTGTGAGAGCAGAATTGGGTCAACCAATTAGCATAGAGCTAAAGAAACTGAAAATGCCTGAAGCGCTAAATTAGTGCTCAAAACCTAAACTAAAAATAAATAATTACAGTATATGTTCATATCAGAATATATTATACTCGATAACGGTAATTATAAAGTTTCAATTCTGAAATCACTGCCTACCGGGAAAACACAATTTAACATATTATCTGCCAATCGCATCCCGGTGGCTATCAGTTCTTTTAAATCTAGCTTTAGAGGGTGCAGAGATAACAGTTGCACTCAGACCCTGGTACCTAAATGGGCCCAAAGGCCCCTGTGCCACATAAGAAGACACCAGTACGATAAATGGTATTAGAGGGTCCTGTTACAGATTTTTCACTAGGATCCAGGATCTTAAGGTAACGCCTCTGGCTTTTAGAAACAATAATTTTTTTAATATAGAACTTTCTGTAGGATTTATATAGTAGGGTTTATAAAATGTGCATAATAAAATATCACGCTCACTCCACGCTCTTTGTAGCTGCTCTATGATCTGTATAATAGATGAGGGTCCCAAACAAACCCCTTTATTATCTTTCAAGGTATTTGAAAATGGGTTTTCTAAACCAGACAACCCCTTTAGCCCCTTCCTGCATTGCCACAAACATGTACGTGGTTGTGGAATCGTGTACAGTCACTCTCTCAAAGCCGACCAAGATTGGAGATAACTACAAGTAATTGTATAATTTCTTAATATGAAATGGACACTAACTTTTCAAACAATTTATGCTAATCTAATAGTATACCTGATATAAATCAACTTTGTAATTTACTTAATTGGGTTTTACACAGGACGATTATCGGGCAGACGCGATCATCAGATGAACGAGCAAACGCTCAATCATCTGCTGGTCGTATCGTTTTAAAAAGTAAATATTATCGTTATCGGCAGCACATCTCCCTGTGTAAACAGGAAGACGTGCTGCCGACATGATAATAATGTATGGGGACGAGCGATCGGAGTAACGACCTCTCGTCCCCATCCATAGCTCCATGAAACAGGAGCAAGCGAGCGCCGATCAACGATGTCTCGTTGAGCGGCGCTCGCTGCACCGGCCGAGTGTCGGCCGGTGTTAAAGGGCCTTTTGTTTTATCCATGCAAAGTTTGTGTAAAGTTACTGCCACTAGGTGTCCCCCTTCCTGTAATCTGCTTTCCACCACCTGTTGTCAAGCAACGTCCATCCCTGATTACAGAGCAGAATTGATTACTGCAGAAGGTGGTGGTATGTCTCTTCACTGCCTGCCTCTACATGTCTATGGAGAGGGGGAGTCAGCAAGAGACATGCTGCACATACTGGTCTATAGTGGGGGGAGCATGAGGAGGGCGTAGGAGCAGAGCGAGAAAGACATAGGCTGCTAGTAAGATTTCTATGTCACCACAGTGCTGGATTCTCAGCTACACTACTCATTACTGGTGTATAATCGCCTCCATGTGATATATAATCTATATATGACAGATAAAGATAGGAGAGCAGGATTCTCCTTTTCTCTGTGTGCAGTACATAGAAGACATGATAGCGGATAGGGTCCGCCCACTAGCTCAGAGAAAACTGAGAATTAGCGAAAGAGCCTGCAGAGGGGAAAACTGCTAATGCAAAATACAAGTCATATAATTGCTAGAAATAGTGTTATTCCTCCTGTACACTCATATGACAGCTTATTCTGAAAAGTTAGATATGCTTTATGTGTGTGTTTGCAGCATCCCAGAAGATACCCTTCTGGTTCCCTGTTATTTGTATGTCATGCATTGTATGTGTTTTACATGTCTTTATTATTTTTCACACAGTGTGCTGTTCACCAGCTGAAGAGAAGGATGAAGGTATCAGTGGGGAGCCACTAGAGAGTGCATTGTACATCTAGCATTGTTTGAAAAGGGGGTGGAGCCTGGCTACAGCCCTAGAGCCTCACTCTGACTCTGTCTCACAGTCTACACAGAGGAGTCGGGTCGTGTCTGTGAGGAGACAGACATGTCTGCTAGCTGCTCTGACACAGCAGATTAATACAATCCTTTCAACTGGCAACAGGTCTCAGCACCTGCAGCCCAATGCAAGAGGAGGAACAGTAAGGAGATTGTAACCAGCATATCATCTCTATCATCACCACAGCAAGTATTATTTAGCTGAAAAGCTGTCTGTCTGTTTCTGAGGAGAAGTCTATATAATATTGGGCCTCAGAACTCCTGCTGGCGCTGTTACCGGTTCTGCCGCACGCCACAATTAATATAAGAAGTGTCTATCAAGTCACTCAACTACAACCCTCATCACTGAGAAAAGTGAGTTCATTTATTACACACGCTGCTGGAAAAGTGAATGATTTCTAGATATAGCTGGACAATTGAAACCCTCATTGGTCACCCACTGGTCCCTTCTTCCCCTCAACTGTTGAAGTGGACAGAAGATAACGTGCCTCCATTTTGGAAGACTGTATAAAGTTCTTCAGTAAACGTGAGTTATTCAAATCCCCTGTGTCGTCTGGTCCCTGCACTGCATAACATCAAGGGCACCCCACATACCACCTTGCCAGGCGCACACATACTACTGTTAGAAGAAAGTAAGCTAGTTATAAAAGGAATTTAATTCTCTGGCCAGAGTAGAAGAAGGTTTAAAAAGAGTTTTGAGGGGATAAGTAACTGTCTAAAATAGGTGAGGAAGGAATTCACCTATCAGGAAAATTACCCCCTACATAACTTAGGGTCTGCCTATAGGCGACCACTTATAACTAGACAATGGGGAACTGGTGTCCCTATTAAGTACGGAAATTAGAAACTGTCTAAAACAGATGAGAATGGAATTCATCTGTCAGTAGCTAAAATCTGTAACAAGAGTAAGTACGGAAGCTAGAAACTGTCTAAAATAGATGAGAATGGAATTCATCTATCAGTAGCTAAAATCCGTAACAGGAGTAAGTACGGAAACTAGAAACTGTCTAAAACAGATGAGAATGGAATTCATCTGTCAGTAGCTAGAATCTGTAACAAGAGTACGAGATGAGCACCCCAAAGGACAAACCGCCAAACAGGTAGTAGCAGAAAGAGAAGGTAAAAAGGCAACGCAGGGAACAAACAAAAAAAAATAAAAAATAAAATAAAATAAAATAAAAAAAAAAATAATAATTAATGAAGGCATGTGGAATGGGAAAAGCGGGAAGATTAGATCTGGAAAAATATAGATGATATAATGAGCAGATCATTTGTGGGATTATTGTTTAGTTGGTTGTAATTTGGCTCAGTTGGATAGTGTATACAGAGTGTACGTAGGTAGTGTGGGACTTTCCCTAACAGCCAATAGCCATAGTGTTTGTTAGTGAAGATAAAAACTGAGAGAGAAGGGTAAGAGTCCCCTCCATCATAGCAGGGCTATGGGAAACAGTCACGGCAAACGAGAGTCTGGCCGATCACCAGATTCAGGCTTCTCTGACCCCACAGGAGAAGATGAATTTTGAGGTATGGCATATGGGTGAGCAAGCACCTGTTGAAAATGGTGTAAGTTTACTAGGGGATTGTAAATCCAGAATCACAGAGTCAAATGACAAAGCAGATTGGAGTAGATGGATTGTAGCATCTTTTAGAAAGCAACAAAGAGCCTACAAATGTATGTAATGTTAATACACTGAAGTAAAAGTGCAGGAAATTGTCAGAGGAAATTCATATTTTATAAAGTAAAGTTTAAAGCAAAGGAAGTTATAGAAGTAGTAGTTGTTTTAATGTTGCAAATGACCTTATAGTAAATTCCCATATGGTATAATTTAGAATCAACTAGTGTGACAAGAGAAGGGGGAGGTGGAGAACAGCTGCTAGTGAGATAAGAAATGTAATCTTGTTCTTGAAATGAATGGACACAACATTAAATGCATGTTGAGTGTGTCCTCATTGTTGGTGGGAAACCCCCTGTGCACTGTTTCCAATGGGAGAGGCTGCCCCCCCTGCCCCTGATGTGGCCACGCCCGGCCCAACCAAATCAGTATGAAATAATCACCTTGTTAATTTTGTCATTTGTAGTGTTTTTTTTCTATTTACAGAAGTTCCAGTCTAGTTCACTGATGAAACAACACATAATCATAATATAGAGATGGTGGCCGACAGATTGTACGGTTAAACATTAACGTAGATAATTCCTATACAATGGTGTGATGAATGATTGCAGATACGTATGTTGTTTTGCAGGCAAGTTGTGAGAAGCTGAGAGTGTGTGACCCCCCTCCCTCCCCCCTAAAGTGTGCTGTGTTTGGGAGGAGGAGGAGGGGGGCTGACTGGGTGCAGTCTGCAGGGCTGATGAGACAAAGGGATCTCAATATGCACTGCTGAGATATATATATATATATATATATATATCAGTAATGTCTACAAACCGAAATAAATTTCTTCTCTTTTGCGCAAGCGCTGTTGGTTATAAAAGTTACGATATTTATGTGTTATGATGTGATCAGATTTCATGTGTTTTGATAATTCAGATGTATTAAACTACAGATACTGTGAGACACGGGGGTTTTGAAAATGTATGTGCCCCCACCGTTATACTGTTTATTGGTTTGCAGTAATTAATGTTATCAGAGATAATATTTTCTGTTTTTATTGAATAACTAACTACAATTGTTTTATTTTTGATTTCACACATGAGTTATGTCATTGTAAAGATCAAATGTTTGTCAGGAAAAAGTCATTTTTGTTTCAGGCTGTTGTACATTACAGGGGGTTAAATTAGTGTTATGTTGAGATGTAGTTTTGAACTCTGCTACATCACTCTCGCAGAGTCCACAAAGGGGGGAAGGGTGAAGGAACTGATCAGGTACAATTTTGGTTTATGTGTAAGAGACCATCCCCCTCCAGCAAAGTTACACAGGAGGCGATGTGACGTCACTCACACGAGTCTTTATGGATTTAGATGAGGGAGAAGGCAAAACAAAACTTGTCTGGACATTGTTGATTTGATGTAAAGTTTTTGGGAATGTTTTATTTTTATTTGTTTTTGTATTAATCAAGTATTTGCAGAACCTGATAAAAGTGAGATTCTCAAAGTATTGTGGATTATCAGCTGAATGAGGAGGAGTTGTGTTTGGTAGCGGCTTGTGACACCAATCCATGGAGTACCTCTACGCAAGCATATACTTTGTACTGTACTGAACAAAATGGACATGCCACTGCAGTTCTCACACAAAGTCATGGACCACAGCAGCGCCCGGTAGCATATTATTCAGCTAGACTAGACCCTGTGGCCCGAGGTTCCCCATCATGTGTGAGAGCTATCATTGCTGTAAATTCAATGTTAAACAAGGCCTCAGATTTGGTCCTGGCATTTCCAGTCCAAGTTTTTGCACCACATGATATTACTGCTATTCTTACTCAAGTACAACCTAAGCATTTGTCCACAGCAAGACATTTGAGATTAACCTGTGCTCTTCTTCTTCCTGAGCAGGTTACTTTACACCGCTGTACTACATTGAACGCAGCTACCTTACTGCCTTTGGAGCAAGGGGGAGAAGACGTAGGTAAAGTATGGTCACAATTTTTGCCTGAAACTGATGAACATGATTGTATGGCCCTTATGGCCCAGGAAACAGTGGGCTTTGCACATGTAAAAGATACCCCACTCCAAAACCCAGACCTAATGCTCTTTGTGGATGGTTCAAGGTATTGTGTAGAAGGATCTTTTCTTACAGGATATGCAGTAACCACCGAAGATGTAGTCCTAGAAGCAGCCTCCTTACCAGCGTCCCGCTCAGCACAAGAAGCGGAGCTTAAGGCCCTGGCAGTAGCATGCCAACATGCAGAAGGAAAGACAGCAAATATATACACTGACTCTCGATATGCTCTTGGGATTGCACACGATTATGGCCCCATATGGAAGGCTAGACAGTTTTTGACCTCTGCAGGTACACCTGTAAAGAATGCAGACTTTGTAAAATACTTGATGGAGACCCTGATGTTACCCACAGAAGTAGCAGTAGTAAAAATTAAAGCTCACACTAAGGTGAGTTCACCAGAGACAAAAGGGGAAATGCCCTGGCAGACGAAGCAGCAAAGCAAGCAGCACAGAAGCTACCCGTGTTAGCAGCCGTATGTCAGATAAAAGATCCAGAGGAAACAAGACCAGCTGTAAGCCCGGAACTACTGCAAAAACTTCAAGGACAAGCAACAGAAGAAGAAAAAGACAAGTGGACGGCCCAAGGAGCAACGCTACGAAAAGATGGCCTCTGGCAATGCCAGAATAAACTGTGCCTGCCTAAGACAATGTTCCCAATGATGGCCCAAATAACACATGGAGCGACTCACCAATCAAAAACGGCAATGATGGACTTGGTAAACAAGGTGTGGTATGCCCCAGGGTTTAGTGTGATGGCCAGCAGTTTTACACAAGGATGCATGATCTGTGCAACACATAATATTGGAAGAACTGTAAAAGTACCACAGAAGCACACACCCAGACCTATATATCCGTTCCAGAGACTACAGATAGACTATATTCAATTACCAAAAGTTGGTACCTATGAGTATGTGCTTGTTTGTATTGATCTCTTTTCAGGATGGCCAGAAGCTTTTCCAGTAACCAAAGCTACAGCCGTAGCCACAGCAAAGAAACTGATCAACGAGGTGGTGTGCAGATATGGAGTTCCAGAGGTGATCAAGAGCGACAGAGGAACTCATTTTACGGGTGAAATCATGAACTATGTGTTGTCAGCTCTAGGCATAAGTTAAGCCCTACATACACCATACCATCCACAAAGCAGTGGGAAGGTTGAGAGACTAAATGGGACTCTCAAATTGAAAATCCAAAAAGCAATGGTAGAAACCGGGAAACCATGGACCGAGTGTCTACCATTAGCCTTGTTCTCAGTAAGATACACGCCCACAAAAAGAACAGGTCTCAGCCCATATGAGATCTTATTTGGGTCGGCTCCCAGATTAGGATGTTATTTTCCACAGGTGCTCCAAATGCAGTATGGTAGACTAACAGATTATGTATCAACGCTGAACAAACAAGTGACTAAGGTGCATGCACATGTCTTTGCTTCCATTCCAGATCCTGATTCAGTTGAAGGGACGCATAAGCTAGAACCAGGAGATTGGGTCGTTGTCAAAAGACACGTGAGGAAAAGTCTAGACCCAAGATTTGACGGACCTTTTCAAGTCCTACTCGTTACAAGCACCTCAGTGAAGCTCGAAGGAAAGGCAAGCTGGATTCACGCCAGTCATTGTAAAAAGGTTCTTCAGCCAGAAGAATGAAGATCTTTGCGGTTGTTGCGGCGGTTGTTGCGTGTGCTCTTATACAAAAAGGCAGAACTGCTACTCCTGTACACGTAATCAGTACAGAATCACTGGAACAGTTCAGGACAGGGTGGGCGAATGCCACAGTGGATAGAAAGCAGGGTAACTACACCTGTAAGGCCAATGCCCCGTGTTATACTACAAATGTGACTACAACCGAAGGGACTTGGAGAAAAGGACCACATGGAGGGACTGTGTACCTTCACATAGACAAAACAGCCAACATTAGCATACAAGAAGAGACGGCTGTTGTTTTGTTGTTATGAACCAGATTTACAGTATCTATAGAAATATACAACCAGTAAAAATAGAAATGAAATGATAAATAAGACTTATGAAAGATGCAACAAGGAGAGGCTCAACTCTACGATTGTAATAAAAGAAACTGATGGGATGATATTATGTATGAATAATAGCCAAATAAGAAATAGAATATATTTTGTATTCTTGATAACAATTTTAAGAGATAGTTTTAAGCCACATATAACAGTACAAAGTCTGGAAAGAATCCCACACACTTGTAAGAGCGCTGTAACCCAACAGCAGAAAAAGAATGTACACTTCAATATTTCCTTCCCTGAATCCCCCAGCTGTCATAGACAAAAAAGAGAATGGTATGACACGCTATTAGGAGGGGTAGGAACGGGATTAGGAGTATTGAATGGGATACAGTTAGAAACAGTTATGAACAAATGAAACTCAGTGTGAGATGACACATCTACTGCATTAAGGAGAGGTGCCTCATGGTTACCTACTACCTTTGCCATACAACAGAAAGGGTTAGCTATAGATCAACTGTTCCTAAATGTTTTTAATGAAAGTATGCTAACCGAATATAGAACATTACAGAATGTATTAACTTTTGTAAATTGGACAGTATGTACGCTTAAAACGATGTGGCAACAAGAACAGATGAATAATTTTAAGAATAAATTGTTTAGTAGTCATGTTAGGCAATGGACAGACATTCTGCCCATAGGAAAGAGAAATGATACGTGGTTATTGTTCCAGCCTGAGTATACTGAGTGTACACCTAAATGGTGCGCAGGAAGACTAATAGCATTTAATGTGAAAAATCCTACTCTATTATGCAAATTTATTGTTATGCCAATGGTAATGATTGATCCGGTGACATTATTAGGACAATATTGGATGCCAGAAATAAAAGGAACACACATAGATTCTCAAAATAAGACAAGGAATATAGATTTGTGCCAGTTAACAGAGCAAGGATATGTATGTAATCAACAGTCAGGGATATATGAACCCTGTCTAATGCAGCACCAGGATAATGTATGCGCACTCACTATAATCCCAGAAGCTAACCTACAGGTTTATATTGAAGTAGGTCCACAGCATGTATGTTTAATAACTAACGACAAGCAGACCCTTAGCCAGTTTAATCTCATAGGACCATTTTCAGGATGTCTATACAATGTGACGCATTTGACTTGGGGGAACCAAACTATAGTGTTCCTGCCTACTTTAGAAGAAATAATGTCCACTGTATGGGTACCTGAACCTTTGCCCTATGGAAATTTTAGTTTGCCACTGGAAGAGTTAAAACAAGTGTTACAAAAGTCTAAAGACGTAAAGAAATTGATAGCAGCCCATAATGTAACTCTAAGTAAAGTGAAAGTATTGGCTACAATAGCAGCTAAGGAAGTAATAAATTTATCGTCAGCAATAAAAGATGCTAGTGCCCATCACTGGTATGACATATTTACAGGATTTTCCCCCACTGCCACTAAGATACTGCATGTGTTATTCCAACCCTTGATATGTTTCATAATATTGTTTATATTGCTTACATGTTTTAATTGTTATACATTTTGCAAAATAAGGGAAGCATTCAATCAGAGGCCTATACATTATGATGAAAGAATGTTGTGAGATTACCCCACCTACATACCTGTGTGAATCAAGTGAAGAAATGGATCGAAGCCTTGCTATCAGGAGATAGAAGTAGCATTGGAATTTAGGTGTTGGTAAAATCACAAAAGGAGGGATTGTTATGGTATAAATATATGTATAATGTATCTGGGGCCCCAAGGAGTAAAAGATTATACATGAGAACATGTGTTAAAAATAGAATGAATATTTTAGAAAGGTTAAGAGAGGAAATAGTTTGCAGCTGCTCTGCCGTCCCTTGAAATTGCGAACAGATGGTGGTCAATCACTTGACCAACCCCCCTAAGCATAAAAGGAAACCTAAGGGAATACCTGGTGCTCCACAAATGGGCTTTATGGGAAAGAAGGATGTAAGGATTGAATATACAGATGACTCATATGTTATGGAATGTTCTTTGTTCTGATGCTATAAATACGAGCACTGCGGTCAAATAAAGGCAGAAGGATTTTTACTTTGAGAAACGTCTCAGTGTATCTGTTGCTTCTCCGAGCTCGCACCCCCCCCACCTGATTTGAACCTGCATGGAGATCAAGGCGTAACGTGACCTCATTGCGATCACACTACTACCACCATCATCACGGGAGTTGCTACGGGGGAAAAGACTATCACCACCATCATCCATAGTGCAGCCCCCCTGTCACTGTGCCAGCCCGAGAAGGAGCGAGGGAGGAGAGGTAGAGATTCCTACAGATACCTCAGGCCATACACCGTGCACTTCACTACTGCTCCCATCCTCCTGGGAAGCTCTTCCTCGTGGTTGCTGCATATAAACTTTGGCGTCACGAACAGGATACGTTTAAATCTCATGTGGGCCCCAAACCAGAGAGACTTTGTCCCAAAGCCCTGGTCCCCACCGTACAAAGCTGCAATCGCAGCTGCAAGAGACTATTTCAGCCCCAAAAGGGGTTAAAATCACTGTTTCCCGGCAGTTCCAGCCCAAAAGGGGTTAATCCGCCATTTTACCTCACAAACTGCTGCGTCACAGTTCCATTTACCCGCTCCAGACAGGTTAACCTGCGGCGCCAGTCTAGCGCCACCATCTGGATGATTATAGGAACTCACAATATCCAGCACAGGCAAGAGGGAACGGCCGAAAACTGCTAGGCGCCGCCATCTTGGATGAGTGAAGCCTCTGCACGGCACCTCCACCGCGGATCCCCTGCAACCAGCAACTCTCCCAAAAACATCACAGGAGAGCAACGGAACAGCCCGGTAACAAAGTACAGCCCAGAGGGAAGCAACAGCATACCATCGGTGAGTCCCGATTCAATTGGCCATCAAGTTAACCCCTGCTGTACCACCACCGGTGCCCAATAAAAAGCCCGGGAGCATCCTGGACATCACTCCGGACCCAATAAAAAGTCCGGGAGCACCTTTAACAAGACCCCCGACTCAGTTAAAAGTCCGGGAGCGCCAATAATAGACATTGGAAAAATTTAAAGGGACAGTAACAATGTCGGACTCAAGTGACACGGAAGAGCCCGGTCTCAGCACGGTCACTACACCGGCCATGACAGAAAGAACAACACCTGCTGCAGCACCCTGCATCATGCCGCTGTCCATGCCCTACTATGCAGGGGCCCCATGGCTGCCCCACTACAAAGGTGAACCACACACCTTAAAAGACTTTAGAAAAAAGATGCTTGCCATGTTCCGCCTCTACCCCATTCCAGAAGAACAGAAGGTAGAGATCTTAATGGGACAACTACAAGATGTGGCCCTAAAAGAAGTGGAGTCCTGGCCACGTATCCAAAAGAAGGCTGTGGATCAGATCCTGGTCCAGCTACGTACCACCTTTGAGCCCAAATCCATCTCTGAGCTCAGGATGAGGTTCATGGACAGAGTTCAGCAACCAGGTGAGACACTCCGAAATTTTGCTCTTTCCTTACAGGAGACCATGAGGGCCATGATACAAGCCGACCCCCATGAGGCTGAAAAAGCAGACAGAATCCTGAGGGAGCAGTTCATTGAAGGAGTCGCCTCAGATTCCATGAGTCATCAACTACAAATGATGTCCGTCCAGAACCCTGACAGCACCTTCCATGAGTTTAAAGAACTGGCCATAGAGGTACTAGAAAGAAGGCCCAGAAGAAGAACAGTCAGGGCTACCACCCCTCTTAAAGAGGCAGAAGAGGAACCTGCCCCAGTAGCACCACATCCAACACCTTGCAAGCCCATCACCTACCAGGCTACACAGGCTCAAATCACAGCTGGAGGAGATCAGTACCAAGATCAACTGAAACTCATTGCCAAAAGCCTGGAGCAAGTCTGCCAACGACTGGAGAATCTAGAAGCCAGCTCTCCAATTTGCTATCCAAATAGTCCTAGCAAGGGCTACCGCAATAGTCCCAACAAAACGTCGACAGATCGCTTTGATGAACATGGGAGACCTGCCTGCAGACACTGCCATAAGATAGGTCACCAAGAACGTCAATGCTGGGCGTTAAACGGACGTCTCCCGAGGCAGAGGACCATTCCTCGGGAGGAGAAATAATAGGTCCCAAAGATCCAAAATGGCTGCCACGGTTTGTCGGACCTCGTCCAGAAGTTACCATCCGCATCAATGGAGTACCATTTGCTGCCCTCCTGGATACGGGATCCCAAGTGACAACCATCCAGCAGGCCGCCTTTGAACAACACTGGAGTAGCGAGATCCTGATGCAACCTCCAGAAGCCTGGTTAGACGTCATCGCTACCAACGGCCAGTCCCTACCTCTGCACGGGTACTGGGAGCCTACTGTCCAAGTGGGAGGAGTGCACTTACCTCAGCAAGGAGTCCTCGTGATCAAAGTTAAAGATCAAGGACAACCCACAGTAATTCTGGGAATGAACATCCTAAAGCACTGCTATGGAGAAATGCTAGAGGCCCTACGACAATCCGTCCCCACGGCTTCCCAGGCTGCCCAGAAGGTAATACACAAGACCATCCGTGTACTGGCTGCCCAACAGCGATTCACCAACGCCAGAGGAGAGATCTGCAGAGCTCGCATCAAGGACCACCATCCAGTAACCCTAAAACCTGGCACGGAAACACTGCTATGGTGTCGGGCCCGTTCAGGCCTACAAGGACTTGACTACCAAGCCCTAGTGGAACCAATACCACTAGATGAACATCCAATGGTTATGGCTGCCCAAAGTTTAGTGACTGTGGTCGAAGGGAAAGTACCCATCCGTCTTCTCAACTTAGGAGACCATTCAGTAACCCTGAGGAAGTACTACCCTGTAGCACAGCTGTCCCAACTCAGTGTGCAAGACCTGGTGGACATTCCAACTGTCACCGCTAAACAGGCTGCACAGCAACTAAAGACGTCAGAAGAAGCACCAGTAACACCCTGGTGGGGAGAAATCCATGTGGGAACTGCAACAACACCTGCCTACCAGATCCAAGGAGTACTTGAAGTGGCTCAGGATAGCCATGAAGCCTTCAGTAAGCATCCTCTGGACTATGGGAGAGCAAAAGACATTGAGCACACTATTCCCACTGGTACTCATCCTCCCATTAAGGAAAGACACAGGCCTATACCACCTGCCCTATACCAAGACGTGAAACAAATGGTCCACGACATGAAAGAGGCCAAAGTCATCCAAGAAAGTCACAGCCCCTGGGCTGCACCACTAGTTCTTGTCAGGAAGAAAGATGGCAACCTTCGCTTCTGTGTGGATTACAGAAAAATTAATAACATTACCCACAAGGATGCCTATCCTCTTCCAAGGATTGAAGAATCTCTGACAGCCCTGGGATCAGCTGCCTACTTCTCTACACTGGATCTCACAAGTGGTTACTGGCAAGTACCAATGTCTCCAGCTGATAGGGAGAAGACAGCCTTCACCACCTCAATGGGCTTATTCGAGTTCAATTGCATGCCCTTCGGACTGTGCAATGCTCCTGGAACATTCCAAAGGCTGATGGAAAGATGCCTAGGTCACAGGAACTTTGAGACTGTGCTCCTATACCTGGATGACGTCATAGTCTACTCCAAGTCCTATGAAGATCATCTCAAGCATCTAGCTGAAGTGTTCCAGGTCCTAACCAAAAATGGCTTAAAAATCAAACCCTCCAAGTGTCACCTCCTCCAACCTCAAGTCCAGTACTTGGGACATATAGTGAGCGCAGAAGGCATAAAGCCAGATCATGAGAAGATAGCTGCTGTCCACAGTTGGCCTACACCTACCACTGTGAAGGAAGTAAGAAGCTTTCTCGGATTTGCCGGGTACTACCGGAGATTCATTCCTCATTTTGCCCGCATCGCTGAACCGCTACAAGAACTCTTGAGGGGGCACCCTAAAGAACACTTGAAGAGGAGAATTCCCATTAACTGGAAAGAAGAACAAGAAATTGCCTTCCAGTTACTAAAAAGATTATTGACTGAACCACCCATTCTGGGCTACCCAGATTACAGCCTGCCCTTCCATCTTTACACAGATGCAAGCAACCAAGGACTTGGTGCAGTGCTGGCCCAACAACAAGGAGACAAAGAAAGAGTGATCGCCTATGCAAGTAGAGCACTCAAAGGAGCTGAAAGAAACGATCAGAACTATAGTTCCTTCAAGCTGGAGTTCCTTGCATTGGTCTGGGCCGTCACAGAGAAGTTTAAGGACTACCTTGCCGCTTCTTCCTTCACTGTCTTCACAGATAACAACCCGCTAGCACACCTGAACACCGCAAGGCTGGGAGCCTTAGAACAGAGATGGGCTTCACGATTAGCAAATTACAACTTCGTGGTCAAATACAGAACAGGCAAGTCCAACATCAATGCGGATGCCTTGTCCCGCCTGCCTACAGGAGAAGACCCGGAGAATCCTGATGATGACAACCACAAAGAGGAAGTAGAGATGCCTGCATTCTACAACCGCTTTGCAGATCCTGATGCTATCAACAACAAAACCCAGGTACATTGTTCTTCCCAACAGGCCAAGAAGCAGTCACCAGAACAAGAACAATGGGCCCTGTTGCAAGCTGAGAGCAGAGTGATTGGAGATATCCTAGACTACCTGGATACCAAAAAAATACCCATTAGAATCCGCCGAGGCAACACAGACCCAGAACTACTTCGCCTTTGGAGACAAAGGAAACGTCTCTTTGAAGAGAATGGTCTGCTGCTGAGGAGAGTGCTGGATCCCATCACCAGTAATCGGCTGCACCAAATTGTCATCCCAAGGAGAGATGCCAAAGTTGTCCTTGAGGCATACCACAACAAGTCTGGACACTTTGGAGTTCAAAAGACAGAAGCTACAATTCGCAGAAGATTCTATTGGATCGGAATTAGAGATGATGTCGAGAAATGGTGTCAAGAATGTACTGCTTGTGCCTTAGCAAGAGGAGAGAAGCCAAACCAAAAGGCCCCTCTGCATCCTATCGTGAGTCATCGACCGCTGGAGATCGTGGCCATCGACCATGTGAAAATGGAGCCAAGTAGAACAGGATACACCTATGCCATGACCATCATCGACCATTACACCAAATTCACAGTCGCAGTACCAGTAAAGGACTTGACAGCAAAGACCACCGCTGCAGTCTTCCTAAAAACTTTCCTTCTACCCTATGGCTGTCCTGAGAAGATCTTGACAGATAGAGGTTCTGCATTTGAATCCCAACTATTTCAGGAACTTTGTCAGCTGTACAACTGTAAGAAACTAAGAACAACCGCTTACCATCCCCAAGGAAATGGGTTGTGTGAGAAGATGAACCAGATTCTGATTGAGATGCTCAGAACTTTACCGCCTCATCAGAGAGCTGTCTGGCCAAATCATTTGCCTGAGTTGGTGTACATCTACAACAACACTATGCAAGCCTCCACAGGTTACACCCCATACTTCCTATTGTTCGGAAGACAAGGAAAGCTGCCTTCAGACATTTCATTGAATGTGTCCGTTCCAGATGACTTGAACCCTCTACCAACCACAGAGTGGGTGAGTGAACACCAAAGACGCATGGCTGATGCAAATGAAATTGTTGAAGCTAGGATGGAAGAAGCGAGAAAGAAGCAACAACAGGATTATGACCAACATGCTAATGCTAAACCCTTTCAAGTTGGAGACCTTGTCTGGTTGAAAAACTTTCAAAGAACCAGCAAATTGGACACTAAGTGGGAAAGAATCCCTTATACCATCAAGGCTGTCCCATACCAAGGAACAGATATCTATGAGATCCAAAGAGATGGTAAACAACCGCAAATTGTCCACCGTAACAGGCTTAAACTGTGCCTACAAGATCAACAGTTGCCTACCATTGAACAGGAAATATCAATTGAAGAACCAGTTGCAATTGATCTACCAGAAGTAACTGAAGCTATTGAAGCAACAACTACTGAGTCCTCAACTCAAGAGCAACACTTGGACATAAAGAACCCACTGAGTTGGTGGTTTACCCCAATTTTGTCATTCCTTGTACCTGATCCTACACCTACAGTGTCTACAACTCACACAGAGGACAGATCACATCATGTACCTGCTGTTGTTGTACCTGAACCTGTCAGGAGATCAGAGAGAACCACTAAAGGAGTGAAACCAGTTCGCTATAGGGATTGAATATAATTGCAAGTAGGGAACAAGAAAGACTCTTATGTTCTAGAGCCCCTTCTTCATTTCTTCATTTATTCCTATCCAAGTTAGGCCGAAGCCTACCAACCCTTGTTACGTTCAAGAGGGAATATCCCCATAGACTCTGACGTACCAGAGCCCCTCATATCCTAAGTGCCATAAACTGTTGGACACTGCCGCTCATCTTGACTTGAGACTTCTGCCCCTCATCTTCCAACTGTTACAGAAGAAATCTTCGCCCCTATTCCCCCTTCGAGAGTCAAGAATACAGGAATACAATGTTATTAAGATGTTTGCATTTCATGTTAACCCTTTTTACATCTTTTAGGCTGTTCATATCCAAGAAAACGACGAGGACGTCTTGTCTTAAGTCCGGGAGTATGCAGCATCCCAGAAGATACCCTTCTGGTTCCCTGTTATTTGTATGTCATGCATTGTATGTGTTTTACATGTCTTTATTATTTTTCACACAGTGTGCTGTTCACCAGCTGAAGAGAAGGATGAAGGTATCAGTGGGGAGCCACTAGAGAGTGCATTGTACATCTAGCATTGTTTGAAAAGGGGGTGGAGCCTGGCTACAGCCCTAGAGCCTCACTCTGACTCTGTCTCACAGTCTACACAGAGGAGTCGGGTCGTGTCTGTGAGGAGACAGACATGTCTGCTAGCTGCTCTGACACAGCAGATTAATACAATCCTTTCAACTGGCAACAGGTCTCAGAACCTGCAGCCCAATGCAAGAGGAGTAACAGTAAGGAGATTGTAACCAGCATATCATCTCTATCATCACCACAGCACGTATTATTTAGCTGAAAAGCTGTCTGTCTGTTTCTGAGGAGAAGTCTATATAATATTGGGCCTCAGAACTCCTGCTGGCGCTGTTACCGGTTCTGCCGCACGCCACAATTAATATAAGAAGTGTCTATCAAGTCACTCAACTACAACCCTCATCACTGAGAAAAGTGAGTTCATTTATTACACACGCTGCTGGAAAAGTGAATGATTTCTAGATATAGCTGGACAATTGAAACCCTCATTGGTCACCCACTGGTCCCTTCTTCCCCTCAACTGTTGAAGTGGACAGAAGATAACGTGCCTCCATTTTGGAAGACTGTATAAAGTTCTTCAGTAAACGTGAGTTATTCAAATCCCCTGTGTCGTCTGGTCCCTGCACTGCATAACATCAAGGGCACCCCACATACCACCTTGCCAGGCGCACACATACTACTACCACCATCACGGGAGTTGCTACGGGGGAAAAGACTATCACCACCATCATCCATAGTGCAGCCCCCCTGTCACTGTGCCAGCCCGAGAAGGAGCGAGGGAGGAGAGGTAGAGATTCCTACAGATACCTCAGGCCATACACCGTGCACTTCACTACTGCTCCCATCCTCCTGGGAAGCTCTTCCTCGTGGTTGCTGCATGTTCCCATAACATAACCCTACAACAATGGGCTACTCTTCATCCCCAAATTCTATTGCAACTCTGCGTACATGGTAATAGCATTAAATCTTACATTTTTAACCCCTTCCCTCTTTAGCCACTTTTGACCTTCCTGACAGAGCCTCATTTTTCAAATCTGACATGTGTCACTTTATGTGGTAATAACTCCGGAATGCTTTCACCTATCCAAGCGATTCTGAGATTGTTTTCTCGTGACACATTGGACTTTATGTTACTGGCAAAATTTGCTCGATATGTTCAGTATTTAATTGTGAAAAACACCAAAATTTAGCGAAAAATTGCAAAAATTAGCATTTTTCTCAATTTAAATGTATCTGCTTGTAAGACAGGCAGTTATAATACACAAAATTGTTGCTAATTAACATCCCCCATATGTCTACTTTAGATTGGCATCGTTTTTTGAACATCCTTTTATTTTTCTATGACCTCACAAGGCTTAGAACTTTAGCAGCAATTTCTCACATTTTCAAGAAAATTTCAAAAGGCTATTTTTACAGGGGCCAGTTCAGTTGTGAAGTGGTTTTGAGGGCCTTATATATTAGAAACCCCAAAAAAGTCACCCCATTTTAAAAACTTCACCCCTCAAAGTATTCAAAACAGCATTTAGAAAATGTCTTAACCCTTTAAACATTTCACAGGAATTAAAGCAAAGTAGAGGTGAAATTTACAAATTTCATATTTTTCTGCAGAAATACATTTTTAATACAATTTTTTTTATAACACAGAAGGTTTTACCAGAGAAATGCAACTCAATATTTGTTGCCCAGTTTTTGCAGTTTTAGGAAATATCCCACATGTGGCCGTAGCGTGCTACTGGACTGAAACACCGGCCTCAGAAGCAAAGGAGCACCTAGTGGATTTTGGGGCCTTATTTTTGTTAGAATATATTTTAGGCACCATGTCAGGTTTGAAGGGCTCTTGCGGTGCCAAAACAGTCAAAATCCCCCAAAAGTGACCCCATCTGGGAAACTAGACACCTCAAGGAAATTATCTAGGGGTTTAGTGAGCATTTTCACCGCACAGGTTTTTTACAGAAATTATTGGAAGTAGGCCGTGAAAATTAAAATCAACATTTCTTCAAAGAAAATGTAGGTTTAGCGATTTTTTTTCTCATTTCCACAAGGACTAAAGGAGAAAAAGCACCGCAAAATTTGTAAAGCAATTTCTCCCGAGTAAAACAATACCTCACATGTGGTAATAAACGGTTGTTTGGAGACACGGCGTGGCTGAGAAGGGAAAGAGCGCCATTTGGCTTTTGGAGTTCACATTTAGCAGGAATGGTTTGCGGAGGCCATGTCACATTTACAAAGCCCCTGAGGGGACAAAACAGTGAAAACCCCAAACAAGTGACCCCATTTTGGAAACTATACCCCTTGAGGAAATTATCTAGGGGTATAGTGAGCATTTTGACCCCACAGGTTTTTTGCAGAAATTTTTGCAAGTAGGCTGTGAAAATGAAAATCTACATTTTTTCAAATAAAATGTAGGTTTAGCTAATTTTTTTTCATTTCCACAAGGACTAAAGGAGAAAAATCACCATAAAATTTGTAAAGAAATTTCTCCCGAGTAAAACAGTACCCCACATGTGGTAATAAACGGCTGTTTGGACACACGGCGAGGCTGAGAAGGGAAAGAGCGCCATTTGGCTTTTGGAACTCAAATTTAGCAGGAATGGTTTGCGGAGGCCATGTTACATTTACAAAGCCCCTGAGGGGACAAAACAGTGGAAACCCCCCACAAGTGACCCCATTTTGGAGACTACACCCATTGAGGAAATTATCTAGGGGTATAGTGAGCGATTTGACACCACAGTTTTTTTGCAGAAATTATTGGAAGTAGGCCCTGAAAATAATAATCTACATTTTTTCAAAGAAAATGTAGGTTTAGCTAATTTTTTCTCATTTCCAGAAGGACTAAAGGAGAAAAAGCACCACAAAATTTGTAAAGCAATTTCTCCCGAGTAAAACAATACCCCACATGTGGTAATAAACGGCTGTTTGGACACACGGCAGGGCTTAGAAGGGAAAGAGCACTATTTGACTTTTTGAGATCACATTTAGCAGGAATGATTTGCGGAGGCCAGGTCACATTTGCAAAGCCCCTGAGGGGACAAAACAATGAAAACGCCCAAAAAGGGACTCCATTTAGGAAACTACACCTCTTGAAGAATGCATCTAGGGGTGTAGTGAGCATTTTGACCCCACAGATGTTTCATAGAATTTATTAGAATTAGGCAGTGAAAATAAAAACAGTCCTTTTTCTTCAATAAGACGTAGCTTTAGCGCAAATTTTTTCATTTTCTCAACAAATAAAGGAAAAAAAGAACCCAACATTTGTAAAGCTATTTCTCCCGAGTACGGCAATACCCCATATGTGGTCATAAACTGCTGTTTGGGCAAACGGCAGGGCTCAGAAGGGAAGGACCGCCATTTGGAGTGCAGATGTTGCTGGATTGGTTTCTGGGCACCTGTGGGCCCAAAACAGTGGAAACCCCCCTGAAGTGACCCCATTTTGTAAACTACACCCCTCAATGCATTTACCAAGGGGTGTAGTAAGCATTTTAACCCTGCAGGTGTTTTGTAGAAATTAGTGTGCGCTCAATGTTGCAGAGTGAAAATGGGATTTTTTTCCATAGATATGCCAATATGTGGTGCCCGGCTTGTGCCACCATAACAAGACAGCTCTCTAATTATTATGCGGTGTTTCCCGGTTTTAGAAACACCCTACATGTGGCCCTAATCTTTTGTCTGGACATATGACAGGGCTCAGAAGTGAAGAGTACCATGCGGAGTGGAGGCCTAATTTGGCGATTTACAAAGTATTGGTTCACAACTGCAGAGGCTCAGATGTGAAATAATAAAAAGAAACCCCTGATAAGTGACCCCATTATGGAACTGCACCCCTCAAGGCATTTATTAAGGGGTGTAGTGAGCATTTTCACCCCACAGGTCTTTTCCATAAATGAATGCGCTGCGGATGGTGCAAATTAAAAATTTATATTTTTCCCTAGATATGCCATTCAGTGGCAAATATGTCATGCCCAGCTTATGACGCTGGAGACACACACCACAAAAATTGTTAAAAGGGTTCTCACGGGTATGACGGTGCCATATATGTTGAAGGAAACTGCTGTTTGGGCACGCTGTAGGGTTCAGGGCCGAGGGAGCACCATTTGGCTTTTGGAGAGCGGATTTTGCTTGGTACTATATTTGTTTGAGTATTGCTGGTGTTTTATAATGTGGGGGTACATGTAAGCGGGGCGGAGTATATAAGGGGCATAGTCAGGTGGTATAAAAAAATAAAAATAATCCATAGATGTGTGTTACGCTGTGAAGCAATCCTTTCTGCACAGGCCGGTGTCGCACTGATAAATGGTGTCATTTCTTATCCCCCTTTTGGTCCACACTCCGCGCCTTTGTAGTTTGGGGAATTTTGCTGGGAAAGTATTATCCTGGTATAATACGGGCACCGTCGCTTCCATCGGATATGATTGGGCCCTCCCTTCCTGGTTCCCTAATTTTAGGTCCTTGATAAATCGCCTCTTGAAACAGAAGAAATGTTCTCCTCGGGCACAACTGCATATTTTTTTATTTCCTGACTTATTGGAGCCATAACTAATTTTATTTTTCATAGACGTAGCGGTATGAGGGCTGGTTTGTTGCGGGACGAGCTGTAGTTATTATTGGTACCATTTTGGGGTACATGTGACTTTTTGATCACCTTTTATCCTATTTTTTGGGATGCCAGGTAAACCAAAAAACGCAATTCTGGCACAGCTTTTTTTGTTTTTTTTTTATACAGAGTTCACCACGCATTATAAACTACATGTTACCTTTATTCTGCGGGTCAGTACGATTCCGGCGATACCTCATTTATAGAACTTTTTTATGTTTTACAACTTTTTGCACAATAAAATTACTTTTGTAAAAAGAATGTATTTTTTCTGTCGCCAAGTTGTGAGAACCATAACGTTTTAATTTTTTTGTCGACGGAGTTGTATGAGGGCTTGTTTTTTGCGGGATGAGCTATAGTTTTTATAGGTACCATTTTTGGATACGTGCGACTTTTTGATCACTTTTTATTGTAATATTTGTAGGGCAAAGTGACTAAAAAACAGAAACTCTGGTAACGTTTTTTACGGGTTTTTTTTACGCTGTTCACCGCGTGCAATAAATAATATCATATTTTGATACCTCCGGTCGTTACGGTCGTGGCGATACCAAATACATATGGTTTATTATTATTTTTCAATAATAAAGGACTTGATAAGAGTAAAAGGGGGATTGTGTGTTATTTGATTACTTGAAACTTTTATTGTTTTCAAACTTTTATTTTTTGCACTTTTTTTTACACTTTTTTATACTTTTTTTACACTTTTTCTCAAGTCCCACTAGGGGACTTGAAGGTCCAACGGTCAGATTTTTTTTTTTCTAATACATTGCACTACCTATGTAGTGCAATGTATTAGATCTGTCAGTCATTCACTGACAGCAAGCCGTTTAGGCTTCGCCTCCCGGCGGGGCCTAAATCGGCTTCCGTAATGGCAGAGCAGGAGACCATTGTGTCTCCTGTTGCCATAACAGCAGTCGCCAGTCCCGATTGCCTGTCAGGGCTGGCGATCTGCTTGTAACCGCTACGATGCAGCAATCGCTTTCAATTGCTGCATCGAAGGGGTTAATGGCAGGGATCGGAGCTAGCTCCGGTTCCTGCCGTTACAGGTGGATGTCAGCTGTACAGTACAGCTGACTTCCACCGCTGATGACGCCGGATCAGCTCCTGACCCGGCGCCATCTTGCCGGCAGCTACGGAAGCCGATCAGGCTCCGCCGCCGGGCGGATCTTGACCGGCTTCGGTGCTAGGCAGACCGGGAGGCCAGTATTAGGCCTCCGGTTGCCATTGCAGCCACCGGAACCCCGGCAATTTCATTACTGGGGTTCCGATGAGCTGCAAACACCTTAAGTGCAGCGATCGCGTTTGAGCGCTGCACTTAAGGGGTTAATGGCGGGGATCGAAGCTAATTTCGGTCCCCGCCGTTACAGTCGGATGTCAGCTGTAAGATACAGCTGAGATCCGGTGATGATGGGACCGGCTCAGCTTCTGAGCCGGTGCCAAACGTTTGACGTACATGTACGGCAAGATGCGGGAAGTCAGTACTTTCCATGACGTACATGTACGTCAAATGTCGGGAAGGGGTTAATCTCTTTAAAAAATAACAGAACAATCTTTAGTTCACAACCCTAATGTAAGGAGCTATTCCAGAGGAATAGAGTTCTCCGAATTTAGACTCGAGACTCAACCAGTGACTTATGTTGTGGTGTAAAATGTTACATATTAGGGTATATTTTGGGGATATTATTATTACTGGTAAAAAGCTTGGAATTGTACTACTGTATTAATTGTCAAGTTTTTCTTCAGTAACTATGTGAACATTCTAGACTGTGAATGAAGAAGCTGTCTTTGTCTCTCTACCAGCAGGAACCACTATATGGGTGGCTAAACACTATACGGGGGTTTAACCACTATATGGGTGTCTAACCACTATATGGGGGTCTAACCAGTATAAGGGGTGGCCTAACTACTATATGGGGCACCTTACAACTATATGGGGGGCACCTAACTACTATATAAGGAGCCTAACTAACATATGGGGGCACAGAAGAGGACTGCCATTGTGTGAGGGCATAAAGGGTGACATTACTACTGTATGGGGAACTATTACCATCTGGGGCACTATGGATGGTGAGTTTTTGTAGACGTTTGGAGTGTGCTGAGGAATCGACTAAAAGATGTCTGTGTGTCAAATTCTAGACGAGTCGTGGTCGTGGACGAGTTGTGGTTGGGAGAAGTTGTCATGACGGTCTGGGCCAGATGAAGAAGAAAAGGGAAAGTGAACTTCTACAACCAGAAAGGACATGACCTGTTGCTACTCCCCAAAAAGTTATCATTTTTGGATCGTTTTTTTAATTTTTAAAAGCATAAAAAATCTGACAGTGCAGTGTGATTTTAAACATGCTGTTTGTTACCACTGGCTACCATCCGTTTACCACTAGCCATATATGTAGCTGTCACTTTGACATTACCAATGCTGACTTGGCATTTAAGAGCTTGAAAGGGGTTTGATATCATCCTAAGAGACCTCAGTTTGTCATGACTTTTCAGGGCAATCGCGGCACTTTCTATTCGTAACAAATTTATTGGGACCGAATCTAATCGGACCCGTAACGAATTTTGAGTAATTCGCATATTTCTAGTTGTCACTCAGCTTCCATACTCCGGGGGCCATAAAAAAAAAAAAAAAGAGAAAGCAAGAGCATTTTTTGGGTGAAAATGCTTTTATAGTTATTCTTGAATAATAACTTAGTTTCTTTGTTTCTAGAAAAACTTGAAGTGGGCGTCTGTCATGGTTGGCCAAAACCAAATGCCCACTTGTCCCTTTATAAGAACAGCCCTGTTATAAGATGGAGCTATTAGATATTAAGCTATTTTTTTTTTTACTGCTTTCTTGTCGCAATATGCAAAACCACCAACATTTCCACTAAAAGTAGAAAAGCTGGGTTCATTTTTTATAGGCTTGTGCTAATTTTAGAATATGAATTGCAATTCTGAGGCTCAGCTAAATGAATAAATGTGTAAGGACCATCTACGTGCGTATTCTTGATTACTATCATTGTGTCTAATTACAGAGTAAACAGTGTTATATTTCATTTTCCTAACTACATACCTGCTACTGGAGCTGAAAATCTTCCCGTCATGACATCAAAAAAGTTTCCGACATTTGTTTCCACACTGCTGAAAATGATTCCACTATTAATATTGCTGAAGTGAGTTGCCATGGAGGCCATGAAGGCTACCTATGAAAGAAGAGGCAATCTTTGGGTTATTCACCATAAAATAGATAAAGAGTATAACAATAATCAATAACTATTGAAGAAAGTAACAAAGACATAAAGAAACTATTGGCCCGAAACGAAGACTCCTGGGCCCCATTGGAAAATCTGTAATGGTGTCCCGCACTTACCATTTGTCATTTATAATACTAGTGTCTTCTTATGTGGTAGAGGAACCTTTGGGCCCCTTCGGGCACCAGGGCCCAGGTAGAACTGTTACCTCTGCACCCATTATAGCTAAAAAAAAAAAAAAAAGGGAGGGAACTATTCTGATAATACATTAGTCCCTACCATTCCTATGGACTATTCCTGTATCTCCTAAAGAGGGTTGTCCAGGATTAGAAAAACTTGACTTCTTTTTAAAAACAGTTCTACACTTGTCCATGGGTGGTGTCTGGTATTGCAGCTCGGCTTCATTAAAGTGAATGCAATACCACACACAGCCTGTGGACAGGTGTGGCACTGTTTTTGGAAAAAATCTGTTATGTTTTTTTTAATCCGGAACAACCCCTTTAATGGGGAGGGACCTTGCATGTGTGGCCATTTCTCCAGAAGGTATAGGGCTGAGCACCTTGGTGTGGTTCTAGTTATTGTATCCATTCACCCATTTATGGAATATCTAGTCTTTATAGGAAAAACACTTTTACCTTCCAACATCTTTTTTTTGTCCCACAAAATGTACCTCAAAGGGGTGCTTATGTAAATGTTCCCCAAAATGGGCATTTCTAAAGTTTTGTTGGCATCCTGAGTGCATCAGGGTCGGCGCTTATGTGTCCCATTAATGGGAATTAAAATATGTTGCGGGGTATGCTATAAACTCTCACATTACGAGGTATATGTAGACCCCCCCTTTCATAATTTGGTGTCTTTTCAGCCATGTTGTGCACTATAGATGATTTAGAGATTTCCCTGCAGTCATTATTCTCCAGTTTACAGGTTTTATCTTCATTGATACCGAGAAAAACTTCCCTTAAATGATATAATAAGACCATATCCATCATTGCATAGAAAAACACAAAAATCTTTATTGAAGACACATGAACAGTTGTACATACTGTTTAAAAGAACACACCCATAAAAACAAATGTACAATTAGTACATAAAAGGACAGTGTATATAGTAGGGCAGAGCAAAGTTTGGTGATAGCACAAGTTAAAATTCAATTGATAAAGACCATACTATATATACACCAACTAGATGCACGACAATAATTCCCATTCTAGGACCATGGTTTACACCAAGACAACGTCAATAGCAATATTAATCAAAGAACCATAGGACCCCATAGCACATGATAGCTCACCCACCTTAAAGGGAACCTGTCACCAGCATTTCACCTATTAAACCAGCAATACCCGGTGGTAGTGGGTGAAAAATCGTTTCTTTATAACCTATAATTGTCTTCTTAGTCGGCTCTGTAGATTTAGTATTCAGCTTTTTAGTGTTCCCACACCGTATGCTAATGAGCAGAAAAGAGTCAAATCTTCGTTTGAGAAGAGTCATATCTTCATTCCTCAAGTCTTTCCGAGTTTACCCCGCCTCCTTACTTTTGATTGACAGCTCCTCGCCTTCCCCCAGCACACAAAATCCTGAGCTTGCGCATTGATGTCCTATTCTAGTATGTACGTACAACGGGACACCGGGTTATTATGATAAAAGGTGCAAAATGTTTACAGATCGTTATTTACAGTCAGAGGAGGAGTTTAGGAGAGGGGATAATGGCAATGAACTTTTGATAGTAGCGGCCAGTGGTGGATAAGTAAAGTTTAATAGGTGAAATGCTGGTGACAGGTTCCCTTTAAGCCATATCTACTGCCAATACACTGTCCAACACCCCAACACGCGTTTCGCACCAGACGAAGCCGAGTCGACTGGATACAGAAGACGTGAATATGTTAAACTGAATAAAGAAAACCGGAGGTGTCACCATGGAAACGCACTTCCCCCGTACATACTTAATTATCGGGACTAGAGAACCTTCAGATTTTTGAGTAACTTGTGTGCATGTTGTTAAAGTAATTACGGGTACAGAGATAACATGAACGTTTAGGACTTTCATGGAATACAACAAGCAAATGTCATTTTAAACAGCGATCTTTTACTTCCTTAAGAAATTGTCGGGATGAACCAATGTTATGTTTTCTTAATCTCGGAAAAAACTGCCCGGAAATCTTCTGCTGCGCGACACATACACAGATAGAATGTAGCAGCCATCTGCTCGAAACGTCAGGCCGCATGTAGATCAGCCTTTCGGTAAAGCAAACGCCAACCTGCAACTTTGCATTTTTTAAGCTTACCAGTGATAATGTTTTTACATTTTGTACATACGGTTTTTAAGATAAAGACCGAGAGTCATCTTGATTTAATTTAAAGGGGTTATGCGAAGACCATAAAGTATTAGCAGGGTACTCCCTGCAGTATGTGAGTACACTCGTTAATATACATTCCAGTCCCCCCTTCACGCTGATTCTGAAATTTTCATAGATTTTTATAGAATCTATGAAAAAATCTAGGAAAATCTCAGAATCAGCGCAACGGGGTTCGGAATGTATATTACCGATTGTACTCACATACTGCATTGAGTACACTGCTAATCATTTTTGGTCCCCTCATAACCACTTTAAGATAGAACAGCCAATCAAAGGTTTTTCTAGTCTAGAAATATTTCTCTTGTGCGGGAATTTTTTATTGTATTGTTATCACTACAGTATCTTCAACCTCCCAATTATTTACCAACGGACTAGCTAGAAGCACCTAGTGCTGGGGTCAGCCGATTACCTTCCACCCTAACCGAAGTCGTGGGAAGGAGGGGTGCTATAGAGGAATTGTGCCATCTGGTTGGTTCTTTATCTGGGTATTGTACAAATAGAACGGTAACAGGCATGCGGATGTACAGTATGGGTCCATAGATGTCTATAAGTGCCATATTACAGCTCCATACAACTGTATAGGACTGAAATAAGGCCATATACATGAAGAGTAAGTGTACAACATTTGTTCTTCATGTGTCAGGAAGTAGGACTTTACAGCTTAGTCATTTTAAGTACCGTATTTTTCAGACTTTAAGACGCATCCATGTTTTAGACAACAGAAAATAGGAAAAAATGTCATACGTATTTTACTACTATTACAAAGAAAAAACTATTGGTTAAAATATTGATTTCACCACATTCTGAGAGCCATAACGTTTATATTTGTTCATCGTTTGAGCGGTGTGAGGGCTTATTTTTTGCAGGACGAGGTGTAGTTTTTATTAGCACCATTTTTTGGTACATAAGATTTTTTTATCACTTTTTATTTCATTCTTTTTAGCGCTAAGGTGTCCAGAAAACAAAGATTCTGGGGTGTTCAATTTATTTTTTTTACGCCGTTCACTGTGAAAGTCAAATAATGCTATATTGTAATAGTTTCAGACTTTTACGGACCCAGAGATACCAATTTTTTTTATTTTTACATTGTGCTTGGGGAAAATGGGAAAAGGGTTTTTTTTTTTTACTTTTAATATTTTTTTACACTCCTGAAAATTTATGTAACTTTTAGTTTTTTTACACATTTTACTAGTTCCGCTTAGGGACTTGACAATACACTGCAATACATGGATGAGTTTCGGAAACAGCGTAACTCGCTGAGCTATGCTGTTTCCGTAACTCCCATAGTAGTGCATGGCAGTTACAGAAGCAGCGTAGCATGCTATGCTGTTTCCATAACTACTATTCAGTTCTATGAGAGTTACAGAAATAGCGTAGCTCAGCGAGTTACGCTGTTTCCGTAGCTCGACCATGTATGCTGTTTTCGTAGCTACCGAGTTACAGAAACAGCGTAGCTCCCATTCACTTCTTTAAGAGTTACGGAAACAGCGTAGCTCCCATTCACTTCTATAGGAGTTACAGAAACAGCGTAGCTCAACGAGAACTCGGCTGTTTCCATAACTCCCGACCACCTAACCAGGAAGTGGCCGGAAGACAGTGTAGCCGGGTAAGATAGAACGGGGTTTAGGAGGCCCTGTTCTGGAGATAGGTGCGGGTCCCAGAGGTGGGATCCACATCTATCTGACATTTATGGGAAGACCCCTATAAATGCCGCGGTCACCATTCACTGCGGCATTTAACTGGTTAAACGGCCAGGAACAGCGCCATCTCTGTTCCTGGCCTTTAGAGCAGTGTGTCAGCTGTAAAACACAGTTGACACCAGCAGTGTATGGAGCGGGCTTAGCGCTTGAGCCAGCTCCAAAATCATCACCTCCCCGCTCCATGATGTCCCGGCACATCATGGGTCGGGAAGGGGTTAAGTAATGAAGCGGTCAGGGGGCCTGGCACTACCGGATCCCTTGACTGCCGACTATAAGATGCAGGGACTTTTTAGCAAGATTTATTCTTGCTAAAAACTGCGTCTTATATTCAGAAAAATATGGAATATACAAAGTTCAGTCATATGAAATACTCTTACCTGAAGCTCTGGAGGAATACCTGGATATCCTTTTTCACCTTTGAGGCCTGAGTTACCTCGTTCTCCTCTTGGGCCTAAGTCTCCTTTATCGCCCTTCTCACCCTTTACTCCTTCTTGCCCGGTTGCCCCATTGTTTCCATTATTTCCATGATTTCCTGAACATTGTAAACAAAAGTCTATTGTGAGACAGAATTTTAGCCAAGGCTAGATAACAAGAATATGCGATCCGGCCCGCAGATGGGTCACGTGGACTGAAATGGCCCGGTTTCTTCCATGAGTCACAGTTTAGCTGAAGTGAATGGGAAAAGTTCCAAGTCTGTCATGATTCCTATTCAGTTCTGTTGAAGTGTGACTACGTTTCATGAAAGTTTTTTCAAAGTTTCAGTAAGTCACACTTCATTGACATCATTTATAGAGTTTCTTGTGACACAGCTACAAATGTCCTGCCTCCCCTCACACAACCATAGAGTATAATAATAAAATTCTGCCTGCAGTTACCAGTAGAGGGAGAACACTGCATACATATTTCTACAGCTCTCATTGAACTTGATAATTAATCTGTATGCAGCCAGCTCCTAAGCTCCCTCTAGTGGTGACTGCAGGCTGACTATTAGGGACTTGGAGCTCTGTATCAGAAAAAGTAAGCTCCGACCACTATAAAGTTAAATTAAAAAATTAATCAGCCAATAATATTGAATTTAAAAATGAATGCACTTAAATAAGGTGCATCAGTCAGTGTATTGGTAATGGGTGGTGCGCATTGGTAATAGTCAATAGTCCGCATAAGTGAAGGGGGGCTGCCTGGAGGAGAGGGGGTCAAGCTAGACAGCAGGAGCTGGAGAGGAGTTTTAGGCTGGGGGGTTTTAGGCTTATTTGAATCAAAGATAGGCAAAGATTATCAAAAGTGGTACAATAGAACCAGGGGAGGAAACCTCCGGCTCACCTGACACACTCCGGTGTGTTGTGGATAGCGCTCGGATTCTCGTGTCGGCACACGGTAGATTAGCAAAAACAAGGGAAGGAGTAGGATCCAGCGCTGAGTCAATGTTTAAAATGGATTTTCTGTTCCAAGTTTAATGGCATATTGTTAAAAGGAAGTCCAGTTGTGGATAGTCCTGGGTAGGTAAGAAGTGTAGGTAATGTCCTCGGGGCCTACGCGTTTCGGACGACTGCCGCGTCCTTAAACTTGGCTGTAAACTTGGCATTACAGCCAAGTTTAAGGACGCGGCAGTCGTCCGAAACGCGTAGGCCCCGAGGACATTACCTACACTTCTTACCTACCCAGGACTATCCACAACTGGACTTCCTTTTAACAATATGCCATTAAACTTGGAACAGAAAATCCATTTTAAACATTGACTCAGCGCTGGATCCTACTCCTTCCCTTGTTTTTGATTATCAAAAGTGGTATGAATTAGCGGGCACATGGACAGGCTTAGTACTGGTGGAGGTGTCTCAAATATAAAATGCCTATTGCCTGTAAGCATCTTGCTTGCCAGTGCCCAGGAAATAGCACTCCGCAGAAGAAAGCAGGTAAATATACAGTAGAAATGCTAGTGGTGTGCTGTGTATGATTGTTTTTTTTTTTGCGTGAGTGATTGGTGTAGGGTTAACAGTGTATGTCCATTGTATGAGTGCAATATGCAGTTTGTGTGAGCTATGTGTGTGCATCTCATGTATTAGGAGCATTGGTGTAGATCATGTGTCCAATGTGAGACTGATGTGTGTGGTATGTGTCTAGTGTGTGAGTGCTGTGTGGTTTGTGTCTAGTGTGTAAGTGGTATGCATGCAACATGTGTCCTAGGTGTGAGTGGTGTGCATGCGGAATGTATCCTATGTGTGAGGGGTGTGTGTGTAACATGTGTTCTATATGTGAGGGGCATGTGTGCGCTATTTGTCCCAAGTGTGAGTGGCGATTGTATGGCATATGTCCTAGGGGTGAGTGCTGTATGTATGGCATGTGTCCTTGCATCCAGCATATGTCTAGGTTTGAGTGGTCTGCATGTGGCAAATGTCATAGATGTAAGTGGTGTGCGTGTGGCATGTGTCCTAGGTGTGAGTTAGTGTGTGCTCGGATATAAGGTTGAGCATGATTTTTGGAATCATACTATTATTTAGTTACAGTATGGTGATATTTTAGCATTGTATAATGATATAATTCAAGATCTATTTATGTCAGTATTAGGCCATGGTCACACATTCGGGATGAGATGAAGATTTAGATGCGGATATCTACTGTATATGTACAGCATATGGAGTTATTATTTATATGTATAGTTTATGGTGTGTTTTTTTCATACAGTATGTACAATATATGGACATCTTATTTATATGTGCAGCATGTGGAGGTATTATGTATGTGTATAGTTTATGGTAACAATATTCATACGTGAAGTATTTGGAGGTATATTGTTATATGTGGTGGTATTATTTATGTACAGTATGTGGTTGTATTATTTATATGTACGATATATATGACTGCATAGTTAGTGTGTAGAGTATTTAGTTGCATTATTTATGTGTACAGTATATATGGAGGTATCATGTATGTGTAAAGCTTATGGTAACATTATTCATATGTGAAGTATTTGGAAATGTTTTGTTATATATACAGTATATGGGGGTATTATTTAGATGTACAATATATATGACTGCATAGTTAGTGTGTAGAGTATTTAGTTGTATTTTTTATGTGTACAGTATATATGGAGTTATTCATGTGTTTAAAATATGCAGTATGGTTGTATTATCTGTGCACAATATACATTCATGTTTAAATTATATGGGTGTATTATTTATATTCACAGTATCTATTGCAGCATTATTCATGTGGACAGTATATACAATATGGTACTGTGTACCATATATATGATGGCATTGCTAGTTTGTACAGTATATATGGCGGTTTTCATTTGTACAACATATGCAGTATGGTGAAATTATCTGTGTATATCATACTTAGAGGTATTATTTATGAGAACAGTATTTCGGCAGGGATGTTGAGAGTCGGACCCTACCCTCCCCATCAATTTGAAAGAACCGGATAACCCCTTTAAATATGTAGTGCCTGAGACTTTAATTGACAATGGATATCTGGAGTCTCTACAGTTAAAGGGATATTGTCCCTTATTTTCTGAAAATATATATGTTATATTTTATTATACATTGATTCATACCGTGTGTTAATCGGAGAAAAGTAGACAGTTAAATATGTGGCGTTGGCAATAAGTGTAAGAGAGATATATGCCTTGGGTTAGACCATCAATCTTTGATTGGTAAGGGTCTGATCCCCAGGACCCCCAATTATTCAGCATAAAGAAAAGGCCGTTATGCAAATAGCGACTCAGGTACTGAGACTCAGTCCTATTTTAAAGCATGTGGCCTCTTCATTTTACTGGGACCCCCACTGATCAAGCATTAAAGGGGTATTCGAATCTCAGACATTTATGGCATATTCACAGCATGTGCCTTAAATGTCCGATAGATGCGGTTTCCACATCTGTAACTCGCAACTATCTCTACAATGGGGCCTGACCACTGTCCTACCTTCTGCCGCTGTCTCTGGGCTGCAGCCACTGACTGACGAGGTGAATGGGTTTTCCATAAACAGTGGAGCTTCCTGTGCTACGCTATTTCTGTTACCTCCATTCACTTCTATGGGAGTTCCGTAAACATCGGCTACCTTATGGCCAGAGCCCAGAGACAGTGGCAGAATGTAGAATGGGAGTCAAGGGGCCCCATTCTAGAGATAGGCATAGGTCCCAGAGGTGTCCAAGATGTAATACCCCTTTAATAGCCCATCCTAAGGATAGGCTATTAATGTCTGCCTCCCGGAAACAAGTAGCGAATATTCTGTAGAATTATGTTCAAAAGTGAAAATACCCTTTAAAGGGGACATTCACTGCACGATATATCATCTGAAAATGGAGCTGTTCATGTCAGCAAGATGTGATATTACCTGTAGAGAACGGTAGAGACTCTCCTTATAGGGCTTCATGTAAACATTTACCTATTTCATCCTGCAGTTTATTTAGTGTTATAGTCCAGCGTTGTTACAGAATTGATTTTGAGATTCAAATGTATTGCGTCACAATTACCTGGGATACCCGGTGGTCCAGTTAGTCCAGGTGGTCCCGCAGCTGGTTGCTGAAATCTATATCCAAAGTCTCCCCGACAGCAGCTACTACAATCTGGTTGCTGTGGGGTCTAAAGAACATAAATATTGTTACAAACCAAAACTACAACATTATTAAGTATTAAGTACATTAAGTATTTTATACATTGGAAACAGTGTCCCAGCCACAGATCACTGCAACAAAAACTGCTACTTTTTAGTTTATTTTGGAGCAACAGCTTTAAAGGATATTTACCAGTTTACATAGGAAATTCATCAATAGAAAAGTAAACAAATGTGACATTACAAACAGTATCTTCTACAGATCCTGAGTTACAACCTGCATTATACTTCAGAGCTTCACTCACTAATCTGCTGATGGAGTCACTGTGTACATACATTACATTACTTATCCTGTATAATTGCTGAGTTACATCTTGTATTATACTCCAGAGCTGCACTCACTATTGTGCTGGTGTAGTCACTGTGTACATACATTACTTATCCTGTACTGGTCCTGAGTTACATCCTGTATTATACTTCAGAGCTTCACTCACTAATCTGCTGATGGAGTCACTGTGTACATACATTACATTACTTATCCTGTATAATTGCTGAGTTACATCCTGTATTATACTCCAGAGCTGCACTCACTATTCTGCTGGTGTAGTCTCTGTGTACATACATTACATTACTTCTCCTGTAGTGATCCTGAGTTACATCCTGTATTATACTCCAGAGCTGCACTCACTATTCTGCTGGTGGAGTCATTGTGTACATACATTACATTACTTATCCTGCACTGATCCGAAGTTACAGCCTGTATTATACTCCAGAGCTGCACTCACTATTCTGCTGGTGTAGTCACTGTGTACATACATTACTTATCCTGTACTGATGCTGAGTTACAACCTGTATCATACTCTAGAGCTGCAGTCACTAGTCTGCTGGTGGAGTCACTGTGTACATACATTACATTACTTATCCTGTACTGATGCTGAGTTACATTCTGTATTATACTCCAGAGCTGCACTCACAAATCTGCTGGTGGAGTCACTGTGTACATGCATTAAATTACTTATCCTGTACTGATGCTGAGTTACATTCTGTACTATACTCCAGAGCTTTTCTCACACAGCAACTCCACAACTTTCTCTCCAGCTTCTCTCACAACAGCTCTCTTTCTCACTCTCTAAAGCCAGGTTTCTTCTCATCCACCTGAACAATGAACATAGCTTAGAGGGAAGACCGCCATTTTACAAAATAGGACTCGATGTGATATCCCTGCACTGTTATGGCAAAGATGGAGTCCCAGACGTATATCCCGACACCATAAACATTCATATTGGTACAGTGCAATAACTGGAACAATAGCACAACATAAATACATGCAATTACTGGCCACATAAATGCAACAGACTGAACAGGCCATTCCTCCTATGTGACGCCATCTAGGGGGTAAAAATCAACACACACAAAACACATCAAAAACACAGCGCACAAATACCATATTTTTGGCATATGTACAAATACACAAAATAGGTGGTAAAGTCCTGTTTGAGAGTTGGGATTTCTCCACCACACTCTTGGATACTGATCCTGAGTTGCAGACTGTATTATACCCCAGAGCTGCACTCACTATTCTCCAGGTTGTTCTTGGAAACTGTCAGCAGGCTTGTCATCAGACACAGCCCTAACAGCCTAGCTGAGCTTCTATGATGCAGCAGGCAGTTGGTTTTTCCTACATCTGTTGACTGTACAGTGTCAAGACTACACTTCCTAGAATGTAAATTACCAGAATTAGCTCTGTTCAGAAACTGATCAAACAGGCAGTGGTAGACGATTTCAGCTCTGAAGCCTTCAGAATTGTGAATGCAGCTCTGGCATGTAATACTGGCTGTAATTCAGGATCGGTACAAGATAAGAATATAATGTTCAGCCATAAAGCCTTGTTCAAAGTACCAATATCGTTTGGTCCGGAAAATGTGGCCGACGTACGGACTGTATATCATGGACCGGACCTGCTCGTGTGTGAGGCTCCTTAAAGGTTATTATCCTCCTTTATTTGGACACAGATCCATATTTTAGCCCCCATCATCTCATATAGAGCAAGTAAGACCCCAGAATGGGAAATCTGTACCGAGGGCCTATAAGGGGAGAGATGACCCACATTGGCCTCAAGGGGTTTTAAAACTAGTGTTATGCCTGGCCTGCCCCATCTCTACTGGTCTCTTATAGATCACTCAGACATCATCCCAGTCAGCCAATCCCAGAGCCTCTATAATTCTTTGAGCTGTTCTGTGATTGGTTGATAGCTGACGATGCAGTATATGTGTCTACGCAGTCTCCAACCACAGATGGAGGAACAAGAAGTAGTTCTGCAGCCTGTAGTATATTACACTGCCCTAGCCCACCAGGGATGGTATCATCTACCCCTTCTGCCCACCAGTCAAGTTACTATTATTAACCCCTCCACTGCACTGGTCCACCAGGGATGTTACCCATTGCTCCAGACTTCAGTACAGGGAGTTAACCCCTTCACTACACTGCCCTAGCTTACCAGGGATGTTATCATCAATCCCTTCACTACCTTAAACCAGCAGATATTTCAACATGAACCTCATCACTGTCATAGCCAACCAGGGATGTTGTTGTTAATATTAACCCTTTTACTGCCCAAGCCCACTAGGGATGCTGTTATTATTAACCCCTTCACTGCCCTAGTCCACCATCGCTGCAGGAGAAATTAAGGCTATCTGGTCATTTTCCTGAGAGATAACAGTAAAAAATATTTTTTCACAGCCATTATTTTAAATATAAGATGTGAGTTGCGGGCATGTTGGCAGAAGGGGGCACACACACTTTTCTTGCACAGGGGCTCTAAGTTGTCTGTGTCTGCCCCGGCTGGTAAAGAACTGGGGGAAGGATTGGGTGGTGGAGACCCATGGGCAGCTACCGCCTCTTATGCCCTCTGCCTTGATCGTCGTTGTCAAATATGTTTCCCAATCACTTCCATGGCAAATCTTTCAATAGTGGCTTCATGCACAATCCTACAGTTATCAATAGAAATCCAAATCCTTTCATGGTAATGTATGGCAGCATGGGGCTGAACGGCTTCTCATACTCAAGCGTCTGCTTCTGAGACCAGCTATAAAAATACATGAAGGCTGCATTATACTTTATCTAGCCAAATGTAACAAAAATCAGAAGCGCTGCTCTTCTGAAGAAGGTGTTAATCCATCATCACCACAAATCTGAGAAATTTCCATCTTTAAACCCAATACAGTAAGAAAAATTGAACCCTGTCCAAACATCATCGTCATAATAAAGAAATGTATCAATAACAGTGTGAGAAAATTACCACATATAATGAGTTACAGATGTAGCAGAGCCGAGTTTGTCATATGGTACAATTGTGATATTATCCTAATCACTGTTTCCTCTCAGCTATGCGCTCTGGAAATGATAGAGTTAAAAATTCTATACTCTGCAGAAAGTTAGAATTGTTAGGCTGGGTTCACACGTTGCGATATTGTGTGGCACGGCAAAACATCATGTATTTTACAGTGGTTTTGTGATGCGGTTATTGGTCGCATGGTTTTTACAGGTAAACAACATGTACTTAACGTGTGAGCCCAGCCGATCACATAGCGCTTTCAGAAAAAAATCAGCAGTTTTTTTTGCAGCATTTTTCCTATTTTTGAGAATTTTTTGGGGACAAAACACAATGTGGTCAGATGTTAGCTGTAAGTCCAGGGGGAAAATATTAAATCCACAAACATTGAATTGTTTTTAGTGGCATTTTTTGGTGTTGTTTTTATTAGGTCCATGGCATTTTTGTTTTTTTCCAAAATTCAGCGTACTCTAGGTATATCTTTTTTTTAGCCATTATCCCATAGACTTCTCTGTAGGACTTAAAAAACACCTGAAAAATACACACGTTAAAAATTGTCTTATTAAAAAAAAACACCCCCCAAAAAATGCTTGTAAATGCCACAAAAAAACTATGAAGAAAGCCTTATACGACTTGCTGACCTAACTTGCCTGTTGTTTTAACTCTTTTCTTTCCACAGATTAGAAATCCCAATGTGTTAACTGCGATTTTACATAGGACTGCAGGTAAAGAGTTATCACTATGTTCAAATGATGCAGCCCCAACTGTTGAAGGCTGGAATCACACATGCAGTTTTCAATGCAGTTGTTTTTTTTGTCAAATCCAGAAGTGTATCCAAATGGAAGGAAAAGTATACAGGAAAGACATATACATCTCCTCTCATTTATATCCATTCTTGTGTTTGGCTAAAGAAACTGCATGTGTGATTCCAGTCTTAAGGACAAGTTCAGCTCTGCTACATCTGTACAAATACATAAGATAAAACAAGAATTTCCAAATGACAATCAACCAGTTAACTGCACTAGAGAAGCTAAGACAGAAATAGGTGAAGAAGATGAATGCAGAGTACCTGGACTCTGTGTGAGGTTTGATCTACATCTACATCGGGGTTCCCCAACTCTTTTTCTGTAGCAGTATTAATGGTAAATGTCTCAATGTGGAGATTCCGCTCTCCTACCACTTCCCTGCTGGATAGAAAGCCCGTCCGTTGATGATGACTCCCAACTACTTTGGCCAATGGTTTATTAGATCTTCTCCTCACCTCCATTTGTTCATCTTGACCAAGGCAATACGGCAAAGCAAAAACAGCCAGAAGCCACCAGATGCTAAGACACTTTGGAGCCATTCAGGTAGAGAATCCAGGCAGAGGCATCAAGCTGGGTCAAAAATATCCTAAAAAATGAGCCTCGACCAAGTTATATACTGGAGGCAGCTGGAGGGAACTAAACCAAGCCTGAAGGAAAGTATTAGTCATCCTTCCACTGTGACCGAAGAAATGGATTTCAATGCTGGTTTAACATACTATCACGGTTATAATTCGGGACATTTATGAGGGTCACACCTTCCCGAGTTCTTTTCGTCTCTCGTTATTTAGTTCTAAATGAAATACTAATATGATGGGAAATTGTGACCATGGAACTAATGGGTTTTTGCCCCTCATTAGACACAGAAATTCTATGGATTTAACATCTGTAGCTTGGAACAAGGCCGGTCCTATGCTGGCCAAGAATTTCAGCCAAGGTTTCCCAAAATAGCCTAAGTACAAAACCACTGTGAAGTTTTATGTTTTTTAAATGTCATAAAGTTTAACTGTTGATTTTTTAATTTTTTTATTATAATTTTGATTATAAATTGTTATTTATTTTGTACAATTTTAAGCTGGTTTCGTGTTACATTCTCCACTTTTTCCTGTTCAGATTGGGATTATGATCAATCAGTGAGGTCATTGATTTCAATGGCAACCAGCATCCAATTATGAGGTTTATAGGACCATGGTACCCTACATCACCTTGCAGACCGAGGGGGCTGACACTACCAACCTTCCCTGATGGTTGCTTGTTGATTCTATTCAGCCGAGAACACGTGGAGGCACCTGTGTGTGTCTATCCATTTGAAGTCTAAGGGAGTTGCTAGCTCCGCTTTTTCCATAACCCCCATGGACTTCAATGGAGAGGCCACACACATGCAAGGACACCTCTCCTCTTTGTGACTGAGATAGGGGGTTAGGTGGGGTCCAGTCCCAGAAGTGGGAAAGGGATCCCCACCAACATTAATCTGACCAGTGTAATTCTTTGTTTCTCCTGTGGTGGCACTACAGAAGAACTAAACACTTGCTACACGGTTCCCATACAGATTAAAGGCGATCGTGGAGGACATTGTTCAAAGTGGCAACTCCTTTAACTGCATGCTAACAGATGACTGACTTGTCATGTAACCTCACCCTCACTACTGAGCAACAGTAAGGGTATGTGCACACACACTAATTACGTCCGTAATTGACGGACGTATTTCGGCCGCAAGTCCCGGACCGAACACAGTGCAGGGAGCCGGGCTCCTAGCATCATAGTTATGTACGACGCTAGGAGTCCCTGCCTCGCTGCGGGACAACTGTCTCATACTGAAAACAGGATTACAGTACGGGACAGTTGTCCTGCAGCAGGCAGGGACTCCTAGCATCGTACATAAGTATGATGCTAGGAGCCCGGCTCCCTGCACTGTGTTCGGTCCGGTACTTGCGGCCGAAATACGTCCGTCAATTACGGACGTAATTAGTGTGTGTGCACATACCCTTAACATGATTGGAGAAAACACACGTTGAACAAGTCTACAAGCTCCACCACACAGACTCATTGAGAGAAAAGTAAGCCCCCTCTGACTCATTTGTACCTAAAAAAAAAAAACAAGAACACAAATTCTCAGATATTATATTATTAATTAAGTTTAAGTTATTATGTTTCTTTAACCCCTTAAGGACACAGCCAATTTTTTCAAATCTGACATGTTTCACTTTATGTGGTAATAACTTCGGAATGCTTTTACCTATCCAAGCGATTCTGGGATTGTTTTCTCGTGACACATTGGACTTTATGTTACTGGCAAAATTTGCTCGATACATTAAGTATTTAATTGTGAAAAACACCAATATTTAGTGAAAAATTGCAAAAATTTTCATTTTTCTAAATTTATATGTATCTGCTTGTAAGACAGATAGTAATACCACACAATATTGTTGCTAATTATCATCACCCATATGTCTACTTTAGATTGGCATTGTTTTTTGAACATCCTTTTATTTTTCTATGACATCACAAGGCTTAGAACTTTAGCAGCGATTTCTCACATTTTCAAGAAAATTTCAAAAGGCTATTTTTACAGGGACCAGTTCAGTTGTGAAGTGGATTTTAGGGCCTTATATATTAGAAACCCTCGATAAGTCACCCCATTTTAAAAACTTCACCCCTCAAAGTATTCAAAACAGCATTTAGAAAGTTTCTTAACCCTTTAGATGTTTCACAGGAATTAAGGCAAAGTAGATGTGAAGTTTTTCAAATTTTTTTTGCAGAAATTAATATTTTATCTATTTTTTTTGTAACACAGAAAGTTTTACCATAGAAACGCAACTCAATATCTATTGCCCAGATTCTGCAGTTTTTAGAAATACCCCACATGTGGCCCTAGTGCACTTATTGACTGAAGCACAGGCCTCAGAAACAAAGGAGCACCTAGAGGATTTTGGGGCCTCCTTTTTATTAGAAAATATTTTAGGCTCCATGTCGGGTCTGAAAGGCTCTTGCGGTGCCAAAACAGTGGAAATCCTCCAAAAGTGACCCCATTTTGGAAACTAGACCCCTTGAGGAAATTATCTAGGGGTATAGTGAGCATTTTGACCCCGCAGGTTTTTTGCAGAAATTATTGGAAGTAGGCCGTGAAAATGAAAATCTACATTCTTTCAAAGAAAATGTAGGTTTAGCTAATTTTTTCTAATTTCCCCAAGGACTAAAAGGAGAAAATGCACCACTACTTTTGTAAAGCAATTTCTCCCGAGTAAAACAATACCCCACATGTGGTCATAAAAGGCTGTTTGGACACACGGCAGGGCTTAGAAGGGAAAGAGCGCCATTTGGCTTTTGGAGCTCAAATTTAGCAGGAATGGTTTGCGGAGACCATGTCGCATTTGCAAAGCCCCTAAGGGACCAAAACAGTGAAAACACCAAAAAAGTTACTCCATTTAGGAAACTACACCCCTTGAAGAATCCATCTAGGGGTATAGTGAGCATTTTGAACCCACAGGGGTTTCATAGATTTTATTAGAATTGGGCAGTGAAGATAAAAAAAACTCCTTTTTTTCCAATAAGACGTAGCTTTAGCTCAAAATTTTTCATTTTCTCAACAAATAAATTAATAAAAGAACCCGAACATTTGTAAAGCAACTTCTCTGGAGTACGGCAATGCCCCATTTGTGGTCATAAACTGCTGTTTGGGCACACGGCAAGGATCAGAGCAGAAGGAGCGCCATTTGGCTTTTGGAGCACAGATTTTGCTGGATTGGTTTCTTGACACCATGTCACTTTTGCAAGGTACCAGTACAGTGGAAACTCTCCAAAGTGACTCGATTCACGAAACTACACCCCTTGAGGAATTCATCTAGGGGTGTAGTGAGCATTTTGACCCCACAGATGTTTCATAGATTTTATTAGAATTGGGCAGTGAAAATAAAAAAAATCCTTTTTCTTCAATAAGACGTAGTTTTAGCTGAAAATGTTTAATTTTCTCAACAAATAAATGAAAAAAAGCACCCCAACACTTGTAAAGCAACTTCTCCTGTGTACGGCAATACCACATATGTGGTCATAAACTGCTGTTTGGGCACAGAGTAGGGCTCAGAAGGGAAGGAGCGCTATTTGGCTTTTGGAGTACAGATTTTGCTGGATTGGTTTCTGGGCACTATGTCTCATTTGCAAAGTCCCTGTGGGACCAAAACAGTGGATCCCCCCAGAAGTGACCCCATTTTGGAAACTACACCCCTCAAGGTATTCACCTAGGGGTGTAGTGAGCATATTAACCCCACAGGTGATTGGCAGAAATTGGTGTGCACTCGATGTTGCAGAGTGAAAATGGGATTTTTTCCATAGATATACCAATATGTGGCGCCCAGCTTGTGCCACTGGAGACACACACCCAAAAAATTGTTAAAAGGGTTCTCCCAGGTATGGTGATGCCATATATGTTGAAGTAAACTGCTGTTTGGGCACACTGTAGGGTTCAGAAGGGATGTAGCGCCATTTGGCTTTTGGAGCGTGGATTTTGCTTGTAGTAGTTTTGTTTGGAGTCTTACTGGTGTTTCCGTTTATAATGTGGGGGTACATGTAAGCCGGGCGGAGTATATAAGGGGCATAGTCAGGTGGTATAATAATGGGGTAAAAAAAACAATAAAATAATCCATAGATATTTGTTGTGCTGTGACACAATCCTTTCTGCACAGGCCGGTGTCGCACTAATAAATGGTCCTTACTTATTCCCCTTTTGGTCCACACTCGGGATCTTTGCAGTTTGAGGAATTTTGCTAGGAAGTGTTGTCCTGGTATAATACGGGCACCCTTCCAGCAGATATGTTTGGGCCCTCCCCTTCCTGGTTCCCTAATTTTAGGGGCCTTGATAATTCGCCACTTGAAACAGAAGAAACGTTCCCCTCGGGCTGGCACAACTGCAAATTTTTATTTACTGGCTTATTGGAGCCTTAACTAATTTTATTTTTTCATAGATGTAGTGGTATGACGGCTGTTATTTTTGCGGGACGAGCTGTAGTTTTTATTGGTACCATTTTGGGGTGCATGCGACTTTTTGATCACTTGTTATCCTTTTTTTTGGGAGGCCAGGTGACCAAAAAACAGCAATTCTGGCATATTTTTTTAATTATTTTTATACAGCGTTCACAATGTGTTATAAATTACATGTTACCTTTATTCTGAAGGTCAGTACGATTCCGGCGATACCTAATTTATAGGACTTTTTACGTTTTACAACTTTTTGCACAATAAAATAACTTTTGTAAAGAGAATGGATTTTTTCTGTTGTCAAGTTGTGAGAGCCATAACGGTTTTAATTTTTTCGTCGACGGAGCTGTGTGAGGGCTTGTTTTTAGCGAGACGAGTTATAGTTTTTATAGGTACCATTTTTGGGTACATGCGACTTTTTGATCACTTTTTATTTCAATTTTTGGAAGACAAAGTGACCATAAAATAGCAATTATGTCAGTATTTTTTAGTTGTTTTTTTTTACGGCGTTCACTGTGCGGAATAAATAACATAATATCTTTATAGTTCAGGTCGTTACGGTCGCAGCGATACCAAATATGTATGGCTTTATTATTTTTTTCAATAATAAATGACTTGATAAGAGTAAAAGGGCGGTTGTGTTTTGTGTTATTATTTGAAACTTTTATTGTATTTTTTACAACTTTTATTTTTACTTTTTTTTTTACACTTTTTTTTTTTACACTTTTCTTTAGTCCCACTAGGGGACTTGAAGGTCCAACTGTTTGTTTGATGTTCTAGTACATTGCACTACCTATGTAGTACAATGTATTAGAACTATCAGTTGTTCACTGACAGCAAGCCGATCAGGCTCTGCCTATGGGCGGGGCCTAATCGGCTTCCGTAATGGCAGATAGGAAGCCATTGTTAGGCATCCTGTTGCCATAGTAACAGTCACCAGCATTGCCATCGCATGGCAGGGCTGCCGATTTCATAGAAACCACTTTGATGCAGCGATTGCATTGAATCGCTGCATTGAAGGGGTTAATGGCAGGAATCAGTGCTAGCTCCGGTTCCTGCCGATAGATCGGGGTGTCCGCTGTAACATACAGCGGACACCCACTGCTAATGACGCCGGCTCAGCTCCTGAGCCGGAAGCTGAGCCGGCGCCATCTTGCCGATGGTACCGGAAGCCTCCTGGGCCCCGCCGACGACGGGGCATAGGAGGATTCCGTTACTGGCAGACCGGGAGGTAAGTATTAGCCCTCTGATCGCCTTTGCAGCCACCGGCAACCCAGCGATCATGTTGCTGGGGTGCCGGTGGCTATAAACTCCTCACATGCTGCGATCTCTATTGAACGCAGCATGTGAGGGGTTAATCGGTCGGATCGGAGTCTAGCACCGGTCCTGGCCGATACCTCAGGGTGCCAGCTGTAACATACAGCTGTCACCCGGCGGTGATGTCGCTGGCTCAGCTCCTAAGCCTGCTCCATCTGTTTCACGTACAGTTACGTGGAGTTGCGGGAAAACACCATCTCCCATTACGTAACTGTACGTGAAATTGCGGGAAGGGGTTAATTGAATAATTTGGGAGTGGCAGAAAGAGACGATCGCTGCTTGACCCAATAGAAACCAACAGAGAGAGAAACCCGCAGGAAAATGCAATTTTGGATTGGTAAATGGCGTCAGGGGACTTCAGTTCTCTATACAGGTGGTGGAGGTAGTTCCAGAGGAGGGACTTCCATCTTTAAGGCATTTACGGCATAATTTTGTTACTTGGTAATATGTTTTGTTCACTCAGTGCAGATTTGATGCAGATTTTGCATGTATTTTTTCAAGCCAAAACCAGAATTGGATCCAGGAGAGGAGACACTTTAAGGCCTTACTTTATATTATTTTTCTGTTTGGGGTCTGTTCTTGTTTTTGGCTTAAAAAATACATGCAAAATTTGCACTGTGTGAACAAGGTCATAGGCTGTAAGCAAGCATGGTGCGCTGCATGTAACCGTGTTACTGGCACCCCATAGAAGCCTTATCTGTGTGCAGTTATATTACTAAGCAGCCCCACCATGGATGATAGGTGTGTTAGTGGCTGTTCATCAGTGTCATGCACTTGTGCTACCTCTCCCATATAACATTGTGGATTGTCTGCATTCTAGTGGGATCTGTATGTGACCTGCCCTTGTATCACTAATATGGCCTTTTTCTATGATTTAATGTCAATTTGATCCCATTTTCTGTCGTCAATTTCATAGCGAGCGAATTATCCTATCAGAATGTTTTTAGACTAAAACTGAAGAACCAGGAGAAAACCCACAAGGACACAGGAAGAACATACAAACTCCATGCATATATTGTACTTGTTGGATTTGAACCCAGAATCCCAGTCCTGCAAGTCAATAGTGATAACCCCCAGAGCCTCTGTGCTGCCCTATATATGTCTTCCAGCTGGGAGTAATGTCGCTGCTGTTCTGAGGGTCGGCAAAAAAAACATCTCAATTGTAATATTGGGTCATCGACCATGACTGAGGGAAATTCTAGATACCATGTGCCAACAATTAACCATGAAGGTACTGACTCCGGAATTTGGTGTAAAAGGCCACATTAATAGATCTCCTGGTTTTACCCTCAGCCGTAGTACACCTGACCCAAGGGAGACCTATAACCCTTCCTGAGGATTTCACAAATCCATTTAGGTAACCACACCAGCCCCAAATGCCGATACAAAACGGGAGGGTCTTACGCTCCTATTATTGCTAAATTTAACTGCATATTCACAAGTGCCTTCAAAAACACCTCCTACCCCTGCCGCTGTGACATCTAGTTGATTAAACCGATACTCCAGACTTAGGGCAGACGAGAAAACGTCTTGCTTCTTAGTCTCCCGCTTAGAAAGAGACCCTCCCTAACCGAGCCCACATTTTATGGCTTTTATTTACTCTCACATATTGTCCTGTCTGCTTTAACCCTTTCTATACCACTTAACATACTTCCTTCCCGCTCTAAATCCTCCTCTTGTCATGTGCTCCCTGCGTTACCCCCCCCCCCCCACCACCACAACCCGATCCACTCAGGGGCTTACTTTCCATGTACATGAAATAATATAATGGATCGTCAACTGCTGCACACTAGGTAAGACAAGAAATTTCTGGGGTCTATTTTATATATAGTTAAGGCTAAAATTATTTGGACAGTGACACAAGTTTTGGCATTTTAGATGTTTACCAAAACATATGGAAATCACAGTTATATAATCAATATATGCTTAAAGTGCAGACTCTCAGCTTTAATTGAGGGTATTCACATCCTAATTGGAGGAAGGGTTTAGGAATTACAGCTCTTTAATATGTAGCTGCCTCTTTTTCAAGGGACCAAAGGTAATTGGACAATTATCTGAAAAGCTATTTAATGGGCTGCATGGGTTATTCCCTCGTTAATCCATCATCCATTAAGCAGGTAAAAGGTCTGGAGTTGATTCCAGGTGCGGCATTTGCATTTGCAAGCCGTTGCTGTGAACCCACAACATGAGGTCGAAGGGGCTCTCAATGCAAGTGAAACAGACCATCACAGGCTGAAAAAAATTAAGAAATCCATCAGGGAGAGAGCAGAAATGTTAGGAGTGGCCAAATCAACAGTTTGGTACATTCTTGAAAAAAAAAAAGAGCTCACTGGTGATCTCTTAAACTCCAAAAGGCCTGGACGTCCACGGAGAACAACAGTGGTGGATGATCGCAGAATCCTTTCCATGGTGAAGAAAAACCCCTTCACAACATCTACCCAAGTGAAGAACACTCTCCTGGAAGTAGGTGTATCAGTATCTAAGTCTACCATAAAGAGAAGACTTCATGAGAGAAAATACAGAGGGTTCACCACAAGGTGCAGACCATTAATCAGCCACAAAAATAGAAAGGCCAGATTAGACATTGCCAAACAACATGTAAAGAAGTTGCCCAGTTTTGGAACAGCATGAAACTAAGATCAACCTGTACCAGAATGATGGGAGGAAGAAAGTATGGAGAAAGCTTGGAACTGCTCATGATCCAAAGCACACCACATCCTCTGTAAAACATGGTGGGGGCAGTGTGATGGCATGGTGGGGGCAGTGTGGTGGCATGGAGGAGGCAGTGTGATGGCATGGTGGGGGCGGTGTGATGGCATGGTGGGGGCGGTGTGATGGCATGGAGGAGGCAGTGTGATGGCATGGTGGAGGCGGTGTGATGGCATGGTGGAGGCGGTGTGATGGCATGGGCATGCATGGTTGCCAAAGACACTGGGTCACTAGTGTTTATTGATGATGTGACTGAAGACAGAAGCAGCTGGATGAATTCTGAAGTGTTTAGGGATTTACTTTCTGCTCAGATTCAACCAATTGCAGCAAGGTTGATTGGACGTCGCTTCACAGTACAGATGGACAATGACCCAAAACATACTGCGAAAGCAACCCAGTAGTTTATAAGGCAAAGAAGTGGAATATTCTGCAATGGCCAAGTCACCAGATCTCAACCCGATCGAGCTGCATTTCACTTGCTTAAACTTAAAGGAACAGTGTCATGGCAAATAATTTTTTTTATATGTTAAAGATGTTAGTGCTTTAATAAAAACGTTTTTATTCATTTGTGTGTTTGTGTTTTACTTTTTCTTATTTTTACACTTTTTCTTCCCTATGGGGGCTGCCATTTTTTGTTCCATTTCTGTGTGTGTCGATTAACGACACACACAGACATGGAGTACGGCAGCCACAGTCCCATAGGGACTGTGAACGGCTCCCGTCCCATTCACGTCCGTGTACGGCGTCTGTGTGGGAACTGCGCATGCGCCGCTCCCACACAGTCCTATTCGAAATTGGCGCCGTCCGGCGCCATTTTCCTGTGGACCGGAAGTCGCGGCCGGACTGTAATATTACTACTTCCGGTCGCGGCTTCCGGACTTGTGCACATGGAACAGCGGCAGCAAAGGGAGCGGACGGGCCGGAGGGAGCCGCGGCGGCAGGAGCAGGTAAGACATTTCAATGTATGTTAGTGTTTGTGTGTGTTTACTACTGTATGTAAACCTACTACACTGTGGGTTACCTCAAAAAATGGCGACACACAGTGTAGGAGGTTAAACCTTTCAAACCCCTCGTTTATCCCGGCACTAGCCAGGATAAAGGAGGGGGGGATGCTGAGAGCTCACTAGAGCGAGGGCTTTTAACCCAATGTTGCAATGCTGCAATTTTGGGAACTAGCTCCATCTAGTGACCAAAAATGGGTAGTATTATAAATTAGAATTAATTTATAATATTTCCTGACTATTTCCTGACTCGTGAAAAAAATAAAAAAAATTTGAACCATGTTTAATCACCCACACACTAAATGTTTAATTTTTAAAAAAAAAACATGTTTTTCTGCGAACACCATGCCTTTAAGGCAGAAAGACCCACAAACAAGCAACAACTGTAGACGTCTGCAGTAAAGGCCGGGCAAAGCACCACAAAGGAGGAAACCCAGCGTGTGGTGATGTCCATGGGCTCTAGACTTCAGGCAGTCATTGCCTGCAAAGGATTCTCTACGAAGTTTTTAAAAAAAACATTTTATTTATGGTAATGTTAATTTATCCAAACACTTTTGAGCCCCTGAAATGAGGAGGGTGTGTTGAAAAATGGTGGCAATTCCTGAACGTTTGACAGGGTATTTTTGTTCAACCCCTGGAATTAAACCTGAAAGTCTACACTTCAATTGTATCTCAGTTGTTTCATTTCAAATCCAATGCGGTGGCAGCAGAGCCCAAATCATGAAGATTGTGTCATTGTCCAAATTATTCTGGACCTAACTGCAGATATATACACTACCGTTCAAAAGTTTAGGATCACTTAGAAATTTCCTTATTTTTGAAAGAAAAGCACAGTATTTTTCAGTGAAGATACCATTAAATTAATCAGAAATACACTCTATACATTGTTAATGTGCTAAATGACTATTCTAGCTGCAAACGTCTGGTTTTTAATGCAATATCTACATAGGTGTATAGAGGCCCATTTCCAGCAACCATCACTCCAGTGTTCTAATGGTACATTGTGTTTGCTAACTGTGTTAGAAGGCTAATGGATGATTAGAAAACAATTGAAAACCCTTGTGCAATTATGTTAGCACCGCTGTAAACAGTTTTGCTGTTTAGAGGAGCTATAAAACTGACCTTCCTTTGAGCTAGTTGAGAATCTGGAGCATTACATTTATGGGTTTGATTAAACTCTCAAAATGGCTAGAAAAAGAGAGCTTTCATGTGAAACTCGACAGTCTATTCTTGTTCTTAGAAATGAAGGCTATTCCATGCGAGAAATTGCCATGAAACTGAAGATTTCCTACAGCGGTGTGTACTACTCCCTTCAGAGGACAGCACAAACAGGCTCTAACCAGAGTAGAAAGAGAAGTGGGAGGCCCCGCTGCACAACTGAGCAACAAGACAAGTACATTAGAGTCTCTAGTTTGAGAAATAGATGCCTCACAGGTCCTCAACTGGCAGCTTCATTAAATAGTACCCGCAAAACGCCAGTGTCAACGTCTACAGTGAAGAGGCGACTCTGGGGTGCTGGCCTTCAGGGCAGAGTGGCAAAGAAAAAGCCATATCTGAGACTGGCTACTAAAAGGAAAAGATTAATATGGGCAAAAGCACACAGACATTGAACAGAGGAAGATTGGAAAAAAGTGTTATGGACAGACAAATCGAAGTTTGAGGTGTTTGGATCACACAGAAGAACATTTGTGTGACGCAGAACAACTGAAAAGATGCTGGAAGAGTGCCTGACGCCATCTGTCAAGCATGGTGGAGGTAATGTGATGGTCTGGGGTTGCTTTGGTGCTGGTAAAGTGGGAGATTTGTACAAGGTAAAAGGGATTTTGAATAAGGAAGGCTATCACTCCATTTTACAACGCCATGCCATACCCTGTGGACAGCGCTTGATTGGAGCCAATTTCATCCTACAACAGGACAATGACCCAAAGCACACCTCCAAATTATGCAAGAACTATTTAGGGAAGAAGCAGGCAGCTGGTATTCTATCTGTAATGGAGTGGCCAGCACAGTCACCAGATCTCAACCCCATAGAGCTGTTGTGGGAGCAGCTTGACCGTATGGTACGCAAGAAGTGCCCATCAAGCCAATCCAACTTGTGGGAGGGGCTTCTGGAAGCATGGGGTGAAATTTCTCCCGATTACCTCAGCAAATTAACAGCTAGAATGCCAAAGGTCTGCAATGCTGTAATTGCTGCAAATGGAGCATTCCAAGACGAAAGCAAAGTTTGAAGGAGAAAATTATTATTTGAAATAAAAATCATTATTTCTAACCTTGTCAATGTCTTGACTATATTTTCTAGTCATTTTGCAACTCATTTGATAAATATAAGTGTGAGTTTTCATGAAAAACACAAAATTGTCTGGGTGACCCTAAACTTTTGAACGGTAGTGTATATATTTTTTCACTATATATATATATATATATATATATATATATATATATATATATATATATGCAATTCCTGGTGGGCTAAACTACAATTTCACCTCCTGGGGAACATGAAGCAGGAACATCAAGACCTGGAAATTGGACATCTGCCGGCTCCAACTAACTACAGTTCAGCTTTATTAGAAATCTACAGAAATTTATCAAACACATTAATGACCCACAGAAAATCCACCTGCCCCTGACTGTTACACTAACTGTATTTACTTAGCAGGTATCCCAAAAGCCATGGGGAGCCTTGTGTGAAGACAGACCGAATATCTTTCCAGCATTTCTTCTTTATTACCTACCACGGTGCCTGGTTCCAACCACAAACACGACATTTTCCTCGTATTTTACTTCAATATAAACACCATTTTACAGGTTACATGTATAGACCCTCTAAGTTCCCTGATTCTGGTTGTAAGGTGACATCTGTACCACCAGAATTGCCTTTTTTTCACTGTAGCCCAAGGGTGCACTTTGGAGGAGTTTCCTAGTACCTTGACACTCCCTCTATTCATGGGAAGTGGAGTTGAATTATAAGATTATTTCTGCCACCACTAGGGGGAGCTCATATGGGTTTATTATAGAGTTTGATAAATCATTATGCAGTGAGCTCCCCTTAGTGGTGGCTTCGGGCAGACAGAATTTGATCATGTAACTCTATGACTGTGTGAGGGGAAGCGGAGGATTGAAGATCTGTATAATAAAAACTATACACTGACCCCTATAAAGAATTTTGGTCCTATTTAGAGTAAATAAAAATAAATTAAAGGTACCTGTTCCCGTCCTGGCCACGTCTATTAACCCCTTCACCATTTAATCCAGGGATGCCAGTTGTTTTTAAATCCCTGTACTGTCTGTAAAATTGAGAGGGACATTTTGCTGTCTCCACCTTAGGCACCAATGCGCTTCGAAACCCTCCCAGAGGCGAACCAACGGATCTGATGTTCAGGAGGCCACAATCCTTAACACCAGAAGCAAAGACCTCCCTGAGTTAGACAGCGTTGTGACATCACGAGGTACACCCATCTGAGTGCTGATCTGTCGTATCTGGCACCTATGGTAATCACTTATTTGGGGCTATTTGGTAAACACACTTGTGGCAGGCATTTAATCGGGAACCTAGGACAAGCACCAAAAGAGGCACCTATGGAAAACACTAAAGGGGCACTTATGGCAGGCACTAAGGGGGACACCTATGGCAGGCACTAAGGGAGGCACCTACAGCAGCAATAAATGGAACACTTATGGCAAGCACTAAAAGAGGCACCTGTTGCCCCATGAACTTATGGGACCCAACTGTGGCAGAGACTCTTATGGGGGTATCTGCGTCTAGCACACACTATAATGGGAGCTTCTGGACAACATTAGAGGTTAAAGCTTTGCCATGGGGCACATTGTTTACTCAGGGGTGGTACCTACAGGAGAGTATGTGTCCTAATATAGTGCTGATGGACTTATGGTGGACTATAGTGCAAATATTGACTTATGTTGTACTTCTGTTGAGTAACATAATGTATTATACCCCGTTCTCATCAAGACCTGAATTCAGACATCTATTGACTCACGTTTTTCAGCACCTCCTGCTAGTACAATGTCTGTCCAGAGTAAGTTCTGCTGATTAGCATATTGTGTGGCTGTCAGGGCATGATGACAGTTGTAGTTTTGCCAAAGCTGTGAGCCCACAGGTTTGGAACACTGTTTTACACCAACAACTATACAAAATTGTAATATAGCAAAAACTATTTCTCCTAAAATGCAGAGCAGCAAATTGCATTGTATTTTGGAATCTAAACTTAATGTAAGGGGTGTGTCTGTCAGCAGACTGTTGACAGAACCCAGCAGAATATAAAAAATAATATTGATGGGCTATAAGAAATGTAACTCAAGATCAGTAGAAGATAAGTAAAGGTACTGAACGTTATATTTAGATCATATCTAGAGAATGTGAACTAGAAAATGGTGACCTGAGGTTCAGAGGCAAAACTAGAAGCTCTTAGGCCCCAATCCAAAATCTGTAACAGAGCCCCCCACCTACAGTGTGCCATTTATAATACTGGTGTCTTCTTATGTGGCAAAGGGTCATTTGGGCCCCCACAGGCACCATGGCCCGGGTGCAACTGCTAGCTCTGCACCCTTCACAACTACACCCCTGCACAGGTCAACCTATGCTTTAAGAAATTCTGAAGTTCACAGTTTCAGTATAACATTAATGTAATCTATGATGATGAGTCTAATCATTTTCCTTCATGCCTTGTAGAAAATATATTCATTCATAATTCCTGCCTCAGTCGAACACCCACGCCAGCCAATTTACAGAGCTGCCAGTATATGTTTGGACTGTAGCAGAAATCTGAGTCACTGTGGGCAAAAAAGAAGCAGATCCAACAGATGGTGAAGTTACTGAGCAAGAACTGGATACCAGAAACCTCAATAGGATATTTTATACTTGCAACATATTGTGCAGAATGTAACACATTGTCATTTCAGTCAAATCTTCTCAAGTTACTTTTCTAGTTTTATATAAATTAAGGCATTAGACTCTATAATGAAGTTGTAATTTTCTAATATACTTTATGTTTGATTTCCTCACCATTTTCAAGTTATTTGATTGCTGTCAATGAATGAGGACACTGTTGTTTACAAGGGTGGACACTGACACCATCGGGACCCTGTGCAAAAGATTTGTTTTAACTCCTTTCCCCTCAATGCCAAAAAAACAGGGATAATATATTATTCATATATAAAATAATAATGATAAAAAAATATATATGAATATAAAAAAATGGAAGATGCGTCACCCACAACAATACATGTGTCACACACACTCACTATCCACAATGGACACATGCCACACACGCATCACCTACATGGTGGACCCATGCAGCACATTCACCATTCACACGGTAGACACATGCCACACACTCACCATCCACACGGTAGACACATGACAGACACTCACCAGACACACGGTAGACACATGCGACACACTCACCAGACACACGGTAGACACATGCCACACACTCACCAGACACACGGTAGACACATGCCACACACTCACCAGACACACGGTAGACACATGCCACACACTCACCAGACACACGGTAGACACATGCCACACACTCACCAGACACATGGTGGACACATTCCACACACATCCACACCGCCCATATGGTGGACATATGCCAAACATGCTGGATGCATGCCGCACGCTGACATCCACAAATTGGACACATGTCATACACCCATCACCCACACAGTGCACTGATGCCACTCACTCACCACCCACATAGTGGACACATGCCACACACTCACCACCCATATGGTGGACACATGCCACACACAGACACACCACCCATAATGTCTACATATGCCAAACACGCTGGATGCATGCCACACACTCACCATCCATCAATTGGACACATGTCGTACACCCACCACCCACATGGTGCTACATACGCACCACCCTCGCAGTGGACAAATGCCAAACACTCTGGATGCATACCGAACACTCACCAGCTATAAGGTAGAGACACATGCCACACACTCACCATCCTTACGGCAGATACATGCCACACGTGAACCACCCACACTGTGGACGCATGCCACCCACTTATTATCCACACGTTGGACACATACCACACATTCATCCACCCAAACGCTGGACACTTATTTCCAGGCCATTTGCTCTCTCTCTTTGCGGAAAGTCTTCCTAGCAATTTGACCCATCATCATTGGACCCACTCTAGCTTCGGGGGCTTCTGTTACATCGTGCGCTTGCCCGCACTACAGAATCCTACAGTTGACAGGGTCAGAGCTGGCGCACTGAACCTGAAAGACAGGAACAACGGGCTGATATTACTCAAGCACCGCTCAGTGTAAGGCATGCAGCGTCGCTATGCTGGTTGCGTCCTCAAACACAAAAAATGTACTCCAAGATAGCATCTGGGCCGTTTCTCCCGGCACCACTTTCGAAGTCCTAGTGAACCACATTTGCCTGCAATAGAGAGCACATTACAATGTAATAAAACAGTCCCAAGTATATACACATACAACATAGCAATAATCCTACTCCAGGATCCAGACGAGAGGAAGAAAAGCAGTAAAACCAACCTAAAACCATGCATTTAAAGCAACAGTAACATCTTTACTAAGGAGAAGCTGCTCCACACTCTTACATCATCAAATACGCGATCAGTAGAAAGCTCTTTAAAGACGCTGGTGGCATAAGAAGTGCATTAATGTCACTCAACTATTCCCGAACCAATGCTTATTATAGGTCAGAATAAGAAATGTCACTATTGCGCTCAAATGAAAGGTTACTATATTGATACATATATTCCAATGAATCAATCTATAATGAGTATAAAGGTCAACATTTTTATGATGCCTTTTCTAAACTGTAATACATATATATGCTCAGTTACATTAGAGTTCAGCATTCATGTCAGGGCCGGACACACAGATGTAGCAGAGCTGGTGAAGGGGATGGTCGGATTTCCGATCATACTTTTATGACTTGTCAAATTAACAAAGTAAAAAAAATCATAGTTGAGGGGTATTCCCATCTCTGACTTTTATGACATATCTTGACTACTGTCTTACGCTGTTTCCGGAACGCCCAAAGAAGTGAATGGGAGTTACGGATACAGCTGCAGAAGGTAAAACGTGATTAAGGGCTCCAGTTCTAGAAATAGTTGCGGGTCCCTTGGGTGGAACCCTGCATCTATCAGTTATTTATGGCACATCATTTCCAAGATGGGACTACCTCTTTAAGGACCAAGAGAATTATTATTTTTTTCCTCCTCACATTTCATTAACAAGAACTGTTTTTATTTTTAATGCTACGTAGCTATTTGAGGCCTTGTTTTTTTGCAGGGTAAGTCGTATATTTTTAGGTGACATTTTTGGATACATATATGGTAGGGTTTATAAAAAAAATATTTTTACATATGTGAGCATTTACCTGGAGTTAAAAAAGTTAGACTAAGTTTGAAGCTGCAACAGTCTTTCCTGCGTTCATTTTCAGACCCCCAGATATTCCGTTTGCAACCTTCTCACATTTCAGACTTTTCATATGTGGACATGTACCTCCAAGTAATACGTGCTGGATGTGAGGTCTGTGTGTCCAGGATGCTGCTGCCTTCCCTAGCTCTCATGTATTAGCACAACTTCATCCTTGTACTGCTTTCTTCTTCTACAACCCATGACAGATCTCCTGTCTACTGTGCATACACAGACACTATCGCCACGGCCTGTATGTGTGATCTCTCCTCCCTCCCCCCTGTGTACTCTTCTATGGGTTCTTGCTCCTCTCTCTCTCTTCACAGCCTGTGTGATCTCTCCTCCTCCTGACTATACAGTCCTGTGTCGCTGTCAGATAGTATGTGACACACTATACATATAGCATTGTGCTAAATTAGTACTTCTAAACTGTATCTCGATCCTGTGGTGGATAAATTAATTCCTAGATTCTCTGATTGTAGTCGTTCGCTTTCCTGGTCTTTTCCATCTAGCTCAGTTCGCCATGAAGTCTTTTTCACACATGTCCTCGATAACAGTACCCAAGGACAATTGAAATTGTCAATCGCCAACCTTGGAGCCCAAGAATCAGGGATATCATGTTGTCTTTGGAATTTCTTTATTTTACAACTGGGAAATATTTCAATAATAGAGCAAAGCAGTGAAGCGGAAATAAAATTTACTGCCATTTCCTTTCAGATAGCATCAGCAGAATTTACATTTACAGCAGTATATATTCTTTGAATGACATTTTCACATAAGCTGTCACAATGCTCACCATGTATCATAAATTCCAGGCCGGTCACAGAGTATGTGCAACCTGTGCAGCTTCACATTGGCCATACAGGCAAAGGGGCCCACTGCTACCTTAAAAATAATAGTGCTCCTTACTGTCTATTAGATTAAATGTAATGGGCTACAATCCTTCCTATTCATGTCTTACAATTACTTTGATAGATTAAGTGGTCTATGGCTAGCACCTGCTGTCCTAAATTTAGCAGTTGGAAATCAGGTAGCCCATATACTGTACTCACACATCTGCCCCCTGTTATAGTTGCCAACATTTGATTTTTTTTTTCAAAGGACACTAAGGCCCTGTTCACACGGAGTTTTTTGACACGTTTTTTGACGCGGAAAACGCGTCGGAAAACGCGCCAAAAACTACCCAAAATGACTCCCATTGATTTCAATGGGAGACGGAGGCGTTTTTTTACCGCGAGTAAAAAAAACGCCTTGCGGCAAAAAGAAGGGACATGACCCTTCTTGATGCGGTTTCCGCGTCCAAAACCGCATTGAAAGCAATGGGGACACGTCAAAAAACACCTCGAACTAGTGAGGTGTTTTCTGACGAGTATATTGCCGAGTGTTTTGCAGGAGTCGTCTCCTGCTGCTAGTCCAGCACAGCAAGGGGCTGTCATTTCCTGTCTGCTCGTGGAGCCTGAAAAACATCGTGGACAGAACTCAGGGATACAGAAAACCGAAGTCCTGCATCCAAATCGAATACAAGTAAGTGCAATTGCTCCTATGTTCCATACATGCTATACATGTATGGAGCTGTGCATTTTTTTTTTTAGAATTTTTTTTTTACATTTTTTTTTTAGATTTTTTTTTTACATTTTTTTTTTTCAATTTTTTTTTTTTCAATTTTTTAATTTTGTTATGCAGTTGTTCATGTATGTCATCTCTTTTTTATTTTTTTTTAACATTTCAGGAACAGAAATGACGACAGCAGAGGTGTACCACCGAATGGACATTGATGTTGGGAAATTGATTCAAGAAGTAAGTATACTTTTTTTTTTTAATGTGGGCCTGTTCACATCAGCGTGGTTTCCGCTGAGGGGTTCCGTCGGTGCTTTCAGTCAGGGGAACCCCTCAACGGAAAGGCAAGTGTGAAGTGGTGACAGATCCGTTGCTAATGGTTTCTGTTTGTCCCCGTTGTGCAAAGGGTTCTGTCGTTTCGACTGAACCAATACCGCAGTGTAGGGAATCCCATTAGCAACGGATCCATCAGCATTGAAGTCAATGATGATGCAAACAGAAAACAATGTTTTTTTTAATGTGGGCCTGTTCACATCAGCGTGGTTTCCGCTGAGGGGTTCCGTCGGTGCTTTCAGTCAGGGGAACCCCTCAACGGAAAGGCAAGTGTGAAGTAAGTTCCGTTTGCATCACCATTCATTTCAATGGTGACAGATCCGTTGACAGAAGGATGTCAGGCTGGGTTCACACGACCATGTTACGTCCGTAATGTACGGAACGTATTTCAGCCGGAAGACCCGGACCGAAGACAGTGCAGGGAGCCGGGCTCCTAGCATCATAGTGATGTACGACGCTAGGAGTCCCTGCCTCGCTGCAGGACGACTGTCCCGTACTGTAATCATGATTACAGTACGGGACAGTAGTTCCACGCAGAGGCAGGGACTCCTAGCGTCGTACATCACTATGATGCTAGGAGCCCGGCTCCCTGCACTGTCTTCGGTCCGGGTCTTCCGGCCGAAATACGTTCCGTACATTATGTACGTAACATGGTTGAGTGAACCCAGCCTCATGCGTGTGAAAACCTCGGCAAAAACCGCCTGGAAAACCGCCTCAAAAACCACGTCAAAAACCACGTCAAAAACCACGTCAAAAACCACATCAAACATGAAAACCTCCAGGGTCAGTTTTTACAGGAGGAATTTTCCTCCTGCAAAAAACTCCGTGTGAACAGGGCCTTAGGGTATGTCGTCTTTGGTGGGTGTGTCTTATGGGGAGTGGCTTATTTGGTGGGTGGGGTCAATGAGCGTGGCTTTCTTCCCAGAATTTCTGCTTACAAATAAACTAACGAAAATGGCTGCACTAGTTTGACAACTACTATGGTGGCCGGTATGTCTCTGGTTATCTGGTTGTTTACAGGCAGGTGATGTCTCACTTTATCAGTAGGGCTAGGTAATATGTGCTGACCACTACTGGTAGTGTAAAACCAACGTAGATCATGCCACACTAAGTGCCCCTTGTAGATGGTGCCCCAAACAGCCCCCAGTAGATAGTGCCACACAATGCTCCCTGTACATATTGCCACACACTGCTTGCCGTCGGTAATGCCACATACCACTTGCAGATAGTGCCACATACCCCCTGTAGATAGTGCTACACACCCTTCTGTAGATAGTGCCACAGTGCCCTCCGTAGATAGTGCCACGTCCAACTTTTTAGATAATGCCACACAGCCCTCTGTAGATAGTGCCACAGTGTCCTCTTTAGATAATGCCACAGTGCCCTCTGAAGATGCCACAGTGCCCTCTGTAGATCTTTCCACACACCCCCTGTAGATAATGCCACTGTGGTCACTGTAGATAATGACACCTTGCCCTCTGTAGATAATGCCATAGTACCCTCTGTAGATAGTGCCACAGTACCCTCTGTAGATAGTGCCACACACACCCCCCCCCCCCGTAGATAATGCCATAATTCCCTCAGCAGATAATGCCACAGTGCCCCTCTGTAGATAGTGCCACAGTACCCTCTGTAGATAGTGCCACAGTACCCTCTGTAGATAGTGCCACAGTACCCTCTGTAGATAGTGCCACACACCCCTGTAGATAATGCCTTAGTTCCCTCAGCATATAATGTCACAGTGCCCTCTGTAGATAGTGCCACGCAGCTCCCTGTAAATAGTGCCATACCACTTTGTAGATAGTGCCACACACACACCCTGTAGATAGCACCATACTCCCTCTGTAGATACTGCCACATACACCCCACCATATAGATAGCCGCAAACACCCCTCCCTGTAGATATTGCCTTTGGGGCCCCCTCTAGGAGTGGAATCCCCAGGTTGAGACTCTGACTTCACTGTTCATATATAAAAAAAAAAGCATACGCTAGAATCTATGTTTTTCAGTTACCTCATCTGCCACATAAAATAACTAAAAAGTGAACATAAAAATACTTATGTACCTCAAAATGGTACCAATAAAAACTACAGCGTGCCCTGCAAAAAATAAGCCCTCACATCACTCAATTTATGACAAAAATAAAAAAAACTTCTGTCTCTCAGAATATGGCGACACAAAACAAATTTTATTTTTAGCAATACATTTTTTTCCTTGTAAATGTAGTAAAAAAAACAAACTATATACATTTGGTATCATCATAATGGTATTGACCCGCAGAATAAAGATAACATATAATTTTAACTGAACGGTGAACGCCGTAAAAACGAAACCCAAAAAACAATGGAGGAATCACGCATTTTTTTTCCCATGTACCCCACAAATCATATTTTTTCAATTTTACAGTATATTATATATGACAATAAATGGAGCCATGAAAAACTACAACTTAGCCCACAAAAAAAACAAGCCCTCGCACAGAGGGACAAATAAAAAAAGTTATGGCTTTTGTAATGTGGGGAGGAAAAAGCGACAATTAAAATCAAATAAATGGCTGCGGCGGGAAGGGGGTTAAAGGGTTTTTCCACTTTTATGTAAATTTACACAAAATTTCCAGAAGTAATATATTGATGGCTTATTTTTAGAATAGACTGTCAATGTTTGATTGGTGTAAGTCCAACCCCTGGGCATCTGGGCTGCAGTAAAAATCACAGCCACGCCTACAGGCAAGTCATCCTGGGTAAACATTGAAGGGGTTGCGGCAATCCCAAAAAATGATATCCTGACCCAAGGATAGGCCATCAATGTCTTAGTGAAGGAAATCTCCTTTAATCACTGTATAATTAAAAAGTTGCTTTTATTTAAATTCTTTACTATTTTAAAGATCTTTGCTTGATGTCAGTGAATCTGATCATTAAAGTTTACATTCGCCAGCTAGAAATCTGTACATATATAATATTTCTCAGAGCAGAGGGTTTGCTATAATTCAGTCTCTCTGTCTTGCCAGTCACAAAAATCAGGTCAAATTGCTCATTTCTACCAATCCAATGTCAACCTTTATAACCATGTGTGAGTAGGGGTGATACTATGTCTGAAGCTCATGAAGTTCCCTGACATCAGATTACATTCTTCTCAAGGTCTCTTAATGCTGAAGATCCTCTTCTGTCACATTGCCGTTGGGTGTGCATGTTCATGGAGGATAAGAGGAATTACTGTTCTAAATCCAAAGTTCCGGGATGTATTGAACTTCAATGAATTTAAACAAAACCAAACTGTTGTGTCAATGGCTCAGATTAAATCAAGACAAGGCTGGAGTGAAGTATACTTTTGCTAAAATGTAGCCTATTTCTCCAATATTAATTTATATTTATAATACAAAAACAGTGAATTTCTCAATACATTTTGCTAAATCTTTACTTCACCACGGTGACCAGAAAATCCTCCTTTTTTTTCTATAATGTATCATCAGAAAACTACCTGTTGTTTAAATCAAGATATGTTAAACACATTTTTTAAGAATTTTTGGTGATTTATATTTTTTTTTTCATTTTCTATGTTATTATCAATATTAAAAAATAATCCTAAAATCTTGCAGCTTTCACTCTGGTCACTAAGCCTTTACAATAGACTGACCCATCCTGTCCTGTAGAGATCATTTCTCAGGATCCATTATGATCACAGGCAGGATTATAATGACAGGTAACACCTATATATAGATGACACAGAATCCACCATTCATAATACACTGAAACTTCCTGTTCTGTAGAGATCACTTCTCAGCAGTCATCTCATTATTAGCACTAGCAGGATTACACTGACAGGTAATACCTATATGTAGATAACACAGGATCCACCATTTATAATAGACTGACTCTTCATGTTCTGTAGAGTTCACTTCTCAGCAGTCATCTCATTATCATCACAGGCAGGATTACAATGACAGGTAACACCTATATATAGATAACACAGGATCCACTTCATAATAGACTGATCCTTCCTGTTCTGCAGAGATCACTTCTCAGCAGTCATCTCATTATCATCACTGGCAGGATTACACTGACAGGTATCACCAATATATAGATAACACAGGATACACCATTCACAATAGACTGACATTTACTTTTCTGTAGAGAACACCTTTCAGCAGTCATCTCATTATCATCACAGGCAGGATTACACTGACAGGTAACACCTATATATAGAAAACAAAGGATCCACCATTCATAATAGACTGACTCGTCCTGTTCTGTAAAGATCACTTCTCAGCAGTCATCTCATTATCATCACAGGCAGGAATACAACGAGAGGTAACAACTATATATAGATAACACAGGATCCACCATTAATAATAGACCAACTCTTCCTGTTTTGTAGAGATCACTTCTCAGCAGTCATAGGCAGGATTACAATGACAGGTAGCCCCTATATATACAAGACACAGAATCCGCCATTTATAATACACTGACACTTCCTATTCTGTAGAGATCACTTCTCAGCAGTCATCTTATTATCATTAAGGAAAGGATCACATAACACAGGATCCACCTTTCATGATAGACTGACTCTTCGAGTTCTGTAGAGATCACTTATCACCAGCCATCTGGTTATTATCACAGGCAGGATTACAATGAAAGGTAATGCCTCTATTCATATAGCACAGGATCCACCATTGACAATAGGTGATGGACACAGCCCGCCTCCTCCCTTTCCCTGCACAATGACCTCTGCAAAGTTTACACAGCATGCCTAGTAAATTCTCTCATAGTCAATGGGTCAGCTCAAGACTATTGTTTCCTGTAGGCAGTAGGCCATTTGGATGCTGTAAAGCATATCTCTTAATGCTGCTACCAGCAGATCAGGCAAGATGGCTGTCTCCATATTCATATACAGAAAATAGAATAAAATATATTTGAAGCTTTTTTTTCACTATTTGGTTTGAATTAGGAACAAAAGATAGGTGATACATTCCCTTTAACCCTTTAAGGACCAAGGGCTTTCGATGCCTGCATGTCCACAATAAAATTTCACCTCTTGGAATGAAACATTCTAAGAGGGTGTAAAGGATCTGCCAGGCACAGCGGGGTTAACGCCCATAGGTAATCAGTCGGCACCTGAGTCTATGTGTCTGAGACTGACTCCAGCTTCCACCACTCAGGCTGGCAGGCTTAGGAGTGGGAGAGCCTATCGCAGCCTGGCAAGACTCAGCTAGCTCCCGCCCTCTGTCTATTTATACCTGCCTTTCCTGTTCCTCCAGTGCTTGTGATTCTTCTCGTGTGGTTTCCTGGCCCAGCTACAGCTTCTTACTATTTGATCCTGCTCCATACTGACCCTGGCTTACTGACTACTCTTCTGCTCTGCGCTTGGTACCTCGTACACTCCTGGTTTGACTCGGCTCGTTCACCTCTCTTGTTGCTCACGGTGTTGCCGTGGGCAACTGTCCCATTTCCCTTAGCTTTGTGTACCCTTGTCTGTTTCGTGCACTTACTGAGCGTAGGGACCGCCGCCCAGTTGTACCCCGTCGCCTAGGGCGGGTCGTTGCAAGTAGGCAGGGACAGAGTGGCGGGTAGATTAGGGCTCACTTGTCCGTTTCCCTACCCCTATCATTACATAATCACAAGCCCGTTACCTAGTCTACCCTGGTCCCTGTGTCTACTATGGACCCCTTGAGACCCTGGCCCAGCAAATGCAGGGTCTCTCCCTACAGGTCCAGGCCCTGGCTCAGAGGGTCAACCAGCCTGACACTACCATGGTAGTGCCCCTCACCTCACCCCTTGAACCCCACCTCAAGTTGCCTGATCGGTTCTCAGGGGACCGGAGGACTTTTCTCTCCTTTCGGGAGAGTTGTAGGCTTTACTTTCGCTTAAAGCCTCACTGCTCAGGTTCTGAGAGCCAGCGGGTGGGTATAATTATGTCCCGACTCCAGGAAGGGCCCCAAGAGTGGGCCTTCTCCTTGGCTCCTGACGCCCCTGAACTTTCCTCCATTGATCGTTTCTTTTCTGCTCTCGGACTCATTTATGACGAGACTGACAGGACTGCCTTTGCCGAGAGTCAGCTGGTGACCTTACGTCAGGGTAAGAGACCTGTTGAGGAGTATTGTTCTGACTTTAGGAAGTGGTGCGTAGCTTCTCGGTGGAATGACCCTGCCTTAAGGTGCCAGTTTAGGTTGGGTCTGTCGAACGCCCTGAAGGACCTGCTAGTTAGCTATCCCTCTTCTGACTCCCTAGACCAGGTTATGGCTTTAGCGGTACGACTTGACCGACGTCTCAGGGAACGACAACTTGAAAGTTTTTGTGTTTTCCCCTCTGACTCCCCCATGATGCCTCCCGAGGTCCCGTTGCTTCGCTCTTCCACGGAAGACTCGGAGGTACCTATGCAACTCGGGGCCTCCGTGTCCCCCCGACAACGTAGAGAGTCCCGCAGGAAGAATGGTCTCTGCTTCTATTGTGGGGATGACAAGCATCAAGTGAACACCTGTCCTAGGCGTAAGAATAAGCAGCCGGAAAACTTCCGCGCCTAAGTGATCATCGTATTTACCGTAAATATGAAACGTAATAAAATCTTGCTTCCCTTTCAGGTCTCTTTTGGTGGTAGGTCTGCTACCGGCAGTGCCTTCGTGGATTCAGGGTCTTCTACTAATATCATGTCTGTGGAATTTGCTATGTCTCTAGCTATGCCTTTGATTGATTTGCCTAAACCTGTTCCGGTAGTTGGTATCGACTCCACTCCTCTTGCTAATGGTTATTTTACACAGCATACCCCTGTTTTTGAACTCCTTGTTGGCTCCATGCATTTGGAGCAGTGCTCTGTACTGTTGATGCAGGGATTATCGTCCGATTTGGTTTTAGGCCTTCCCTGGTTGCAGTTGCATAATCCCACGTTTGACTGGAATACTGGGGAGCTTACCAAATGGGGTAATGAATGCTTGACGTCATGTTTTGCTGTTAATTCTATTTCTCCCCCTGAGGTGGTGAACACGCTACCTGAGTTTGTGCAGGACTTCGCTGATGTTTTCTCTAAGGAGGCCTCCGAAGTGTTACCTCCTCATAGAGAATACGATTGCGCTATTGAATTGGTACCAGGAGCTAAGCTCCCTAAGGGTAGGATATTTAATCTTTCTTGTCCCGAAAGTGAAGCCATGAGAGAGTATATCCAGGAATGCCTGGCCAAGGGTTACATTCGCCCCTCTACTTCTCCGGTAGGTGCTGGCTTCTTCTTCGTAGGGAAGAAGGATGGTGGTCTTAGGCCATGCATTGACTACCGTAACTTGAATAAGGTCACTGTAAGGAACCAGTATCCCCTTCCTTTGCTTCCTGATCTCTTTAATCAGGTTCAGGGGGCCCAATGGTTCTCTAAGTTTGATCTACGGGGGGCGTATAACCTTATCCGCATCAAAGAGGGGGATGAGTGGAAGACTGCGTTTAACACGCCCGAAGGTCATTTCGAATACCTCGTCATGCCCTTTGGGTTGTGTAATGCTCCTGCGGTCTTCCAGAATTTCATAAACGAAATTTTAAGGGATTACCTGGGGGTATTTCTTGTAGTGTACCTTGATGACATACTGGTGTTTTCCAAGGACTTGTCCTCCCACATTGAGCATGTTAGGAAGGTGCTCCAGATCCTTCGGGAAAACAAACTGTTTGCAAAAACCGAAAAATGTGTGTTTGGGGTACAGGAGATACCATTTTTGGGTCAAATCCTCACTCCTCATGAATTCCGCATGGACCCCGCCAAGGTCCAGGCTGTGGCGGAATGGGTCCAACCTGCCTCCCTGAAGGCGTTACAGTGTTTCTTGGGGTTCGCTAATTATTACAGGAGATTTATTGCTAACTTCTCGGTCATCGCTAAGCCTCTTACGGACCTCACTCGCAAAGGTGCTGATCTCCTCCACTGGCCTCCTGAGGCTGTCCAGGCTTTTGAGGTCCTTAACCCCTTAAGGACGCAGCCTAGTTTTGGCCTTAAGGCTCAGAGCCCATTTTTCAAATCTGACATATTTCACTTTATGTGGTAATAACGTGGGAATGCTTAAACCTACCCAAGCGATTCTGAGATTGTTTTCTCGTGACACATTGGGCTTCATGTTCATGGTAAAATTTGGTTGATATATTCAGTGTTTATTGGTGAAAAATTGCAAAATTTAGAGAAAATTTTGAAAAAATTTCATTTTTCAGAACTTAAATGCATCTGCTTGTAAAACAGACGGTTATACCACCCACAATAGTCACTAGTTCACATTTCCCATATGTCTACTTTAGATTGGCATCGTTTTTTGAACATTCTTTTATTTTTCTTGGATGTTACAAGGCTTAGAACATAAACAGCAATTTCTCATATTTTTAAGAAAATGTCAAAAGCCTTTTATTTAAGGTACCTGTTCAGTTCTGAAGTGGCTTTGAGGGGCCTATGTATTATAAACCCTGATAAAACACCCCATTTTAAAAACTAGACCCCTCAAAGTATTCAAAACAGCATTTAGAAAGTTTTTTTAACCCTTCAGGCATTTCACAGGAATTAAAGCAAAGTGGAGGTGAACTTTGCAAATTTCATTTTTCTTGCGGAATTTCAATTTTATTCATTTTTTTTTCTGTAACACAGAAGCTTTTACCAGAGAAACACTACTAAATATGTATTGTCCAGATTCTGCAGTTTTTAGAAATGTCCCACATGTGTCCCTACTGCGCTCGTGGACTAAAACACAAGCCCTAGAAGCAAAGAAGCACCTAGTGCATTTTGAGTCCTCTTTTTTATTAGAATATATTTTAGGCAGCATGCCAGGTTTGAAGAGGTGTTGAGGTGCCAAAACAGTAGGAATCCCCCAATAGTGACCCCATTTTGGAAACTACACCCCTCAAGGAATTAATTTATGGTTGTTGTTACCATTTTGACTGCACAGTTTTTTCACAGCACGTATTTGAATTGGGCTGTGAAATGAAAAAATTTCATTTTTTTCCAATAAAATGTCATTTGTGATCAAAATTTCTTATTTTCATAGGGAACAAAATACCCCATTTGGTTGCCCAATTTGTCCTTAGTGTGGCAATACCCCATTTGTGGTGATAAACTGCCGTTTGGGCCCATGGGAGGGCTCAGAAGGAAAGGAGCGCTATATGTTTGTTGGAGTCCAGATTTTGCTGTATTGGTTTTCGGGTGCCATGTCGCATTTGCAGAGCCTCAGGGGTATCAAAGCAATGGAAACCCACCAAAAGTGACCCCATTTTGGAAACTACACCCCTCAAGGAATTCATTTATGGTTGTTGTTAGCATTTTGAGCACACAGTTTTTTTCACAGCACCTATTTCAATTGGGCTGTGACATTAAAAAAATGACATTTTTTCCAATAAGATGTAATTTTTTATCAAATTTTCTTATTTTCACAGGCAACAAAATGCTCAATTTTGTTGCCCAATTTCTCCTGAGTGCAGCAATACCCCATTTGTGGCAATAAACTGCCGTTTGGGCCCATGGAAGGCCTCAGAAGGGAAGGAGCGCTGTGTGTTCTTTGGAGTCCAGATTTTGCTGGATTGGTTTTCGGCTGCCATGTCGCATTTGCAGAGCCCCAGAGGTATCAAAGCAATGGAAACCCACCAGAAGTGACCCCATTTTGGAAACTACACCCCTCAAGGAATTCATTTATGGTTAATGTGACCATTTAGATCCCATAGTTTCTTCACAGAACTTATTTGAATTGGGCTGGGAATTAAATAAATATATATTTTTTCCAATAATATGTCATTTTAGCTCAAAAATTCTTATTTTCACAAGAAATAAAATACTCCATTTTGTTGCCCAATTTGTCCTGAGTGCGGCAATACCCCATTTGTGATGATAAACTGCCGTTTGGGCCCATGGGAGGGCTCAGAAGGAAAGGAGCGCTGTGTGTTCTTTGGAGTCCAGATTTTGCTGGATTGGTTTTCGGATGCCATGTCGCATTTGCAGAGCCCCAGAGCTATCAAAGCAATAGAAACCAATCACAAATGACCCCATTTTGGAAACTACACCCCTCAAGGAATTCATTTATGGATAATGTGACCATTTAGACCCCATAGTTTCTTCATAGAACTTATTTGAATTGGGCTGGGAATTAAATAAATATATATTTTTTCCAATAATATGTCATTTTAGCTCAAAAATTCTTATTTTCACAAGAAACAAAATACCCCATTCTGTTGCGCAATTTGTTCTGAGTGCCGCAATACCCCATTTGTTGTGATAAACTGCCGTTTGGGCCCATGGGAGGGCTCAGAAGGAAAGGACCACCATTTGGCCTACTGGGGATTTTCTAGTGTGAAGTCATGTATGCAGATGCACCTGAGGTACCAGTACAGTTGAAACCCGCAAGAAGTCACCCCGTTTTAAAAACTACACCCTTAAGGCATTCATCTAGAGGTGTAGTGAGCATTTTGACCAGAGACCTACACCCCATAAACTGTAATGTGGGTTCTCCCGGGTATGGCAATACCCTACATGTGGCTGTTATCAGCTGCCTGGGCACACAGCAGGGCTCAGAGGGGAAAGACGAGCGGGGATAAGCTGTGTGGAGTGCATCAGGGTAAGTAAAATTGGGGTAAATTATAAACCAAGGGATGTATGATAAATTTTAAAACACTCTTTCATACAGAGCTCTGGTTATTCGGGACACGTGTCACATTGATATATTGTGTCATCCCTTATCGCCCTCTTATAGCAGACTTTGCACCTCTTTTGACTTTTTCCCTTCTTGCCAGTTTGGGGAACTTCCCCTGGAAAGTGTTGCCGCCCTGGTACGATGCGTGTGGCCCCGCTTCCAGAAGTACTGGGTGCCCCCCCTTCTTGGTCCCTAAAGATTAGGTTCTTGACAATGACCTCTTGAAATTCCAGGAAAGTTCCCGTCTGGCCTGCACATCGACGTAGCACGTACGCATTGTACAAAGCCATCTGTATGATGTGCACGGCCAGCTTCTTATACCACACCGCATGGCGCTGTAGGGCTTCAGGGCTTGATCTTACAAGTCCATCCCTCCCATGTACCTATTGTAGTCCAGGATGCAGTCTGGTTTGGGGGTGGCCTTTCCTTCATATATTCTAAACCTGTAGGTATACCCTGATGCACTCTCGCAGCTTATATATCTTCACGCCATACCTTGCCCTCTTACCCGGCAGGTACTGGCGGAATTGAACCCTCCCTTTAAAATGTACCAGGGACTCATCAATAGAAATACACTTCTCGGGGTGTATGCTGGGGAAAACCGGGCACTGGAACGGTCTAATAGGGGTCTCCGTTTATACAAACGGTCAAAACTGGGGTCATCTCGGGGTGGGCACGGCTCATTATCAGTATAATGTAAGAAGCGAAGTATTGCCTCATTTATTTATTTTTTTAGGTTCCAGTTCAGTTCTGAAGTTGCTTTGAAGGGCCCATATATTAGAAACCCCTATGAAATACCCCATTTTAGAAACTAGACCCCTCAAAGTATTCACAACAGCATTTAGAAAGTTTATGAACCCTTTAGGTGTTTCACAAAAATTTAGAGCAAAGTAGAGGTGAAATTTACATTTTTTTTTTTGTCACAAAATCCTCTTTATACCATTTTTTTTATAACACAAAAGGATTTATCAGAGAAACGCAACTTAATACTTATTGCCCAGATTCTGCAGTTTTGAGAAATATCCCATATGTGGCCCTCGGGCGGTAATGGACTGAAGCACCGGCCTCCGAAGCAAAGGCGCACCTAGTGGATTTTGAGGCCTCTTTTTTATTAGGCACCATGTCCGGTTTGAAGAGGTCTTGTGGTGCCAAAACATTGGGAACCCCCCAAAAGTGACCCCAATTTGGAAACTAGACCCCTTGAGGAATCCATTGTAGTTTTCTTGGGGTGCATGCGGCTTTTTGATCAGTTTTTATTCTATTTTTAGGTGGCGTGGTGACTAAAAAACAGCAATTCTACTATTGTTTTTTTATTCTATTTTTTTTACAGCGTTCACCGTGCGCTATAAATGACACATTCACTTTATTCTGCGGGGCGATACGATTACGGCGATACCATATGTTTATAGTTTTTTTTTATGGCGTTTGCACAATAAAATACGTTTTGTAAACAATCATTCACTTTTTGTGTTACCTTATTCTAAGAGCCAGAACGTTTTTATTTTTCAATCAATAAAGCCGTGCGAGGACTTGTTTTTTGCTTATTGAACTGCAGTTTCGATCAGGACCATTTTTCGGTACATGCGGCTATTTGATCTCTTTTTATTCCATTTTTTAGGAGGTGAAGTGACCAAAGAATTGTGATTGTGGTACGGTTTATTATTATTTTATTTTACGGCGTTCATCGTGCGGGATAAATAATGAAATAATTTTGTAGTTCAGGCCGTTACGGACGCGGCGATACCAATTATGTATAGTTTATTTGTTTGTTTATATATTTTTATTAATAATAAAGGACTGATAAGGGAAAAGGGGTATTTTTACTTTTATTACTTTTAAATCTTTTATTTTCTTATTTTTACACATCTTTTTTTAACTTTTTTTTAACTTTATTACTTTGTCCCACTAGGGGACTTGAGGGCAGGAGGCCCTGATCGCTATTCTAATACACTGCACTACATGCGTAGTGCAGTGTATTAGAACTGTCAGCTACTCACTGACAGCAAGCATAGTGGGTCCTGACGTTGTCAGGACCGACTAGGCTTCCGTCTATGGCATAGCCGGACGCCATTGTTTGGTGTCCGGTTCCCATAGTCACCATCGCCGGCCGCTATCGCGTAGCAGGCCGGCGATGGCAGCTTAACCCCTAAAAAGCTGCGATCTCTATAGAACGCGGCTTTTAAGGGGTTAATCAGCGGAGACACAGCGATCGGTCCCCGCTGTAGGAGCTGTGACAGCTGCTGTACGAGACAGCAGCTGTCACAGCTCCTGTATGTGTCGGGAGGACGGCCGAAACGGCCGTTACTCCCGTGACGTACTATTACGGCATGGAGCGCGAACTATACAGCTGCCATGACGTAATAGTACGTCAAGGAGCGGGAAGGGGTTAAGAAGTGCTTTATCTCGGCCCCGCTGCTGGTTCAGCCCAACCAAATGGAGCCATTTATCGTGGAAGTTGACGCATCCGAGGTGGGAGTGGGGGCTGTCTTGTCCCAGGGTACCAGGTCCCTCACCCATCTCCGTCCCTGTGCCTACTTCTCCAGGAAGTTTTCGCCCACTGAGAGTAACTATGATATTGGCAACCGCGAACTCTTAGCCATTTAATGGGCATTTGAAGAGTGGCGCCACTTCCTGGAGGGGGCTAGGCACCAGGTAACGGTCCTTACCGACCACAAGAATCTGGTTTTCCTAGAATCTGCTCGGAGGCTAAACCCGAGACAAGCTCGATGGGCGCTATTTTTTACCAGATTCAACTTTTTGGTTACCTATAGGGCTGGGTCTAAAAATATTAAGGCCGATGCACTGTCGCGTAGCTTCATGGCCAACCCCCCTTCGGAGGAAGATCCTGCTTGTATTCTGCCTCCTGGTATAATAATTTCTTCTATTGATTCTGATTTAGCGTCAGAAATCGCGGCTGATCAAGGTTCAGCTCCCGGGAACCTTCCTGAGGACAAGCTGTTTGTTCCCCTGCAATTCCGGCTAAGGGTATTTAGGGAAAACCGTGACTCCGCACTATCTGGTCATCCAGGCGTCCTGGGTACCAAACACCTCATTGCCAGAAACTATTGGTGGCCTGGGTTGCCTAAAGACGTTAAGGCCTACGTCGCCGCTTGTGAGGTTTGTGCTAGGTCCAAGACTCCCAGGTCCCGACCAGCGGGCTTACTACGTTCTTTGCCCATTCCCCAGAGACCTTGGACCCATATCTCCATGAATTTTATCACCGATTTGCCTCCATCTCAAGGCAAGTCGGTGGTGTGGGTTGTAGTAGACCGCATCAGTAAGATGTGCCACTTTGTGCCCCTCAAGAAACTACCAATGCCAAGACGTTAGCTACCTTGTTTGTCAAACACATCCTGCGTCTCCATGGGGTCCCTGTCAATATTGTTTCGGACAGAGGGGTACAATTTGTTTCATTGTTTTGGAGAGCCTTCTGTAAAAAGTTGGAGATTGATCTGTCCTTCTCCTCTGCCTTCCATTCTGAAACTAATGGCCAAACTGAGAGTACTAATCAATCTCTAGAACAATATTTAAGGTGTTTTATCTCTGACTGTCAATATGATTGGGTCTCATTCATTCCCCTCGCCGAATTTTCCCTCAATAACCGGCTCAGTAACTCGTCAGGGGTCTCCCCCTTTTTCTGTAATTTTGGGTTTAATCCACGGTTCTCCTCCGTTTCACCTGGTAGTTCCAACAATCCCGAGATAGAGGTCGTTCATCAGGAACTGTGCACAGTCTGGGCCCAGGTTCAGAAGAACCTAGAGGCTTCCCAGAGCGTACAAAAAACTCAGGCTGATAGAAGACGTTCTGCTAATCCCCTTGTTTATGGTCGGGGATCTGGTGTGGTTATCGTCTAGGAACTTGTGCCTTAGGGTCCCGTCCAAGAAATTTGCTCCCCGGTTTATTGGGCCGTATAAGGTCATTGAAGTCCTCAATCCTGTCTCCTTCCGGCTGGAGTTGCCCCCATCTTTTCGAATACACGACGTGTTTCATGCCTCTCTCCTTAAACGCTGCTCCCCGTCCTTGGCTCCCTCGAGGAGACCTCCTGTTCCCGTTCTCACCCCTGAGGGGGTGGAATTCGAGGTGGCCAAGATTGTGGACAGCAAGATGGTCCAAGGCTCCCTCCAGTACCTGGTCCATTGGAGAGGATACGGGCCCGAGGAAAGGACTTGGGTACCCGCCCGGGATGTTCACGCTGGGGTATTGGTCAGGAAGTTCCACCTTTGTTTCCCCAATAAACCGGGTCCACTTAGAAAGGGTCTGGTGGCCCCTCATAAAAGGGGGGGTACTGTAAAGGATCTTCCAGGCACAGCGGGGTTAACGCCCATAGGTAATCAGTCTGCACCTGAGTCTATGTGTCTGAGACTGACTCCAGCTTCCACCACTCAGGCTGGCAGGCTTAGGAGTGGGAGAGCCTATCGCAGCCTGGCAAGACTCAGCTAGCTCCCGCCCTCTGTCTATTTATACCTGCCTTTCCTGTTCCTCCAGTGCTTGTGATTCATGTCGTGTGTGTTTTCCTGGCCCAGCTACAGCTCCTGACTATTTGATCCTGCTCCATACTGACCCTGGCTTACTGACTACTCTTCTGCTCTGCGCTTGGTACCTCGTACACTCCTGGTTTGACTCGGCTCGTTCACCTCTCTTGTTGCTCACGGTGTTGCCGTGGGCAACTGTCCCATTTCCCTTAGCTTTGTGTACCCTTGTCTGTTTCGTGCACTTACTGAGCGTAGGGACCGCCGCCCAGTTGTACCCCGTCGCCTAGGGTGGGTCGTTGCAAGTAGGCAGGGACAGAGTGGCGGGTAGATTAGGGCTCACTTGTCCGTTTCCCTACCCCTATCATTACAGAGGGATTTAAAAAAAACATTTTATTATACTTTGGGCAATTTTATATATATTTTTTTGGGGCACAGATAGGGCTGTAATGTAGTGCCAAAGCAAAACCAGAATCTTTTCATTTTTTTAAAGTTTCATGTAGGGGAAAATGGGAAAAATAAGGCAAAAAATTCAAATGTTCATCTGGGTGTTGAGCCCTTTCTTATCCGCTTGACTAGCAGTGGCAGATTTTCATATGGGCAGTTTCGGTCGGCTACCTGGGGCCCAAGACTTCCAGGGGGCCCATGGCCGCCCAAACCGCACAGAAGTTTAAAAAAAACTATCCAGGGCTGCTGCTGGCCGCATTCTCGCGGTCATCAGTCCCATCTGCTGATGAAGGGGGTGGGGCATGTTCAGGGGGAGTCAATTGCGGCCAGGGAACAGGGGGCCAGTGGCACGGCATATCAGCTGTACAGAGCAGACTGTTAGAGATTGTGATGGGCAGGTGCTGGAGTCTCTCTCCCTGACAGTCTACTCCTCTGTGCTGCTGTGCACTGTCCCGTCTGTCTAAATCTCCAGCAGCTGCTTGATAACGGCAAGACTGCAACTAGGGTGTGTGTGTGTGTGTGTGTGTGTGTGTATAGTGAACATAGTGTAAGTCTATATAGTGTGTGCTGTGTGTATAATGCAAGTGTATATAGTGTGTTTATAGTGTGTATAATCTAAGTCTATATAGTGTGTGCTGTGTGTATAGGGTTTAAAGTGTGTTAAATGTAAGTGTATATAGTGTAAGTGTGTGTATATTGCATATATATGTGTATAGTGTATATATTGTATAGTGTGTAAATAGTGTGTGCTGTGTGTATAATGTAAGTCTATAAAGTGTAAGTCTATATAGTGTGTGTGTATAGTATATATAGTCTAAGTCTATATAGTGTGTGTGTATAGTATATATAGTCTAAGTCTATATAGTGTGTGTGCATAGTGTATATAGTATAAGTCTACATAGTGTGTAGTGTGTGTGTGTGTGTATAATGTATATAGTCTAAGTCTATATAGTGTGTGTTTGTATAGTGTATATAGTCTACGTTTATATAGTGTGTGTATAGTGTATATATAGTCTAAGTCTATATAGTGTGTGTGTAGTGTATATAGTCAGTCTATATAGTGTGTATATAGTGTATATAGTCTAAGTCTATATAGTGTGTGTGTGTGTGTGTGTGTGTGTGTGTGTGTGTGTGTGTGTGTGTGTGTGTGTGTGTGTGTGTGTGTGTGTGTGTGTGTGTGTGTGTGTGTGTGTGTGTGTGTGTGGTGTTTATAGTGTAAATCTATATAGTGTGTGTTGTGTGTATAGAGTTTAAAGTGTGTATAATGTAAGTCTATATAGTTTAAAGAGGCTCTGTCACCAGATTTTGCAACCCCTATCTGCTATTGCAGCAGATAGGCGCTGCAATGTAGATTACAGTAACGTTTTTGTTTTTTAAAAAAGGGCATTTTTGGCCAAGTTATGACCATTTTCGTATTTATGCAAATGAGGCTTGCAAAAGTACAACTGGGCATGTTGAAAAGTAAAAGTACAACTGGGCGTGTATTATGTGCGTACATCGGGGCGTGTTTACTACTTTTACTAGCTGGGCGTTGTGTATAGAAGTATCATCCACTTCTCTTCACAACGCCCAGCTTCTGGCAGTGCAGACACAGCCGTGTTCTCCAGAGATCACGCTGTGTCGTCACTCACAGGTCCTGCATCGTGTCAGACGAGCGAGGATACATCGGCACCAGAGGCTACAGATGCTTCTGCAGCAGCATCGGCATTTGAAGGTAAGTCGATGTAGCTACTTACCTGCAAATGCTGATGCTGCTGCAGAATCAACTGTAGCCTCTGGTGCCGACACGATGCAGGACCTGTGAGTGACGTCACAGATCTGCACTGCCAGAAGCTGGGCATTCTGAAGAGAAGTGGATGATACTTCTCATCAGAACGCCCAGCTAGTAAAAGTAGTAAACACGCCCCGATGTACGCACATAATACACGCCCAGTTGTACTTTTACATTTCAACACGCCCAGTTGTACTTTTGCAAGCCTCATTTGCATAAATACGAAAATGGTCATAACTTGGCCAAAAATGCTCATTTTTTAAAAATAAAAACGTTACTCTTATCTACATTGCAGCGCCTATCTGCTGCAATAGCAGATAGGGGCTGCAAAATCTGGTGACAGAGCCTCTTTAAGTGTGTGTGCAATGTGTGTATATAGTGTGTGTGGTTTGAATATATAGTGTGTGGTGTTAGTGTGAAGTGTATATATTGTGTTTAGTTTCTAAATTTTTGTGTGTGAAATTGTTTCCCACCCATAGAGCCCTCTGCAGTCAGTCAGATGCTCAGAACCCCCCCCCCCCCTTGCAGTATAATCTCCCTCATAGAGCCCTCAGTAGTTATTATACTGCAAGGGGGGGCTCAGAGCATGTGAATGTCTGCTGAGGTATCTATGGGGGGGATAACTCCTCCCCCCAGAGCGATAGGAGTCAGACACTCAGACCCTCCCATAGAGCACTCAACAGTCAGTCAGATTCACTTATCCCCCCTTGCAGTATAATCCCCCCATATAGCCCTCAGGAGTTATTTTACTGCAAGGGGAGGGGTGTCTGACTGCTTAAAGGGTAACTAAACTTTTTTTTTTTAAATTGATATGTCATAGTGACATGTCAACATTTTTGATCGGTGGGGGCCCGGGATCTGAGACCCCACCAATCGCTAAAACAAAGAGGCAGCAGCGCTCAGGTGAGTGCTGTGCCACTTTGTTTCTGATCGTCTTTCCTCTGATAGCCAAGCAAGTGGTGTATGGGCTCAATAGAAAGTCTATGAGTCCGTACACCGCTCCGAGGAAATACGATCAGAAATTAAGTGGAACAGCGCTCACCTGAGCACTTCTGCCGCTTTGTTTTAGTGAACGGTGGGGGACTCAATGCTCGGGCCCCCATCGATCAAAACTTCTGACATATCACTATGACACGCCAAAAGTTTTTTAAACGTTTAGTTACCCCTTAGTTAATGTATGGACCTGGGGTCTTAATTTGCTTAGGGGTTTGCTCTGGGGTATAAAACAATTTAGGGTGTTTCGTTTCTGAATTTTTGTGTTGCTATAGACGCTGAAAATGGCTGCAGAATCGAGGGGCAAAGATTTCTTATCAGGAAAGTCTGCAGTCATCAGGAGAAGTCGCCATAACGGTCTGTGTCAGATGGAGAAGAGAAGAAAAGAGACCGACTCCTATCAGAGAAGAAATCACTTGTGAGTAACTGGATTTATAGAGCTGTACCCTCTCCTGACATGTCTGTTATAGGAAATACTTGTATTCTATAAAAAGTCTTTGTGTACCTAGGACTAATAGACAAATGCGTGTTACCATTCCCATGGTCAAGAGGATGTGTCCCTACAGCGTGATACTGTCAGCGATGGTTGGAGACTGTCAGTATGTAGGGACACAGCCCTTTGACAACGGGAATCATAATACTAATTTGTCAACGCTCGCACAGAAAGGTGGTGTTTAATATAGACACGGTGTGGCAGAGCGGTGGTGGAGAAGGGGTCCCAAGCTTGTGGAACAGCCCAGGGCCTATGGTCTACTTAATCCGCCACTGTTGACTACACTACCGTAATGTCTGCAGAACTGCCTGTACCACCAAGCAGGGCCTGAAAATTATTTCATAAGTTTTTGAGGAGTTCTGGTACAGTTTTCTGAAGCTTGACCCCTAGCAGCGGACTTTCCTCGTTTGACTGCGGCCGAGATGCGGTGCATTCCTGAGCCAAGTGTCCTGTTGGTCACGGCGCCAGCACCTTGTATAACTAAAGGTTCTCACTAGATGGTTGCTAGACCCACCTTGGCTGGGTTGCCCTAAGATGTGCTAGTTTGTCTCTGAGCTATGCGGTAAGTAATGTTTCATCTCCTTGGAAAATAACTGCAATGTGTAATGACGGGGTGGGGAGACAGACAAGTGAGCCCTAATCTACCCACCACTCAGTCCCTGCCTACTTGCAACGACCCGCCCAAGCGACGGGGTACAACTGGGCGACGGTCCCTACACTCAATAAGTGCACGACAGACAAACAGACAAGGGTACACAGAGCTAGGGGGAGAAAGGGGCAGTTGTCCACGGCAAAACTGTGAGCAACAAGAGAAGTGAACAAGCCGAGTCAAACCAGGAGAGTACGAGGTGCCAAACGCAGAGCAGAAGAGTAGTAAACAAGCCGAGTCAAACCAGGAGTGTACGAGGTACCAAACGCAGAGCAGGAGAGTAGTCAGCATGCCGTGGTCAATATGAAGCAAGGACAATGGTACAAGAAGCTGCAGCAGGGCCAGGAAACCAAACGAGAAGAATCACAAGCAAAGGAGGAACAGGAAAGGCAGGTATAAATAGACAGAGGGCGGGAGCTAGCTCCGTCTGGCCAGGCTGTGATAGGTTCTCCCACTCCTAAGCCTGCCACCCTGAGTGGTGGAAGATGGAGTCAGTCTCACAGACATAGAAGCAGGTGCAGACTGATTATCTATGGGCGTTAACCCCGAAGCTGTGCCTGGCAGATCCATTACACAATGTGCTCGCTGTCTCTCCATTCAACTCAGGGGACAAAGGATGTGCTCCTTGGGCAGCTACGGTTAGGTTCTTCTCGTATTTCTATTGTCTCTGCACAGGTGCTCATTTCACCTGCCCTGATGAAGTCTCTTAATGCCTGCCTCAGTCTTCGGCTCTTTAAACCCATCACAAACTGGTCACTTATTACTTGATATGCATCTGAAATGAACACACCTCTCTGGATCCTTGTAGGCCAGCCTTTACCACAAGTTCTGTAGTCCCACGATAATTGTTGTAAGTAGCTGTTTTCTCTACCACGCTGGTTTTGGGTGTAGAATTTGGAAGACATCCTCAGTGTACGAATTCTGCTCGAAAGGCAGCATTATGAAGGCTTTGCGAGCATCTTCCTCTAGTGCATTTAAAGCCAAATCAACTAGATGTGCCGCAGGGACCTGTTGTAATCGTGATGCGGCTTGGATCCGCTTTATTGAGTATGTTCTTCTTATCATATTTAGGCACATTGACCCTAATCAGAATAATAATTGGTATTGTGGCTGTCCCTCCGATGACGCTAGCACTGCTGCTTGGGCATCCCTGTTAGATTGCAACATGGTTGAGTATCATGCCGACGACGCCAAATATAACAGGGGCAAAAGGAACAGACAACCACGCTTTGGCTTGTGTTGAAGAAGAAAAACTCTTTACTAAACTTTATAAAACACTGTTTCTTTCTGTACATAAACATTATCCTTTGAGCAGTATATCCCATGAATGGGAGATGTCGATCATGTGGGTGTACCCATCGAGATGGGTTGCACGTTATGCTCACAAAACCATCAAGCACAGGTGCAATTTTGCCTCTGAGTGTCATGAGGGCGACCAGCTTTCACACAGCATTCCCAATTAACTCTTATGTATTTGTTTTATCTCTCATACAGAGCCACCAGCATTGTCCTCCAATCAGACTTCAATTCAGTCTCATGCGTAAAAATACGCATGAGACTGATTCCAAGGCGTTCAGGAGTTTTTACAGGCGGTCATCAATAACGCCGGTAGAGGAAATATTGTGACCTCAGAGTGCAGTACATGTAATACACATAGGGTGCAATGCTATAATTGTAGTATAGGTAGAGAGGAGTAAAGAACATGTAGTACAGATAGAGAGCAGTACTGCACTTGTACTACGGGCAGACAACAGTACAGTACATGAAGTTCAGGTAGAGAGCAGTACAGTACATGTACTATAGGAAGAGAGCAGTATAGTACCTGTAGTACAGGTAGAGAGCAGTACAGTACATGTAGTACAGGTAGAGAGCAGTACAGTACATGTACTATAGTAAGATAGTAGTATAGTACATGTAGTACAGGTAGAGAGCAGTACAGTACATGTAGTACAGGTAGAGAGCAGTACAGTACATGTACTATAGGAAGAGAGTAGTATAGTACATGTAGTACAGGTAGAGAGCAGTACAGTACATGTAGTACATGTAGAGAGCAGTACAGTACATGGAGTACAGGTAGAGAGCAGTACAGTACACGTAGTACATACGTGTATACATCAGCATACAAGGAGAGGTCACTCCTTTATTTGAAGCACAGCACCAGCCTAGTTAGGCTTATAATCACAGTGCTGCTCCAATCCTCTGTTTTTTTGTACATGGAGTACAAGTAGAGAACAGTACAGTACATGTAGTATAGGTAGAGAGCAGTACTGTACATGTAGTACAGGTAGAGAGCATTACAGGACATGTTGTACAGGTGGAGAGCTGTAAAGAACATGTAGTACAGGTAGAGAGCAGTACAGTACATGTAGTACTGGTAGAGAGCAGTATGGTACATGTATTACAGGTAGAGAGCAGTACAGTACATGTACTACAGGTAGAGAGCAGTACAGGACATGTAGTACAGGTAGAGAGCAGTACAGTACATGTAGTACAGGTAGAGAGCAGTACAGTACATGTGGTACAGGCATGGAGCAGTACTGTACATGTAGTACAGGTAGAGAGCAGTAGAGTACATGTTGTACAGGTAGAGAGCAGTAGAGTACATGTACTACAGGTAGAGAGCAGAACAGGACATGTAGTACAGGTAGAGAGCAGTACAGTACATGTAGTACAGGTAGAGAGCAGTACAGTACATGTAGTACAGGCATAGAGCAGTACTGTACATGTAGTACAGGTAGAGAGCAGTACCATACATGTAGTACAGGTAGGGAGAAGTACAGTACATGTAGTACAGGAAGAGAGCAGTAGAGGACATGTAGTACAGGTAGGGAGCAATACAGTACATGTTGTACAGGTAGAGAGCAGTACAGTACATGTAGTACAGGTAGAGAGCAGTACAGGACATGTAGTACAGGTAGAGAGCAGTACAGTACATGTAGTACTGGTAGAGAGCAGTATGGTACATGTAGTACAGGTAGAGAGCAGTACAGTACATGTAGTACAGGCAGGGAGCAGTACTGTACATGTAGTACAGGTAGAGAGCAGTACGGTACATGTAGTACAGGTAGAGAGCAGTACAGTACATGTAGTATAGGTAGAGAGCAGTACAGAACATGTAGTACAGGCAGGGAGCAGTACAGTACATGTACAGTGTGTAGCTAGGGGGGGCAGGCAGGGCATGTGCCCTGGGCGCAACTTAGAGGGGGACGCCAGCGCCAACCCCTCCTGCACTATTATGGTACCTGCGTATATAGGACACAGGTACAATTAGAAGCAATGAATAGCCGGGTACTTTCCGTGCCCGGCCATTCAGCCTTTCTACTGTACAAGTGAAGCGGCGCAATACTTTGCGCCGTTTGCGTCATTGAAAGGTGCTGAATGACAGGGAAAGTCATTCTGCCCTGCCATCAGCGCCTTTCATAGACGCTTCGTTCAACCCCAGGAGATCTGCGCAGAAGAGAGCTGGTCTTCATTGCTGCCGGACGGCGTGGGAACGGGATTAAGGTGAGTTTGAATAGTTTGTTATTTTATCGTAATAAAAAAGTGTGTGGCATTATCTACGGGGGGGGGGGCTTTATCTACAGGGGGGGCTTTATCTACTGGGGGGGCTTTATCTACGGGGGGGCTTTATCTACGGGGGGGTTATCTATGGGGGAGCTATATCTACAGGGGGCTATATTTAGGGGAGGACTATCTGTGTAGCACTATATACAGGGGTGGGCTATATCTACAGGGGGGCTATATACAGGGGTGGGCTATCTATGGAGCACTATATAGAGGGGTGGGCTATATCTACAGGGGGCTATATACAGGGGTGGGCTATATCTATAGGGGGGCTATATACAGGGGTGGGCTATCTATGGAGCACTATATACAGGGGTGGGCTATATCTACAGGGGGCTATATACAGGGGTGGGCTATCTATGGAGTACTATATACAAGGGTGGGCTATATACAGGGGTGGGCTATTTGTGGAGCACTAGATACAGGGGTGGGCTATATCTACAGGGGGCTATATACAGGGGTGGGCTATATACAGGGGGCTATATACATGGTGGGCTATGTGTGGAGCACTATATACAGAGGTGGGCTATATACAGGGGGCTATATACATGGTGGGCTATGTGTGGAGCACTATATACAGGGGTGGGCTATATCTACAGGGGGGCTATATACAGGGGTGGACTATATGTGGAGCACTATATACAGGGGTGGGCTATATCTACAGGGGGCTATATACAGGGTGGGCTATGTGTGGAGCACTATATACAGGGGTGGGCTATATCTACAGGGGGGCTATATACAGGGATGGGCTATCTGTGGAGCACTATATGGGGAGATATTTGTGGGACACTATATACAGGGTTGGGCTATATGGGGGCACTATCTACAAGGGGCTCTATGGGGGCACAATCTACAGGGGTCTCTATGGCAGGCACTATCTACAGGGGGTACGGTGTGTGTTGGGTCACAGTGTATAGTGCTATTATAATTAGAGGTGCAGTGTATGGCGCTATTATATTTAGGGGCGTAGTGTGTGGTATAATGAGAGCTTTATCTTTGTTTATAGGTGTAGAAATGTTGGAAAAGTGAGAAGCTGAAGACATCTGAGCAGCAAACTGCAGAAATGGGCTGTGACCGGGAGAAGTCATCATAGAGGTCTGGATCGGATGGAGAAAAAGGACTAAAATCTGAGACGTCACCGGTGAGTCACTTAATGTAAATGTTTATTCTGCCTCTAATCAGTATTGTAGTCACTGTATGATGTGCAGCGAGATGATGGGTGGTATGATTATAATATGATTTATTTTTTGTGAAACAGCATCTCCCAGCATATCCTTACCATTATTCGGGCCATGCTGGGAGCTGGAAACAAATTAGTGCAAACTTATATGGCAGGGGTTGCACTAAATTGAGTTGTATTTGTGCTGGTGTTGTATTTATGTACTGAGAACTATTCTGGTGTTGTATTTATGTACTGAGCTTGGTTCCGGTGCTGTGTATATGTACTGAGCTTGGTTCTGGTGTTGTGTATAGAACTATATTGCTTGTAAAATGTACAAATGTTTTTATGCTCGAGTTACATAAAAAGAAATGTGGAAAAGAAATGACACGTCATTGATTGGTAGAGAAAACAAACATGGCGAGGGGGAAGGAGATGTCGGGAAAAAGCATGGGGGGGGGCGCCAAACGGAATCTTTGCCCCGTGTGCTGGAGAACCTAGCTACTCTTCTGACATGTAGTACAGGTAGAGAGCAGTACAGTACATGTAGTACAGGTAGAGAGCAGTAGAGTACATGTAGTACAGGTAGAGAGCAGTACAGTACATGTGGTACAGGTAGAGAGCAGTACAGTATATATAGTACAGATAGGGAATACCAATACCATGAAGGGGTGTACTTGGTCTGCAGGAATGTTTAGGTAGGGGGGTACGTGTCACATCCACATGAATGACAGGACCCAATGTTTCCCAGCAGAACTTTTCCGAACGCATCACACTGCCTCTGCCGGCTTGTCTTCTTCCCATAGTGCATCCTGGTACCAACTATTCCCCAGGTAAGCGACGCACACAAACCATTGCTCTATAGTCCAGTTCTGATACTCACGTGCACATTGTGGCCGCTTTCGGCGGTGGACAGGGGTCAGCATGGGCACTATGACCGGTCTGTGGCTACGCAGCCCCATATACAGCAAGCTGTGATGCTCTGCGTGTTCTGACATCTTCCTAGCATAGCCATTTTTCAACACTTTGTGCTACAGGAGCACGTCTGTGGGTGTATATGGTTGGGTTGGCTCAGCATACATGTTTCTTTAATTGGGTATAGGGAGACAAGCTGCTAACAGACACTTAGCAGTCACACCCATGTGTGTGGGCAGTAATATATGTGAGTGACACGTATAATATAGTAAATTCACATTAGAATGGAGCGCTGATAACATTGATGGAGCCCCCCCGTGTCGCTCTAACCTTTCCATTATTATACTGACGTTTCCCAGTTAGCACCAGGGACCCTGTTTGTGATTTCGACTTGACATTAAGGTTTGCGGAGTACCTCAGGGATTGCACTGTCCCATTACACACATCATGCCATGCAGCAAATAACCTGACGTTCAATCTTTTGTTGGGGGATTTATGCAAATGCAGAGTTTACATTTTTTTTTTTCTAAATGTCAGGTATGCATTTATTATGGATTAATATAGAGAATATTCAGGTAACAGGTAATGTTCACCCATAGGAGTTGTTGTTACTGTAACAATAACTCTCAAAGTGAGGTGAACACTCCAACACTGAAATATTCCTCAAAATTTGGGGATTTTCAAAAATATTCTGCTCCTAGTTTCTGTACGTTACAAATACTAACGGTCTGGTTTGGCATATATATATATACACCATTGTTAGAGCATATAACTGGAAAAATTGAATACTGTGTGGCCATGCAAATTTAACCCCTTTCCATCCTCCCCATGTAAATTAACGGGCTAATGGCACGGTCCCTGTGCTATTAGCCCGTTATTTAACATGCTGTCTTTCATGCACTCTACTCTCATGCACTCACACTGGCAGCCCGATCCTGTACTTTTTTACATTTTCAGATACAGCAGCTTTGTATCCTGTATACAGAGCAGCTGTATCTAGCGCTGAGACCTGAATCCATCAGGTCAGCGGGACTGACGGGCTCAGTGACAGCGGGTTTTAGGTGTCTCTGACACGCAAGTTCGAGCTGCTTTAGATCACATGTAAGTTCACAACTCAGATGTGATAGATTACAGATGGACCCACTGTCTCTGAACTGGTCAGTGCCGCTGATCTGATGGATTGAGGTCTCAGCGCAAGATGCCGCTGCTCTGTATACAGGATACAAAGCAGCTGTATCTGAAAAAGTAAAAAAAATGTTTAATAAAATGTAATTAGAAAGTTGCACCAAACACCCTAATGCACATTTTTTTAAAAACAAGAAAAAAAAAATCTTTTCTAAGGTGTACATAGCCTTTAATTAATATCTGCTCCAATTTTAAATAATATTAAAGCCCCTTGGTCCCACCAAAAAGGAAACAAAACATTTTGGGGTAGAGTAAAAGACTAAAACATTTTCACTTAAATTAAAATCTAATAGACAGTACAAAGCTGATTTCTGTTTTCATTGTTTTTTTTAGTACCACCGTATTTGAGGGGGACAGTTGGATTTATTTTTTTTATCTCCCTGCCACATCTTTCTATAAAGGGGCACTCCAGCAGAAGGCATTGATGTAATCTCTAGGATATATCTGAATGTGGGGTTACTACTGCAAGGTCTCCCGCCAAGTTGTAGGACAAAAGTGTTGTAGCACTAGGTAAATGACAGCAGCACCTTTAGTTAGCCCCACTGCCAACCTGGCGTTGTGTATCTGCATCACAGCCCCATTCACTGAAATCCCATTCACAAAACCTGGTCAGGAACAGGACTGTGGTACAGAGTGGCTAAAAGGACTGTGGACCATTAATTTTCAGGATCTTAGGGGTCCCACATTCAGACATTAAAGGGTTAACCCAATCTCAGACATTTATGGCATAATTATAGGATATGCCAAAAATGTCCGATAGATGCAGGTCCTAGCACTGGAGCTTGCACCTATATTGAGAACGGGGGTTCCCTGACCTGGTGCGCAGCCACCTCTCCATTCATTCTCCACCCGACTGAGGCTGGGTCAGGAGTACACCGGTCTCCACATAGGTGCGGGTCTCAGATCTGACAAATGGATATGCCCAAAAACTTTTGGGAAAGGGAATATCCCTTTAATGACATATCCCAACGATGCCATCAATGTGTTTTGTTGGGCAATCCCTTTGTATTGTCTTTAAGCTTTTACATTCTTGCACAATGACACTTTTTAGAATGATGTCCTTATTTATGCCACTTTTCCTACCACTTTAAGTTCTTAAAATAGAAGAACTGATGAATAAATATCCCAGTGTCTGACAGTCAGAAGAGCTGCACACAGGGGCGTAACTAGGAAAGACTGGGCCCCATAGCAAACTTTTGACTAGGGCCCCCCCTCTGCTGGGTATCACGCAACCCCCCCCCTTTGTAGATAGTGCCTCCCTATAGATTCCACCACACAGCGCCCCCCTATAGATAGCACCATACACAGCCCCCTGCAGATAACGCCATACAGCCCCCCTGTAGATAACGCCATACAGACCCCCTCTGTAGATAACGCCATACAGCCCCCCTGTAGATAACGCCATACAGTCCCCCCTATAGAGAATGCCATACAGCCCCCCCTTTAGAAAATGCCATACAGAACCCCTCTGTAGATAACGCAATGTACCCCCCCCTCCAAAAAAAACGGCCTATAGTTTGTCCTACAAAAGACATGCATCCCCTATCCACAGGATAGGGGATACATGTGTGATCGCTGGCAGCGATAAGGAGAATGGGGGACCGAAAGTCCCCCGAAGTTCTCCATGACTAACCTCGGACTTCCGGCGTCTGCGCAGTTCAATAAAAATGAAAGGAGCGCTAGTCACGCATGCGCACAAGCGCGACCGGCGCTCCATTCATTTCTACGGAGCTGCCGACACAGACCCCGGAAGTCCGAGGTTTGTCATGGAGAACTTAGGGGGGACTTTCGGTCCCCCGTTCTCCTCATCGCTGCCAGCGATCACACATGTATCCCCTATCCTGTGATTAGGGGATACATGTCTTATGTAGGAACAACCCCTTCAGTGGCGTCGTGCTGTAGCAGCCATAGCGGCTGCTAGCGGAGCCTGCTGCCATGGGAGGGGGCCGTGCCGGCGGGTGGCACGGGCCCCCTCATGCTGCAGGCCCTGTAGAAGTCGCTACGGCTGCTATAGCGGTAGTTACGCCACTGCGTATAGGTTTGTACGGCGTAAAACTACAGCTCCCAGCATGGCCTGAACAATGATAAGGATATGCTGGGAGATGCGGTTTCACAAAAAAAATCCTATCACCATCATCTCGCTGCAGATCATACAGTGACTACATTACTGATTAGAGGCAGAATAAACATTTACATTAAGTGACTCACCGGTGACGTCTCAGATTCTAGTTCTTTTCTTCTCCCTCCGGTTCAGACATCTATGATGGATTTCTACCGGCCATGACCCATTTCTGCAGTTTTCCGTTCAGATGTCTTCAGCTTCTCACTTTTAAAACATTTCTGCACCTGTAAACAAAGTTAAAATTCTCAACACATCTAAATATAACTGTCACACACACACACACCATGCCCCCTGTAGATAGTGACCTACATAGAAGCCCCTATAGATAGTGCCCACATATGGACTCCAGAGCTGCAAGGCAATAGTGCTAACCACTGAGCCACGGTGCTGCCCTACATATAGCTTCCCCTATAGTTCTTGCTCCACGTATAGCCCACCTCTGTACATAGTGTCTCACATATAGCTCCCCCTGTATATAGTGTCCCACATATAGCCCACCCCTGTAGACTGTGCACTACATATAGCCACCCTGTTGCTAGTGCCCCACAGGTAACCCACCCCTGTATATAGTGGCCCACATATAGACCCCCCTGTATATAGTGGCCCACATATAGACCCCCCCCTGTATATAGTGGCCCACATATAGAGCCCCCTGTATATAATGGCTCACATATAGAGCCCCCTGTATATAGTGGCCAACATATAGACCCCCCCTGTATATAGTGGCCCACATATAGAGCCCCCTGTATATAGTGGCCCACACCCCCACATATAGACCCCCCCTGTAGCTACTGCCCCACATATAGACCCCCCCTGTAGCTACTGCCCCACATATAGACCCCCCTGTAGCTACTGCCCCACATATAGAACCCTATATATAATAGCCCACATAAAGATGACCCCCCCCCCCCCCACCACTATAGATAATGCCATTCACATTTTTATGAGGGGGAAAAAACAAAAACTTGACATACTCACATTCTCCGGTTCCCACGCTGTTCACTGGCGATGCAGACATGCTCTCTTCTGAGCATGTCTGCAGGAGCTGAACGAGCGTCCTCCAATGACGCTGATTGGCGGGGCAGAATGACTTGCCCCGCCAATCAGCACCTTCTAAGCATGGAAGCGGCGCGATGATGTCATCGCGCCGCTAGCCAATCAGTGTCATTGTAAGGCACTGGATGGTCAGGCACGGAACATGCCCGGCCATTCAGTGCTAATACATGTGTTTGGCTGCCGCTAGCACTGGGGCCCCCTCCGGTGCTAGCGACACCTACAGGCATGAGAGGGCCTGTGTAAGTCTCGGCGTCGCGGGCCCCACAGTAGCGACGCTACCGCTGTAGTAGCCATAACGGCTGCTAGCGGCGCCACCGGGCCCCCTCAAGCCCCGGGCCCCGTAGCAGCCGCTACTGCTGCTACCGCGGTAGTTACGCCACTGGCTGCACATCAATCCCTTATCTACATATTCAATTCTCCTAAACCATCTGTCTCAGTACTCCAGGGAGCCGTCAAGATCCCCAAGAAAAAGCTTCTCCAAACCTCATGTAGCAGCTTCTATTCTGCTTACACCACAAGCGTAAAGATGTCTGCACAGATTCTACCTGCCATGTGTCCTCTTGCATTTCCCGCATGGTTAATACAACCCTACATTTATGTTTCTTGCTGAAAACTATATCGCTGGCTACATAATAATAAAAGGAGACACCTACAGTATATATATATATATATATATATATATATATATATATATATATATATATATATATATATATATGGACAAAAGTATTGGGACACCCTTCTTAATCATTGAATCCAGGTGTTTCATTCAGTCCCATTCCCACAGGTGTATAACATCCAGCACTCGCCGTGCAGTCGTCTTTATAAACATGTGATAGAATGGATCTTTGTAAAGAGATCACTAAATTTCAGCGCGGTCCTGTAATAGGACTTCACCGTTGTAACAAGTCAGTTCATTACATTTCTTCCCTCCTAGATATTCCACCATCAACTCTGAGTAGAATTATTGTAAAGTGGAAGAAACCGCAGCAACTCAGCCACGAAGTGGAGACCACGTAAAGTTACAGAGCGGGGGGCGCCGAGTGCTGAGGCGCATAGTGCATAACAGTCACCAACGCTCTGCTGACTCAATAACTGCAGAGTATAAACCTCGTCTGTCATTAACATACACACAAAAGCGGTGCCCGGGATCTTCATGGTATGGGGGCTGAGCAGCTGCATGACAGCCTTACATCACCAAGCACAATGCCAAACGTCGGATGGAGTGGTGTAAAGTACGACGGCACAGGACTCTGCAGCAGGGGAAACGTGTTCTGTGGAGGGATGAATCGCGCTTCTCTCTCTGCCAGTCTGATGGACGGGTCTGGGTTTGGTGAATGCCAGGAGAACGTTACCTGCCTGACTGCATTGTGCCAGCTGTAATGTTTGGTGCAGGAGGCATAACGCTTTGGGGGTGTTTTCAGGGGTCGGCCCCTTAGTTCCAGTGAAGGGTTAACGCTTCAGCATAACAAGACATTTTGGACAATTGTAGCTTTCAACTTTGTGGGAACAGTTTGGGGTTCAGCTCTTTTATGTTCCTCATGACTGGGCCCCAGTGCACATGGTCCATAAATACATGGTCGGGGGAGTTTGGTGTGGAAGAACTTGACTGGCCGTATTGAGCCCTAAACTCAACCACATCCAACACCTTTGGGATGAACTAGAACAAAGGTTGCAAGCCAGACCCCCTCCCCCAACATCAGTGTCTGACCTCAACCCCATTCAACAACTTTGAGATTAACTAGAACTGAGATTGTGAGCCAGGCCCCCTCCCCCAACATCAGTGTCTGACCTCACAAATGCTCTTCTGGATGAAGGGGCAAAAATTCCCACAGACACTCCAAAATCCTGTAGAAAACTTTCCCAGAAGAGTGTAAACTGTTATACTGCAAAGGGGGAACCAACTCCATATTAGTGTCCACGGATTTAGAATGGGATGTCATAAAAGCACATGTAGGTGTAATGTGGGGATGTCCCAATACTTTAGTCTATATAGTGTATGTGTGTGTGTGTGTGTGTGTGTGTGTGTGTGTGTGTGTGTGTGTGTGCGTGTGCGTGTGCGTGTGCGTGTGCGTGTGCGTGTGCGTGTGCGTGTGCGCGTGCGTGCGTGCGTGCATGTGTGTGTGTGTGTGTGTGTGTGTGTAAGGTTTTGGTTGAGTGAGCAAGATCCAACCTTGGGTGTTTGGACAAGTAAGCACATGCTTGTCCCTGGCTGTCTGAGTGTGTGATCATATGCCTGGCCCTGGTCTCAGGGAGTGCCTAGTAATTGTAACGTCTATGGCCACGGCCCGTCGATCGGTCGTTAACCCCGACGGCCGTGGCCATGGACAGCTTACCTGCCTGCAGCGTCGTCCCCCAGTCAGGCGCCGGCACTCTCTTCCGGATTCCGAGTGTCTCCGGCGGGTGTGCGCGCCCGCGCGTGCACGGCCTTAAAGGGCCAGTGCGCGCGTTTTTGCAAAAACTGCAATCTGGCCCAGGATGCCCTGGGCTATAAAAAGGGCTCTGCCCTCTTGCCCTTTGCCAGAGCGTTGTTAGTTTTCCCGTTGTTCGTCTTGCTTATGGTCTCCCAGTGTCTTCCAGCCTCCCAGTGTACCCTGCTCCTGTATTCCGTATCCTGTTTCTGTGCTACCTAGTGCTATTGCCGTGCTGTGCTACCTACCGTGCTGTCCTACAGTCTATGCTGCCCTGCTACGCCTCACCGAACGACTTCCCTCCGCCTGGTTCTGGACGTGTCCGCCTCGCTACCGCCTATGATTGCCTCAGGTACTCTCGCTGAACCATTGAACTGTGTACTTTCCGGTTTGGCCAGCTGCCATCCCCGCTACGCGGTACGGCCCAGTGGGTCCACACCCCGCATCGTGACAGTAATGGCTGTCTGGATAGGTTAGCGAGCGTATGCCTAGCATTGTATGACCCTGCCACATACAGTATGCTCTCTTTTGGCACTAATAATTGTTGTCTTTATGACCATGTTACTTGCACTCTCTTTGGCAGTGCTATTTGCGCTCTGTATAGCTCTGTTATGTCTGCACTGTATAGCCTTGTTATTTGACGACTGTATGTTCCCATTATTTACACTCTATAAGATCCCATTATTTACCACCACGTATATGATCCCATTATTTATGCTCTATATGGTCCTATTATTTACATGCTACATGGTCCTATTATTTATGCTTCATATGATCCCATTATTTAAGCTTTATATGGTCCTATTATTTATGCTATATATGGTCCCATTATTTACACGCTATATGACCCCATTATTTATGCTCTATATGGTCCCATTATTTACACTCTATATGTGTAATGTTAGCGATTACCTCAAGGCCGCTGGAGTCTGCCAGGAGACAGCGTGCATGTAAACCGCAACCAAAATTCCACAACCACTCTGATTGACAGCGTCTAAGGCTACTCTGAGGTGTTCGCCAAAGCCGACCGCAAGGTGGGATTGTGGCGGAACGGGTGACGGTTACAGGCATTGTACCCAAATACAGGTTAAGCCTGCCGCAAACCGTCGCGCTCCCGCCATCCGGGTGCCATAGCTTAGATGGCGCCCGGTGCTAGATGTGGATATGTCCCCTCAAACTGCATTACGTTATGTTTGATAACCAGTTGATTTGTATTGTATTGTATTCAGTGCTGCTTCACTGTCCTCCCCCTCTAGGGTTAATCTTATACTGAAGGAGAATGAGTCACAGGCTGAGAGCGGGAACTTGTTTAATGTAAATAAGAAAAAGGGAGGGGTGAGTGAGGGATATAGTAGTGCTGGATGAGTTCTCAGTTTAGTTGCAGCCCAGGAGAGGATGAGATAGCAGTGTGAGCTGCAGGCAGGGGCTGTCTACCTCAGAGATGGTACCTGACCTAGGGACAGTAATAGAGGACAAGTGCTGGAGTCCCATCTAACTAAGGAGGATGTGGAGACACCCCAAAGGATGAAAGGTACAGTGGAGAGACCCCATAGTGAGGTAGCCTGTCCCATCCAGCCCAGAGGGGAGAAGCAGCGGTACATTGTTTCTATGTGTGTCTGTCCCTGTTAATAAACGTGCCGCTGTGGCTTGTCCCCTGTTAATCTGTGTCGCCTGAATCTATCGCACACATTCTCTTGGCGTAAACCGACCCCCACTGACCCGGTTTCGCCACATTTGGTGGCAGCGGTGGGATAGATTCAGCCTGTTCCAGGGGAAGCGGCAGGGGATAGGTATCCTGGTACCATCCGGCGCTTTGCGACCAGACCTCAAGGGCGGACTGCCACACGTGCTGCAGTACAGGGGGACCACAGGCACCTAAATCCCCAGTCATGGAGCCTGACTCCTCCCGGCGGAGCAGAGGATGTCCCCTAGGGCAGCTACCTCCGAATTACACTCCAAGAGCTGTGCCGGTTCCGGCGTATTGCTTTCTCGTCCCGCGACATCAAGGATAGGCTGATTGAGAAGCTCCAAACCTGGGACCTGGCGAACCCGGCCGAGATGGGAGAGATGGCCGAGGGTGACGTTGACTACTGCCCCGAAGAACCGGCCAGTCGCCAGAGAACCGGCCATAGTGCCATCTCGGAAGCCCAGGCCCTGCGGATGGGGGATCTGCTGACCGCTCTGGGGCCTCAAAGCTCCCAGGCCGAGCGCCTGATCATCGTTTGGGCCGTGGCCCGTGCAGTGGCACCCCAAGAACCAACAACCCCAATCCCTGCCGGGCCCCGAAGACCCCAACTACGATACCACGACCTCCCCAAGTTGGATCCTTCGTCCACGGATATCGATGCGCACCTAACCATGCTGGAGACACAGCTATAGGTGCATGACATCCCCACCACCGAATGGGCTCGCTACGTGGGGCCCAGCCTTCAAGGGAGGGCCCTTGAAGTCTACCGGAGCCTAGGTCCAGAGGACGGACGGGACTACGGTTGCCTCCGGGACGCCCTGCTGAAGAGGTATGCGATCACCCCAGAGACTTACAGAGAGCGGTTCCGTAATTTGACGATCGCCGGCCAGGGTACCCATGTGGAACTGGCAGCCCAGCTCCGCTTAAGCTGCTCCAGGTGGGCCGAGGGGAAGAAGGCCTTCAGTCGGGAGGCCCTGGAGGACCTCGTCATTTTGGAGCAACTCCTCTCCAGGATGGAGGTCCCCGTTCATGCCTGAGTCGCGGACCGCCACCCCAGCACCCCTGAAGATGCCGCCACCTTGGCCGATGAGTTCTTGGCCCACCAACCCCAGTGGAGAAGCCTTCCGCGCCAGGAACAACGCCGAGAGCTCCGAGCCCCTACCAAAATAGCGGAACCACCCCGGCCAACTTTGATGAGACCCCAGCCGCAGCCTACGGCCGCCCCGATCCCTCCAAGGGTCCGCGGCCCTACGGACTCCCACCAGTGTTATGGGTGCCACCAGCCAGGGCACATCCGACGGGACTGCCCCCTGGCTCAATCAACGGTGCCCTTTCCCAGACCAACCCCAACCCGGGTCGCCTTTTGCCCGGAGGCGGGCGACCCCGATGAGTGTAACCACCTCCTAGATGCACCAGAGGTGGAGGAGGTGGTCTACCAAGTAGAGCTTGCGAGCCTCGTGATGCCAACATGCAGGGCCACCGACAGCCCGTGGTGCTGGGACGCCGCACCGTCCAAGGACTCCGTGACTCGGGGGCATCCCTCACCCTGGTAAGAGCGGACCTGGTTCCCCAGGCTAAGGTTCTTCCCCAGCGATTAGCCCGGATTGCCCTCGCGGACGGACAGCAGTGGTCCATTCCCCGCGCCAGAGTCTACCTGGACTGAGGCCCCGGAAAAGGGGAGGTCGAAGTCGGTCTCATGCCGGATCTCCCCGCCGATGTCTTATTGGGGAACGACTTTGGGAACGGTCTCACAAGTCAGTTCGCGGGGGCCGTGACCCGCAGCCAAGCCCGGGAGAACCTTTACCGGCCTCCACCACCGACCAGTTTAACCACCGAGGCTCCTCTTCCGTAAGCCCCGCTCCCCGAACCGCCGGTGGTAAGAACCCAAGGCCCTGACGCCTCACAACTGACCGACCCGACGAACCCCCCGACAGACCTGGGGGAGGTGGATAGGGTCGCTTTTAGGGAGGCCCAGCATACGGATCCTTCCCTGTCCTCTGCCCGTAGCCTGGCCGATCGACCACCCAGTGGAGGGGCCCAGGCAGGGTTCCAGTGGGACAACGGGCTGTTGTACCGGGTCGAAGCCCCGACCAAGCCCGAGTCGCCCTGGACCGCCTCCAAACAGCTGCTTGTTCCCCAAGCCTACCGTGCACGACTGTTAGCCCTGGCCCACGATATACTCGCGGCGGGTCACACTGGGACCAGGTCCACCAGGGCCCGGCTCTCGAAGGCTTTCTTTTCGCCAGGGCTGACTGAGGACGTGCGGCGGTACCGAGCTTTGTGCCCTGTCTGCCAACGGGTGGCAGGGGCCCCCGCGCAAGGTGCCGCTCAGGCAGCTGCCCCTCATCCGAGAGCCCTTCCAGCGGGTGGCCATAGATCTGGTTGGCCCCATTAATCCCCCCAGCCGAGGGGGAAAGCGTTACATCCTAACCCTGGTAGACTTCGCTACCAGATACCCGGACGCAGTGGCTCTGTCCTCCATAGATGCTGAGCACGTCGCCCAGGGACTCATGGACATCTTCAGCCGGGAGGGGTTCCCGCGTGAGGTACTCACAGACCAGGGATCTCAATTCCAGGGAGAACTCATGCAGGACTTCTGGAATCGGCACGGGGTGAGTTCTCTAAGAACCACCGCCTACCACCCCCAAACGAACGGACTGTGTGAAAGGTTCAACGGTACCCTCAAGCAGTTGCTACGCCGATACGTCCACTCGGAGGGTAGAGACTGGGACCGCTCCTTGCAGCAGCTTCTCTTTGCCTATCGAGAGGTGCCGCAGGAGTCTACCGGGCACTCCCCATTCGAGTTGCTGTTCGCGAGGCGGGTCCGGGGACCCTTGGACTTAGTCTGGGAAGGTTGGGAAGGGAAGTTTGCAAGCCCGGAGATCCCGGTAGTAGACTATGTGAGCCAAATGCGGGAGCGCCTAGCACGGCTGATGGATTTGGCCCATCAGCGATTGGAAGTAGCTCGAAGCCGTCAACGGGACGAGTACAACCGTAGCGCCCGACCCGAGAGCTGGGGGTGGGGGAGAAGGTACTGGTCCTCGCACCAGTACGAGGCAACAAGTTGCAGGCCAATTGGGCTGGACCGTATACTGTAGAGGGGCAACAGGGGACGACAAACTACCTAGTAGCCCACGACAAGGCAGAAAAGTGGGTACGGAACTACCACATAAACCGGCTCAAGGCCTATGTGGTAAGGGAGGTAGGAGCGGTCGCGATATGCTGCCCGCCCATGGACAACCCTGACGTGGACCGCATCCCTGATCTACTGGCAGAGGCCCGACGCCAGACAGGGCTGGCAGATGTGCAGCTTGAAGTCCAGCTATCGCGCTTGCAGAGTAGGGAGATGGGGGAGGTGTTAGCAGCCCAGGAGGCCCTGTTCACCGCGTCCCCCGGACGTACCTCCCTAGTCGCTCACGAGGTCGACACTGGAGGAGCCCGACCCCTGAGGCAGCCCGCGTTCCGAGTGGCTCCCTCAGTGCTGACCGTGATGAGAAAAGAAGTAGAAGAAATGCTGGAGATGGGGGTCATTGTACCATCTCACAGTCCTTGGGCCGCCGGTGTTGTGTTGGTCCCCAAGAAGGACGTCATAACGACCTTAAGGGAGCAGGTGTTTTCCTAACAGTACCCTCCCTTCTACGAGAGATCTCCGGGCCCTTAAGCCTTGGCAAATGACTGGAGTGTACAGAATGGGCAGGAACGCAAGTACATTCTTCTGGCCCATACCCCTTCCAGAGCACTAAGTAATGTAGAATACTCATGACCAGTGGCGGATCATCATTAGGGTGGTTCGGGCGGCAAACCGCATGGACCCCCTCATGCCTGGTGGCATCGCTAGCACCGGAGGGGGCCCCGGTGCTAGCAACAGCCACATTCATTTGTATCTGAGACCTCAGGACTCAGATACAAGTGATTATTATAGGCTGCAGGCCACGTAAGGCCTGCAGCCTATAAGGCGCTGGGAAGCCTCCCTGCGCAGGCCGGCGTGAGGTACTGCACCACGCCGGTCTGCGCATGCGTCTAGTCCAGAGGATTCACATGCGTTCAGCTGGAGCGGCAGCCACGGAGCAAGGTTAGTAATATATATATTTTTTTTAGGTAGGGGTAGTGCTGTGTATATATTTAAGTCGGGGGGGAGTGCTCCGTTACACTATATACAAGGGGGAGTGCTTGGTGGCCCTATATACAAGGGGCAGGGTAGCGCTGTGTGACACTATATACAAAGATGGGGGGCTGCTCTGTGACACTATATACAAGGGGGAGAGTTGTGTGCACTACATACAAAGGGGGAGCGCTCTGTGCACTATATACAAATGGGGAGCGCTGTGTGCACTATATACAAAGGGGGAGCGCTGTGTGCACTATACAAAGGGGGAGCGCTGTGTGCACTATATACAAAGGTGGAGCGCTGTGTGCACTATATACAAAGCGGGGAGCGCTGTGTACACTATATACAAGGGGGGAGTGCTGTGTGACTCTATATACAAGGGGGGATTGGAGCGCTGTGTGCACTATATACAAAGGGGGAGCGCTGTGTGCACTATATACAAGGGGGAGTGTTATTTGGCCCTATATACAAGGGGGAAGCGCTGTATGGCCCTATATACAAGGGGGGAGTGCCGTGTGACCCTATATACAAGTGGGGATTGGAGCTCTGTGTGGCACTATATACAAAGGGGGAGCAGTGTGCACCATATACAAGGGGGAGCGCTATGTGGCCCTATATACAAGGGGGAGTGCTATGTGGCCTTATATACAAGCGGGAGCGCTAAGTGGGCCTATATGAAAGGGGGAGCGCTGTGTGGCCCTATATACAAAGAGGGAGAGCTGTGTGACACTATATACTATGGGGTGCGCTGTGTGACACTATGTACAAAGGGGGAGGGCTGTGTAGAACTATATACAAGGGGGGCTCTGTGGCGCTATCCACAGCAGTATGTGTGTTGCGCTCTTTACAGGGGGGGCTCTGTGGCACTATTTACAAGAGGGGGAGGGCTGTATGGCGCTATCTATAGGGGGCTGTGTGTAACGCTCTCTACGGGGGGATGTATGTGCTGCTAGTTATAGGGGGATGTGTGATATATACAGGGGGCTGTATGTGGCACTATGTACAGGGGCTGTGTGTATGTGGTGTTTTACAGTGTATGGTATTATATTCAGGTGCGTAGTGTTTGGTGCTATTATATTTAGGGGTACAGTATGTCGCGCCATGATAATTTTATTTTCGTTTATAGGTATGGAAATGTTGGAAAAGTGAGGAGCTGAAGACATCTTACATTCTGCAAATTCTGCAGAAATGGGTCATGGCCGGGAGAAGACGTCATGAGCTCTGGACCGGATGGAGAAGAAAAGAGGGGAAAAAACTACGAGAATCTGAGACGTCATCACCTGTGAGTCACTAGATTTATAGAGAATCTGTCACCTCTCCTGACATGTTTATTATAGGAAATCCTTGTATTTCACAAAAAGTCTTTCTGCAGTCCAGGACTGATAGACAATTCCCCTTGTCAGGAGGATGTGTCCCTGCATAGAGTGATCCTGTCAGTATGTAGAGACACAGATCTGTGACAAGGGGAATCGTAACACCCATTTGTTAATGTTTGCTCAAAAAGGTAGTGCTAAAAATAGTTACAGCGCGGCAGGGTGGTGGTGCGGAAGGGGGGCCCAAGTTTGGGTAACCGTCCAGGGCCTATCCAGGGCCTATAGTCTACTTAATCTGCCACTGCCCCTGACCCTTCTATAATCCACAATCCTCTGAACCTCAAACTCATATCTCCCTCTACTAGAACTGGAGGAGGAGGTTTCTTTAGTGGATGGTGGAAAAAAACAAATTCAGGAGAGATTTGTGAAATACATTATGAATCCTGAAGGATGAAGGGAGAGCAAGACGAAATGACACAGGGTTAATAATTACAAAAATTTCATAAGGACCAATAAACCTAGGGGCAATCTTACGAGAAAGTATCTTTAGTCGCAGATTTTTCGTAGAAAGCCACACCTTTTGACCCACGCAAAATACGGGACCCACAGTACTTTTTTGTCAGCATTTTTCTTCTGAATAACCTAGGAGTTCTTCAGGTTCAATTGAACCTGAGCCTGAACTGTGCACAGTTCATTTGATTCAACTTCAACCTCAGGGTCATCGCTAGAAGTGGTAGAAAATGAACCAAAACGAGGATGAAAACCATAATTACAGAAAAATGGTGAGGTATCAATAGCAACATGGTGGTGATTATTTATAGCAAACTCCGCTAAAGGAAGATATGACACCTAAGATATTGTTCTAAGGTTTGATTAAAACATTCGGTTTGACCATTAGTCTCAGGGTGGAATGCAGAAGAGAACGACAACTGTACCCCAATCTTCTTACAGAAGGTCCTCCAGAAGCTTGCCACAAATTGTACACCTCTATCTAGACAATATTTTCCGGAATACCATGCATGCAAACCACTTGATCAACAAATAGTTTAGACAAAGTTTTGGAATCAGGGAGTTGAGGTAACAGAATAAAATGACGCATTTTACTAAAACGATCCACCACCACCCAAATGACAGTTTTCCCTTCGGAGGGAGGTAAATCAGTAATGAAAGCCATTGACAGATGAGACCAAGGTTTCTGTGGATCAGGCAATGGCAGTAATTCACCCAGATTAGTTCGCGGAAACTTAGCACGAGCACAGACATCGCAAGCAGAAACATAGGAACTCACATTACGAGACAATGACGGCCACCAATAGAGTCGGAAGACCAATGTTTTAGTATCTGTTATCCCTGGATGGCCACACAAAACAGAATTATGTAACTCATTGAGAAAACAAAATCTGAACTGAGGAGGTACAAAGAGATTCCCTGCAGGAATAGTTTGCCAAGCAAGTTGCTAACATTCTTTAATTTCAGTAGTAAGATCAGATGATATTGCAGAAACCACTATCCCTTTAGACAAAATAGGTTCCGGATGAAAGTCGGGGACCTGTGAGGAGCAAAAACTTTGAAATAATGCATCGGCCCTGACACTTTCAGATCCAGGTCTGTAGGTTACAATGAAGTCAAATCTGGTAAAGAACAAAGCCCACCTAGCTGGGGTTGAGTCTTTTGGCTGATTCTAAAAAAGTCAGGGTTTTATGGTCAGACAGTACAGTAATTTGATGTCTGGCTCCCTCTAGAAAGTGGCACCCATTTAGCACACGATTACCTACATCATAGTTTTTTTCAGTGGAAGAAAATTTGCGAGAAAAAAAAGCACAGGGACGCAAATTAGTCAATACAGAAGATCCTTGAGACAACACAGCGCCCACACCTACATCTGAGGCATCAACCTCAACAATAAAAGGACTAGAAAGGTCAGGTTGTACATTCAATTTTGGATATGAGAGGACAAATCGGAAGAAAATACAAGAATATCATCCAAATACAACACCACAAAGCGCCCAATAAAGTTTCTGAAAATATCATTGACCAGATTTTGAAAAACTGCTGGAGCATTGCTTAAACCAAAAGGCATGACCAAGTACTCATAATGTCCATCTGGAGAATTAAATTCTGTCTTTCACTCATCCCCTTTGCACATACGAACCAAATTGTAGCCCCCACGTAAATCTAACTTAGAGAACCACCTGGCTCCTGAGATCTGATTAAACAGGTCTGCGATGAGTGGAAGAGGATATTGATTCTTTACAGCAATCTTATTCAATTCACGATAGTCGATACAGGGTCTTAAACCGCCATCTTTTTTTTCAACAAAAATATCCCAAGCTCCCACCAGAGAAGTAGATGGATGCAAAGTCGTAGCTAGGTTCTCAAGCACCCAGGGTAAAGATTCAGATTGGCGCCCCCCAACCACTTTTCCGACATCTCCTTTCCCCTCGCCATGTTTGTTTTCTCTACCAATCAATGAGGTGTAATTTTTTTTCCACATTATATTTTTATGTAACTCGAGCATAAAGCCATTTGTACATTTTACAAGCAATATAGTTCTATATACAACATCAGAACCAAGTTCATTACATACTTACAGCACCAAAACAAAGCTCAGTGCATATATACAGCATCAGAACCAAGCTCAGTACATATATACAGCACCAGAACAAAGTTCAATACATATATGCAGCACCACAACAAAGCTCAGTGCATATATACAGTGCCAGAACCAAGCTCAGTACATATATAAAGTGCCAGTACCAAGATCAGTACATATATACAGCACCAGAACAAAGCTCAATACATATATTCAGCACCAGAACAAAGCTCAGTGCATATATACAGCATCAGAACAAAGCTCAGTACATATATACAGTGCCAGAACCAAGCTCAGTACATATATACAGTGCGAGAACAAAGCTTAGTACATATATACAGCAACAGAACCAAGATCAGTACATATATACAGCACCAGAATCAAGCTCATTACATATATACAACACCAGCAAAATGCTCAATACATATATACAGCCCCAGAACAAAGCTCCGTACATACTGTATATATAACACCAGAACAAAGCTCATTACATATATACCGCACCAGAACCAAGCTCAGTACATATATACAGCAACAGAACAAAACTAAGTATATATATACAACACCAGAACAAAGCTCATACATATAAGCAGCACCAAAACAAAGATCAGTACATAATTACACCACCAGAACCAAGCTCAGTACATATATACAGCACCAGCACAAATACAGCTCAATTTAGTGTAACCACTGCCATATCGGTTTGTACGGCGTAAAACTACAGCTCCCAGCATGGCCCAAACAATGGTTAGGATATGCTGTGGGATGCTGTTTCACAAAAAAAATCATACCACCATCATGTCGCTGCAGCTCATACAGTGACTACAGTGCTGATCAAAGACAGAATAAACATTTACATTAAGTGACTCACAGGTGACAGTCTCAGATTCTAGTTCTTTTTCTCTTTTCTTCTCCATCTGGTTCAGACCTCTATGACGACTTCTCCCAGCCACAACCCATTTCTGCAATTTGCAACTCAGATGTCTTCAGCTTCTCACTTTTCAAACATTTCTACACCTATAAACATGGTGCCAGACACTGTGCCCCTAAATATAATAGCGCCATACACTGTACCTCTAATTATAATAACACCATACACTCTGTCCCACACACACTGTGCCCCTTGTAGTTTGTGTCCCCATAGAGCTCCCTGTAGATAGTGCCCACATATAGACCCACTGTATATAGTGCCCCACATATAGCCCCCTCTGAAAATTGTGCCCTAAATGTAGCCCTCCATGTAGATAGTGCCTTACACATAGCGCCCCTGTAGATAGCGCTCCACATATAGCCCATCTCTGTATATAATGCTCAACATATAGCCCCCCCCCCCTGTAGATAGTGCCCTACATATACCTCTCCCTATAAATAGTGCTCCACATATAGCCCACCCCTGTATATAGTGCCTCACATATAGCTCCCCCTATATTGTTCCATATATAGCCCACCATAGTATATAGCCCCCCTGTAGATATAGCCCACCCCTGTACATAGCCCCCCCCTATAGATAGAGTCCCACCTGTAGATAATGTCACTCACATTTTTATTAGGATAAAAAAACAAAACACTACGTACTCACCTTAATCCCGTTCCCGTGCCGTCCGGTGGCAATGCAGACCTGGTATCTTCTGAGCAGGTCTGCTGTGGTTGAACAATGCAACAGCATCGCTTCATCACGTCATCGTGCCGCTTGCGTCTTTGAAATGCACTAATCGACAGGGCAAATCATTCTGCGCGGCCAATCAGCGCCTTTCATAGACGCGGCGCAATAAGGTCATCGCGATGCTTGCGTCTATGAAAGGAGCTGATTGGCAGGGCACTATGACTTGCCCTCTCAATCAGCGCCTTCTAACTACGTAAGCGGTGCAAAGAAGTAATCGTGCCTCTTGAGTCGTTAAAAGGCGCTGAATGGCCGGGCACGGAATGTACCCGGCCATTCATTGCCTATAGTGCAGGATAGGCTGGGGCCTTCTTATAGACCAGGAAATCATTTGGGTTGATGATGATGACGATTTTCACAACGGGACACAGCGGACCGGAGCGGAAGTGAGCGCTGGCGTCTCCTAGGAAGGAGATGGGGACCAGCGCTCACAGATCCATGGCTTCTATGCTTCTATGCCTGAGCGTTGTTGATGTTTCCTAGTTTGTCTATGTGATGGCCTACTAGTGTGTTTCCTGTTCCTGTTCCTGTACCTGTTCCAGTTCCTGTTCCTTGCATTCCATACTATCCTGGTCGAGCACTGTGCTGTGCCAAAGTCGTGTCGTGCTGTATTCCACATCTGACCTGCTTCACCTCGCCTGACGTATACCTGCTGCCTAGTCCTAGCCTAGCCTGCCCTGCTGCTGTCTGAGTTGCCACCGGTACGTATACGAACTATAGACTTTCCCCTGCGCCCTGTTGGTCAGCTGCCTTACCGCCAAGGCGTTACGGCCCAGTGGGTCCACAGACCCTTCATGACAACCACATCTGCTTTTATCCAATCAATAACTGGATTATGTGTCTGTAACTATGGAATACTCAATATTATTTCGGAGGGCACATTTTCTAAAATAAAGAAAAAAATTTGCTCAGTATGTAAAGTACCCACTTTCAATGTAACAGGCGGAGTAGAGAACTTGACTGACCCCTGAGGGAGAGGAGTCCTATCAATAGCGGAAACTTTGACTGGGGTACTCAATTGAACAAGAGGGATAGACAATTTTTTTTTAGCAACCTGAAGATCTAATAAATTTGCTGCAGAATCACAATGTACAAAAGCTAGTCCAGAAACACAAACATTATCAATACATATATCCACAGGCAAAAGGATTTTTTTAGGAAATGTGGGAAAAAACTGACTGCCCAGATGGCATTTCCAGGGACCATCTAGGCTCTGAAGTTTTTTGGAGCTGGACATTCAGGGCGTTCAGGGCGTTTGGAACAGTTCTTGAGAGTATGACCAGCGTCCAAACAATAAAAAAACAGCCTCTTGCATTTTCAAAAAAGTCTCTGTTCCTGAGAGGACATAGTGGAACCCAACTGCATGGGTCCTTGAGCATCAGAAGAAGGGCTCTCAGCACAGGGAAGGGGAGCAGTCATAACAATATTTTCATTTTTGCAAAGACTAATCTAGAAGTACTCAGGGCCGGCCTTAGGTTGGATGGCGCCTTGTGCGGGACTCTCTATTGCCACCCCCTTCACAGACCAAAAATTAACCACATATATAGACATGCACATACTGGAACATATATACTGTACATACATAAAGACAGATATTTAGACATACAGGCAAATATACATACACACATTCTGGAATATATACATACAGGTAAATATATAGACGTACAGACACATACACACACCGGCAGATAAACACACAGACAGGAACTTATACAAATACATAAAGGCACATATATACAAGCACAAAAACACATTCACAAACAGACCCATATATACCCACACAGGCACATATATACCCAGTACAGATAATGTAGTAGATTTCACATGCAGTCCTATATAACACCACAGATAACACACAGTAATAACTGAGAACAGATAATGTAGTAGACGTTACCTGCAGTCCTATGTAACACCACAGATAACACAGTGATAACTCTCTGAGTAGAGATAATGTAGTAGATGTTACCTGCAGTCCTATGTAACAGCACTGATAACACACAGTGATAACTCTCTGAGTACAGATAATGTCGTAGATGATAACTATACCCACAGACCCATATAAACACACACACAGAGGCATATATATATAAGGGCAGCAGGGTATATAAGGGACAGCAGGATTTATAAGGAGTAGCAGGGTATATAAGGGGCAGCAGGGTATATAGGGGCAGCAGGGTATATAAGGGGCAGCACGGTATAAAAGAATCAGCATGGTATATAAGGGGAAGCAGGGTATATAGAGGTCAGCAGGGTTTATAGGGGCAGCAGGGTATATAGGGGGAAGCAGTGTATACAAGGGGCAGCAGGGTATATAAGGCGCTATAAGTTCTCCATATATTAATCCCAGAGCAGAAAAAAAGGTTTCCACATACAAAAGTTCAGGGGCATCAGGTCCCAATGAAAAGGCCCAGGTCAGAGGATCACCCTGCAGGAGTGAAATGACGATACCCATTCGTTGTTGCTCAGCTCCAGGGAAGATAGCTCTCAGACTAAAATATAATTTACAGCTGTCACGAAAATTAATAAAAGACTTACGATCACAAGAGAAATTATTAGGTAAGTTCACTTTCGGCTCCACAGGAGAGGCCGCTGGAGCGACTGCTTGGGCCTGCGCAATTTCATGCTGTTAAACCCGTATAGCCAGACCTTGCACCAGCTGAATCAAATCTTGCATGTGGTCCACAAGGGCTTGCATAGGTTTCAGTGTGGAAAAAATTTAATATAATTTAATATATTTTGGGCTTGTGAATATGTAATGTTAGCGATTACCTCAAGGCTGCTGGAGTCTGCCGGGCGATAGCGTGCACGTAAACCGCAACCCCAAATCCACAACCACTCTGATCAACAGTGTCTAAGGGTACTTGAAGGTGTTCGCCAGAGTCGACTGCAAGGTGGGATGGACTTTTCTACTTAGAAGCCAGGATGTCTTAGCAGAGTGCAGTCAGGGACGAGAGGTACAATGCAGGCAAACTAGAGCTGGAAACCAGACAGCCAGAGGGTAACTGAAAGTTCAAAACAGAAGGCAAGCGGTCAGGAATAGCAAAAGGTCAAAACCGTGCGGAAGCGGATAATCAAAATCGGTAAGGAGAGAGTAAATGGGTGACAAGCCGAGGTCAGTGTACACGAGGTCCAGAATCAGAAGTGCAGGTGATGTCAAAAGCTTGATCAGAAACCAAAGGAGGAAATTCACAAGCAATGGACAGGTGGAAAAGACAGGCATAAATACAACCCCGCAGCTGATTGGCAGATGAAAAGAGATAGACTCAAGAGATAGGCAAAGGAACAACCGCCCATTAGCTAGAGAAGTCGTCATATTGACCTTAAGGGAGCAGGTGTTTTCCTAACAATATGATCCCATTAGTTATGCTCTATATGGTATGCGCTGTATGGTCCTAATATTTATGCTCTATATGGTCCTATTATTTACACTTTATATGAACCCATTATTTATGCGCTGTATGGTCCTAATATTTATGCTCTACATGGTCCTATTATTTACACTTTTTAGGAGTCCATTATTTATGCACTGTATGGTCCTAATATTAATGCGCTGTATGGTCCCATTATTTATGCTCTATATTATCCCATTATTTATGCTTTATATGGTACTATTATTTATGTGCTGTATGGATTTATTGTGTGAGTACTCTATGATACTGTATAACATTGCAATATGTGGACTACTAAATGGGCAGTATATGGCATATATTTATAATACAGTAGTGTTTCCAGTCAATGTGTTGTATTTATTTTGATATGTGGCTTGGGCATAGGTAAATAAGGAAGATTGGCCACATCCTGCACTATAAAAGAACGGGTCTCTACAATTATTTATAAAAAATTAAGACTATGCATTAGGCTGTAATGTCGCTGAGCCCGTCCTGTGTTTCGACAGACTAGAATAGCCCCACATGCTGCTCTTGCACTATACTTTCCTGCTAAAATATCTGATGCTGTCTGCTCTGGTATTTTCCCACAATTATCTCTATGGGGGGCGGAATGCATAACTTATGCTTAAAATGAATCAGTAACGCCATTCAATATTTCTGACTTAGTATACAATATTTGTGTGCCAGCGGGTGATGTTATCCAGTATAGAAAACCCTTTATACATTGTAGGAGCCCCTGCCAATGGCTCATCATAGGTGGTCTTACTGTTGGGGGGCCCTGTAGGAACTACAGTGTGGATGGGTCACTACAGGGAACTCTAAAGCTGAGGCGATTCACAGACTTTTTGCATTGTGACTAGAGATGAGCAAACCAGGACAACCGAACCCGGTTTCGGTCCGAACTTCCGGAAAAGTTCGGTTCGCAGCGAATCCGAACTTCACCGGGTTCGGCCGAACCCGTTTTGACCGAACCCGGTCAAAAACATTATACAAATCGGCAGCCACTTATCTCTATCAATCACTGATAGAGAAAAGAGGCTGCTGATTAAAAATAAAATAAAAAGCATTTCATACGTACCCGGTCGTTGTCTTGGTGACGAGTCCCTCTTCTTCCTCCAGTCCGACCTTTTCTGACGCGGCAGCCTGTGATTGGCTGCAGAGGCCTCTGCAGCCTGTGATTGGCTGCAGAGGCCGCGGCAGCCTGTGATTGGCTGCAGCGCTCACATGGGCTGCATCGTCATCAAGGAATGTCGGGCCGGATGTCGAGAGGGACGCGTCACCAAGGCAACGGCCAGGAGACCGGACTGGAGGAAGCAGGGAGTTCCCGGTAAGTATGAACGTCTTTTTTTTTACAGGTACTCTGATCGGTAGTCACTGTCCAGGGTACTGAAACAGTTACTGCCGATCAGTTAACTCTTTCAGCACCCTGGACAGTGACTATTTAGGGTATGTGCACACACACTAATTACGTCCGTAATTGACGGACGTATTTCGGCCGCAAGTCCCAGACCGAACACAGTGCAGGGAGCCGGGCTCCTAGCATCATACTTATGTACGATGCTAGGAGTCCCTGCCTCTCTGCAGGACAACTGTCCCGTACTGTAATCATGTTTTCAGTACGGGACAGTAGTTCCACGGAGAGGCAGGGACTCCTAGCATCGTACATAAATATGATGCTAGGAGCCCAGCTCCCTGCACTGTGTTCGGTCCGGTACTTGCGGCCGAAATACGTCCGTCAATTACGGACGTAATTAGTGTGTGTGCACATACCCTTACTGACGTTGCCTAGCAACGCTGCCGTAATGACGGGTGCACACATGTAGCCACCCGTCATTACGGGGCCTCATGCACACGAGTCGACCATAAAAACACCCGTTATCACAGGTCGTAATTACGACCCGAAATAGCGGGCCCATAGACTTCTGTTAGCCACGGGTACCTTCCCGTTTTCTCACGGGAAGGTGCCCGTGCCGTTAAAAAGATAGAACATGTTCTATTTTTTTATTTTACGGGCCGTGCTCGTAATTACGACTCGTAATTACGAGCACGGCCGGCCACGGGCAGCCGGCCGCTTTTGCGAGCCGTGCTGTCATTATAATTATAGCAGCACGGCCCGTAAAATAGAAAAATAGAACATGTTCTATTTTTTTAACGGCACGGGCACCTTCCCGTGAGAAAACGGAAAGGTACCCGTGGGTAACAGAAGTCTATGAGCCCGTTATTGCGGGTCGTAATAACGGGTGTTTTTACGGTCGTGTGCATAATGGGAGCACGGCTCGGAAAAACGAACGGCTGCCCGTGCTCATCTCCTGAAATACTCTGTGCTGCCTTAAACTCTGTGGACAGGTCAGGATCCTGTTTCTTTTAAATGCTGCTAGGGAACCCGCTCGATCCACTATATAAGGCTACGCTACAGTGCAGCATTTAAAAGAAACAGGATCCTGACCTGTCCACAGAGTTTAAGGCAGCACAGAGTATTTCAGGAGATGAGCGTGCAGATTCAGTGCTGCTGCGAACTCTGCTCTTACCATTACGTAGCTCTCAGTCTGTTACCTCTCCTCCACTCCTGTCCTCAAGAACACCTTCACATGATTGGCAAGTCACCACGTAATGGTAAGAGCAGAGTTCACAGCAGCACAGAGTATTTCAGGAGATGAGCGTGCGGATCTTGTGCGTGGTGGTGACTTGCCAATCATGTGAAGGTGTTATAGAGGACAGGAGTGGAGGAGATGTAACAGACTGAGCTACGTAATGGTAAGAACAGAGTTCACAGCAGCACAGAGTATTTCAGGAGAGGAGCGTGCAGATTCAGTGCTGCTGTGAACTCTGCTCTTACCATTACATAGCTCTCAGTCTGTTACCTCTCCTCCACTCCTGTCCTCAATAACACCTTCACATGATTGGCAAGTCACCACGTAATGGTAAGAGCAGAGTTCACAGCAGCACAGAGTATTTCAGGAGATGAGCGTGCGGATCTTGTGCGGGGTGGTGACTTGCCAATCATGTGAAGGTGTTCTTGAGGACAGGAGTGGAGGAGAGGTAACAGACTGAGAGCTACGTAATGGTAAGAGCAGAGTTCACAGCAGCACAGAATATTTCAGGAGAGGAGCGTGCAGATTCTTTGCTGCTGTGAACTCTTCTCTTACCATTATGTAGCTCAGTCTGTTACCTCTCCTCCACTCCTGTCCTCAATAACACCTTCACATGATTGGCAAGTCACCACCCCGCACAAGATCCGCACGCTCATCTCCTGAAATACTCTGTGCTGCTGTGAACTCTGCTCTTACCATTACGTGGTGACTTGCCAATCATGTGAAGGTGTTCTGGAGGACAGGAGTGGAGGAGAGGTAACAGACTGAGAGCTACGTAATGGTAAGAGCAGAGTTCACAGCAGCACTGAATCTGCACGCTCATCTCCTGAAATACTCTGTGCTGCCTTAAACTCTATGGACAGGTCAGGATCCTGTTTCTTTTAAATGCTGCACTGTAGCGCAGCCTTATATAGTGGATCGAGCGGGTTCCCCAGCAGCATTTAAAAGAAACCGTGTTTGTGTATGTGTGTGTTTGTGTATATATGTGTGTTTGGGCATGTGTCTTTGTCTGTTTTTGTTTTTATATGTGTGTTTGTGTATATGTGTGTGTGTGTGTGTGTGTGTGTGTGTGTGTGTGTGTGTGTGTGTGTGTGTGTATATATGGGTGTGTTTGTGTATATGTGTTTGTGTATATGTTTGTGTATATATGGGTGTATTTGTGCATATGTTTGTGTGTAGATGTTTGTGTGTGTTTTTGTATATGTGTGTGTTTGTGTATATGTGTGTATATGGGTGTGTGTTTGTGTGTGTATATATGGGTGTGTTTGTGTATATGTGTTTGTGTATATGTGTGTGTGTTTGGGTATGTGTGTTTTTGTTTGTATATGTGTTTGTGTATATGTATTCGTGTATGTGTGTGTATAACTGTGTGTGTGTGTGTTTGGATATGTGTGTTTTTGTTTGTATATGTGTGAGTTCGTGTATATGTGTTTGTCTGTTTATGTGTGTGTGTGTGTGTGTGTGTGTGTGTATATCTTGTTGTGTTTGTGTATATATGTGTGTGTTTGTGTATGGTTGTTTGTTTGTGTGTGCGTGTATATATGTGTGTAGGTGAGTAGAAGTATTGTTATTGTTCACATTGATAACTGTTTTTTTATGTTGTTGCAGATTTTGATGTACCGATTGGACTACATCTTCGATTCGTTGGACTACTGCGTAGATCTACGTTTTTTTAAATTTTAATAAAATGGTTAACGAGGGTTTTGTTGGGGATTTCTTATTTCAATAAAAAAGAATTGTCTTTGTGTTTTTTTTTAAACTTTATTAGTGCCTAGATAATGGCAGTTGGCTGATTGACAGCGTCCATTATTAAGGCGGTACTTAGTGTTAGCCGGTGCAGAGGCTAGCACTAACCACCCATTATTACCCCGGTACCCACCACCACCAGGGGTGCCGGGAAGAGCTTGGTACGATCCAGTACCCGACCATCTGTTGTGATGGTCGGGTACTGGGGCGGCCGTAGGCTGGTATTATGAGGCTGGGAAGGGCCAAAAACAGTGCACCTTCCCACCCTTGTAATGCTAGGCTGCTGCTGCTGTGTTGTATCGGGCCGGTTATAAAAATGGGGGGGACCCCCACGTCGTTTTTTTTTTTTAATTTAACAAATTTAGGAATAGACGGGTCCCCCACATTTTTAATAACCAGCCATATACAAGGCCGCAGCAGTCTGGCATTACATGGGTGGGAAGGGCCACTGGTTTTGTCCATTCCCAGGCTAATAACACTGTGTTGTATGTGGCTGGTTATGATAAATTGGGTGGAACCCCATGTCTTTTTAAAAAAAATAATAATAATAATTTAAAAAAATGACGTGGGGTCCCCCCCACTTTTATAACCAGCCAGATACAACACAGCAGCAACAGCCTTGCATTACAAGGGTGGGAAGGTCCACTGTTTTTGGCCCTTCCCAGCCTCATAATACCAGCCTGCGGCCGCCCCAGAGCCCGACCATCACAACAGATGGTCGGGTACTGGATCGTACCTGGCTCTTCCCGGCACCCCTGGTTGTGGTGGGTACCGGGGTAATAATGGTGGTTAGTGTTAGCCTCTGCACCGGCTAACACTAAGCCTCGCCTTAGTAATGGACGTTGTCACTCAGACAGCGGCCATTAGTAAAGTGGTAGTAATAAAATTTGAAAAGAAAAAGACAAAGATATAGATAAAATATTTTATTGAAATAAAGCACCCCCAACACAACCCTCATTAACCATTTTATTGTAGAAAAAAAAACGTCATCTAAGTAGTCCTCGAAACCAACGTAGTCCAAACACCAAACCTGTAAAAAAAAAAAAAATGAAATAAAACATGTCGTAGGCTTAGATTCAGTTTAATGTGTGATACTGACTGTTATACCATGTATAGAGAAGCCTGCCGTGAAGTTGACTTAGATACAGGGCGCCAGCAGACAGTATCATACATGGCCATACAGACATATATACAAACAAACATACATGCAAACATACATACATACATATATACAAACATACATACAAGCATGCACATATATACATGCAAATATACATACATGCAAACATACACACATATATACATGCAAACTATCATACATACATACATACATACATACATACATACATGCATACACACATGAAAACATACATACATACAAACAAACATGCAAAGATACATACATACATATATACAAGCATGCACATATATATATAAACATACATGCAAACATACATGCAAAAATAAAAACATGCAAACATACATACATGCACATATATACATACATACATACATGACAACATACATACATGACAACATACATACATGCAAACATACATGACAACATACATACATGCAAACATACATACATACATACATGCAAACATACATACACACATGCAAATATACACACATGCAAACATACACACATGCAAACATATATACATGCAAATATACATACAAACATGCACATGTATACATACATGCCAACATACATGCAAACATACATGCACATATATACATACATACATACATGACAACATACATACATACATGCAAATATATACATGCAAATATACATACACACATGCACATATATACATACATGCCAACATACATGCACATATATACATACATGACAACATACATACATACATACATACATACATACATACATACATACATGACAACATACATACATGCCAACATACATACATACATACATAAATGCAAACATACATACATATATATATATATATATATATATATATACACACATGCAAATATACATACAAACATGCATACATACATACATGCAAACATACATTCATGCAAACACACATACATGCAAACATACATACATACATTCATGCAAACATACATACATACAAATATACATACACACATGCACATATATACATACATACATGACAACATACATACATACATACATGACAACATACATGCAAAAATACATACATGCAAACATACACACATGCAAACATACATACATACATGCAAATATATACATGCAAATATACATACAAACATGCACATATATACATACATGCCAACATACATGCAAACATACATGCACATATATACATACATACATACATGACAACATACATACATACATACATACATACATACATACATACATGCCAACATACATACATGCCAAATAAAAAAAATAATACGTTCATACTTACTTTCCTCCTGTCCGGCCTCCAGCGATGACGTTTCATCCATGTCGCCGCTGCAGCCTGTGATTGGCTGCAGAGGCGGTCACGTGGGATGAAGCGTCATCCTGACGTGCGTGACCGCCACTACAGCCTGTGATTGCCTGCAGCGGCGAAAGGGATGAAACGTCATCGCTGGAGGCCGGACAGGAGGAAAGTAAGTACGAACGTATAATTTAAATTTTTTTATTACATTTAAATTGTATTTTCCGCGCGCCGAGCATGTACTGTCAAGGTTGCTGAAAGAGTTAGTGCAGCCCATTAACTCTATCAGCACCCCGGACAGTAGCATGCTCGGCGCACGGAAGTGACAGGTTCGGTCAGAACTAGTTCGGTCCGAACCGAACTTTTTTGTGAAATTCTGCGAACTAGCCGAATCGAACTTTTGATACGTTCGCTCATCTCTAATTGTGACAGCTGAGATGACATCTGTTCCTTGACAGTCGCAGTTTATAGGAATACATTGAGTCACGTGTAATGTTCATGAGATTTCCATGCAATAGTCCTGCGACAAAATACCAAGTAGAAAACCAAACCAAAGGGTAAGAAAAATTCCACACAAGTGGCCTAATAGTTACTAATGATGTTGAAGTTGAACAATACTCTACGTGCAGCCCCAGTATTAGAATAATGGGGTACCTTGGAAATTATTGGGTGCCCATTTGCTTCAGTGTTGCTCCTACAGAACTGGGAGCCATATGGGACATGATGTGGGACTCCACCCTATAAGCTTCACATGCACTTAAAAGGTTATTCCCATCACGTAAAGTGATGACATATCGCAGGGATATGCGATGACTTTCTGATTCTGGTCCAAACCCTGGGATCCCCACCGATCCTGAGAATGGGAGCCACGTAGTGGGTTGTTTAAACTAGGGAATCTTGGAAAGGTATGGTGCAAGTGAGAAGGGGCAGGTAACATTAAGAGTTAAAATGTATATGTTGTAAAAGCTGAAACTGTCAGGAGGTAAAGTAAAGGCCAGGGAGGTGGAGAAAATAGTTCCAGAGTGAAAAGGGGAGCAACACAAAGGGGGTGAGAGGTAGGTCAATACAAGGACTTATAAGAGGGATTGTAAGGAGGATTCTTTTCACCCTCTGTTAGGCGCCAGAATCTTGAGTCCTCTTACCTGCGTCCTGGGCATGCAGGGTATGATGGATAGGTTGTGGTGGTTGGTATCAGAAAATGGAGAGGCCTGGCTCCTGGCCCAGATGCAGAATATCCTGGGGAGCGGTGCTGGATCTGATGCAGGTCCCCTGGCTGCTGTGAGGACTCGTTCTCGCTTGCAGTGGGACAGGTTTCGGCTGTTGGCCCCGGAGGCGGATCTCTGTGGTATCTGTTGTCCGGAGCAGTTATGGGCAGTGGTATCGGGACAGCCACTGGATTGATTAAGAGTTCTCTGAGTAATGGCACTTGGATGAAGTATGAGAAGGTATGGAGGTAGTGGGTCGCATTGGTGGACTGCATTGTTTCAGGTGAGGAGCTGGTCGATTGGGTCAGGTCGATTGGGTCACAGTGGTGTTGTAGTTTGTAGGCTTGTTGCATGAAAAAGGTGTGTCGGTGTCTGGTGTGAATGGTCGCATGTCGGCGGTGGCTTTTTGTTTGAAGCTGAGGGGCATTGAGGACATCACAAAGAATTTCCTGTTTAGGCAGGCTTTGAAGGGTTATAGGAAGGGTCGTTTGCGAGTGGATTCTCATCGACCTGTTTAGTTTGACCTCTTGGAACATTTGGGTGTCTGTGTGGACCAGGTGTGTGTATCCCCTTATGAATGCTTGTTGTTTCGACTGGCTTTTTCGTTGGCATTTTCCATCAGAGGTATACATCATTACTCCGACTTGATGTGAACAGGCCCTTACATGGGCACAGCACCCTATATTATATATATATATCAATGTTGCCAAACCTTCTTGAATAAAAATACATTAGCAGCAGCTCCACAAATCTCTCTGGTAGTTTGCTACAATGTATCAGTCTGTACCTCACAGAGCATTGCCTAGACTGGATACAATTGTATCTTTTCAGCTGAGAGGAGGACGAGCTATGTACAGGTGTTTTTTTTAAATTCACAAATAACGTTTTTTGTAAAATATCAGAAGAAAATACAGAGCATTAAGATGTGTAGACAACATGTCCGCTGCAAATAAAAAGGAAACCAGCAATTCAATATAGCGATGCATCAGAGGAATCATAAGTTCAGTCAATTAGGACAATGAATGTTATTGAGTAAAGAAATGTCATACAAAATAATAGCATACAAAACAGTGCCACACAGCCCCCCCTGTATAGTTCCACACAGCCCCCCTTGTATACAGTGCCACACAGTCCCCCTAGTATATAGGGCCACACAGCCCCCCTTGGATATAGTGCCACACAGCCCTCCCCTTGTATATAGTGCCACACAGCCCCTTGTATATAGTGCCACACAGCCCCCCTTGTGTATAGTGCCACCCAGCCCGCCTTGTATATAGCGCCACCCTGCTCCCCCTTGTATATAGTGCCACCCTGCTCCACCTTGTATATAGTGCCACCCTGCTCCCCCCTTGTATATAGTACCACCCTGCTCCCCCTTGTATATAGTGCCACCCTACTCCCCTTGTATATAGTGCCACCCTGCTCCCCCCTCCTATATAGTGGCACTCTGCCCCCCTTGGATATAGTGCCACACAGCCCTCCCCTTGTATATAGTGCCACACAGCCCCTTGTATATAGTGCCACACAGCCCCCCTTGTGTATAGTGCCACCCAGCCCGCCTTGTATATAGTGCCACCCTGCTCCCCCTTGTATATAGTGCCACCCTGCTCCACCTTGTATATAGTGCCACCCTTCTCCCCCCTTGTATATAGTACCACCCTGCTCCCCCTTGTATATAGTGCCACCCTACTCCCCTTGTATATAGTGCCACCCTGCTCCCCCCTCCTATATAGTGGCACTCTGCCCCCCTTGAATATAGTGCCACCCTGCTCCCCCTTGTATTTAGTGCCACCCTGCTGCCCCTTGTATATAGTGCCGCCCTGCCCCCCTTTGTATATAGTGCCACCCTGCTCCCCTTGTATATAGTGCCATCCTGCTCCCCCTTGTATATAGTGCCATTATGCTCGCCCCCTTGTATATAGTGCCACACTGCTCCCCCTTGCATATTGTGCCACACTGCTCCCCCTTTGTATATAGTGCCACCCTGCTCCCCCCCCCTTGTATATAGTGCCACCCTGCTCCCTCCTTGTATATAGTGCCACCCTGATACCCCCTTATATATAGTGCCACACAGTCCCCCCTCCCCAAATATATATATTGCACTTACGGATGTAGCCATCTTTGACTTGATTCTGATAACTTGCTGCAGCGTGATATCACACAACAAAAGCCATTGAAAAGTCATTGAAAAAGCCAAGATAAGAGATCTAGCCATTGTTTATTTAATGCGTTAAAAGTCAAGGTAAATACGGCTACATCTGTACCTTGCCCGTTCCCGCGACGGACGGAGCGCTGCACAGGCTCCGGTCAGGACACATGCACAGACCAGTGTGGTGCAGTGATGTCATCACACCGGCCTGCGCGGGAAGTCTTCCCAGCGCCTGCAGCCTCAGGGCCGATTCTAGCTTTTTTGCTGCTGAGGCGGAAATTGAAATGGTGCCCCCAGATTTTGATTGATATCCCGTGGATGTTCTACATCACTACCAACCTTCTTAAACTCTTGCGGATGAGCCGTTGCCTTGTACTCCCCTGGCATGCGTAGTTCATCGATGAAGCCGGGCAAAGTACACCCCACTGCACTGTGCGTGCCCAAGTAGTAGTAGTACAAGGCAATGTCGCATCCGAACCAATGTTAGGGGCCGGGTGGCGCGGGCCCCGTAGTGGCATCGCTAGTGCTTTAGCAGCCATAATGGCTGCTAGCAGCGCCACCGGGCATAGGGGTGGCCGTGTCGGTGGGCCACTACAGCTGCTACAGCGGTATTTACGCCACTAGGGAGAGAGCATAAAGTTAGGAATTAGAAAGCTTTGGTACGTTATTTCTCTGGGGCCCTGCTGAGTCTCAAGTGCATGTTTGATTCTCAAATAAGAGAACAATTGAGAGGAGGGGAGTGCAAATTCCTCCTGCAGCTCCGGAAATGTCTTAATACCAGAGTCAGAATACATATGAGAGAGATACCAAATACCATTCTTGTGCCAGGGGATATCAAAGGAGAGCTGCAATAGTTCTGGGAGAGCTTTACATTGCCATAGGGGTGTGTGCCTAGTGATGTCAGTGGAGTAGAACATGCCCTGGGACACATCCCACACCAGTAAGGTCTGGCTCAGTATTGGGTGGTCACGTAGGTTTCCGCCATTATGCAGTCGGCCACAAAACAAAATATGCAAAGGGTGAGCATAATGTGTACTAAACGGGGAAATAATTAGATTCTGTACTCTCACATGTTCAGCCGCTCCCCATCTCGCCAGGTAAGACAACTGACCAGCTATATAGTACCATTTAACACTGGGGAAAGATACAGCTCCCTCATCCCATGGAGCATATAGATGCCGGCTAGCTACCCGAGACCTACCATTATTCCATAAATAGGAAGTGAGTTTACTTTCAATACGCTGTAATAAACGGGCTGGGAGGTATATGGGAAACTGCTGAAGAATTTACAGGATTTTAGGCATTAAGGTAATTTTAACTAAACTCACTCTAATAACTGTAGATAGGAGCAATTGGTTCCATCTGGCAATCTTGGTACGTAAACATGAAATCAAAGGGGTGATATTTAATGCTTCGAAATAAAAAATTTATCTGGAAATCTGCATACCAAGATATGTAATAGTGGTGGACCAGAGGAATGGGGTAGAGATCGCCAAGACAACAGGGGCCAATATATCTAATGGTAAAATATGGGACTTAGACCAATTATTGGATAAACCAGACATTGAACCAAAACGTGTGAGTATAGAAAGTACTATATGCAGGGACAACCCAGGGTCTGCAAGATATAACAGGGTGTCATCAGCATATATGCTGACCTTTTCTTGTAAAGGGGAGGTTAAAACCAATAATACGGGGTTCTTGTCTAAGTATTTCAGCGAGAGGTTCCACTGCCAGCGCAAATAGTAGAGGGGAAAGAGGACAACCCTGTTTGGTACCTCTATATAAGGGGAAGGAGTCTGAAGTCCATCCATTTACTGCCACCCATGAAGATGGGGTAGTGTATAATAATTTAACCCATTTTATAAACTCAAATCCAAATCCAAATTTCGTAAGTGTTAAAAAAAGAAATCCCACTCTATTGAGTCAAAGGCCTTAGTGGCATCTGGGGAGAATACTACCTGGGCTCCAAAATCCTCATGAGTGGACTGCAAATTAGTGAACAGCCGGCTATTGGCCGTGGCTTTGCAGGCATAAAGCTCGTCTGGTCAGGATGTATGATGAGAGACAGTATAACCGTATTAAGTCGTCTAGCCAAAACTTTCGCCATAATTTGAACATCAGTCTGGAGGAGTGAGCTGGGGCGGTAGGAAACGCATAATATAGGGTTTTTACCCGGGTTAGGCAGTGCTACTATCGTCGCTTCTCTCATTGAACAGGGCAATTCTCCAGAGTCCAACGTCGCCTGGGAAACATCCAAAAGACGTGTAGCCAAAAATTCAGCATGAGCCCTGTAATATTCAATAGGCAGGCTATCACTACCGGGTGTCACACACACAGGGTATGTGTCACGGACACAGGGTATGTGGACCCACTAGGCCGCTCCGCCGTAGCGGGGAGGCAGCTGACCAGGTCACAGTCTATGCGGAAGACAATGGCAGACAGTAATGCTTGGGTACCTGAAATAGTCCGGGCGGTGGCTGTGGCTTCAGCACGGATGGAGGCAGGTGCGGCAGGTGGTGCCAGACGTGGCGGGCAGTATCCGATGAAGCGGAAGACACTTGGCGTGGCAGAAGACACTTGGCGTGGCAGATGACACTTGACGTGGCAGATGACAGTTGACGTGGCAGATGACACTTGACGTGGCAGAAGACACTCCAACGCTGGTAGGCACAGGAACAATACGGAATACAGGAACGGTAACAGGGCACGGGTAACAGATGGAACGGGAGACACTAAGGGACCATTGCGAGACAGACTGGGAAAGACTAACAATGCTCAGGCAAGGATTAGAAGGCCAGGGGCCTTCTTATAGACCAGGAAATCTTGCCAGTTGATAGTGATGACGATTTCCTAATTGCACTCTGGCCCTTTAAGGCCGGGCGCGAGCGTGCGCGCGCACCCTACGGGACCCTGCCGGACGGAGCGGAAGTGAGCGCTGGCATCTCCTAGGAGGGAGACGGAGGCCAGCGCTCACAGATCCATGGCTGCGGGCGTCGGGAGGTAAGTAAACCCGACGGCCCGTGGCCATGGACGCTACAGTATCCCCCCTCTTACGCCCCCTCTTCTTGGGGCCAGAGTAAGAGAGGAACTTTTTAATAAGAGCAGGGGCGCTGAGGTTCTCCTCTGGCTCCCAGGACCTCTCCTCAGGACCAAACCCTCTCCAGTCCACCAGATAGAAAGTCCTTCCTCCTATCCTCTTGCGTTCCAGGATCTCCTTTACCTCGAATACATCAGAAGGACCGCTGGGAGCAACTGTGGAACTAGAAGTCTTGCTGTAGCGGTTCAGGACCACTGGTTTCAGGAGGGACACATGGAAGGAGTTAGGGATTCTGAGGGTAGGAGGCAGCCGCAGCTTATAGGAGACAGGGTTAATTTGTTGCAGGATCTCGAAAGGACCAAGGAACCTGGGAGCAAACTTGTATGAAGGCACCCTCAAGCGAATGTTCCGAGAGGACAGCCAGACTTTAGTCCCAGTAAGCTACTGAGGCGGCTCTCTTCTCTTGGCATCTGCCTTTCGCTTCATGCGATCTACTGCCAGCAAAATAGAGGACCGGGTCTGTTGCCAGATTTGCAGGAAGTCCCCATATGCAGAGTCAGCAGCGGGTACCTGAGATGAAGTTGATACAGGAAGAGGAACTCTGGGATGTTGACTGTACACGATGTGAAACGGAGTGGAAGTGGTGGACTCACTTGTGTGGTTGTTGTAGGAAAACTCGGCCCATGGAAGAAGCTGTACCCAGTTATCATGCTGTGAAGAGATGAAGTGGTGGAGATAATTTTCCATGATCTGGTTGATCCTCTCAACTTGCCCATTGGACTGGGGGTGATAGGCAGAGGAAAAGTCCAAACTCACATCCATGAGTTTACAGAGGGCTCTCCAGAACTTTGAGGTAAACTGAACCCCCTGGTCGGACACAATGTGAAGAGGCAAGCCATGCAAGCGAAAGATGTGCTAAATGAAGAGACTCGCCAGTCGGGGAGCAGAGGGTAGGCCGGTATGATCGTCTGAAGGGACTCCACCGTGTCTTCCATCTCAAATGATCTGGACAGGGCATCGGCCCTCACATTCTTGTCAGCGGGACGGTAGTGAAGCAGAAATTGGAAACGGGTGAAGAACAGTGACCACCTGGCTTGACGAGGATTCAGTCTTTGAGCGGACTGAAGGTAAGTAAGATTCTTGTGGTCGGTGAAGATCAGGATGGGGTGAGCAGCGCCCTCCAGAAGATGTCTCCACTCCTCCAGGGCCAATCTGATAGCCAGCAGCTCCCGATCTCCAATGGAGTAATTGCGCTCAGCATAGGAAAACAGTCTTGAGTAGTAGCCACATACAACTGCCTTTCCTTTGGAGCTCCTCTGGAACAGAAGTGCGCCTGCACCAACAGAGGAAGCGTCAACTTCTAGTGAGAACTGCCGAGATACGTCAGGGTGATGGAGGATCGAAGCTGAAGTGAAGGCTTTCTTGAGGCTAATGAATGCGGACTCTGCCTCTGGAGTCCATACCTTGGCATTCACACCCTTCTTGGTAAGGGTAGAGATGGGGGCCGTCAGAGAAGAAAAGTTCGGAATAAACTGCCGGTAGAAATTGGCGAAACCCAGGAACCGCTGTATGTCCCTTAGGCCTTGAGGACGTGGCCATTCCAGGACAGACTTTAGTTTCTCAGGGTCCATCTTAAGGCCTTGATCCGAGATGACATAGCCCAGGAAGGGCAAAGACCTCTTTTCAAAGGTGCACTTCTCTAACTTGGCATACAAGCGATTCTCTCTTAGTCGCAGAAGAACTTGACGGACATGCCTCCGATGGGTCATCAGATCTGGGGAGAAAATTAGAATATCATCGAGATAAACTACAACACACATATAGAGGAGATCTCGGAAGATATCATTAACGAACTCCTGAAATACTGCGGGAGCGTTACACAGTCCGAAGGGCATCACTAGGTATTCGTAGTGCCCATCGTGGGTGTTAAATGCCGTCTTCCATTCGTCACCCCGGCGAATCCGGATTAGATTATAGGCCCCCCGCAGATCTAGCTTGGAAAAAATTCTGGCTCCTCGTATGCGATCAAACAGCTCAGAAATGAGTGGCAACGGGTATTTTGTTCTTGACCGTGATCTAATTGAGACCACGGTAGTCAATGCAGGGTGGGAGAGATCCATCTCTCTTTTTAACGAAGAAGAATCCAGCCCCGGCCGGGGAGGAAGATTTTCGAATAAAACCCCTCTCCAAGTTCTCCTTGATATAGGCTGACATCGATAAAGTCTCTGGCAAGGAGAGAGGATATACTCGTCCACGGGGAAGAGAAGCATTGGGAACAAGTTCAATGGGACAGTCATAATTCCGATGTGGAGGCAACGTCTCAGCCTCTCGTTTGCATAAGACATCCGCAAAACTGGCATACTGAGAAGGTAGATCGGAAAGTGACTGAGGCAGAGGGGGCACAACAGGACGGATTTGTGACAGGCAATGGCTATGGCATCTGGAACCCCATTGAAGAACCTCTCCAGAACTCCAGTCGAGTGTCGGGGCGTGTAGACGGAGCCATGGCAGACCCAGCAGGATAGGATTGATAGCCTTGGGTAGTACCAGGTAGGTGATCTGTTCCGAGTGAAGAGCTCCGACCCGTTGTATCAACGGCTCAGTGATGAGCATGATCGGATCAGGCAATGGTAGACCATTCACAGAGGCAACTGCCAGGGGTCTCTCCAGACGGACTGTGGGTAGTTGAAACCGATCCACTAGATCCTGGTGGATAAAATTAGCAGCCGCTCCAGAGTCAAGATAGGCGGAGGAAGGATGTGATGTCTGTCCGGTGACGATGGCCACAGGTATTGATAATTTGGAAGAGGTTTTAACGCTTGGAGACGTTCCACCTAGAGTTGCCTCTTCAACCAACCCTAGGTACTGGAGTTTCCCGGTTTCTGTGGGCATTGGCGCACAAAATGGCCCTTTAGGCCACAATACATACAAGGTCCAGAGGAGCGTCTGTGCTGCTTCTCCTGTTCAGATAACCGGCCTCTGTCTACCTGCATGGGTTACTCAGGTAGCGCACTAGGAGTGGAAAATAGTGGTCTCTGGGCAATGGGGTGCTGGTCTGTGGGCCCGGCTCTCCTGACGAACCTCTTGAGAGCGCTCCCGGATTCTCATATCAACCCGGGTGGCTAACAGGATGAGGGCATCCAAGGTAGAAGGAAGGTCGTGGGCTGCCAGTTCGTCCTTGATGTGAGAGGACAGTCCCTGCCAGAAGGTCGCCACCAGTGCCTCATAATTCCATGCCAGCTCGGCTGCTAGGGTGCGGAAGGAGATAGCATACTCCCCTACTGTGGTTGTCCCTCTTTGCGATACTTGAAAGGTATGCTGTTACTATAATTTCAGGGGCCTGTCTAGTTTACTACATAGGTCCAGTTACTACAGTAATTGTTCACAGAGGTGTGGACATGGGCCCCCCTGGCTTCAGGCCCGGTTGCAATTGCGAATGCTGCGACCCCTATAGGTACACCCGTTTGATCAGTACATTTTTGGATTGTAAAATGGCACCAGACCACCTAGAAGAAACCCACCCAAGCACAGGTAGAACATACGAGCTCCATACAGATGTTGTTCCTGGTCAAGTTCGTATCCGAGATCTTAGTGCTACAAGGGAACAATGCTAACCAACAAAATCACAATGTGGCCCATCAACATGTTTTTGTAATGTAGGAATAATTATATTTTCTGCTGATTTGTAAACATTTTTTGTAATATTTACAAATTTAAAATCTTCATGCTGTACCCTTAAGTTCATGCACTACTCCAACTGCGTCCTCGAATAGGAAGAGCCAGCAGGAAACATCATAGAAGTGCACAGTGTTCTCACAAGTTCTCCTAACCCTTCACACACCAGGTCGGCCAGTTTTGGCTGGTGAATACACTGCAGGAGAGGCTGAGAAGTCATACAATTAAAGTCTGCCCGCTCTCTCGTCCTCCTACCCCCGCCAGCAATGATTCTGAATGGTTATGACTCATGTGGAAAGATTTGTTCCAGAGATTGTTGTAGTTGATGTCTGGAGCAGACCCCGGCAAAGCTCGAAAACCTGAAAGCAGCTGAAACCAACCACTATTCCTCAACATGTGCTGACACTAGATGTTAAACGCCAGATGGTCACTCGTGTTTCTCCAGCTAAGAGATCTGCCACAAACATTTTTTAACAACCTAAGAGAATTTTTCTTAGACCCTGAAATCAAGGACAGTATTAATGTTGGATCTCTGGAGCCCATGACGCCGAAATGCTCTCCAGTAGGGGCCTGACCAGTGTAAATATATCAGAGATAGGGCATGCCCTTATGCATGCCCACACTTTAGTGTCTGGATATAGTAGATCTTAGAGGGGTTTTCCAGGTTTATGGATTCCCATACAGTGTAATGCCCCCATAGCTACCACCATACACTTTAATGCCCCCATAGCTACCACCATACACAATAATGCCCCCATATAGGGATCTCCACCAAATATATATTATTATTTTTTTGTCTTCACAATTTATTGCATCACTGATTGTAATATTAATTGAGAAGTAAACTTGTTCTTAAGGCTTGTGTTGTGGTTACTGTTAATAACCACAACACATTGCTGGATCTGTCATATGAAAGATTTCAATGGTGTCCAACGGACAATGAGGTCCGTCGGGCTACGTCACAGGTAAAAAAAAGTGGTGCATGCATCTGATATAACCACGACGGTGGCAGTGTGAATACACCCTTACACGCTAAGTGAAAATAGCACTTCTTCAAATCTCAAAAACATAAAAATAGATTTTGCCATAAAGAAGATTATTCCCTCCAGCCATGAAATGGTTTGTTTCGTGAACCCACTTCATACATTACAGTCAATTGTAAGAATCTCAATTAAACTGCTGTACTTTAGCTAAAAGCTAATTGATTTGCGCAGGAAACAATGTTCTAAAGATTAAAATGGAATCGGGTAAAGTGGCAATCGATCGAAGAGAAAAAAACACGTAAGCATTTTAGGCAATGTCTTTGTTTTATGATTCCGAGAGGCCAAAAGGGCACAATGTAATTCATAGTCCACCGGGGACCCGACTCGTGAACGTTCACTACAATACAGCCCCCATGGGAGCAACACTTACTCCTATTGAATGCACATAGCTCAGTTGACATCTTAAGCTCTTTTTTATCAATTTTAGCGAATGTACCCAATTTGCAAATCAGGTTTCTACAAGACTTCACATCTGGACAATCGTCAACCTTCATGGCGTCCACTTTTATTGTCTTCCGAGCTTCAGGAGGTCTGAAATGTCACCAAAAATGTAACGTTGTTATATGTCAAGGGCATAACCATAGCAGCCTCAGCAACTGCTAGGTGGACGTAGGTTGAGGGGGCCCACTCAATGCAATAACATTGGGGCAGATTTACTAAGACTGGCGTTTCATACTACAGTCTTAGTTTTCTACTCCGCTGGGGTAATATGTAACAGATTTATTAAGAGGCGCATGCATCTGCCAGTGCTTTTTGCTGGCCGTACGCCACAATTGGTGTAACATATGAGGCCATGCGCCATCTACCACACACATTGGACATAACATAACAAAAATGTATACTCACCTCACCGAGCCTCTTCGCTTCTCCCCACCGGGTCCCCACAGACTCCCTTAGCATGCTGCCGTTCAAACAAGGTCCTGAGTGAAGCATCACATACAGCACAGTGTCATGACGCTGCCCGACTGAGCATTCATGTTATTTTTTTATTGTCCAATAGGAAAGGGGAAGCAGCCTGATGGGGGTAGTCTGATGGGGGGGCAAGGTACGGGGGCCTAGCACAGGCCTCCACTTTGCTACGGCCTACAGAGTGAAATCTACACCAGTTAGGAGATTTCCGAAATAATTTACGCCAGTTATCTGGTAGAAATTATAAATGTTCAAATACCAACATACAGTCACCAAATACCGGCTCCATACAAAAAGTTATCTAATAACAGCGCTGTACAATGTCTAACAGCTACACAAATAATATTAATATCAATAATAGTCATAGTTCTTGTGTGCCAGGATTATGTTGAAACCCCTTCAGCAGGGCACACTTGTGAGCCCTGTGCAACAGCACAGGTCGCATACCCCAAAGGTATTATAAAACACATTTACCTCCAGTAATACCTAACTTCTGAGATATCATAGCAAAATGCCTTAAGTTGTTATTGGTGGGGTTCATTCACTGGGACCCCGACTGATCACTAGAAGAAAAGGGCTGCAGAGTTCCATGTCACTTCAGCTGGCGTCGGCCATTCACGTCATATACTGTAATTCCCATCTTCCAATTGATTGATGTAACAGTCGGTGGTGGTTACAGAGCATGGACCTCCACCATAGACAACCTATGGCATGTCTCCATAATTGGAGGTCCCTATGATAACTTGAGGTACACTTTGTGCATTGTGTAACCTTTAACCTTTTTTCTTAGTTTTATTATTTGATTTCTTAGCCTACCAATTCATTGTAAAGTCAGCCCTGCATGTAGATGTGGCCACATGGACCCACACAACCAACCAACTCGATTAGCATATGAGGCACGCTTTCTTTTAGATGCCCTAAGTTTAAGGGGTCCATAATGTAGCACATTGGAACCAATATGTTTCTTAAACCAGGATAGGCCATCACTTTCTGACCAGTTCGGGTCCTCCACCAATCCCAAGAACGAAAACCCACAGGTCTGGTTTAGCGATGTTCTACCTTCAATGTTGTTTCCTGCACATCAGTGCTCCCGGCCACCCGCTATGCAGGGAAGTGCAGCACAACCCCATTCAAGTTTGAAGGGTAACAAATGGCATTCATAACGACAGGTATAATAAAGTTAAAATGTTACTTATACTGCACGGTGAACAATGTAAAAATAAATACATTTTTGTTTTTCAATAAGGTACAATTAAAAAATAGAACTCGTCCCACAAAAACAAGCCTCATAATGTGGCGATTTCTATGAAGAATGCTTTTATTGCGCAAAAATAGCAAAATTTAAACAAACCGTACATATCTGGTATTGACGTAATAGTAACGACTTGTAGAATAACGTCAGTGGCGTAACTACCACTATAGCAGCCGTAGCGGCTGCTACGGGGCCCGCGGCATGAGGGGGCCCGTGTCGCCCACCGACACGGGCCCCCACAATGGCCGGAGGCTCCGCTAGCTGCCGCTATGTCTGCTACAGCGCGACGCCACTGAACACTACGGCAGAGCAGGGAGGTATCTCCCCGCTCTGCGATTAAAGGGGTTGTTCCTACATAAGACATGTTTCCCCTATCCACAGGATAGGGGATACATGTGTGATCGCTGGCAGCGATAGGGAGAACGGGGGACGGAAAGTCCCCTGAAGTTCTCCATCACAAACCTCGGACTTCCGGAGTCTGTGTCTGCAGCTCCGTAGAAATGAATGGAGCGCCGGTCGCGCTTGTGCACAAATGCGTGACTAGCGCTCCTTTCATTTTTATTGAGCTGTGCAGACTCCGGAAGTCAGAGGTTAGTCATGGAGAACTTCGGGGGACTTTCGGTCCCCCGTTCTCCCTATCGCTGCCAGCGATCACACATGTATCCCCTATCCTGTGGATATCCTGTGGATAGGGGATACATGTCTTTTGTAGGACACACTATAGGTCAGATTTTTTTGGGGAGTTGGGGCTGCATGGCGTTACCTACAGGGGGGGCTGTATGGCATTCTCTACAGGGGTAGCTGTATAGCGTTACCTACAGGGTGGCTATATAGCGTTACCTACAGGGGGCTGTATAGCGTTACCTACAGAGGGGGCTGTATGGCGTTCTCTACAGGGGGGCTGTATGGCGTTACTTACAGGGGGGGCTGTATAGCATTACCTACAGGGGGGGTGTATAGCGTTACCTACAGGGGGGGGGCTGCATAGCGTTACCTACAGAGGGGGCTGTATGGCGTTATCTACAGGGTGGCTGTATGGAGTTATCTACAGGGTGGCTGTATGGCGTTATCTACAGGGTGGGCTGTATGGCGTTATCTACAGGGGGCTGTATGGCGTTCTCTACAGGGGGGCTGTATGGCGTTATCTACAGGGGAGCTGTATGGCGTTACCTATAGGGGGAGCTGTATGGCGTTATCTACAGGGAGGGCTGTATGGCGTTATCTACAGGGGGGCTGTTTGGCGTTATCTACAGAAGGGGCTGTATGGCGTTATCTACTGGGGGCTGTATGGCGTTATCTACAGGGGGCTATATGGCCTTATCTACAGGGGGCTGTATGGCGTTATCTACAGGGGGGGCTGTATGGCGTTATCTACAGGGGGGGCTGTATGGCGGTATCTACAGGGGGGCTGTATGGCGGTATCTACAGGGGGGCTGTATGGCGGTATCTACAGGGATCAGTATGGCATTACCTACAGGGGGGGCTGTATGGCGTTATCTACAGGGGGCTATATGGCGTTATCTACAGGGGGCTGTATGGCGTTATCTAGAGGGGGGCTATATGGCGTTATATACAGGGGGGCTGTATGGTGTTATCTACAGGGGGGCTGTATGGCTTTATCTACAGGGGGGCTGTATGGCGGTATCTACAGGGGGCAGTATGGCGTTACCTACAGGGGGCAGTATGGCGTTACCTACAGGGGTGGCTGTATGGCGTTATCTACAGGGAGGGCTGTATGGCGTTATCTACAGGGGGCTGTATGGCGTTATCTACAGGGGGGGCTGTATGATGTTATCTACAGAGGGGGCTGTATGGCGTTATCTACAGGGGGGGCTGTATGGCGTTATCTACTGGGGGCTGTATGGCGTTATCTACAGGGGGCTATATGGCGTTATCTACAGGGGGCTGTATGGCGTTATATACAGGGGGGGCTGTATGGCGTTATCTACAGGGGGGCTGTATGGCGGTATCTACAGGGAGGCTGTATGGCGGTATCTACAGGGGGCTGTATGGCGGTATCTACAGGGATCAGTATGGCATTACCTACAGGGGGGGCTGTATGGCGTTATCTACAGGGAGGGCTGTATGGCGTTATCTACAGGGGGCTGTATGGCGTTATCTACAGGGGGCTGTATGGCGTTATCTAGAGGGGGGCTATATGGCGTTATATACAGGGGGCTGTATGGTGTTATCTACAGGGGGGCTGTATGGCTTTATCTACAGGGGGGCTGTATGGCGGTATCTACAGGGGGCAGTATGGCGTTACCTACAGGGGGCAGTATGGCGTTACCTACAGGGGGGGCTGTATGGCGTTATCTACAGGGAGGGCTGTATGATGTTATCTACAGAGGGGGCTGTATGGCGTTATCTACAGGGGGGGCTGTATGATGTTATCTACAGAGGGGGCTGTATGGCGTTATCTACAGGGGGGGCTGTATGGCGTTATCTACAGGGGGGCTGTATTATGTTATCTACAGGGGGGGCTGTATGGCGTTATCTACAGGGGGCTGTATGATGTTATCTACAGGGGGGGGCTGTATGGCGTTCCCTACAGGGGGGGCTGTATGATGTTATCTACAGGGGGGCTGTATGGCGTTATCTACAAGGGGGCTGTATGGCGTTATCTACAGGGGGGTCTGTATGGCGTTATCTACAGGGGGCTGTAAAAAAGGCACTATCTACAAGGGGGGGTTGTGTGACACCCAGGGGAGGGGGGGGCCCAGTCAAAAGTTTGCTATGGGGCCCAGTCTTTCCTAGTTACGCCCCTGAATAACGTCAACATTTTATTTATACTGTATGATGAAAGGTATGACTACATTTTAAAACATGTTTTTTTGGATATTTGGTTCATTTGAGAACTACAACTTGCAAAATAACAAGCCATCATACGGCTACCTCGACGGAAAAATATAAAAGTTATGGCTCTGAGGGCAGTGAAGAAAACAATGAAAAAGACTGCTGCGTCCTGAATTATTTTTTTTGTCTTCAAATCTTTATTTTCGAAAAAAAAAAAAAAACACGAATTGCAATAGGAAGACATGTCAATAAGTTACAATCCAATTTCAATATATACATGTTCCATGGGGTGTGGAAAAGCTAATTCATCATTAATAGTACATATCAAAAGATTAAAAGCAATGTAAACAGCAAATATAAATGTTAAAACAGGAAATTAACCCCTTAATGACAAGGCCCCTTTGCACGTTAATGACCAAAGATTATTGTTGTTTTTTTCGACAGTCGCATTCTCAGAGCCGTATAAGGGCTTGTTTTTTGCGGAACGAGTTGTATTTTTTAATTGCACCATTTTTGGGTGCATATAATATATTGATTAACTTTTATTAACTTTATTTTAGGAAAGAATTGCAAATAAATATCTATTCCAGCATTGTTTTTCACGTTATAAATTTACACCGTTCACTATGCGGCATAAATAACATGTTACCTTTATTCTATGGGTCGGCACGAATACAGGGATACCGAATATGTAAAGGTTTTATGTTTTTCTATGTTTGCAAAATAAAAACCCTTTTAAAAAAAAAAATACTTGTTTTTGCATTGCGCTTTTCGAGAGCCGTAACTGTTTTATTTTTCCATCGATGTAGCCATATGTGGGCTTGTTTTTTTGCGGGACAAGGTGTAGTTTTAATTGGTAGTATTTTGGGGTACATGGGACTTATTGATTAACTTTTATTTTATTTTTTATTGGGGGAATGGAAGAAATGCCGTTGTTTTTTGCGGGGGGGGGGGGGGGTTTACGCCGTTCACCCGGCGGTTCAATTAATGTGTTAACTTTACTGTTTGAGTTGTTACGAAACCATATATATGTATGTTATTATTATTTTTTTACCCTTTTACTAAATAAAACCACTTTTTGGGGAAAAAAAGTGGTTTGATTTTATTTTTACTGTAATCTTTTATTTATGCTAGAATGCTAGAGGAAGCCATGTCAATCGAACAATAGCACAGCACTTACGTGATATTTATATTGTGGTTTACAGCAATAGTGACATACATATGTCACACTGTCTATTTGGCCCATAGGGAATGTGAGTTTAGGGGTCACCCACACATACCCAGTTGCACTAATTGGAACTTTTATCATTTATTGTCTATTTTAATCAAATAAATAAAAGTTATATATTACAAGACCACTCACTTTCCTTTTACTCCCTATCCCTACTCATGCATGGTGCCATAGTTAGAAGTGTTCCCTGATGATAAAGTGATCACATGTGTGATGCTGCACGGACCACCAGCGATCAGCTATAATCTGTGGCGGTCCCTGACAAGGAGTGTTCAACTTTCCTGCAGCGCCACCACAGGAGAAATGTAGCATTACATGGTGGCTATTGAAATCAATGGGCTGGAGACTATTATTGTAGTCAATCTCGGCTCCGGCTAATCGATGGAAGTCCTTAATGCCCTAAAAAGGGTTTCTTAAAACAGATAACCTTTTTAATCTCCCTGTCACTGAATTCCGTTCACTGCCATGACGTCTGCTGGTCATTCAAGTTCAGAAATCGTCTAACTGAGATTTTAAGTTAGGGAATTTCTCTTTTCATAATGTAATTTACTTGATTAATAAGGTCATTATAATCTGCGGAACATTGTGGTTTTTCATTATTGCTTGTATATCCCTGGAGGGTTGGAATAGAAATGACAGAATAAAGCAGAATATACTTTGCAGAACTAAAAATAGGATGGCAGGGCTAATTTCCAGGTAATACAATTGCACATTTGATATTTAATTAACATGTGCGAAGATTGGATTTTATTGAGATTTTTATTGCTTAGTGATTTACACACAACGGGCATTGGCGAAATACCCATGGGGTCCGGGAAGACGCTGCTTCATAAACCTTTCGGAACAAATAACACATGGTGTATTTTGTATCCACTCCTCAGTATAGTGCATTATCGTCTTATTGCTGTACTGGAAGATTATTCAAATGGCGCATGTAATTTGCTTTTCCAAACTCAATAACAAGTCTTGTTTATGCATATCGCGATATGTTATACAATGTCTGCCCCAGCAAATCAACCGTTCAATGCACATAACTTGAAATCTTTCCTGTTCTTGTTCTTACACTTTTACTCCTTATCTTCATTGTATTTTATCCTGTAGCAACATGATTTCCGTGTATTCTCATACATCCTGTTGTCTTATAAACAAGTCTGTGTGACATGAAGAGGCAGTATATTATATTGCAGTCTACCATTAGGCAAACACTGAAGAAGAATAGCGTGCCTGAGAAGATAGCATGGAAGGAACCACTGGTCTCCAATCCAGGGAGTACAGATATCATAGGGCCACATAGCAACATTTAGAATGGACTGCAGGAAATGTTAAATTTCATTAATTAACTGTGTGACCCCCTATGTGACCCCCTGTGGGAACGGAAGCAGTAGTGTTAGCACTTCAGTGTTGGAGCCCCTCTCACCACTGACATGTCCTATCTCTATGGTAGGTACATGGTGTCTCTAATTATTAATTTTTCTGACATACAGCATTAATTCCCCCTATTAGTGGCTGCAGGAAACATGAATTTGTATCTTTTAACTCTATAACCATGTGAAGGGTAAGAAGGAGCAGTACTGGACCACCTCTCACTCTCACTGTATGACTTGTTCTGCCTCTTTGTCTCCAATTACAACATATTTGTTTGTTTAAGGGGGTTTTCCAATATTAGAAGGAGAGGTGGCCCTTTTCGTGGAATTCTGTGGGAGCTTTGGAAAGAGCCATGCAAGCAGCTCACGTGGAAACTGAAGGGGATGTGAATTGGTGAGCAGCGGGTCAGCCTTACCTATTCTCCTAATAGGTGAGGCTCCTAAAGCTGGGACCTGCACCTATCAGAATTTGAACCCAGAAACTCCTATGTCCCAGGCAGTAGCTCTTTTCATTGGGTTACGGGTGCTGCTATACAGCTTCAGTGCTGACTCTATTTTCTTGGCTCTCTTGATTCTTGCCTATTAAAGAGGCTCTGTCACGACATTATAAGTGCCCTATCCCCTACCTAATCTGATAGGTGCTATAATGTAGATAACAACAGTGGTTTTTATTTTGAAAAAGGATAATTTTTTAGCAAGTTATGAACAATTTTAGATTTGTGCTAATTAGCTTCTTAATGCCCAACTAGGCGTTTTTTTTTACTTTTGACCAAGTGGGCGTTGTAAAGAGAAGTGTATGACACTGACCAATCAGCGTCATACACTTCTCTTCATTCATGTTTATCTGTATTCACAGCACAGCGTGATCTCGCGAGATCACGTTGTGCTGTCACATACACCCACAGTAACTTTACCGAAGTGTCTTGAGAGTGAATAGACATTGCCTCCAGCCTGGATGTGATGTCTATTCACACTCCCGACACTTAGGTAAAGTTTCTGTGGGACTTACTCACACAGCACAGCGTGATCTCGTGAATGAATACAGATGGACATGAATGGAGAGATGTGTATGACGCTGATTGGTCAGCGTCATACACTTCTCTTTACAATGCCCAGTTGGTCAAAAGTTAAAAACCGCCCAGTTGGGCATTAAGAAACAAATTAGCATGAATCTAAAATTGCTCATAACTTGCTAAAAAAAAAAGATAGTTTTTCAAAATAAAAACCACTGTTGTTATCTACATTACAGCACCTATCAGATCATGTAGGAGATAGGGCACTTATAATCTGCTGACAGAGCCTCTTTAAGATTCCTTGCCTTGATTAGTTGATTAGTCTCACCCTTTTGGCTCCTATATAAGCCTGGACCCTGCACTTCCTCCTTGTAAGACTATTGAGCTTCCTGCTTCTAGTCTAGTTCATTATTTCCTTACTCTACAAACTGTTGCCGCTTGTCTGTGTAGCAAATTTGGATTGTGTCCTGATCACGTCTCTGCCTTATGCTACAAACTGTTGCCACTTATCAGTGTACTGAACTTGGATTGTTTCCTGACCATATCTCTGCCTTACACTATGAACTGTCTATGTAAGGGACTTCGAACTCAGTATCAGAAAATCAAAGATATGTATAAAGATATATAAAGAAATTAATCAATGCAGAATTCTGGACCTATTTAGATTAAACAAGAAAAGTAAATAAGAATCTCTATTCTTTTTCATGTTGTTTTATTTGGATCCTTTTATCTAGGTTTATGACTTAGATAATGATCTGATTACATTCCAAAAGTGCACAAACTTTCTAGCACCACTATTATTTTTTTTGAAAGTTGAAAACTACTTAAAAAATAAATATTTTGCAGGCTGCACATATTCTATGAAATCAAAGGTGACATAAATTCTTTGAACAAACCAGATCACTAACTGATTGCAAGCAAACACGTCTAAGTAGTCAGCGCTGACCTCTGTCCCTCCATCACAGCTGGACGATTCAATATATGAGTCGTTCCCTGTTGGGGGTCACATGGTAAAACTTGTAAATGCTTGAAATGGAAGTCACTTACCCAATTCCCTATTTTCTGTCACAGAGCGAACTATGGCAGGTCACTGAAATTCAATTTCCTCTCAGAATATTTCATAGCCCTTTCACCTACTGGGAATGATCAATGACAACTGGTAGTGCCGCACACTGGCATGAAGGTCCAACCAAGAATGTCAGTTAATCACGTAATGTTCTGTCAAAATGTATATTTTTAGACCTAAACGAGAAATAAAAAGAAATATATATTTGCTGATGCTTAAAGGGGTTGTACAAAATTTTAAAAGCATGGATGCTTTCCAGAAAGAGCGGCACAACTGCCCTAGGGTTGTGTCTGGTATTGCAGTTTAGCTTAATTTAAGTGATTGGGACTAAGCTGCTATACCACACACAACCTGTGTACAAGTATGGCACTGTTTTTGGAAGACAGCAGTCCTGCATTTCTAATCCTGTTCAACCCCTTTAAAGTGAACTATAACATTGAAGCCACTCTAAATATTATATTATGATATCCCCAAAATTGAAATTCCCAATATACTGCTAAGATTACAGGCAATGCCATTAGACACAGAAATTTATAAAAATTACATTGTACCCTGCGGAAAATTTTAATTTTTCTATTGAAAACCTGCACATAGGTGTGGCCTGCCAGTGGGCTACCAGGCATGTGGCTTCGTGCTGGGTGGAAACAAGCCTCTTTGCTTTAGCAAGCCTTGCCACAACTCTGAACCTTCAGGTCCATCAGCAGACTACAGGCTGTCATTAAGGCTAGGCTCAACAGTGACTTTTGGTTGAAGTAAAATCATGACACTAACACGACTCATTTACTCCTCAATGTTTCACTATGAGGGAAAATAGGTCTGCCCCGGTCACCTGTAAGTGCTATTATTATCTTCTATATGTGCCCGGGTCACCTGTAAGAGTTATTGTCTTCTAAATCTGCCCTAGCCACCAGTAACTTTTATTATCTGCTAGATCTGCCCCGGTCACCTGTAAGTGCTATTATCTGTTAGACCTGCCTCGTCACCTGTAAATGCTATAAATCATCTTCTAGATCTGCCCCATCAACTGTAATTGTTATTCTTATCTGCCAGATCTGCTCTAGTCACCTGTAACTGTTATTATTATTATTATTATTATCTGCTAGATCTTCCCCGGTCACCTGTTAGTGTCATTATCCACTAGATTTTCTCCGGTCACCTTAAGTGTTTTTATTATTATCTGCTAGATCTGCCATGGTCACCTGTAAGTGTTGTTATTATTATTATCTGCTAGATCTGCGTTGGTCACCTGTAAGTGTTATTATCTGCTAGATCTGCCCCAGTCACCTGTAAGTGTTATTTTTATCTGCTAGATCTGCTCTGGTCACATGTAAATGGTTTTGTTGTGAAGTGGAAGCATCTAGAATAACAACCGCTCAGCCACGAAGCAGTAGACCACCATGCACAATGTCAAGTATTGGCTGGAGGGTTGAATCAAATCTCACTATCTGGTCGCTTGATGGAGGAATCTGGGTTTGGTGGATGCCAGAAGAACGCTATCTACTGGAATATATAGTGCATACTGAAACATGTGTTGGAGGAGGGGTAATGGTCTGTTGTTGTTGTTTTTTTGAGGGTTTGACTCCTTATTTTGAGTAAAGGGTAATGTTAGTGGTACAGTATACAAAGACATTTTACACAGTTTTAGCTTACAACTTTGTGGTAACAGTTCATGGTTTGGCCCTTTGCTGTTCCAGCAAGACTATGCCCCTGTACACGCAGCGAGCTCCATAAAAACATAGGGTGAGGAGTGTGGTGTGGATGAACTTGAGGGGCTGCATAGAGTACTGACCTCAACCCCACCCAACACCTTTGGGATGAATTGTAAAGGGGATTTTGAGCCAGACCTTATCCCCAACCTTAGTGTCTGACCTCACAAATGTTTTTCTGGAGGAAAATTCCAACAGACACTCTCCAAAATCTTGTGGAAAGCTTTCCCAGAAGAATGGAAGCTGTTATAGCCGCAAATGTACCCAACTCTATATTAACATCCATCATTTTATAATGTGTTGCCCAACAAGCCCATATCGGTGGTCAGATTTTTGCATTCTTTGGGCCAGATAGTGTATAAAAGCATGCCGCTAGCTAAGCCATACACACGTCATGGATCTTGGCCAGATCTTCTCCAATTACCTCTCGACAGAATGATTGGGAATGTTATTCCGATGATTACGCTGGGCTATAAGTAGGCAATACCCGCTCTTGTGACTATTTATACGTAACATGCACATCTCTTCTCTGCTTAAATACTAAGGCCTCATGCACACGACCATAGCCATGTGCAAGGCCGTGATTTTCGGGTCGGCCGGCAGCGGAGTGTCACCAATGAGCCGCCCCCAAATCGCAGGCCGTGCACATGGCCGCGTCCATTATTTTCTATGAGCCTGGGCCGCAGAACACGGCCATAATAAGACATGCCTGCTCTTAGGCCCCATGCACACGAACGTGCTTTTGCGGCCGCAATTCCACCGAAAATCCATGGGAGAATTGCGGCCCCATTCATTTCTATGGGGCCATGCACACGACCATGGTTTGCACGGTCCGGGCATGGCCCAGGAGCCTGGACCGCAGAAAGAACGGGCACGTCTTATTACGGCCGTGTTCTTCGGTCCAGGCTCATAGAAAATAATGGATGCGGCCATGTGTGCGGCCCGCGATTTGCGGTCGGCTCGCGGGTGACACTCCGCGGCCAGCCGACTCGAAAATCACGGCCGTGCACATGGCTACGGTCGTGTGCATGAGGCCTTACACTTTTAGAAATAGTTACATACAAGCTATATCCAAGCTCCATATATAATCTAATTGGTCCAAAATGGCTACATGTGTATAGAAATCTCATTACTACAGTAATATCAATTACTAGAGGTCTATGCACTGTAACAAAGTAATAAAAAAAAAATTATAAAAAATATATAAAGTGTATATACTACTGGTAGAAGATTATAGAGCCATCTATTTCATATACAGCACAAATAAATGTACATGCACTTGATTGTTCGGTACCCGCATAATAAAGTGAATAAATAATGCTGCCATACTGTATACATAACACATAAATATACTGCCATTATAAACACAAAAATAATGCCGCTATATGGTACAAATAAATAATGCCACTATACAGTACACATAAATAATGCCACCATACAGTATACATAACTAATGCCACCATACAGTATACAAAACGAATGCCACCATACAGTACACATAAATAATGCCGCTATATGGTACAAATAATAATGCCACCATACAGTACACATAAATAATGCCACCATACAGTATACATACATAATGCTGCCATACTGTATACATAACTAATGCCACCATACAGTATACATAACTAATGCCACATACAGTACACATAAATAAAGTTGCCATTTGGTACAAATAAATAATGCCACAACACAGTGCACAAGTAAAATGCTCAAATAACAGCAGCCAGAGTGCCTCGTTATAAGCATCATCACAGCCAAGAGTGCTCCCAAAAACAATAGTGGCAGCAGAGTACTCCCTATAAACAGAGCCAGGAGAGTGCCCCGCAAACACAATAGTGCTAGCAGAGTGCCCCACGTAAACAATAGTAGCAGCCAGGGGTGTACATAGAAATAATAGGGCCCCAGAGCAAAAATTTCGAGTGGGTCCCACCACCACTGAGAGCACCGAGAAATCTAAGTCAATGTGGTGCAAGGTAAAAACAAAGCCAGGATGCACTTTGAGTTTTTTTCTGTCACTTTTCTACATCTTTTTTCCTATCTACAGATAATACTATTTATCCTTTCACCATTTAACACCAAAGGAATATTCAGTGTTACAGAGGTTGTCCAGGATTAGAAAAACTTGGCTGCTTTCTTCCAAAAACATCACCACACCTGTCCACAGGTTGTGTGCGGTATTAGAGCTCAGCTCCATTCAATGCAACAGAACAGAACTGAAATACCAGCCATAACGCGTTGGCCAGAAGTGGCGCTGTTTCTGGAAGAAAGCAGCCATGTTTTTCTAATCCTGACAACCCCTTTGATTCCTAAACCACCCTAGCTCTCAGGAACATGCAGTATTAACCCATAACTACCCTAGAGCCTCATATATATTAATGTTAACCCCTTCACTACACTAGACCACTAAGATATTAGGTATTAGCTTCAAGACCACTACAGCTGCCCATACATTAGCGATTTCAAATGGCCGTTTTTAGAAAAATTTGTCAGTTGTGGTTGTTTTGTGGAGATTGTTGTACTGGGTGACAATGTCATAAGATAAGACGTCAAATTGTCAATTGATCTCGGCCTGGTCTGGGCTTCTATTGATTGGATTCAGATCTGTCGTTTGGCATGAACAACTTTTGAGAGTTGGCAAAAAATGGTCTAAATCTGACTTTTCAGCTTTCCATAATCTCTAGTTTACAGCCAGTTTAAGGGTATTACCAGAAATATCATTAACCCCTAAACTATCCTATGCAGGGCCAGTCTTATGGTTATATATGCAGACACACAGGACGCAACAGCTGCCAGAGGGAACAAATCAGATCTTAAAATGAAATATAAAGCAGTATTATTAAATTACTTTATGTATGGCGCTCTTATGTGGTCATTGTATGTGGGTATTGGAGCACTGTATGGTGGTATTTGAGCACTGTATCGTGGTATTATTTGAGCACTGTATGTTGGTATTTGAGCACTGTATGTTGGTATTTGAGCACTGTATGGTAATATTATTTAAGCACTGTATGGTGGTATTATTTGAGCACAGTATGTTGGTATTATGTGAGCACTGTATGGTGGTATTATTTGAGCACTGTAAGTTGGTATTTGAGCACAGTATGGTGGTATTATGTGAGCACTATATGGTGGTATTATTTGAGCACTGCATGTTGGTATTTGAGCACAGTATGGTGGTATTATGTGAGAACTGTATGGTGGTATTATGTGAGAACTGTATGGTGGTAATATTTGAGCACTGTATATTAGCATTTGAACACTCTATGTTGGGATATGAGCACTGTTTTGGTGGTATTTACTATATATATATATATATATATATATATATATATATATATATATATATATATATAAAAGAGAAGAAATCCCACAGCACACCAGAGTAATCCAAAAGAGGGGTTTATTCAGCCAACACAACCGCGGTTGCGTTGGCTGAATAAACTCCTCTTTTGGATTACTCTGGTGTGCTGTGGGATTTCTTCTCTTTATACTTATAATCTGTGGATCAGGATAACCAGCTTGCACCCAAACACTAGGTGGATTTCGTATATTGAGTGCTGCTCATTTGCGTTTGTATATATATATGCATAATCCGTGGCACTGCTACCTAGACACTCTACAGTATATTACATTTGTAGTACATAATGGTAGCTGCAGCGGCGTAGCTTGGCGAGGCTACCGGGGCATATGTCTCCAGTGCTTGGTACTGAGGAGTGTGCCAACAAGCCAATTTGACTTGGCCAGAGTATTTAAATACATGGCTAGGACAGCAAATTGAATATTTGCCCCGGGTGAAAGAATGCCTATCTAGGGTGGCAGCACTGTAGACCACTGGTATTTAGGCAACTCTATGTCAGTACACTATACACGTGGGGCACCAACAAAAGGATTGCACAGTGCAGTGTCCATCGTCTGGCCATTCCTGATCCTATGTAAAACATATATTGTAGGACGTGTAGAAAGTTGGCATAGTGATTATACGGGGGAATGGGGCATTTTGCCATTTCTGCGAATGGCAACAATGAATTTGGAAGCTTCCCTTTAACAATCCTGCATTTGCCCTTGCCATGCGGTATAACCTTAATATGATCTACATTAAACAGGCCTGAAGCCTCCAATGATAATTATTACAATAATAATAATGAGAAGAGATATCTTGGTATTCTTCCCTGTAAAAGTCGTTAACTGTACACTAATTGGTAAAAAAATAAATAATCAAGCAATAAATTGGATGGAAAGGGCCAGAAATCAGAACGTTAATGAAATATGTGACATGATGTGACTGTTATGTGTTGTCACCGAGCCAAGAAGTCCATTCCTTCTATACACTTACTTCAAAACTTAAAGGGGTACTCCGGCTATATCAAATAAAGCTTAATCATTGTGTCATTAAAAGTTATACAATTTTCTGATATATTTGATCAATTATTTGTGGTTTTCAAGATCTCTGTTTGCGGTCATACAAAATAAATTTTCATTGTTTACTTACAGTGGATGCAAATCTGTTCTTGTCATGTGATGGACTCACAGGTGCACAGCTTGTTTCACTACAGTAACCAGAGCTCTGTCTTTTAATGAGCCCTGCACTAGTGAGCACCTCTTTACAGTTTATATATAGATTTAATCTACATATAAGGTTAAGTCACTGTGTACATACATTACTTTACTTGTCCTGCACTGATCCTGTGTTACATTCTGTATCTCTTTATTTTATATAAATTTACAAAACATAAACTGAAAACAAATACATAACTAATTCCATATAACCAAAAAGTCACAACCAAATTCTTATAAACAAATTTTCTTATATACATCTCTGTATACGAGAAGAGAAAACTATACCAGACCCGGCCACATACACCCCACTCTTATATACTTACATCTACACTTCATCCGAAACTAAACAATAGCTAGAATATATATAAACATCATATAAACGTAATCAAAAGTACTAACAGAAAATCCCCCGACCCACGTCAACCAAGGGCCTAAAGAAACAACATAATAATGATGATAATAATCAAACAACATAATAATAGCAAATAAAATAATAATAATAATAAACAAAACAATCTAATCCAAAATATAATAACACTAATCCACATTTTTTTAATTTATTTATAATAATACCAATTCAAATTTATTTTTTATTTTTTTATAAATCACACTATACACATCCTGACTTTCCCTAACCTTACCCATCTTACCTAAACTCCACCACCCCAGCCAGCATCTCGTCTCATGTCCACTCACATCCGTATATTCCAGATGCTGATCAACACCACCACACCCATCACCCCAGCCCAGCCTGGGTAAGGCACCCCCCCCCCCCGTACCTCCCTCCCAACCTATCTATTAACCCCGTTAAGTCTATCCCTATTCTAACAACACTTTTCCAATATAATACAATACACATCACCAACTTGTCCAACTTGTCCAAGTACCAAACCATATACAAAATACACCGTACCCGAAAGCACCAAGTTTGGTCGCTTGTAAACCTTTTTCCTGCCATTTCAATCCTTAACAAAACAAAAATCTTCCTGTGCTTACCTAGCCCATCACCAGATAGAGAGAAGGGAAAAGCCCCCCCAGCACCCCCCCAGAGGCCAAGGTGCCACGTCCACCGCTGCACCCTCCCTATCGCGTGCCCTATCTCCTTACCCTAGTACTAGGCCTTTTCTTGACCCTATTGAAAGCTGACCCTATGCTGACCCTCACCTTTCCCTTATTCCGAGCCCTATCGCTATATTTTTTATTTTTTTTTATTTTTTTTGGTGCCTCAGCGGAACCCAGACACCCACCTCCAGTTGAGCACCGGTGACGACCCCCCCTCCCTCATGAAGGCTCACCAGGTCACCCATGATATTGCTAACAACCTCATCCACTAGGAGGATTTTCTTCTGGGTAGAAACTAGACATCGTGCATTCCACGTAAAGTGCCTGACCACTATACTGACTAGAAACAAGGTGCAATGTTCCCTACCACCGAGGTCTCCGAACACTCCATAGGCCCACCCAGCATAGGAGAGGCTGGTAAGGCCTGGCCAACCAATGGAGGCTCCCACCCTTTTGTATACCTCTGTATTGAAAGTGCAATGAAGCAGGAAATGCTCCATGCTTTCCAGCACTCCGCCGCACTCCTCCCGGGGGCAATCCCTGTCATCAGAGTTTCTGCACTTTAGATTGCCCCTCACATACAGTCTCCCATGGAAGCAACGCCAAGCCAGATCCCAAAACTTCTGGGGAATCCTCGCTGAATTTAAAAGTTTTAATCCCACCCCGAGGTCACTACTTGGGCAGTCTTTGAGCGCCAGGGGCTTCTGGAAGTGGGTCATCAGGACCCTTCTGTCAAGAAATTTTCTCGACATGGTCCTGATCTCCCACACCTCCAGACCCCACCGGCGAACAATCTTCAGAACCAAGGTGGCATAAGCCGGGTGATGTCCGTGAGGTGTGCGCAGGTCTTTCAATTGCCCTCCTCTCTCCCATTCCTGGAAGAAAGGCCGAAACCACCCCCTGCAGGAGGATATCCTCCAAGGAGCCCTCTCTTGCCAGAGGTTTGCCAGGTTGATCTTAACAAAGGTGTTCACTAGGAACACCACTGGGTTAACCATACCTAACCCGCCTAGTGTCCTTGGTAGGTAAGTAACCTCCCTCTTGATTAGGTTGAGCCTGTTCCCCCATAACAGCTGGAAGAACAGGCTATAGACTCGAGTCCAGAGAGGTTCTGGCAAGATGCACACACTGCCCAGGTAAAGCAACATGGGCACCAGGTAGGCCTTGGCCAAGTGAACCCTTTCCCTCAGGGTTAAGGACCAACTCTTCCATTGGTCGACCTTCTGGGCAACTAGATTCAGCCTATCCTCTCAGTTCTTCTTGGGGTAATCACCCGGGCCAAATTCGACTCCTAAGATCTTAGCAGACCCCTGAGGCTCTGGAAGGGTGTCCGGGAGATCAAACCCAGGATCTCCTCCTCCCAGCCAGAGACTTTTGCACTTATCCCGGTTGATCTTGGACCCAGATGCCAATGAGTAACGCTCCACTTCCGACATCACCCACTCTGCCTCCCCTCTCGAGGAGACAAAAATGGAGACGTCGTCTGCGTACGCAACCACCCTCTGAGTGGCCTCCGGCCCCTCCAGGCCGGCCCCGACTCCCGCCAATGGCCCACGATCGATCCTTTTAAGAAATCGCATATATCAAAGGGCTCAAGGGACAACCCTGGCGGACACCAGACCCAACCTCAAAGGGGGTTCCAACCCAACCGTTCACCAGCGCAAAAGTCTCAGCCCCAGTGTATAAGGTCTGTAGCCAATTGACAAACCCCCCCGGTAGACCGTACCTAAGAAGAACCGACCAGAGGTACTCCTGGTCCACCCGGTCAAAAGCTTTAGCTTGGTCCAAGGACAGAATGTACCCCTCCCACCGACCAGAACTTCCCTGCTCCACTGCCTCTCTGACACTGAGGACAGCAATAAACGTGCTGCGGCCTGGAACAGAGCAATGCTGGACCGGCGGAAGGAGCCGGGATGCAAACTTCACCAGCCGATTAAATAGTACTTTCGCAAGAACCTTTCTGTCTGTATTGAGAAGCGCTATGGGACGCCAATTCTCAATACAGGTCGAGTCTTTACCCTTTGATAGAATGATCAAGGCCGACCTCCTCATTGACATTGGCAAAGTACCCGAGGAAAGGCACTTATTAAACACCTCAGTCAAGAGGGGAACTAGGGTTCCCTTGAAGGTTTTATAGAACTCGGATGTTAAGCCATCCGGCCCTGGCGATTTTTTGAGGGCAAGCCCATCAATCGCTAGTCCCACTTCTTCCTCGTTGATCGAATCCATCAAAACACCAAGAGAGGGGTCTACCCCTGGCTCAGGGATGGTTTCAGCCAGGAAAGCCGACATCTCGTCTCGGTTTGGATCTTGCTTCCCCAAGAGGTGCGAGTAGAAGGATTTGACGACCTCCAAGATCCCTGATTTGGATCTCTTCAGAGAACCTGTACTATCAATCAGTCCTGTCACAACCTTACGACTCACTGACATCTTACAGTTCCTGTAGGGGTCGGGCGAGCGGTACCTCCCGAAATCCCTCTCAAGAACTAAAGATGCGTGCCTATCATACTGACACCTCCTGAGCAAAGCTTTCACCGCGGCGATCTCCTCCCCACTACCCCCGGTTGAGACCAGATGTTCGAGTTTCCTCCTCAGTTCCTGATATAGGCGGTACCTACTCATGGACCTGAGGCTCTAGAGCCTGCGGAAAAATCCTGCCACCCGGCCTTTAAACAACTCCCACCACTCAGACTTAGTACCACTGAGATCCAACAAAGGTACCTGGCTCTAAAGAAAATCCTCAAAGGCCTGTCTTATCTCCACTTCTTCCAAGAGAGTAGAATTCAGCCTCCATATACCTCTTCCCATCTGGAGGGACTCTGCAATGTTCAAAGAGAAAATAATCATACAGTGATCGGAGAACTCCACCTCAACAACGGACACTGTTGAAGAGATGGCTTCCTCCTTCAAAAAAAACCTGTCTATCCTAGACCTACAACTACCTCTACGATAGGTGAAACCCGAGTGGCCTGGGGTATGCCTGATGTGGATATCCACCAGGCGAGCATCGCTAACTATATTTTTTAATGCTACACTATCATAGGTCAATTTTTTATCTCCGGAACCTCCTCTATCTCGGGCTCTCACGACAGTATTGAAGTCCCCTCCAAAGATAACTTGTCGACCTGAAAAAAGGAAAGGCTTAATCCTCATGAAGAGACTTTTACGGTCCCATTTGCTCTGGGGTCCGTATATATTGATTAATCTTAATTCATGTACCCTCATGAGGACATCTAAGATCAAGCACCTCCCCATTTCTAACTCAATCATACGTCGGCATGTTACCGGTGCGGTGAAAAGGACCGCCACTCCGCTATAGGGCTCAGCCGCAAGAGACCAGTAGGAGGGCCCGCGTCGCCACTCCCTCCTAGATTTAACGACGTCTGCCAAAAGTGACAGCCTGGTCTCCTGCAAAAACAAAATGTCGGCTTCAACTCGGCCAAGAAAATCAAAGGCTGCAAATCTCGCCCTATCTGACTTAATGCTGGCAACGTTAATTGATGCCAGCGTCAACGGAGTGGGTGCCGCCATCATGGATGTTTGAGTTAGACGGCTTTCTTCTTCCCACCCCCCCTCTATCTGATGAGGACCCCCCTTCTTTGCCTCGCTTCTTGCAAACTGAGGAGTCCACACTCACCATCCTATTCCCATCTTCATCCCCAAGTTCCGGGTCAACCTCCCCTTCTGGGGGCAACGGCCCCTGCAGCAGGGGAGGCTCAACGACTCTAGGGTGCCCTACCATGCCCTCCCTCTTAGTATCAGAGGCTGGAACATCCACGAGAGCATGGTATCGATCAGTAGAGCGCACCAGGGGGGTACAGGATTTACCTTCCTGGGCCAGGGCGGGGCCAGATGTATTTGGCCCTTGGGTTTTGCCCGGTGTCCCTTTTGCTGTAGGCTGAGTCCTCTCTTCCTCTCCCACACTTTCATAGTGGGAGGACTGAGAGTCTCCAGCCCTCTGCTCCTTTTGGATCCTCCTCATCTCCTCGTTCAATTCGGCCTCCCAGGGGTATCAGCTTCAGGGGGGGCATCCAGATCCGAATCAGAGGTCGTCCCAGTTTCCTGGAGCGCCCTCCGCTCCCTCTCCTTCCTTCGCTTCTCCGCCCTTCTCTGGCGAGAAGGGGGACCTTTCTTTCTTCCCTTGCCCCTGTGCCCCATCGTCCCTGCCCGCACCCTCACCCACAGAGGCCTTCCTCCTTTCATCCTCCGCAGGTTTGGAACAAGCATTGACAACAGAGTGAGTACACCAACTGAACGGGTGACCTAAGTCACCACACAGGTTGCAGCGAATCCGGTCACACGATGCGGCTAGATGACCAATCCCCCCACAATGAGCACACTTCTGCACCTTCCAGCCTGCACTCAAATGTGAGGGGTCACCACACCGGTGACACAACTTCGGCTGCCCCTGGTAGAAGACAAGGATCCGATCTCTTCCCAGGAAAGCAGACGATGGTATGTGGGACACCGTCTGTCCCAGACGCTTTAATTTAACCATGAACGTCCAGGCCCCTGAGCAGATGCCAAACTCATCTAAGTTCTTCCGTGGCATCTCTACTACCTCTCCGTACCTTCCCAACCAGGTCATGATATCAATACAAGAGAGTGACTCATTACGGGTAAGAACGGTCACTCTCTTGGGACCACTTTGGCGAGAAATTGCTTGTGCAGCAAAGTCTTGCCAGCCGGGCTCGTCCTTCACCAGCTCGTAGTTCCCCCAGAAGACCTCAAGGCCCCCTAGGTGAACAAAGCTGATGTCAAACTCGACCGAGCCATGAGGATGTATCAAGGCAAAGATGTCACTCGCCTTGAAGCTCATCCCCAGCAGCAGCTCCACCACCCTCTTTCTGGGAGGGCACGCATCATTGCCACGCCACCGGAGACGGACCACATTCCTCCTGGCTACAGCCTGCCCGGCTGTTGGGAGCGACCACTGATCTCCTCGTTGCTCTCGGAAGGCATTTAGACCATATCTGTCTATCCAGAAAGACAGGTCCTTCTGCACTCCCCCTATGGTTAGGGTTTGCTTTCCCTCTCTTAAAGCGTACAAGAGACGTTGTTGCAAGTTACCGTCCCCGGACCTTGAGGATGAAGATGGGTGGGCCCGCTGTCCCTCCGCTGCGACACCAGCATAAGACCTACCGGATGTCACAGCAAGAGGAGCACCAGGCCCATTGCCCCTGGTTGATACCCCATCCCCACCACCCACCAACTCACCACCTACAGACACAGCACTCAACACCCCATTACCAGCAGACGCTCCAGCAACTTTATTTACAGACACCTGCATACCCCGAGCAGTTCCCACATCCAAAGCCGCAACTTTTTTATTTAACCCACCAGGTCCCCCTGCAGTCATCCTTCCGGCCAGGCCTGGTTCTATACTATGCATTTTCTCTTTACATTTTGTTTCATTAGACATTGCTTCAGTCTCCGCATCATCAGGCACCTTTGCAGGGAAGCCACCAGATGTTATAAGCGGTGTCCCCGCTGTGCCCTCCGCCTCATTAACCTCCATCTGTTCTATGTGCTGAACATTTTTGGGAAAGGGGCCTCCGTCGCCCCCGACGCCGGCAGCTCCCTTCTCGCCTACACCGCTTTTCAGCGATGCGGACGAAGGAGCCACTGACGTCACTGGAGCCGCCTCCGGCGCCGGACCACTCCCCCCTCCCACAGAGGAGTGGCCAACAGAGCTGGAGCCCCCACTGTGACCGCCCTTGTCCGGAACATCTGACGGCTTTACTGCGACACTGACAGACTTCCGGCTTTCAGACACCACATCCGGTTTCTGGTTTACCCGTTCTCCCGACCCCAGACTCGCATCAGAGACCAGTTTCCCGGGCTCACCATTCACCGGACACAGGGACACACCCCCTGGCATCACCAGGCCGCCATCATCGCCCCCTTTGTAGGGGTTGGCATCCAGCGCCTTTATGCCGGACCCGTAACACTCTCCCCGCATTCCCACTGCAGCCCCACTGCAGAGGCTGGAGTTGGGGGTCTTGAGGGACCTGCGCCCTGATCCTGACTTTCATCAGGCTCCGAGCACAGGAAGGATCTTGCTGTATATACCAGTTTAAATGAACCTTTAGCAGATTTTTTTTCCTTTTCCTTTTTTTTCTTCTTAAATTTTTTTTTCTTTTCCTCCTCTGCGGGTAACTCCGCACCGAAACAAAATCCCTGGAAGGATACCGGCGACTCCACATTACTGATCTGTGTGAGTAATCCTGGAGGCCGCTCACTGTCAGTTTCAAAACACTCCTGATTCCTCCCAGCTGTGTGTCCACCCTCCTCCTCCTCACTGCTCCTGGGTGCCTCAGAATCTGTGTCTTCTCTGGACTTTACTTTTTCACCCTCCATTTCCTCCACCACATTTTCCTTTGCTGTGTCTGGGGCTCTGCTGTGTTCCTCCATACATTTTATTTTTATAGGTGCTGCCATCTCGGCAAACCTCTCTTCGTTTTTAAATTTTTCTCCAAACACCCCTCCGCCTGCCACAATCTCCTCACGTCTCTCTTCCACTTCTTTTATTTAATCCAACAAAGATTTCATATTTAAACAGTATCGGGACCTCTTACCTCCTGAGGCCTTTGCAGCCCTGTCTCTGGCGACCGCCAAGTCCGCACAGAGCCGTTGAAGCGACTTCCTGAGGTCCCGATACTCCTCCAACCGCATAGCCAGACGGGAGCTGAAGTTCTCCACTGTCTCTCCGGTCCTCAGCTGTCCCCATTCCTCCACACGACCACCATCCAAATGTCCGGACAGTGCTGGTCCTTCTCCAGACGACAACACCTCTATCACCCTGCCGGACCGCGTCTTCATACCCTTATCCAGGGTTCCAGCCTTGGGGGAAGCCAGGGCAGCCTTGCCCCGAGATGATCTCCTCACCCCCGTGACCGTTTGCATATTCCCAGCCAGCTGGGATGACCCTCTACCCCCCGCTGGCATGCTCCGGGAGGTGGAGGTCTGAGGCTCCATCCTAGGATGGAACCCCCCTCAGGGTACTTTCCAAGCCCAGGCAGATGTTATGAGGCCTGGGCAGATAGAAAAAGGAAAGTCCCTGGATCCAAGGCCTGCACGGAAGTCTCAGCAGCTCTCTACACACGTCCTACTCCACCCACTCCAGAGCTGCACTGACTATTCTGCTGGTGGAGTCACTGTGTGCATACATTAGGTTACTTATCCTCTACTGATCAAGAGTTACATCATGCATTATACTCCAGAGCTGCACTCACTATTCTGCTGGTGGAATCACTGTGTACATACATTATGTTACTTATCCTGCACTGATCCTGAGTTACAGCCTGTATTATACTCCACAGCTGCACTCACTATTCTGCTGGTGGAATCACTGTGTACATACATTACGTTACTTATCCTGTACTGAACCTGAGTTACATCATGCATTATATTCCAGAGCTGCACTCACTATTCTGCTGGTGGAGTCACTGTGTACATACATTACATTACTTATCCTGTACTGAGTTACAGCCTGTATCTCTTTATTTTATATAAATTTACAAAACATAAACTGAAAAACAAATACATAACTAATTCCATATAACCAAAAAGTCACAACCAAATTCTTATAAACAAATTTTCTTATATACATCTCTGTATATGAGAAGAGAAAACTATACCAGACCCGGCCACATACACCCCACTCTTATATACTTACATCTACACTTCGTCCGAAACTAAACAATAACTAGAATATATACAAACATCATATAAACGTAATCAAAAGTACTAACAGAAAATCCCCCGACCCGCGTCAACCAAGGGCCTAAAGAAACAACATAATAATGATAATAATCAAACATAATAATAGCAAATAAAATAATAATAATAAACAAAACAATCCAATCCAAAATATAATAATACTAATTCACACCTTTTTTTTTTGTTTTTTTGTTTTGTTTTTTTAAATCACACTATACACATCCTGACTTTCCTTAACCTTACCCTTCTTACCTAATCTCCACCACCTCAGCCAGCATCTCGCCTCATGTCCTCTCACGTCCGCATAGTCCAGATGCTGGCCCCCGCCACCACACCCAACACCCCAGCCCAGACCCCCGCCCCATGTCCTCCCATGTCCGCATAGTCCGGGGCTGGGTCAGGCACACCCCCCCCCCCCCCGACCCCCCTCCCAACCTATCTATTAACCCCCTTAAGTCTATCCCTATTCTAACAACATTTTTACAATATAATACAATACACATCACCTACTTGTCCAAATACAAAACCATATACAAAATACACCGTACCCGAAAGCACCAAGTTCGGTCGCTTGTAAACCTTTTTCCTGCCATTTAAATCCTAAACAAAACAAAAATCTTCCTGTGCTTACCTAGCCCATCACCAGATAGAGAGTAGGGAAAGCCCCCCCAGCACCCCCCCAGAGACCAAGGTACCACGTCCACCGCTGCACCCTCCCTATCGCTTGCCCTATCTCCTTACCCTATTACTAGCCCTTTTCTTGACCCTATTGAAAGCTGACCCTATGCTGACCCTCACCTTTCCCTTTTTCCGAGCCCTATCGCTATATTTTTTATTGGTGCCTCAGCGGAACGCAGACCCCCACCTCCAGTTGAGCACCGGTGACGACCCCCCCCCCCTCCCTCATGAAAGCAGACACATTAAGGCACCCAAAAGGAAAAGCCCCTCCAAAGACGAGAGGCTTTGGATGCTCCCAATCTGCCGACCTCCAAAGAATGCACCTTCACCAGGTCACCCATGATATTGCTAACAACCTCATCCACTAGGAGGATTTTCTTCTGGGTAGAAACTAGACATCGTGCATTCCACATAAAGTGCCTGACCACTATACTGACTAGAAACAAGGTGCAATGGTCCCTACCACCGAGGTCTCCGAACACTCCATAGGCCCACCCAGCATAGCAGAGGCTGGTTAGGCCTGGCCAACCAATGGAGGCTCCCACCCTTTTGTATACCTCTATATTGAAAGGGCAATGAAGCAGGAAATGCCCCATGCTTTCCAGCACTCCGCCGCACTCCTCCCGGGGGCAATCCCGATCATCAGAGCTTCTGCACTTTAGATTGCCCCTCACATACAGTCTCCCATGGAAGCAACGCCAAGCCAGATCCCAAAACTTCTGGGGAATCCTCGCTGAATTTAAAAGTTTTAATCCCACCCCGAGGTCACTACTTGGGCAGTCTTTGAGCGCCAGGGGCTTCTGGAAGTGGGTCATCAGGACCCTCCTGTCAAGAAATTTTCTCTACATGGTCCTGATCTCCCACACCTCCAGACCCCACCGGCGAACAATCTTCAGCGCCAGGGTGGCGTAAGCCGGGAGATGTCCGTGAGGTGTACGCAGGTCTTTCACTTGCCCTCCTCTCTCCCATTCCTGGAAGAAAGGCCGAAACCACCCCCTGCAGGAGGATATCCACCAAGGAGCCCTCTCTTGCCAGAGGTTTGCCAGGTTGATCTTAACAAAGGTGTTCACTAGGAACACCACCGGGTTAACCATACCTAACCCGCCTAGTGTCCTTGGTAGGTAAGTAACCTCCCTCTTGATTAGGTTGAGCCTGTTCCCCCATAACAGCTGGAAGAACTGGCTATAGAACCGGGTCCAGAGAGGTTCTGGCAAGATGCACACACTGCCCAGGTAAAGCAACATGGGCACCAGGTAGGCCTTGGCCAAGTGAACCCTTTCCCTCAGGGTTAAGGACCAACCCTTCCATTGGTCGACCTTCTGGGCAACTAGATTCAGCCTATCCTCCCAGTTCTTCTTGGGGTAATCACCCGGGCCAAATTCGACTCCTAAGATCTTAGCAGACCCCTGAGGCTCTGGAAGGGTGTCCGGGAGATCAAAACCAGGATCTCCTCCTCCCAGCCAGAGACTCTTGCACTTATCCCGGTTGATCTTGGACCCAGATGCCAATGAGTAACGCTCCATTTCCGACATCACCCACTCTGCCTCCCCTCTCGAGGAGACAAAAATGGAGACGTCGTCTGCGTACGCAACCACCCTCTGAGTGGCCTCCGGCCCCTCCAGGCCGGCCCCGCCTCCCGCCAATGGCCCACGATCGATCCTTTTAAGAAAAGGATCAATTGCGAACGCATATAGCAAAGGGCTCAAGGGACAACCCTGGCGGACACCAGACCCAACCTCAAAGGGGGTTCCAACCCAACCGTTCACCAGCGCAAAAGTCTCAGCCCCAGTGTATAAGGTCTGTAGCCAATTGACAAACCCCCCCCCGGTAGGCCGTACCCAAGAAGGACCGACCAGAGGTACTCGTGGTCCACCCGGTCAAAAGCCTTGGCCTGGTCCAAGGACAGGATGTACCCCTCCCACCGACCAGAATTTCCCTGCTCCACTGCCTCTCTGACACTGAGGACAGCACTAAATGTCTCAGGGTATGTGTTCATTTGGTCTTGCTATGGCAGTTTTTTCTTTTTTTACTACCTGAGCTGCTACACCTTCTGATATACATTGCCTGCTGTGCTAGTACTGCACGTCCTATTACACCTTTTTGATATACATTGGTATCTGCATTATTTCTTGTGCCAGCATTGTACGTTCTATTGGATGCATACCTATTTTGATGCTCCCTTTACTTATCGTACTGGCCTTTATGCATTATTACATGTAGATTGCCATATGCACATTGCTTTTTCTATATCTTATCATATACTGTGTAGTTTTCGTCGGTGTATAGGTTACTATCTCTGTACACGGGAATTTTTTGCCAGCAATATTGTGCCATATGTCACATCATACACCCCTGGGCTTGTGTGTTACTCATTATCATCTGAGCGTGTTGTAGGTCATTAGTGGACGGTTGATTCTGTCGGTCATGGTCTTGTACATCTGACCCTGCTGTTTATGTCTCCGCATTTGTTGTATCATTCCTCTTTTTCCTATCATTGTGTTATTTTGTCATTATATTTAATAAAGATATTTTTTGTACTTTTTATATTGAGTACAATATTTCTTTCAGGGATATGTCCCAATTGGTTCGTTTTTAGGTTTAACTGTTATAGGGGACCCCATTACATGCCATTCAGTTGGTGTGAGGTTTTTGGTTAGGTTGTCTTGACTATTTTTGTCTGTGTTTACAGAAAATACCTCAGGATTTATGGATTTCAGGAAAAGAGATAAGGATTGGATTACACAACTTGGTACCATATTCGGAGAGAATTCAGTAGTGACTACAGAAAGTAGTAACATTAAGGGCCTGAAACTTAAAATACGTGATCTTCTCAAAAAACGCACTAAGGTTTGGTGGAACAAGGCAGCTTTAGAAAATTATTTACAGAAGGATATTATACCTCGCGGCCTACGCCTGCAGGTGTTCCCCACTTTGGATACGGAAGATCCTTCCTTTGTTGCCAAATGGGAAGATTCCCTCACGAAATGTTCGCGTACGCTCATTGAGTTGCTGATTGGGGCAGATCGCAGAGCCCTCGATTCCCTGGAAAAGGAAATTGATTCCCTTAAGGATAAGATCCATCAATCTCTTAGCACAGAGGAGCTCGGTATTTTTGATAAAGCATTGGAGGAGGAGCTGAAAAAGTGGGAGAGAGAGATACAAGATCTTAAAACTAGAAAATTTCAGCGAGATTTGAGTGACTTTCAGTCCAACAAAATTTATCGGTGGCATACTAAAAGGGATAGAGCTCGGTCCCTGTCTCGCTCTGTCTCCTCCACTTCCCTTGCATCTGCAGAAGAATGTGGCGGTTTTTTAGACAAACCTCTGGCCACGGAAGATGGAGACCCCCTATTCAACTCCAGAACACCGGCAGTCAAAAGAAAGACCAGAGGGGTGTTCAACAGGGACAAGAGAAACAGGAGGCTTTGAAGGTAATCAACCTCTCTTCCTACACTCTGTCGTCCTCCCAAATTAGCGTTCTGCAAAAGGGTCTGTCCTTTTCCCCTACGGGTAAATTTGATCTTTTCACTACTATCAAAGATTTGGCTCTCTTCTCCAGAAAATTACTCTTCAAAAAACATTTCTGTAGAAGTGATTATAGTGTTTCTATGGGTTCCTCGGCAGAGATACAGGCACTCGATGCCCTTCTGTCATTACTAGAGGAACAAGAGGGTAATACCGATCCCAGACTTCCCATGCATCTGTGCCGCCGTTCTCAACATTTCCCCCCCTTCACGTTATGTCCCTCAGTTGATATTTTTTTTAAACTGGTCAAGAAAGATCTTGAAAATATCTCCGATTCTAGTACATCATATAATCTTAACTATAAGGAGAGGCAGGCTATTTTGGAACTTAGAAAACTGAGGGATGTTATTATTAAACCAGCTGATAAGGGGGGGAATGTTGTATTATGGCCGGCACTGATGTATGAATGTGAGGCCTTTCGTCAACTTGGAATGAGCAATTGTTATCGTAGGTTACCATCGGATCCCACGCTAGTTTTTAAAGCAGAACTTGATAGCCTATTACAACGAGGTGTTGATTCAAACATTATCACCTCCAAATTAAGAGAGGGCCTTTCTGTGGATTTTCCCATTAAGCCCACGTTCTATTTACTGCCCAAAGTGCACAAAAATGTTACCTGCCCCCCCCGGTCGTCCAATAGTATCAGGGATCGGTGGCTTGTGCGAGAATATCTGCAGATTTGTGGATTTTTATCTACAGAAATGTGTGGAAACACTGCCGTCCTATATCAGGGACACTACGGATATGCTACAACGCCTCGACGGTTTGCATCTTGAGGATGACATGTTCCTTGTTACATGTGACGTGGAGTCCCTGTACACGTCTATATGCCATGACCACGGGATCCGAGCATCTAGATATTTTTTACAGATGACTAATCATGACCCGGACCTTATTGAATTTATTTTATGTCTTCTTGATTTTGCACTAACACATAATTTTTTTGTGTTTAAGGATCGCCTCTTCCTACAGCTCCAGGGCACAGCAATGGGGGCTACTTGTGCGCCCTCATATGCTAATTTGTTCCTGGGGCTGTGGGAGTGGGAAACTGTGCAACAGACTCCGGGTCATGACTCAGTGCTCCTGTGGTCAAGGTATATAGACGATATTCTATTTATCTGGCAGGGCTCCACGTCTAATTTGGAATCCTTCCTCGGTTCCCTGAATAGGAATGATGTTAATATAAAACTCACATGGCAGTTCAGTTCAGCTCGCGTTGACTTCTTGGATATTTGTATCTGTAGAAATGATAGCGGCTTTATTTCTACCGATATTTTTAGGAAAAAAACCTCCACTAATGCCCTCCTCCATGCTACGTCTGCCCACTATCCGAAGGTTACAACATCTATACCCGTGGGCCAATTTTTGAGAGCTAGGCGTATCTGCTCCAGTGACAGCAACTTTGAGCGTCAAGCATTGGATTTGACGGCAAGATTTAAGAACCGTGGGTACAGCCAGAGGGTTATAAAGAAAGGCTATTTCAGAGCTAAAAATTCGACTCGCGACGGACTTCTGGTGAGTAGACCTAAGAGACATAAAATAGATCAGAATGTCAGATTTATCACCACTTTTAACCCCCATTGGACCGAGATCCGTGATATCTTGCAAAAGCACTGGCAGGTCCTTCTCACTGACCGGGATTTGTCAGGGGTCCTATCTAATTATCCCTCCATTACTTGGAGACGTTCTAAAAATCTCAAGGACCTCCTGACAGCTAGCCATTATATCCCCAGTGCTCCCCCCAATCCATTTGGGAGTAAAGGCCCACCCTGGGGCTCATATAACTGCGGCAACTGTTCTGCTTGTAAATACGTCCTACGGACCTTTAACTTCCACAGTTCAAACAGAAAGAAAGATTATAAAATTGTCTACCACATTACGTGTAACACCGTAGCTGTGGTGTATTTTGCCACCTGCCCATGTGGGCTTATCTATGTTGGTATGACTACCAGGCAATTGAAGGTGCGAGTACTGGAGCATGTCAGCAAAATTAAGTTGGCTTCTAATGTTTTGGACATGGATAAACTCCAGCCTGTTGCTCGACATTTTCGTGAGCACCATTCTTGTAACCCCAAGGGCTTTGAGGTACGTGGAATAGACAGAATCTCCCTGGGTTGTAGAGGTGGGGATGTACGCACAGCACTACTGAGAAAAGAGATGAAATGGATCACGTTACTTAATACTGTGGCCCCATTTGGTCTAAATGAAGCCACTAGTTTCAGGCCTTTTTTGTAATTTTTTAACCATGCGTGAATTTTATTCTCTCTAGGGTCTTTTTCTTGTTTTTTATATCTTTTTTGTCTGTTTCAGTTTATCCTATCCTGTGAGTGGGTCAAATTTCTCTACATCAATGAGGATCGTACATGGTTGCTATTGCAAATCAAGAGGCGGAGAAGATCCATATATATATGTATATTGAATATGTTCTTGATGTATTGTGTATTTTTAGTATTTTTTGTAGTACTATTGTTGCCTATATATGTGCTTCTTATATATGTGCTGTGAGTGCTGCTATTATATTATATATCTTTGATATATTTATTATCTTTCTATCACTATATTTATTATTATTATTATTATTATTATTATTATTATTATTATTATTATTATTATTTTTGTGTATATATAATTTTTGCTGCAGTACTCTGTACATTTATTAATGCATTTATGGGTATATTTGTACTTCTGAGATATTTAGCATTATGGATTTTATTTATTATTATGTATTGGATCTTATATTATCTGCTTCTGTATATTTTTGTATATAATCTGATGGACGATATATATATTTTATATTTCACATATTTTTTATATATATTTTTTATTATATATATATGTATTGCACATTCTATGTTTGTAAGTTTTACATAAGCTTATACATTTATATGTATTCACTGTACACACATGGTTGTATTATATATATTTATTACTTTCAGTATGGGTGTTTGTTTTCACATGTTTATATTATTATATATTTATCCTGTTATATATATATTTTTTGCACTATTTATTCATCTATTACTGCACAATATGTTTCACTTGATCTTTTATTGTGCACGGTTTTTTCACTTTCAATAGTGCACTTTTTTATATTTATTTTTATGTTTTTATTATTTTCTAATATATTTTCATTTTTATTTATATTTATTTTTATTTTTATTTTTTATTATTTTCTAATATGTTGTTCCATCTATTAATCTTTTGCGATTAGGTCCTGTCCGATCCGTTTCATTCATTCATTCATTTTTCATTTCTCCATTTCCCACTCACTGCTATGTTCTATGTTGTCTCCCCTGTGGCGTCTACACAGACGCTCGGCTGCGCATGCGCAGTGTGGCTCGCATCCGGGAGTGCCGCTTGGCGTCTTACGTTGTCATGGTGATGTTTCGCCATGCATCTGACGCGCGGCGCGTCCCGTGTTGTGGGCGTCACTGGGCGTGGGTGCCGAGCGCCGATTTGCACTCATCACAGGTGATTTCAACTTTGTTTTACTCATTTATAAACCCCCTGAGAATCATATCAAACTAGCCTCCTGACGAAGCCGGTCTATCGGGCGAAACGCGCGTCGAGGCGTCTGTTCACCCATCCAGCTCTTCTGACCCCTCACGCTCCTCAACATGTCTCAGGGTATGTGTTCATTTGGTCTTGCTATGGCAGTTTTTTCTTTTTTTACTACCTGAGCTGCTACACCTTCTGATATACATTGCCTTCTGTGCTAGTACTGCACGTCCTATTACACCTTTTTGATATACATTGGTATCTGCATTATTTCTTGTGCCAGCATTGTACGTTCTATTGGATGCATACCTATTTTGATGCTCCCTTTACTTATCGTACTGGCCTTTATGCATTATTACATGTAGATTGCCATATGCACATTGCTTTTTCTATATCTTATCATATACTGTGTAGTTTTCGTCGGTGTATAGGTTACTATCTCTGTACACGGGAATTTTTTGCCAGCAATATTGTGCCATATGTCACATCATACACCCCTGGGCTTGTGTGTTACTCATTATCATCTGAGCGTGTTGTAGGTCATTAGTGGACGGTTGATTCTGTCGGTCATGGTCTTGTACATCTGACCCTGCTGTTTATGTCTCCGCATTTGTTGTATCATTCCTCTTTTTCCTATCATTGTGTTATTTTGTCATTATATTTAATAAAGATATTTTTTGTACTTTTTATATTGAGTACAATATTTCTTTCAGGGATATGTCCCAATTGGTTCGTTTTTAGGTTTAACTGTTATAGGGGACCCCATTACATGCCATTCAGTTGGTGTGAGGTTTTTGGTTAGGTTGTCTAAATGTGCTGCGGCCTGGAACAGAGCAATGCTGGACCGGCGAAAGGAGCCGGGATGCAAACTTCACCAGCCGATTAAACAGCACCTTTGCGAGAACCTTTCTGTCCGTATTGAGCAGCGCTATGGGACGCCAATTCTCAATACGGGTCGAGTCTTTACCCTTCGATAAAACGATCAAGGCCGACCTCCTCATTGACATTGGCAAAGTACCCGAGGAAAGGCACTCATTAAACACCTCAGTCAAGAGGGGAACTAGGGTTCCTTTAAAAGTCTTATAAAACTCGGATGTTAAGCCATCCGGCCCTGGCGATTTTTTGAGGGCAAGCCCAACAATCGCCAATCCCACTTCCTCTTCCTTGATCGAGTCTATCAAAACACCGAGAGAGGGGTCTACCCCTGGCTCAGGGATGGTTTCAGCCAGGAAAGCCGACATCTCGTCCCGGTTTGGATCTTGCTTCCCCAAGAGGTGCGAGTAGAAGGATCTGACGACCTCCAAGATCCCTGATTTGGATCTCTTCAGAGATCCTGTACTATCAATCAGACCTGTCACAACCTTACGACTCACTGACATCTTACAGTTCCTGTAGGGGTCGGGCGAGCGGTACATCCCGAAATCCCTCTCAAGAACTAAAGATGTGTGCCTATCATACTGACACCTCCTGAGCAAAGCTTTCACCACGGAGATCTCCTCCCCACTACCCCCGGTTGAGACCAGATGTTCGAGTTTCCTCCTCAGTTCCTGATATAGGCGGTACCTACTCATGGACCTGAGGCTCGAGAGCCTGCGGAAAAATCCTGCCACCCGGACTTTAAACAACTCCCACCACTCAGACTTAGTACCACTGAGATCCAACAAAGGTACCTGGCTCTGAAGAAAATCCTCAAAGGCCTGTCTTATCTCCGCTTCTTCCAAGAGAGTAGAATTCAGCCTCCATATACCTCTTCCCATCTGGAGGGACTCTGCAATGTTCAAAGAGAAAATAATCATACAGTGATCGGAGAACTCCACCTCAACAACGGACACTGGTGAAGAGATGGCTTCCTCCTTCAAAAAAAACCTGTCTATCCTAGACCTACAACTACCTCTACGATAGGTGAAACCCGAGTGGCCTGAGGTATGCCTGATGTGGATATCCACCAGGCGAGCATCGCTAACTATATTTTTTAATGCTACACTATCATAGGTCAATTTTTTATCTCCGGAACCTCCTCTATCTCGGGGCCTCACGACAGTATTGAAGTCCCCTCCAAAGATAACTTGTCGACCTGAAAAAAGGAAAGGCTTAATCCTCATGAAGAGACTTTTACGGTCCCATTTGCTCGGGGTCCGTATATATTGATTAATCTTAATTCCTGTCCCCTCATGAGGACATCTAAGATCAAGCACCTCTCCATTTCTAACTCAATCATCCGTCGGCATGTTACCGGTGCGGTGAAAAGGACCGCCACTCCGCTATAGGGCTCAGCCGCAAGAGACCAGTAGGAGGGCCCGCGTCGCCACTCCCTCCTAGATTTAACGACGTCTGCCAAAAGTGACAGCCTGGTCTCCTGCAAAAACAAAATGTCGGCTTCAACTCGGCCAAGAAAATCAAAGGCTGCAAATCTCGCCCTATCTGACTTAATGCTGGCAACATTAATTGATGCCAGCGTCAACGGAGTGGGTGCCGCCATCATGGATGTTTGAGTTAGACGGCTTTCTTCTTCCCACCCCCCCCCCCCCTCTATCTGATGAGGACCCCCCTTCTTTGCCTCGCAACGGCCCCTGCAGCAGGGGAGGCTCAACGACTCTAGGGTGCCCTATTATGCCCTCCCTCTTAGTATGAGAGGCTGGATTGTCCACGAGAGCATGGTATCGATCAGTAGAGCGCACCAGGGGGGTACAGGATTTACCTTCCTGGGCCAGGGCGGGGCCAGATGTATTTGGCCCTTGGGTTTTGCCCGGTGTCCCTTTTGCTGTAGGCTGAGTCCTCTCTTCCTCTCCCACACTTTCATAGTGGGAGGACTGAGAGTCCTCAGCCCTCTGCTCCCTTTGGATCCTCCTCATCTCCCCGTTCAATTCGGCCTCCCCAGGGGCATCAGCTTCAGGGGGGGCATCCAGATCCGAATCAGAGGTCGTCCCAGTTTCCTGGAGCACCCTCCAAATTCTCTCCTTCCTTCGCTTCTCCGCCCTTCTCTGGTGAGAAGGGGGACCCTTCTTTGCATTCTTCCCTTGCCCCTGTGCCCCATCGTCCCTGCCCGCACCCTCACCCACGGAGGCCTCCCTCCTCTCATCCTCTGCAGGTTTGGAACAAGCATTGACAACAGAGCGAGGACACCAACTGAACGGGTGACCTAAGTCACCACACAGGTTGCAGCGAATACGGTCACACGATGCGGTTAGATGACCAATCCCCCCACAATGAGCACACTTCTGCACCTTGCAGCCTGCACTCAAATGTGAGGGGTCGCCACACCGGTGACACAACTTCGGCTGCCCCTGGTAGAAGACAAGGATCCGATCTCTTCCCAGGAAAGCAGACGATGGTATGTGGGACACCGTCTGTCCCAGACGCTTTAATTTAACCATGAACGTCCAGGCCCCTGACCAGATGCCAAACTCATCCATGTTCTTCCGTGGCATCTCTACTACCTCTCCGTACCTTCCCAACCAGGTCATGATATCAATACAAGAGAGTGACTCGTTATGGGTAAGAACGGTCACTCTCTTGGGACCACTTTGGCGAGAAATTGCTTGTGCAGCAAAGTCTCGCCAGCCAGGCTCGTCCTTCACCAGCTCGTAGTTCCCCCAGAAGACCTCAAGGCCCCCTAGGTGAACAAAGCTGATGTCAAACTCGACCGAGCCATGAGGATGTATCAAGGCAAAGATGTCACTCGCCTTGAAGCCCATCCCCAGCAGCAGCTCCACCACCCTCTTTCTGGGAGGGCACGCATCATTGCCACGCCACCGGAGACGGACCACATTCCTCCTGGCTACAGCCTGCCCGGCTGTTGGGAGCGACCACTGATCTCCTCGTTGCTCTCGGAAGGCATTTAGACCATATCTGTCTATCCAGAAAGACAGATCCTTCTGCACTCCCCCTATGGTTAGGGTTTGCTTTCCCTCTCTTAAAGCGTCCAAGAGACGTTGTTGCAAGTTACCGTCCCCGGACCTTGAGGATGAAGATGGGTGGGCCCGCTGTCCCCCCGCTGCGACACCAGCATAAGACCTACCGGATGTCACAGCAAGAGGAGCGCCAGGCCCATTGCCCCTGGTTCATACCCCATCCCCACCACCCACCACCTCACCACCTACAGACACAGCACTCAACACCCCATTACCAGCAGACACTCCAGCAACTTTATTTACAGACACCTGCATACCCCCAGCAGTTTCCACATTCACAGCCGCAACTTTTTTATTTAACCCACCAGGTCCCCCTGCAGTCATCCTTCTGGCCAGGCCTGGTTCTATGTTATGTATTTTTTCTGTACATTTTGCTTGATTAGACACTGCTTCAGTCTCCGCATCATCAGGCACCTTTGCAGGGACGCCACCAGATGTTATAAGCGATGTCCCCGCTGTGCCCTCCGCCTCATTAACCTCCATCTGTTCTATGCGCGGAACATTTTTGGGAAAGGGGCCACCGTCGCCCCTGACGCCAGCAGCCCCCTTCTCGCCTACACCACTTTTCAGCGATGCGGACGAAGGAGCCACTGACGTCACTGGAGCTGCCTCTGGCGCCGGACCACTCCCCCCTCCCACAGAGGAGTGGCCAACAGAGCCGGGGCCCCCTCTGTGACCGCCCTTGTCCGGAACGTCTGACGGCTTTACTGCGACACCGACAGACTTCCGGCTTTCAGACACCACATCCGGTTTCTGGTTTACCCATTCTCCCGACCCCTGACTCGCATCAAAGACCAGTTTCCCGGGCTCGCCATTCACCGGACACGGGGACACACCCCCTGGCATCACCAGGCCACCAGTACCGCCCCCTTTGCAGGGGTTGGCGTCCGGCGCCATTTTGACCACCATGTGTTCTAATGCCGGACCCGTAACACTCTCCCCGCATTCCCGCTCCAGCCCCACTGCAGAGGCTTGAGCTGGGGATCTTGCGGGACCTGTGCCCTGATCCTGACTTTCATCTGGCTCAGAGCACAGGAGGATCTTGCTGTATACACCAGTTTAAATGAATCTTTAGCAGATTTTTTTTCCTTTTCCTTTTTTTTCTTCTTAAATTTTTTTTTCTTTTCCTTTTCCTCCTCTGCGGGTAACTCAACACCAAAACAAAATCCCTGGAAGGATACCGGCGACTCCACATTACGGATCTGAGTGAGTAATCCTGGAGGCCGCTCACTGTCAGTTTCAAAACACTCCTGATTATTCCCAGCTGTGTGTCCACCCTCCTCCTCCTCACTGCTCCTGGGTGCCTCAGAATCTGTGCCTTCTCTGGACTTTGCATTTTCACTCTCCATTGCCTCCACCACATTTTCCTTTGCTGTGTCTTCCTCCATACATTCTATTTTTATAGGTGCTACCATCTCGGCAAACCTCTCTTCGTTTTTTAATTTTTCTCCAAACACCCCTCCGCCTGCCACAATCTCATCACGTCTTTCTTCCACTTCTTTTATTTCCTCCAACAAGGATTTCACAGTAAAACGGTATCGGGACCTCTTACCTCCTGAGGCCTTTGCAGCCCTTCCTCTGGCGACCGCCAAGTCCGCACGGAGCCGTTGCAGCGACTTCCTGAGGTCCCGATACTCCTCCAACCGCATAGCCATACGGGAGCTGAAGTTCTCCACCGTCTCTCCGGTCCTCAGCTGTCCCCATTCCTCCACAAGACCACCATCCAAATGTCCGGACAGTGCTGGTCCTTCTCCAGACGACAACACCTCTATCACCCTGCCGGACCGCGTCTCCATACCATTATCCAGGGTTCCAGCCTTGGGGGGAGCCAGGGCAGCCTTGCCCCGAGATGATCTCCTCACCCCCGTGACCGTTTGCATATTCCCAGCCAGCTGGGATGACCCTCTACCCCCCGCTGGCATGCTCCGGGAGGTGGAGGTCTGAGGCTCCATCCTAGGATGGAACCCCCCTCAGGGTACTTTCCAAACCCAGGCAGATGTTATGAGGCCTGGGCAGATAGAAAAAGGAAAGTCCCTGGATCCAAGGCCTGCACGGAAGTCTCAGCAGCTCTCTACACACGTCCTACTCCACCCACTCCAGAGCTGCACTGACTATTCTGCTGGTGGAGTCACTGTGTGCATACATTAGGTTACTTATCCTCTACTGATCAAGAGTTACATCATGCATTATACTCCAGAGCTGCACTCACTATTCTGCTGGTGGAGTCACTGTGTACATACATTACATTACTTATCCTGTACTGAGTTACATCTTGTATTATACTCCAGAGCTGCACTCACTATTCTGCTGGTGGAATCACTGTGAACATACATTATGTTACTTATCCTGCACTGATCCTGAGTTACTGCCTGTATTATACTCCACAGCTGCACTCACTATTCTGCTGGTGGAATCACTGTGTACATACATTACGTTACTTATCCTGTACTGAACCTGAGTTACATCATGCATTATATTCCAGAGCTGCACTCACTATTCTGCTGGTGGAGTCACTGTGTACATACAGTGAAGGAAATAAGTATTTGATCCCTTGCTGATTTTGTAAGTTTGCCCACTGTCAAAGACATGAACAGTCTAGAATTTTTAGGATAGGTTATTTTTACCAGTGAGAGATAGATTATATATAAAAAAAAAAAAAAGAAAATCACATTGTCAAAATTATATATATTTATTTGCATTGTGCACAGAGAAATAAGTATTTGATCCCTTTGGCAAACAAGACTTAATACTTGGTGGCAAAACCCTTGTTGGCAAGCACAGCAGTCAGACGTTTTTTGTAGTTGATGATGAGGTTTGCACACATGTTAGATGGAATTTTGGCCCACTCCTCTTTGCAGATCATCTGTAAATCATTAAGATTTCGAGGCTGTCGCTTGGCAACTCGGATCTTCAGCTCCCTCCATAAGTTTTCGATGGGATTAAGGTCTGGAGACTGGCTAGGCCACTCCATGACCTTAATGTGCTTCTTTTTGAGCCACTCCTTTGTTGCCTTGGCTGTATGTTTCGGGTCATTGTCGTGCTGGAAGACCCAGGCACGAGCCATTTTTAATGTCCTGGTGGAGGGAAGGAGGTTGTCACTCAGGATTTGACGGTACATGGCTTCATCCATTCTCCCATTGATGCGGTGAAGTAGTCCTGTGCTCTAAGCAGAGAAACACCCCCAAAACATAATGTTTCCACCTCCATGCTTGACAGTAGGGATGGTATTCTTTCGGTCATAGGCAGCATTTCTCTTCCTCCAAACACGGCGAGTTGAGTTAATGCCAAAGAGCTCAATTTTAGTCTCATCTGACCACAGCACCTTCTCCAGGGGTGTAGCTAGGGAGGGGCAGGCGGGGCATGTGGCCCGGGCGCAAGGGAAGGGGGGGCGCTGAAGAGCAGCTGATCGCTGCTGACAGGCGTCCCGTATGTCGGACACCTGCAGCAGCTTAGGAAGAGCCAGGAAATTAGGGCGTTCTGACTGGGGTCTGTGACGGCCAGGGAGTGGACCAGTCCAGTCACCTGACTTGTCACCTGACCTCACATCAGTGACATGAGGTCAGATGACTCAGGTCAGGGGACAGGTCCACTCCCGTGCTGCAGCCTCCCTGCATCTGAAGTTACACATGCCGAGAAGCAGAGAGGAAGCTCCGCCCACAGCCCGTCCTGACCTGTCAGCAAGGAGACATGGTGAGTGTCTGTGTGTGTAGTGTGAATACGGTGTGTGTCTCTGTGTTGGTATGTGTGTGTGTGTGTGTGTGTGTGTGTGTGTGTCTCTGTCTGTCTGTGTCTCTGCGTGTGTTTGTCTCTTATATCTACTACATTATCTGTACTCAGAGAGTTATCACTGTGCTATCTGTAGTGTTACATAGAACCGCAGGTAACATCTACTACATTATCTGTACTGTGTAGCAGAGCTGAGATTGTAATTTAGCACAATGTGTTATCTGTGGTGTTACATAGGACTGCAGGGGACACAACTACATTATCAGTACTCAGAGAGTTATCACTGTGCTATCTGTGGTGTTACATATGACCGCAGGTAACATCTACTACATTATCTGTACTGTGTAGCAGAGCTGAGATTGTAATTTAGCACAATGTGTTATCTGTGGTGTTACATAGGACTGCAGGGGACACAACTACATTATCAGTACTCAGAGAGTTATCACTATGTCCTATCTGTGGTGTTACATAGGACTGCAGGGGACACAACTACATTATCAGTACTCAGAGAGTTATCACTATGTGTTATCTGTGGTGTTACATAGGACTGCAGGTAACATCTACTACATTATCTGTACACAGAGAGTTATCACTGCGTTATCTGTGGTGTTACATAGGACTGCAGGGGACACAACTACATTATCAGTACTCAGAGAGTTATCACTATGTGTTATCTGTGGTGTTACGTAGGACTGCAGGCAACAGCTACTACATTATCTGTGATCAGAGAGTTATCACTATGTGTTATCTGTGGTGTTACATAGGACTGCAGGTAACATCTACTACATTATCTGTACTCAGAGAGTTATCACTGTTATCTGTCGTGTTACATAGGACTGCAGGTAACACTACTACATTATCTGTACTTAGTTATCACTGTGTTATCTGTGGTGTTACATAGGACTGCAGGTAACACTACTACATTATCTGTGCTGTGTACATATGTGCCTGTGTGCGTATATATGGGTCTGTTTGTGAATGTGTCTTTGTGCTTGTATATTTGTGCCTTTTATGTATTTGTATATGTTCCGGTCTGTGTATTTATATGCCGGTGTGTGTGTGCGTATATGTGTCTGTACGTCTATATATATATATATATATATATATATATATATATATATATATACCTGTATGTATGTATTATGTATTCCAGAATGTGTGTATGTATATTTGCCTGTATGTCTAAATATCTATCTTTATGTATGTACAGAATATATGTTCCAGCGTGTCCATATATGTGGTTAATTTTGGGTTTGTGTAGGGGGCGGCAATAGAGAGTCCCGCACAATGCGCCATCCAAGCTAAGGCCGGCCCTGGCTGTCACCAACCCTAGTCAGAAGGAACTCCGCCGCTGCCTGCGCCGCATAACCTCCTCGGCTTCACCGGTATGTCACACCAGGCAGAGCGGAGAGTGGTAGGCTACCGCTCACCGGTCTGTTCACAGTGTGGCGCTAAGTACAAGGGGTGGGAGTGTGGCGCTATTTAAAACGGGGGAATGTGGCGCTATTTACAAGGGGGGGGAGTGTGCCGTGTTCGAGGAGCCGGGTCGAACATCCTCTGCCGCAGCCACTCTGTTGACCCTCAAGCAAGAAGGCTCCACAGTAGGGGAGTATGCGATCTCCTTCCGCACCCTAGCAGCCGAGCTGGCATGTAACAATGAGGCACTGGTGGCGACCTTCTGGCAGGGACTGTCCTCTCACATCAAGGACGAACTGGCAGCCCGCGACCTTCCTTCTACCTTGGATGCCCTCATCCTGTTAGCCACCCGGGTTGATATGAGAATCCGGGAGCGCTCTCAAGAGGTTCGTCAGGAGAGCCGGCCCCACAGACCAGCACTCCCTGCCCAGAGACCACAATTGTCCACTCCTAGGGCGCTACCTGAGGAACCCATGCAGGTAGACAGAGTCCGGTTATCTGAACAGGAGAAGCAGCGCAGACGCTCCTCTGGACTTTGCATGTATTGCGGCCTCAAGGGTCATTTTGTGCGTCAATGCCCACAGAAACCGGGAAACTCCAGTACCTATGGTTGGTTGGAGAGGCAACTCTAGGTGGAACGTCTCCAAACGTTAAAACCTCTTCCAAATTATCGATACCTGTGGCCATCGTCACCGGACAGGCATCACATCCTTCCTCCGCCTATCTTGACTCTGGAGCGGCTGCTAATTTTATCCACCAAGACCTAGTGGATCGGTTTCAACTACCCACAGTCCGTCTGGAGAGACCCCTGGCAGTTGCCTCTGTGAATGGTCTACCGCTGCCTGATCCAATCATGCTCATCACTGAGCCGGTGACATTACGGCTCGGAGCTCTTCACTCAGAACAGATCTCCTTCCTGGTACTACCCAAGGCTATCAATCCTATCCTGCTGGGTCTGCCATGGCTCCGTCTACACGCCCCGACACTCGACTGGAGTTCTGGAGAAGTTCTTCAATGGGGTTCCAGATGCCATAGCCATTGCCTGTCACAAGTCCGTCCTGTTGTGCCCCCTCTGCCTCAGTCACTCTCCGATCTACCTTCTCAGTATGCCAGTTTTGCGGATGTCTTCTGCAAACGAGAGGCTGAGACGTTGCCTCCACATCAGAGTTATGACTGTCCCATTGAACTGGTTCCCAATGCTTCTCTTCCCCGTGGACGAGTATATCCTCTCTCCTTGCCAGAGACGTTATCAATGTCAGCCTATATCAAGGAGAACTTGGAGAGGGGTTTTATTCGAAAATCTTCCACCCCGGCTGGGGCAGGATTCTTCTTCGTTAAAAAGAAAGATGGATCTCTCCGACCCTGCATTGACTACCGTGGTCTCAATCAGATCACGGTCAAGAACAAATACCCGTTGCCACTCATTTCCGAGCTGTTTGATCGCATACGAGGAGCCCAAATTTTTTCCAAGCTAGATCTGCGGGGGGCCTATAATCTAATCCGGATTCGCCGGGGTGACGAATGGAAGATGCCATTTAACACCCGCGATGGGCACTACAAATACCGAGTGATGCCCTTCGGACTGTGTAACGCTCCCGCAGTATTTCAGGAGTTCGTTAATGACATCTTCCGAGATCTCCTCTATACGTGTGTTGTAGTTTATCTCGATGATATTCTAATCTTCTCCCCAGATCTGATGACCCATCGGAGGCACGTTCGTCAAGTTCTTCTGCGACTAAGAGAGAATCGCTTGTATGCCAAGTTAGAGAAATGCACATTTGAAAAGAGGTCTCTGCCCTTCCTGGGCTATGTCATCTCGGATCAAGGCCTTAAGATGGACCCTGAGAAGTTAAAGTCTGTCCTGGAATGGCCACGTCCTCAAGGCCTAACGGCCATACAGCGGTTCCTGGGTTTCGCCAATTTCTACCGGCAGTTTATTCCGAACTTTTCTTCTCTGACGGCCCCCATCTCTACCCTTACCAAGAAGGGTGTGAACGCCAAGGTGTGGACTCCGGAGGCAGAGTCCGCATTCATTAGCCTCAAGAAAGCCTTCACTTCAGCTTCGATCCTCCATCACCCTGACATATCTCGGCAGTTCTCACTGGAAGTGGACGCTTCCTCTGTTGGTGCAGGCGCACTTCTGTTCCAGAGGAGCTCCAAAGGAAAGGCAGTAGTGTGTGGCTACTACTCAAGACTGTTTTCCTCTGCTGAGCGCAATTATTCCATTGGAGATCGGGAGCTACTGGCTATCAAATTGGCCCTGGAGGAGTGGAGACATCTTCTGGAGGGCGCTGCTCACCCCATCCTGATCTTCACCGACCACAAGACAAGATTCTCACTTACCTTCAGTCCGCTCAAAGACTGAATCCTCGTCAAGCCAGGTGGTCACTGTTCTTCACCCGTTTCCAATTTCTGCTCCACTACCGTCCCGCGGACAAGAACGTGAGGGCCGATGCCCTGTCCAGATCATTCAAAACGGAAGACACGGTGGAGTCCCTTCAGACGATCATAGACCCATCCTGCGTTGTCACCGCCAATCCTCTGCAGCTTAGAAATATCCCTCCAGGGAGAACTTTTGTTCGGTTGGCTGACAGAAAAAGAATTCTCCGCTGGGGACACAGTTCTAAACTGGCTTGGCACGCTGGTGTCTGTAAAACCCAAGACCTGGTCGCTCGTCACTTCTGTTGGCCCACGCTACCTAAAGATGTTCTGGACTTCGTGGCTGCTTCAACCCCTGCCTGTACCCATTGCCCCCTGGCAGCACATCGCTATGGACTTCGTCACGGACCTTCCTCTCTCAGCAGGATGCAACACCATCTGGGTGGTGGTGGACCGGTTCTCTAAGATGGCACATTTTATCCCGCTAACCGGCCTACCCTCTGCTCCTCGACTGGCAAGCTTCTTCATTCAGCACATCTTCCGCTTGCATGGCTTGCCTCTTCACATTGTGTCCGACCGGGGGGTTCAGTTTACCTCCAAGTTCTGGAGAGCCCTCTGTAAACTCCTGGATGTGAGTTTGGACTTTTCCTCTGCCTATCACCCCCAGTCCAATGGGCAAGTTGAGAGGATCAACCAGATCATGGAAAATTACCTCCGCCACTTCATCTCTCCACAGCACGATAACTGGGTACAGCTTCTACCATGGGCGGAGTTTTCATATAATAACCACACAAGTGAGTCCACCACCTCCACTCCGTTTCACATCGTGTACAGTCAACATCCCAGAGTTCCTCTTCCAGTGTCGACTTCATCTCAGGTACCCGCTGCTGACTCTGCATATGGGGACTTCCTGCAAATCTGGCAACAGACCCGGTCCTCTATTTTGCAGGCGGTAGATCGCATGAAGGGTAAGGCAGATACCAAAAGAAGAGAGCCGCCTCAGTATCTTCCTGGGACTAAAGTCTGGCTGTCCTCTCGAAACATTCGCTTGAGGGTGCCTTCATACAAGTTTGCTCCCAGGTTCCTTGGTCCCTTCGAGATCCTGCAACATATTAACCCTGTTTCCTATAAGCTGCGGCTGCCCCCTACCCTCAGAATCCCTAACTCCTTCCATGTGTCCTTCCTGAAACCAGTGGTCCTGAACCGCTACAGCAAGACCTCTAGTTCCTCAGTTGCTTCCAGCGGTCCTTCTGATGTATTCGAGGTAAAGGAGATCCTGGACCGCAAGAGGGTAGGAGGAAGGAATTTCTATCTGGTGGACTGGAGAGGCTTTGGTCCTGAGGAGAGGTCCTGGGAGCCAGAAGAGAACATCAGTGCTCCTGCTCTTATTAAAAAGTTCCTCTCTCACTCTGGCCCCAAGAAGAGGGGGTGTAAGAGGGGGGATACTGTAGCGCCCATGGCCGCGGGCCGTCGGGTTCACTCACCTCCCGACGCCCGCAGCCATGGATCTGTGAGCGCTGGCCTCCGTCTCCCTCCTAGGAGATGCCAGCGCTCACTTCCGCTCCGTCTGGCCGGGTCCCGTAGGGTGCGCGCGCACGCTCGCGCCCGCTCTTAAAGGGCCAGCGCGCGCACATGAAAACAATGATCATTAACCCACGTGATTCCCTGCCCTATAAGAATGCCCCAGCCCTTCCCTTCTGATCCTTGCCTGAGCGTTGTTAGTCTTTCCCTGTCTGTCTCGCAAATGGTCCCTTAGTGTCTCCCGTTCCAGCTGTTACCCGTGCCCTGTTACCGTTCCTGTATTCCGCATTGTTCCTGTGCCTACCCGTGTTCAAGTTCCATCTGCCACGTCAAGTGCCATCTGCCACGTCAAGTGTCATCTGCCACGTCAAGTGCCATCTGCCACGTCAAGTGCCATCTGCCACGTCAAGTGCCATCTGCCACGTCAAGTGTCATCTGCCACGTCAAGTGCCATCTGCCACGTCAAGTGCCATCTGCCACGTCAAGTGCCATCTGCCACGTTCAAGTGCTATCTGCTCATCGGATACTGCCCGCCACGTCTGGCGCCACTTTCCGCACCTGCCTCCATCCGTGCTGAAGCCACAGTCACCGTCCAGACTATTTCAGGTACCTAAGCATTACTGTCTGCTATCTTACTTTCACATAGACTGCAACCTGGTAAGCTGCCTCCCCGCTACGGCGGAGCGGCCTAGTGGGTCCACAAACCCAGTGTCTGTGACAATCATGTACTGATCCTGCATTACATCCTGTATTATACTCCAGTGCTGTACTCACTATTCTCTGGTGGAGTCAGTACAGAAAATGAGCCAGCAAGGAAAGCTGGGAAATTTCAGCTCTGAAGTCTACAGAATAGGGAGTGCAATTCTGGAGTATAATACAGGCTGTCACTCATGATTAGTCCGGAATCAGTAATCAGTACAAGATAAGTAATGTCATGTATGTAGACTGACTCCTTTTATTTAGAATTAAGCTTAAATGGGTTGTCACATACCTAATAGGGAATTCCGAGAAAATAGAGGGAGGTCCTCAGTACAGGATCCTCATCTTTTGACCAAAGTGGAGAGTGGTTACCGAGAGTGTCTCTCGCCATGGAGGACGTGTCCTGTCCTGTATTACACAGACGACACATTGATATGAATGAGCCCTGTGTAATGCTTCAATTTTCCTGTGGTGGCGCTGCAGGGAAATCGAACACTTACTGAGGTTTCCTCAAAGATCACAGGTAATCGCTGGCGTTTCCCAGCAGCACGATACTTGGTGATCAGCTTATTGTCAAGAGTTCCTTCTAGCACATAGTTATTGTCCAAAGTGGAGACCCCGTTTAAGTCCACCCCAGTTAGTAAAATGCTATCTTGAAAGATTATTTCATGTTGACTTTACAGTGGTCTAATATATGTCATCGATATGTAGGTTCTCATAAGACAAATATCTCTACTTCCACTGCTGCCTGCATGACTGGCTTTAGTGGTTGGTAATGTGATGCTGTCAACGTTTGTCTCTTTTTTTACAGTTTTCACGCCATTTTGTAACCTGAGACCACAGCTGTTCCTGTCTGCTCTGCCTGAATTATTATTGTGTGTTTAGTAGCAGTACGCTTTTCTCGGCTCTCATCCCATGAGGATCTTGAGAACCATCTTATGTTCTTTACAAATGTGAGAGTGATTCTCGCCAAGATGATAGCTTAACAATATGAACTGTTGGCATAAAAACAATGAAAAAGTCTAGTGGTGGCCTGGAGAGGGAAAATACATAAAGTTTAAATGGTTGTTGCTTTTAAAGGGACACTAAACCTAAAATAAATGTTATCTACTTATGTTGTGTTCCCTTTAAGCAGCGATGTCAAGACCTAGCGGAGATTTGCTGATAGTTCAAAAAGAAACTTCTCAAGTAGAGAACGGACTGTCATTAGACAGCAGCTCCATTCTCTCTTCCCTGCACTGATCATAGATATTAGTGCAGGTCTTAGAAGATACATGTGAGCACCCTCTAGTGGCTGTTTACATGAATATTCTATGTCAGAGAGAAGACGAGTGGCAAAGAGTGGTGTGCAGCAGAGTTGGTACATGGGCAAGTGAGTACTAATGATGCACTGTGTCGCTAGCACTAAAAGGGTGCAAAGTGGCGCTGACAATACTGAGAGAGATGTGAGGTATATGGAAAAAAACAGAACCAAGGAATAGCGCTGCTACCATCAGGAACAGACCAGGTAAGTAAATATAACAGCTTTATTTGGAAAAGCAATGGGCTACGCGTTTCGATATGCATACAGATTAATACATATAAGTTAGATGTGCAACGGGAGTAAGAAAAACCGCCAAAAGACGATAAACTACTTTCCATTGGTAACATGAAGTAAAAACAAAACAATAGGTAGAATTTAAAACATATACATTTGAGAGCACAATGAAAAATTGTTGTGATTGTTGTAAAAAGAGAGAGTACGAACTCACCACTGGTTGTGGACATTATTTGCAGGAGGCTACGGAGAACACAGGCAAAAGCGTCCCTGGCGTCATAGCAACCCCTGCCAAATAAATGCCGACCACAGTGGCCGGTGAGGGAATAAAATACACAGACATGTACTGTGTAGGAGATATAACGCGGATGGTAGCGTCCCTGTAGCTATGGAAACGTTTAAGCGGAATCAGAACCACGGTAAGCAACTAGGGACATACGGAGCAGACAGATAAGCCAATCAAGCTGAGGGCAAAGCGTATATAGCGGTCATGTTGTGATTGTATTTATAGATAGGGGGAATAGCCGTAAGGAGTATGTAATGCAGTAATATAATGAAAGTAACTTAATTAATATTTGACTGCTCAATTATATAATACGGGATGAATAACATATGGTTTTACATAAAAAACTTACAAATAGAAAATAAATACATATACACATATATGTACCTATAAATATATAAACACATCAATATATATATATATATATATATATATATATATATATATATATATATATATATAATATGAAATGTAATATAAAATAAAGACTATTAATGTTAAAAAAGGTCAAGTCTAAATGAATAAAAACGCCTAAAATAAATAGTAAGTAAGATCTCATGACAAATGAAATGCTAATCAAGGGCGGTTTCCAAGAGGTCATTGAGTCCCCCTGGGCTTTAACACGCCATTTTTATAGATCCAGTAGTTCTCTATTTGTTCGAGTTTAACAAATCTGTCGGGTATATTGGCAGCGATATGTTCTATCGGGGTTATGGAAATGACATCAAAGTTGCAAGGTGTCTCGAAACACTGTGTTTTACGAAGCCAATGCGGGTGTTAATACGGTGCTTATTTATTCTGCATCTAAGGGTCTGCACAGTCCCCCCTACATATTGCAAATTGCAGGGGCATTCAAGCAAATAAATGATAAAATCACTGGTACAGTTTAAAAATGTTTTAATGGGAAAGTCTCACGGGTCACTGTGGAGGTGCACGTTTTCATTTGATAATTAATATAATAGAACCACAGAGACATCTATTGCGGCTGCATCGATAGGCCCCTTTAAGCAACGGGAACATATGTGCACTTTTAGTTATTTTTGTACGTGATCTGCTGGGGGCTATTAGGGTATGTTCACACGATGAGAGGCATTTACTTGTGAAAATACAGACTGTTAAGAGCTGCCTCGTTTCACACATAAATGCACCTCCTCGTAATTTACGAGGCGTCTGAGACGCTCTGAGACTCTCGTAAATCTTGAGCTGTGCTTCATTGAGTTCAATGAAGAACAGCTCAAATTACGTGGCAAAGAAGTGCCCTGCACTTCTTTGCCGAGGCAGTCCATTTACGCGTCGTCGTTTGACAGCTGTCAAATGACGACGCGTAAATTACAGGTTGTCTGCACAATACGTCGGCAAACCCATTCAAATGAATGGGCAGATATTTGCCGACGTATTGCAGCCCTATTTTCAGACATAAAACGAGGCATAATACGCCTCGTTTACGTCTGAAAATAGGTCGTGTGAACCCAGCCTTAGGTTCCTCAATGTCAGTGATCTCCTAAAGGTGATAGGTGTAAAATCGGGGAGTAACTCGTGTGTCTGTGCCCTCTCTCCAGGCAGACTGCTGTGTCATGGACGGTGTGGCCCTAGCGCCGCCTTCTAAGTGGCGCCCGGATAAGTTTTGCTCTTAAGTATATGCCAATGTTTGCTCAGCATTGTTCTTACAAAATGATTCCCTATATTATAGGATGTAATGAAGTTGTGTTTTCCATACTTGGATTCTTATACCACAGTGGGAGATGGGTGGATACAAGCATCCTTAGACAACGCAGTAGCTCTCTTATATGCGCCTTTAATAAGACTGGTAGGAAGAAAAAAATTCTTTCAATCTTTTGGACAGTATTTTACTTTTTTGTTTAAAATGCTCATGATGGTAGCAGCGCTAGATTTTGGTTCTATTTTTTTCCATATACCTCACATCTTACAACAGCGGTTCCCTTTCAAGTGGACCGGCCTCCGAACCGCGCTGCAGCTCCATCACACCTATAATTTCCTGCTTTAACCAGTGTTGTGCGTGCTGTTGCACAACTCGAATAGGTGAGCACTACACCGCGTTCCAAATTATTATGCAAATGTTATTTTTCGCTGATTTTCCTAAATAGTCGATGCAAATGACAGTCAGTATAATCTTCAAGCCATCAACCGTTGGAGTATAATGCGAATTTTATTTGTACAAATCTCCTAATGATACAGATTTTTTTTAGAAGTAAAAAACTCAAAATGCACTGTTTCACATTATTATGCACAACAGAGATCAAAACATTTTAAAGGTTGTAAAGAGAACTAAAGTGGTAATTTGTTGAATTTGCAGCATCAGGAGGTCATATTTACAGAAATCAAAAGCTCTTTCAATCAAAAAAAACTTAGCAGGCCAAGTTACATGTTAACATAGGACCCCTTCTTTGATATCACCTTCACAATTCTTGCATCCATTGAATTTGTGAGTATTTGGACAGTTTCTGCTTGAATATCTTTGCAGGATGTCAGAATAGCCTCCCAGAGCTTCTGTTTTGATGTGAACTGCCTCCCACCCTCATAGATATTTTGCTTGAGGATGCTCCAGAGGTTCTCAATAGGGTTAAGGTCAGGGGAACATGGGGGCCACACCATGAGTTTCTCTCCTTTTATGCCCATAGCAGCCAATGACACATAGGTATTCTTTGCAGCATGAGATGGTGCATTGTCATGCATGAAGATAATTTTGCTACGGAAGGCACGGTTCTTCTTTTTGTACCACAGAAGAAAGTGGTCAGTCATAAACTCTACATACTTTGCAGAGGTCATTTTCACTCCGTCAGGGACCCTAAAGGGGCCTACCAGCTCTCTTCCCATGATTCCAGCCCCAAACATGACTCCGCCACCTCCTTGCTGACGTTGCAGCCTTGTTGGGACATGATGGCCATTCACCAACCATCCACTACTCCATCCATCTGGCCCATTCAGGGTTGCACGGCACTCATCAGTAAACATCACGGTTTGAAAATTAGTCTTCATGTATTTCTGAGCTCACTGCAACCGTTTCTGCTTGTGAGCATTGTTTAGGGGTGGCCGAATAATAGCTTTATGCAAACTTGCAAACCTCTGGAGGATCCTACACCTTGAGGTTTGCGGGACTCCAGAGGCACCAGCGGCTTCAAATACCTGTTTGCTGCTTTGCAATGGCATTTTACCAGCTGCTCTCCTAATCCTATTAATTTGTCTGGCAGAAACCTTCCTCATTATGCCTTTATCTGAACGAACCCGTCTGTGCTCTGAATCAGCCACAAATCTTTTCACAGTACGATGATCACGCTTAAGTTTTCTTGAAATATCCAATGTTTTCATACCTTGTTCAAGGTATTGCACTATTTCACGCTTTTCGGCAGCAGAGAGATCCTTTTTCTTTCCCATATTGCTTGAAACCTGTGGCCTGCTTAATAATGCGGAACGTCCTTCTTAAGTAGTTTTCCTTTGATTGGGCACACCTGGCAAACTAATTATCACAGGTGTCTGAGATTGATTACAATGATCCAAAAATCCCTAAGACACAATACCATCCATGAGTTTAATTGAAAAATTAATAATTAAATGTTTATGACACTTAAATCCAATGTGCATAATAATTTGGAACAAGGTGTAATCATCTCACCTTTTTATCTTTCCGCTTCTACTGAGGGAGGATTGTGTAGCTGACACTACTGGGGGGTACTGTGAGGATGGCACTGTTATGGGGACCCTATGTGGCTGAAAATAAAATACTGAGAGTATTGTGTAGCTGGCATTACTGAGGGGGTACTGTGAGGATGGCACTGTTATGGGGCACTGTGTGGCTGAAAATACTGAAAGAGTATTATGTAGCTTGCATTACTGAGGGGGCACTGTTAAGGGGGTACTATTTGTCTGGCTCAGTTCTATTTTAACCAACTTAGAGAAGCAGTCCTGGCAAAATTGTTACTGTTATGCCTATCGCAGACCAACTGGTATATTCTCTCTTTGGTGGTCTTTGAATCCCTGTGTCATGCTGCGCCCCCTCAGAAAGTAATAGATTAAGTAAAAAGGTGGCTGCGTATGTGTGTGGTTCTCTTCATTGTAGTTTATGGGAGTTGTGAATGCTCAACTGTGGAGAGAGTTACCAGCATACGCAGCCACCACATCTCCTCTGTTGAGTGCCTAACGGGGTAGCTAGGAACTCACATTCTCCTGTAATGGTGAGGGTTCTACTTCTGGACTCCCATATACTTTAGATTTTCCCATACATGTCTCAGATTTAGGTATTATTGCGGCTCTCAGGAGTGGTAAAATCTGACAATGTGGCCTTAGGACCAGAACAGGTTGTATCCCCCCCCCCTCATTTAAAGGGACACTCCAGGCAAAACTTGTAAGGGGGCCTCAGGGGGCGGAGCATGACACAGGACTTTAAAGCTCACCAAAGACCGAATACCTGGGGCACATTCTGAGTTTTGCTATAGGGCCCTAAGATTTTTATATACGCCCCTACCTGTGATCTCCAGAATACAGATATTACAAAGCACCTTATACACTGCCTATGGCATAGTAGACACAGGCTACTATAATATATACTCTGAACATACTGTATATATACAGCATACATATCTCAAAGGGGAACTGGCACTTTAATTTTGGCTTATTCTACTTGTCATGAGTATATAGATATTTCCATTAAACATTTTAAGGCTTCAATTTAACAGTCAGCAAATCTACACATCTTCCTTCTAGGTTTGTGTATGCAGCGCTGGGTATTATCTGAATAAGATGTTTCTATTGCCATACAAATCTATATAAAAAGAACCTGCTCAGCTCAGCAGTCTCTGTGTCTCCGACTGGACACGAATTTCTCTGGTTTATGATGAGTATTTCCAGTATGAGAAAATACTGCCCCCTAGGGTCAGTGCCCAATCTAGTGTGATCACTACCGTAGGGCAAAACTTAATATTTAATATAGTAAGTGGAATAACATATTTAGTGGAGTAAATTATTAAAGCACATTGCACTTTAATATAATAAAAAGTATCCCGGTAAATAATATAATCGAGTTGTCACCTTCTGTCATGTTAAAAACATTTTATTCAGTTGTTTCTTATCTGGCAAAGCTGGGTGACAAGATATATGGCCACCATTGCAGCTCGCATTACAGAATTAGAATGGCTGCTTTCTGCCAGAGACAGCACCGCAGCTGTCTATGGTTTGTCTGTATTGAAATGAATGTGCTGCAATACCACACATAACCTGTAGACAGGTGTGGCACTGTTTTTGGAAAAAAGCAGCCATGTTTTTTCAAATCCTGGACAACCCTTATTCCAGTCTCACATTCCTTGTTCCTGTATTGCTGTGTAACAAGCTAGATTTGCCTTTCAGGATTCTGGGACATCTGGGTGACAACATCTTTAGGTGCTGTAATTACAGCCATGTTGCTTGGATTTTATGGGTCCCATGTCAGTCTGTGCAAGCTGTGCAGCTGCATGGGGCCCTCCAAATAAGGGAGGCCATGGTAAAAAAGTAAATGGTGCTCCCTTCTGTCTATAAGGGTATGTGCACACGATAGCAGGCATTTACGTCTGAAAAGACAGACTGTTTTCAGGAGAAAACAGCTGCCTCGTTTCAGACGTAATTGGTCCTCCTCGCATTTTGCGAGGCTTCTCTGACAGCCGTAAATTTTGAGCTGTGCTTCATTGACTTCAATGAAGAACGGCTCAAATTACGTCTGAAAGAAGTGTCCTGCATATAATGTATATAAGTGTCCTGCACTTCTTTTGCCGAGGCTGTATTTTTACATGTCGTCGTTTGACAGCTGTCAAACGACGACGCGTAAATGACAGGTTGTCTGCACAGTACGTCGGCAAACCCATTCAAATGAATGGGCAGATGTTTGCCGACGTATTGTAGCCTTATTTTCAGACGTAAAACGAGGCATAATGCGACTGCAAGGACCCATTGTCCACCTTACCTGCCCAGGACCTTATAACCATCCTTCCTTAAAATAACACACCAACACCTTCTTTATGGAAATGTGGAAGTGGCCACAGCTTTATTATTATATTTACAACCATCGGCATGAAGACATATATATATTTCTTTTTCTCCTTCTCCTGAAATGCCGATGCTCCCTGTCTCCATCAGGCATGTAGGGTGCTAACTCTGTCTTCTTCTGCCGTACTTTCCGCCAAGAAGGGGAACTGAAAAACCTACTCAGTCCCCCGACCACTGCCACCAAGCAACGCCAGCCCTCTCTCGGCACCATCCAACAGATCCAATAAAAAGATATCGAGCCCGATATCGTTGAGGTGCACTCCATCCGGCGGCAGCAAATCCGCATTATCCCCCTCCTGGGATTGGTGCCGCAACCCAATTCCCCCTATTGAGCGAATGAACCGTGACACCCGCACATTAATCAACCTGCGCACTCTGTCCAATGCTGCCATGTTCCTTGCTCCCCGCCACACCGTGCGCGCCACTATCTCGGACCAAACCACAACACATCGAGCGAACAGGTCCTGAAAGCGCGCCAAATCAGACCGTATAAATGATAATAATTCGGCCATTTTAACTTGGCCGATATCATTCCCCCCGGCGTGGATGATCAGGACAACAGGTCCTTCCGTGTGCCTCGTAACTGCCACTACCTCTGGCAGTAACTGCACCCACCGTAGTCCCCGTACACCTCTCCAGTGGACGTCGGCCTGTGAGAGGCCCAAATTCGGACCCAACGGCCTCCGTACTGCTCGAACCGCCGCCCAATGCACATAAGAATGCCCAAGAATGCACACCTGGGGGCGCCGATCTCCTAACAAAGAAAAATCAAGCTACATTACGGTCAAATGAAGACACAGGCAGGATTAGCATAACACGATACCCAAAGAAAAACGAGGAAGGAAAAATCACACTTTAAAACCAAATCAGGTCGCACATACGACTTATAGCTATTAGAACCCCATCTACCCAGACGCATGATAGCCGCCGAATCCAAGCCCAAGGCATCTGCCTCTGTTGCAGCGCCAATCCTAAACGAATGTGTACCAAACTCGCCCGGTGGCAACCCCAGGTATTTCAGCCCGGCCTTAAAAACCGCCTCAAATTGAAAATGCGACATCGCTGAACCATCCTGATGTATCAAGAATTGAGTCCCGGACACTCGGACCAACACAAATTCTTGAACCAACCTCACCGGACAATCCTGACCCCCAATCCTCCCAATTGACAACCAAGCTCCCCTCCCTGCCGTATCTGTCTTTGACCTCCGAACGCAGACCCGGAGGGAATCTCCCAACACTACTACATCGGATTTGAGAAGCCCACCGCTTGCGCCCACGCTGGGCGTAACCAGCTCACTGACCCGTAATGCGGCAAAGAAAGCCAAAGAAAACGCCGCGCCAAACAACGAAACCTCATATTCATCCCGGCACACAAAATATAAAATGGCTAGAAGCCGACCCAGGAGCGAAAAGGATACCGGACGCCTCGTGTCCCTGGAAAACGCCTCTTTCCTCCACCCTTTCAAAGACTGCCTAACGACAAATTCTTTCGTAACATCTCTACATCCCCACAATTTTAACATAAAGGCCACACCTGCTAAATGCTTTCCTGCAGTGGCGGCACTGCAACCCTCCTGACGTAATTGTACCAAACTTGCAAGGGTGATATCAAGGTGACACCCATCCTGCGATGGGAAGTTACCCCCCGCAATCTCCAACCACCGATCCCACGCTCTGCAATGACTCTTCCAAGTCGCCGGCACCACAGAACCCCTCAACAGACTCATAAGTTGTCCTCGACCAGGGCCCATAAGTGAAGGGGGGGGACTCCCCTTCTGCCAAAGCTGCCGGGTGCAATTCCCGAAACCAGGACATCTGTGAACGAGACAAAGCATCGGCCATCACATTACGGACTCCCGGAACATGTTTTGCACGAAACCAGACATTCAACCTTAAACACTTCAAAACCAACCATCGTAATAAAGCTAATACCGGCAATGAACTAGAAGACAACCCGTTCACCGCGTGCACCACCGCCATGTTGTCTGTCCAAAATACAATCCTCTTATTCACCATCACGTTACCCCACAACACTACCGCAACTATAATAGGAAACAATTCCAATAACGTCAAATTCCGTACTAGACCTAACTCCCCCCAATGCGAGGGCCAAGGGGACCTACACCAACTTCTGTCCAAAATTGCTCCAAAACCATCACTTCCAGCTGCATCCGTAAACAATTCCAAATCTATATTAGACAACTCAACGTCCTGACACACCGACCTCCCATTAAATGAACTCAAAAAGGAATGCCAAACAAACAAATCCTTTTTCATCCAGGAAGTTACCCGGATGAAATGATTCGGTTTCAATATACCCCTAGTGGCTAAGGACAAACGCAGAGAAAAAACACGACCCATTGGAATTATCCGACAGGCAAACACCAGCAACCCCAATAACGACTGCAACTGTTTTAACGTCACTTTATTAGACCCCATAACCTGGTCAACTTGCGACACCAGACTTGACAATTTGTCCTCAGGCAAGCGAAAAATCATCTGCACGGTATAATAATAATAATAATAATAATAATCTTTATTTATATAGCGCCAACATATTACGCAGCACTTTACAATTTAGAGGGAAACATGAAACAAACAATATCAGACATTACATAGTGACAAAGTTCATTTACAATTCAAACCTGGGGAGTGAGGACCCTGCTCGCAAGAGCTTACAATCTATGAGGACATAAGGGAGACACAAAGTGTAACAGTGTTTGTTCTGTACAATGGTCCGGCCATTTTTATACACATGCGGTGGTAACATAAAGCTGCATGAGCCGGTCACCAGCCAGTATCCGTGTATGACGGACATGAAAAGAAGGAGTGTGAGGGAATCTTATTCTGATGACTAATCTAAATGGAGGGCCATGGAAAGGAGTCAGATTAGGGAATGTTATAGGCCTGTCTAAACAGATGTGTTTTCAGGGCACGTTTAAAACTGTGGATATTGGGAATTAATCTGATTGTCTGGGGTAGCACATTCCAGAGGACGGGTGCAGCACGAGAGAAATCCTGGAGACGGTAGTGGGAGGTTCGGATTATGGAGGATTTTAATCTAAGGTCGTTGGCAGAACGTAGAGCCCTAGTAGGGTGGTAGACAGAGATGAGGGAGGAGATGTAAGGAGGTGCAGCACTGTGGAGAGGTTTGTGGGTGAGAGTAATAAGTTTGAATTTTATTCGGAAGGGGATGGGAAACCAGTGCAGTGACTGGCACAGATTAGAGGCGTTGGTGTAGCGGTTGGTCATAAAGATGAGCCTGGCTGCTGCATTGAGGATAGATTGGAGAGGGGAGAGTTTAGTGAGGGGAAGACCGACTAGTAATGAGTTACAGTAGTCAAGACGAGAGTGAATCAGAGCAACAATGAGAGTTTTGGCAGTTTCCTCCGTAAGAAAAGAGCGGATTCTGGAGATGTTTTTGAGGTGAAAATGACAGGAGCGTGAAAGTGATTGTATGTGAGGAGTAAAGGAAAGATCTGAGTCAAAAATAACCCCGAGACAGCGGGCGTGCTGCTTAGGAGTTATGATAGTGCCACACACAGAGATGGAGACATCAGGTTTAGGGAGGTTAGTAGATGGTGGGAACACAAGGAGCTCAGTTTTAGAAAGATTCAGTTTCAGATAGAGAGAGGACATGATGTTAGAGACAGCGGACAGACAATCACTGGTGTTCTGTATTAGAGCAGGGGTGATGTCACGGGAAGAGGTATATAATTGGGTCTCATCAGCGTAGAGATGGTACTGGAAGCCAAATCTGCTGATGGTTTGTCCAATAGGAGCTGTGTAGAGAGAAAAGAGGAGCGGACCTAGGACTGATCCCTGAGGAACCCCGATATCAAGGGGAAGAGGAGAAGAAGTGGAACCAGCAAATGAAACACTGAATGAGCGGTCAGAGAGATAGGAGGAAAACCAAGAGAGAGACGCGTCCTTGAGGCCAATAGAGTGGAGCATGTTAAGTAGGAGTTTGTGGTCTACAGTGTCAAAGGCTGCAGAGAGATCCAAAAGAATCAGGAGAGAGGATTTACCGTCCGATTTAGCTGCCAAGAGATCATTTGAGACTTTAGTAAGGGCAGTTTCTGTGGAGTGTAGAGTGCGGAAACCAGATTGTAAGGGGTCAAGAATGGAGTTAGCAGAGAGATAGCGGATAAGGCGAGAGTAGACCAAGCGTTCAAGGAGTTTGGAGATGAAGGGCAGATTAGAGACTGGTCGGTAGTTGGCAGCGCTGGATGGGTCAAGTGTTGTTTTTTTCAATAATGGGTTTATAATGGCATGTTTAAAAGCGGAGGGAAAGATACCAGAGGAAAGAGAGGTTAAATATTTTAGTGAGGTGACTAGTGACAGCTGGGGAGAGGGACTGGAGGAGGTGTGAGGGGACAGGATCACTAGGGCAGGTAGTAGGACGAGAAGAAGAGAGGAGCCTCGAGACTTCTTCTTCAGTTATTGGGTCAAATGCTGAGAGTGAAGAAGAGGGAGTGCGGGGGGGAAGGGGATCGATGTTACTAGGGGACTGGGAGATAATATCATGTCGGATGTTGTCAATTTTAACTTTAAAATAAGTGGCCATGTCTTCAGCACTGAGATCTTTGATTGGCGTCTGCACTTTAGGACTAAGGAGGGAGTGAAAAGTATCAAAGAGGCGTTTTGGATTATTAGATAGTGTGGAGATGAGAGAAGTGAAGTAGACTTGTTTGGCGCGGTGAAGGGCAGAGTTGTAAGTTTTGAGCATAAATTTGTAATGGAGGAAATCTGCATCCAAATGCGATTTTCTCCACAGTCGTTCGGCACATCTCAAGCACCGCTGAAGAAAGCGGGATTGAGGCATGTGCCAGGGTTGTCGTCGTCTTTGTCGGGTGGTTCGGAGTGTAGTGGGGGCTGCTTCATCCAATGCATTTTTGAGAGTGTTATTATAAAGTTTGGCAGCCAGATTGGGACAGGAGAGGGAAGAGATAGGGGACAGTCTACAATGAGGACTGTAGACTGTCTATGAGTTTCACAGTGTTAATGGCATGTAGATTTCTGTATGTCTGATACGTAGGGATGACCTGAGGAGGCAGAGAATATTTGATAGTAAAGCAGAGAAGATTGTGGTCAGAAAGCGGGAGAGGAGAGTTAATAAAGTCAGAAACTGAGCAGAGCCGGAAGAAGACCAGGTCAAGTGAATGCCCGTCTTCATGTGTAGGAGAGTTAGTAAGTTGTGACAGACCGAGGGACGAGGTTAAAGATAGAAACTGGGAGGCAGATGAGGAGATTGGGTTATCAATGGGGATGTTGAAGTCACCCATGATGAGAGTGGGTGTTTCAGAGGATAGAAATTGTGGAAGCCAGGCAGCAAAATGATCCAGGAATTGGCGGGGTGAGCCCGGTGGGCGGTAGACAACTGCCACTCGGAGGGAAAAAGGGTGAAAGAGTCTGAGGGTGTGGACTTCAAAAGAGGGAAATGTGAGTGAGGGGACCGGGGGAATGACCTGGAAAGTGCAGTGTGGGGAAAGAAGTATACCTACTCCTCCACCCTGCCTGTTCTCAGTTCTGGGGGCATGAGAGAACTGGAGACCACCATAAGATAGAGCAGCAGGGGAAGCAGTGTCAGACAGGTGTAGCCATGTTTCTGTAAGAGCCAGAAGGTTGAGAGAGTTAGAAAGGAATAAGTCATGAATAAAGGTGAGTTTGTTGCACACGGACCGAGAGTTCCAGAGAGCACAGTTAAAAGAGACAGGAGAAGACATACAAGGAATGGCAAGAAGATTTGCAGGGTTTCTATGTGTGACCGGTAAGTGGTTGGGCTTGGCAGAAGAAAAGGGAGGCCCAGGGTTGGGAGAGATGTCCCCTGCAGCGAGTAGCAGGAGAATGGAGAGAGACAGCAGATGGTTCTGTGATTTATGAGAGCATTTTTTATGTTGGGCAGTGGGATAAGATGGTTTAAGTTGACTGAGGAAAGTGAATAGTGAATGGGAGCTGTACATGGGGGAGGCCAGGAGAGAAGGACTGATGTGGACTGTTTTGTGGCAAGTCTTAAATGGGCGATAGGATTGAAAACCAAGAGCAGCTATAATGATGAGAGCGGTGGCAAACATGTTTGTTTACAGATAGTTAGAAATCTTATATTTCGATGCCCAAAAATGACAAAACAGTTACCGGGCCTTCAGTCTTGTCTTCTGAAATGGGTACGCCAAACCGCGACATTACCTGTCGAAACACCCGTAACAACGCGCTGCACAAACCGGAGCCCCTGGGGCCCACAAAAAGAAAATCATCCAAATAATGAATGACCGAAGCAAAACCAGACTCCAAACGAACTACCCATTCTAGAAATGACGGAAACATTTCAAAATAACTACACGATATGGAACAACCCATGGAAAGGCACATATCAACATAAAAACCATTAACTAAACAACAACCCAGCAGGTGAAAACACTCCGGATGAACCGGCAGCAAACGAAAAGCCGCTTCGATATCAGACTTAGCTAACAACGCGCCCTGTCCTGCTGCCTGTACCAGCCTCACTGCAACATCGAAAGACGTATACGAAACCGCCGCATCCGCCCTGGAAATCCCATCGTTAACAGAACCGCCGCGAGGAAAGGAAAGGTGATGAATCAGCCTAAACCTTCCCCGCTCCTTCTTTGGAACTAAGCCAAGGGGTGAAACTCGCAGATTCGGATACGGCGGCTCGCTAAATGGACCTGCCATTCTCCCTAATTCCACTTCTTTTGCCAATTTTAGACGCGCGATGCCAACATTCTCATTGATCGACTTCAAATTGTCAGCCAATGACAATGTTGCAGAATATTCAAAAGGAATCTCAAAACCAAACGAAAACCCGCTAGTGAGCACCTCTGCTTCCCGCCTCCTGTGGTATCGCTCTAACCATGGGACCATCTCGAGAACGTTCACCGGCGTTCTCCGCTGCGCCGGAAGGAGGTGCCTTGACCGGCTGCTTACCTCTCCGGAAACACCGGAGCGCGGAATGAGCGCCCCCACAGATGGAGCATTCATGTCAGAATTTGCACGTGGCAAAGAACCGACAGTGGCCCTCGTTGTAGAGCCAACAGGCCCCCGTGGGCCTAGCGGCCGCAGCTCCAGGGGCGGGACCTGGCGCTGCGGCCGCACCGGGAAAGGGTCGTTGCTGTCTGCTCCCTTGCGCTAAGATAAGCTGCAACCACACATCCGTTGCCTTCGTCGCCCAACTAATATCGGGCGACAAAGCCAAACGACGCCGAAATTCTTCATCATAACGCCACCAGGCCGCACCACCGTGCAGCCTGTGGGCGCTGAAAATTGTGTCAAAATAAACAAACAACTCGGCCCCTTTCCCGGGATACCGCTGGCAAATAACGTGAGCCAGTGTAGCATAACACTGTACCCAGTTGCCAAACGTTTTCGCGACTTTAGCTTTCTTATCCGAACCTCTCTCAAAAACCCGCTCCTTATCGACAGTCACCTGCTCCACTGAGACCAAGGACCAAATATCCACAAATTCATTCCTCCAAATCTTGTCCTTGGTCTCAGCTGACAAATGAGTCCCGAGAGGAGCGACCCCACAAAACAAAGAATCTCAAAACGTCAGACTAGCTAAAGTATTTTCTCTCTCAGACGGGAGCTTAGCCCCCCCTGGTGGCACAGAGGGAACCGACGGTTCACATTCAAACCAGCCACCACGGCTTTTAAAACGGAAATCAGATCAGCACCCGATGCATTAGATTTATTAAGCCATGCGTCACCGCAGGCCGACTCACCGCTCCCAGAGGTCCCACCGACTCCAGAGGGTCCTTCAGCCACTTGCCGCGGCACTGGAACCACGGCCTGAACCTCCTCCACCGGCCCGGCGGGAGGGACAACCTGGGACAGCTGCTCACGATCCACCGACAAGCGCCGCACCTCCCGGCGTCGACTGTGTCTCTGCGGCCGTGACGATCTCGGCGACGACTTTCTCCACGACCCTGATGAGGCAAATGTCGATGTCGCTGACGAGGAGGAGAATCCTTCACTGGAAGACGAGGAAGACCGCCGACCATGCCTCTTCACGCCACCTGATCTGCGACGTCTGTGATGGTCGTGACGGCGATGTCTTCCAGCTCGGCGTTTCCTCCCTCGCCTGGAACGCTCCCTCACTGGACCTGCAGGAGAAAAATGAGACAAGGCAGGAGAAGGGCAAAACGGGTCCACCGCTCCCCTGACCCTATCCTCACTAGCACGCTCCCCTCCCGGCCTCAACCGCTGCTGACAGGGGACCGGGGGAGACCGGAGTTGAGAAGCAGCAGGCACAGCAGAAGCCCCCGCCCCAGGGCTAAGCCGCGTATTCACCGCTCGCTTCCTTGTACCCGCCGCCATCTTCTTTCCATGGGCGCCGCCACATTGTTTCCTGGCCGACCTGCGCCGGCCAGGAAGTCCCGCCTCTGTCCTCCCCACAGCCATTTCCGGCTGCACAGAGAACAGAACGGGGAGCGATGGCGTCGGCCCCGGCGGCTCACAGGAACCGGAAGTAAGTCCCAGCTCCCGCGAACATGCCTCGTGGTACGCGACCATGGCGGACCAGTTACTTGGGCCCGCCATACTCACCCCACTGTCCCGGAAATCGGCCGCCGCATCCGTGCCCGCAACTGCAGCTCGAGGTGGGTTGTACCGTGCCTGTGCCAGTTTAACTGCAGCCCTCTTACCGCCATGGGGAGGGCCGCCAGCGCGACGAGTGGACGGGGGGGGAGGGCGGCACTATGTCGACCGACGAAGCGCCAGGCAAAATAGGCCTAGGGGACATGCTGGGACCAGCGCACAACGCCTCCAAACATCTGCCCATTGATTTCAATTGGAAACACAGTGTTATGTTCCGAGGGGCCGTTTTTTTACGCGGCCGATAAAAATCCCCTTGGGATGTTTTTGGAGCCGTTTTTCATAGACTCTATAGAAAAATAGCGCCAAATACGGCCGTAAAAAAACGCTGTGAAAATCGCAAATGGCTTAGGAAACGTCTGGAAATCAGGAGCTGTTTTCCCTTGAAAAAAGCTCCATATTTTCAGACGTTTTTGGTTAAGCGTGTGAACATACCCTAAGGCTCCTATAGCTACACCGCTGGATAGAATTGGATGTATTGTCTCAGCAGACAGTATCATACATGATAGGCTAAGGGTATGTTCACACGCTGAGCCAAAAACGTCTGAAAATACGGAGCTGTTTTCAAGGGAAAACAGCACCTGAATTTCAGACGTTTTTTGAGCAGGGCTGGGTTCACACGACCTATTTTCAGACGTAAACGAGGCGTATTATGCCTCGTTTTACATCTGAAAATAGGGCTACAATACGTCGGCAAACATCTGCCCATTCATTTGAATGGGTTTGCCGACGTACTGTGCAGATGAGCTGTCAAACGACGACGCGTAAAAATACAGCCTCGTCAAAAGAAGTGCAGGACACTTCTTTGGACGTTTTTGGAGCTGTTTTCTCATAGACTCCAATGAAAACAGCTAAAAAAACGGACGTAAAAAACGCTGCGAAAACGGCGCGAAAAACGGCGCCAAAAACGCGAGTTGCTCAAAAAACGTCTGGAAATCAGGGACTGTTTTCCCTTGAAAACAGCTCTGTATTTTCAGACGTTTTTGGTCACTACGTGTGCACATACCCTAAGGGTATGTTCACACGAGGGCGTCCGTAACGGCTGAAATTACGGGGATGTTTCAGCCTGAAAACATCCCCGTAATTTCAGCCGTACCGGCATGTGCAGGCGCTTGAACGCCGCGTCCATTACGGGCGTAATTAGCGCTGCTATTCATTGGAGTCAATGAATAACGGCTCCAATTACGGCCAAAGAAGTGACAGGTCACTTCTTTGACGCGGGCGTCTATTTACGCGCCGTCATTTGACAGCGGCGCGTAAATATACGCCTCGTGTGAACAGACAAACGTCTGCCCATTGCTTTCAATGGGCAGATGTTTGTCAGCGCTATTGAGGCGCTATTTTCAGAAGTAATTCGGGGCAAAAACGCCCGAATTACGTCCGTAAATAGGCCGTGTGAACATACCCTAAGGGTATGTTCACACGATGAGAGGCATTTACGTGTGAAAAGACAGACTGTTAACAGCTGCCTCGTTTCACACGTAAATGCTCCTCCTCGTAATTTACGAGGCGTCTGAGACGCTCTGAGACGCTCGTAAATCTTGAGCTGTGCTTCATTGAGTTCAATGAAGAACAGCTCAAATTACGTGGCAAAGAAGTGCCCTGCACTTCTTTGCCGAGGCAGTCCATTTACGCGTCGTCGTTTGACAGCTGTCAAACGACGACGCGTAAATTACAGGTCGTCTGCACAGTATGTCGGCAAACCCATTCAAATGAATGGGCAGATATTTGGCGACGTATTGTAGCCCTATTTTCAGACGTAAAACGAGGCATAATATGCCCCGTTTACGTCTGAAAATAGGTCGTGTGAACCCAGCCTTAAGGTATGTTCACACGGCCTATTTACGGACGTAATTCGTGCGTTTTTGCCCCGAATTACGTCCGAAAATAGCGCCTCAATAGCGCTGACAAACATCTGCCCATTGAAAGCATGTCTGTTCACACGAGGCGCAATATACGCGCCGCTGTCAAAAGACGCCGCGTAAATAGACGCCCGCGTCAAAGAAGTGACCTGTCACTTCTTTGGCCGTAATTGGAGCCGTTATTCATTGACTCCAATGAATAGAAGCGCCAATTACGCCCGTAATTGACGCGGCGTTCAAGCGCCGTAATTTCAGCCGTTACGGACGCCCTCGTGTGAACATACCCTAACTCACGTTTTTCGCAGCGAATTTCGCGCCGTTTTCGCAGTGTTTTCGCGCCGTTTTTTCGGCCGTTTTTGGAGCTGTTTTCAATAGAGTCTATGGGAAAACGGCTCCAAAAACGTCCCAAGAAGTGTCCTGCACTTCTTTTGACGAGGCTGTAATTTTACGCGTCATCTTTTGACAGCTGTCAAACGACGACGCGTAAATTACAGGTCGTCGGCACAGTACGTCGGCAAACCCATTCAAATGAATGGGCAGATGTTTGCCGACGTATTGTAGCCTTATTTTCAGATGTAAAACGAGGCATAATACGCCTCGTTTACGTCTGAAAATAGGTCGTGTGAACCCAGCCTTAGGGTATGTGCACACGCTAGCTACCTTTTACGTCTGAAAAGACAGACTGTTTTCAGGAGAAAACAGCTGCGTCGTTTCAGACGTAAATGCTGCTCCTCGTATTATGCGAGGCGTCTTTGACGCTCGTAAATCTTGAGCTGCTCTTCATTGACTTCAATGAAGAACGGCTCAAATTACGCTGCAAAGAAGTGTCCTGCACTTCTTTGCCGAGGCAGTCATTTTACGCGTCGTCGTTTGACAGCTGTCAAACGACGACGCGTAAATGACAGGTCTTCGGCACAGTACGTCGGCAAACCCATTCAAATGAATGGGCAGATGTTTGCCGACGTATTGTAGCCCTATTTTCAGACGTAAAACGAGGCATAATGCGCCTCGTTTACGCCTGAAAATAGGTCGTGTGAACCCAGCCTTAGATACAGGGCCCCAGCAGACAGTATCACACATGATAGGCTTAGATACAGGGCTTCAGCAGACCGTATCACACATGATAGGCTTAGATACATTGCCCCAGCTGACAGTATCACACATGATAGGCTTAGGGCTCATTCAGACGAGCGTGAATTTCGTCTGTGGGCTGTGTGTTAAAATAACGCACATCATTACATTGATTACAATGGGGCTATTCACACATGCGTGAGTTTTCATGCAGCGAGTGTCCGCTGCGTGAAACTCACTGCATGTCCTATATTAGTGCGTTTTCACGCACCTAGCCGCCCATTGAAGTCAATAGGTGCGTGAAAACCACGGATAGCACACGGATGACATCTGTCCGTGTTTCACACATCAATTACATTATATCACGTGCTTGCAAGTGCGTTAAAAACACATGCCACACGCAAAGCACACTGATGCAAAACGCAACGCACACGACCAGATTTACGCACGTTTTTTATGCGCATAAATCTATCACGCTCGTGTGAATGAAGCCTTAGATACAGGTCCCCAGCAGTAAGTATCCTTGTACTAAACCTCAGGGGCAAATTTGGCATGTCTGGGGCCCCAAGCAAAGTTTTGTCTCGTGGCTCTAATCAAAGACACCTGTATAGAGTTCCCCACACAATGCCCCCTGTATATAGCGTCACAAACCCCCCTGTATGGTTCCACACACAGTCCCCCTGCCATACATCCCCCTTGTAGACAGTGCCATTCAGTCCCCTGTAGGTAGTCCCACATACACACCTAGTCTCAGCAGACAGTATCCAACATGATAGACTTAGATACAGTGCCCCAGCAGACAGTATCACACGTGAAAGGCTTCGATACATGGCCCAGAAGACAGTATCACACATGATAGGCTTAAATACAAGGCCCAGCATCCCACATGATAGACTTAGATACAGGGCCCCAGCAGTTAGGCTCTATTCACACGACAGGGTCCGAGTGTCGGCCAATAAAAACTGCCGTTTTGGTCGGTTTTTCATAATTTTTTTCTCCCTGTCCGTTTTAAAAACAGATGAATTTCATTTGTACATTTTTTGCCACACACTTCCCTCTGTAGATACTGCCACAGCCCCCCTGTAGGTAGTGCCACACATCCCCCTGTAGGTAGTGCCACCCAGCCCCCCTGTAGGTAGTGCCACACAGCCCCCTGTAGGTAGTGCCACACAGCCCCCTTGTAGGTAGTGCCACAATGCCCCCCTTGTAGGTAGTGCCACACAGCCCCCTGTAGGTAGTGCCACCCAGCCCCCTGTAGGTAGTGCCACACAGCCCCCTGTAGGTAATGCCACACAGCCGCCTTTAGGTAATGCCACACAGCACCCTGTAGGTAATGCCACACAGCCCCCCTGTAGGTAATGCAACACAGCCCCCCTGTAGGTAATGCCACACAGCCCCCCTGTAGGTATTGTGATGCAGCCTCCCCTGTAGGCAGTGCAACACAGCCCCCCCCCCCCCTGTAGGTAGTGCCACACAGCCCCCTGTAGGTAATGCCACACAGCACCCTGTAGGTAATGCCACACAGCCCCCTGTAGTTAGTGCCACACAGCTCCCATGTAGGTAGTGCTACACAGCCCACTTTTACATAGCACCCCCATAGATAGTGTCCCCTACCTTCCTGTAGATAGCGCCACAGTAGGGGACCGTTCCAGGAGAAATCCCTGACTCAATGTCCATATTTGGAGTGTGAAGTCAGGGACTTCTCCTGAATCGGAATCACTGGCCACAGCGCCAGGGATTCCACTTCAGAAGTCCCTGACGTCACTGTGTCCATATATGGACAGTGAAGTCAGGGACTTCTCCTGGAGCGGAATCCCCGGTCACAGCTTCGGCAAAGCTGTGGCTGGGGATTAGGATTTCCGCTCCTACAGGGAGCAAAAAAATACCCTCTTCCTTCTCCTCACATGCACTTCAAACTGTGAGGAGGGGAAGAGAGCAAACGGCAGAAAGCTCAGCCGTCACTCGGATCACATCCGAGTGACAGTCGTTTTTACACGGCCCCATAGACTATGGGAGCTGTGCGGCCAGGAGAACGGCCGAAAATAAGGCATGCTCAATTATTTGGTGGCCCGGTTTACCGGGCCATCAAAAAATCGACCGTGTGAAGAGCCCCATTTGGGGTCCATTGCCCCTACTGCGCCGTGTAATGGCCGTTCAAAAGACGTCCGTCACACGGCCGGGAATCCCTGTCGTGTGAATAGGGCCTAAGTATTGTCGTGGAAGTCAATGGCTCAAAATATATTAGACTGAAATTTAGATGTGTTCCAATAGACACTCACGCCAGGCACTTTATCCAGCATCCTAATCAGATTTCATACCGATATATATCGAGAGAGGAGAAGAAAACACACAGATGCTGCTGATATGCTGAAAATACTCCTCTGGAGGTTTATTGCCAAACTCAATTATAATAATATAATTCAAATGGGATGTAGGCTTGAGGTTAAGCAATCAGAGGCAATGTGACAATAACTCTTATTCAGCCAATAGCAGGCGCTAAGAATATTTCAAGTACATAATTATAATTCATTATTAAAATGCTGACATCAGGTAACGTCTGGAGACAAGAATATAATGAGCAGTTGTTAACTGATCTATCCCATGAGGGAGTTTGTTCTCATGGGGGAATTTGTTGCGATAATGACAAATAGTTGCACTTTATGTCTAAGCATTCAGCCAACCCGCTACAATGGGGTATGAAGACCATATTATGAAAACATGAAGATAAGACATTTCTTTGAATTATATAGAGGAAATGTCATCACAAAATGGAGAATACATGTCCTAGTAAATCGGCGTAACTAGGAAAGACTGGGCCCCATAGCAAACCTTTCCCCTGGGTGTCACACAACCCCCCCCCCCCCTTGTAGATAGTGCCTTTTTTACAGCCCCCCCCCCTGTAGATAACGCCATACAGCCCCCCCTGTAGATACGCCATACAGCCCCCCCCCTGTAGATACGCCATACAGCCCCCCCCTGTAGATATGCCATACAGCCCCCCCTGTAGATAACGCCACACAGCCCCCCCTGTACATAACGCCATACAGCCCCCTGTAGCTAACACCATACAGCCCCCCCTGTAGATACGCCATACAGCCCCCCCTGTAGATAACGCCATACAGTCTCCCTCTATAGATAACGCCATACAGTCCCCCCTGTATATAACGCCATACAGCCCCCTTTGTAGATATCTACAGAGGGGGCTGTATGGCTTTATCTACAGAGGGGGACTGTATGGCGTTATGTACAGGGGGGGCTGTGTGGCGTTATGTACAGGGGGGGCTGTGTGGCGTTATGTACAGGGGGTTGTGTGGCATTATCTACAGGGGGGACTGTATGGCGTTATCTACAGGGGGACTGTATGGCGTTATCTAAAGGGGGACTGTGTGGTGTTATCTACAGAGGGGGCTGTATGGCGCTAACGCCATACAGCCCCCACTGTAGAGAACGCCATACAGCCCCCCCATGTAGGGAACGCCATACAGCTCCCCCCCCTGCAGGGAACGCCATACAGCTCCCCCCCCTGCAGGGAACGCCATACAGCGCCCCCCCCCCTGCAGGGAACGCCATACAGCTACCCCTGTAGAGAATGCCATACAGCGCCCCCTGTAGGTAATGCCATGCAGCCCCAACCCCCCAAAAAAATCAGAACTATAGTGTGTCCTACAAAAGACATGTATCCCCTAGCCACAGGATATCCACAGGATAGGGGATACATGTGTGATCGCTGGCAGCGATAGGGAGAACGGGGGACTGAAAGTCCCCTGAAGTTCTCCATGACTAACCTCTGACTTCCGGGGTCTGTGTCGGCATCTCAATAAAAATGAAAGGAGCGCTGGTCACGCATGCGCACAAGCGCGACCGGTGCTCCATTCATTTCTACGGAGCTGCCGACACAGACCCCGGAAGTCCGAGGTTTGTGATGGAGAACTTCAGGGGACTTTTAGTCCCCTGTTCTCCCTATCGCTGCCAGCGATCACACATGTATCCCCTGTCCTGTGGATAGGGGATACATGTCTTTTGTTTAATGGCAGAGCGGGGAGATACCTCCCTGCTCTGCCGTACTGTTCAGTGGCGTCGCGCTGTAGCAGCCATAGGGGCTGCTAGCGGAGCCTCCGGCCATGATGGGGGCCCGTGCAGCCGGGCGACACGGGCCCCCTCGTGCCGCGGGCCCCGTAGCAGTCGCTATGGCTGCTACGGTGGTAGTTACGCCACTGTATGAGACAGCATATCTGTAGCACACTGACCCTATAGCTATGGATAGGATTATATACAGTGGCTCAGCAGACAGTATCACACATGATAGGATTAGATACAGGGCTCAGCTCGCTGACATTGCGGCTCCGGCGCTGGACCCAGAAAGGTAAGAATAATAATTGTTTTGCTTTTTTATGTGTTACTTATTTTTTTGTGTGTTTGTGTTTTTTTACAGGTTCAGTCGTCGGATTCGAGGACTACTTCGATTACGACTACCACAAGGTGGGCTTAGATACAGGACCCCAGCAGAGAGTAATCTTACTATTTAAGATTACTGTCTGCTGGGGCCCTGTATCTAATCCTAACATGTGGTAGGCTTAGATACAGGGTCCATGTGTGATACTGTCTGTTAGACCCTGTATCTAAGCCTACCACAAGGTAGGCTGAGATACAAGACCCCAGCAGACCGTAAAATTACACTTACCCTCCTCTTCGGCTTCGGGTGCAGCGGCTGTCCCGACATCATCCAGCATCGTGACGTCATCCGCAGTGCACAGCGTCGTGATGTCATGACGCGAGAAGATGTCAGGACATCCGCTGCGCTCAGGAGGAAAGATAGGTAAGTATGTGTTGTTACTGTAGTAACAGGGGCACGTGTATTTTATTACATAGTCCCCAGTTACTATACTAACTTTTATAGATGTGGTGCGGGCAGCTGCGGCCCTGTCGCAATTGTGACCACTGTTACTGGGTCGCAATTGCGACCGCTGTGACCTGAATGTGGCAGTCGCTGGGGATCTGGGGCACAGGGCCAAAGATCTGGGGCTTGGGCCTCGAAGGCCCGGTGTTAGCGACGCCCCTGGAGCCCATATACCCTGTATCTAAGCCTACTATGTGGTAAGTTTAGATACAAGGCCCATCAGACCGGATCAGACATGGGCCATGTATCTAAGAATACCATGTGGTAGGCTTAGATACAGGGTCCATGTGTTACACGGTCTGTTGGACCCTGCATCTAAGCCTACCACAAGGTGGGCTTAGATACAAGACCCCAGCAGATAGTAATCTTACTGTTTAAGATTAATGTCTGCTGGGGCCCTGTATCTAATCCTAACATGTGGTAGGCTTAGATACAGGGTCCATATGTGATACTGTCTGTTGGACCCTGTATCTAAGCCTACCACAAGGTAGGCTGAGATACAAGACCCCAGCAGACCGTAAAATTACACTTACCCTCCTCTTCGGCTTCGGGTGCAGCGGCTGTCCCGACATCATCCAGCATCGTGACGTCATCCGCAGCGCACAGCGTCGTGATGTCATGACGCGAGAAGATGTCAGGACTTCCGCTGCGCTCAGGAGGAAAGATAGGTAAGTATGTGTCGTTACTGTAGTAACAGGGGCACGTGTATTTTATTACATAGTCCCCAGTTACTATACTAACTTTTATAGATGTGGTGCGGGCAGCTGCGGCCCTGTCGCAATTGTGACCACTGTTACCGGGTCGCAATTGCGACCGCTGCGACCTAAATGTGGCAGTCGCTGGGGATCTGGGGCACCGGGCCAAAGATCTGGGGCTTGGGCCTCGAAGGCCCGGTGTTAGCGACGCCCCTGGAGCCCATATACCCTGTATCTAAGCCTACTATGTGGTAATTTTAGATACAAGGCCCATCAGACCGGATCAGACATGGGCCATGTATCTAAGAATACCATGTGGTAGGCTTAGATACAGGGTCCATGTGTGACATGGTCTGTTGGACCCTGCATCTAAGCCTACCACAAGGTGGGCTTAGATACAGGACCCCAGCAGATAGTAATCTTACTGTTTAAGATTACTGTCTGCTGGGGCCCTGTATCTAATCCTAACATGTGGTAGGCTTAGATACAGGGTCCATGTGTGATACTGTCTGTTAGACCCTGTATCTAAGGCTACCACAAGGTAGGTTGAGATACAAGACCCCAGCAGACCGTAAAATTACACTTAGGCTGGGTTCACACTACCTATTTTCAGACGTAAACGAGGCGTATTATGCCTCGTTTTACATCTGAAAATAGGGCTACAATACGTCGGCAAACATCTGCCCATTCATCTGAATGGGTTTGCCGACGTACTGTGCAGACAACCTGTCATTTACGCGTCGTCGCTTGACAGCTGTCAAACGACGACGCGTAAAAATACAGCCTCGGCAAAAGAAGTGCAGGACACTTCTTTCAGACGTAATTTGAGCCGTTCTTCATTGAATTCAATGAAGAGCAGCTCAAGATTTACGGCTGTCAGAGAAGCCTCGCAAAATGCGAGGAGGAGCATTTACGTCTGAAACGAGGCAGCTGTTTTCTCCTGAAAACAGTCTGTCTTTTCAGACGTAAAAGCCTGCTACCGTGTGCACATACCCTTAGGGTATGTTCACCCACACTAATTACGGACGTAAATCGGGCGTATTAACCCCCGAATTACGTCCGAAATTACGGCTTGAATGCGTTGACAAACATCTGCCCATTGAAAGCAATGGGCTGACGTTTGTCTGTTCACACGAGGCGTATATTTACGCGCCGCTGTCAAAAGACGGCGCGTAAATAGACGCCCGCGTCAAAGAAGTGACCTGTCACTTCTTGGGGCGTAATTGGAGCCGTTATTCATTGACTCCAATGAAAAGCAGCGCCACTTACGTCCGTAATGGACGCGGCGTTCAAGCGCCTGCACATGCCGTAACGGCTGAAATGACAGGGCTGTTTTCTCCTGGAAATAGCCCCGTAATTTCGTCCGTTACGGACGCTGCCGTGTGAACATACACTTACCCTCCTCTTCGGCTTCGGGTGCAGTGGCTGTCCCGACATCATCCAGCATCGTGACGTCATCCGCAGCGCACAGCGTCGTGATGTCATGACGCGAGAAGATGTCAGGACTTCTGCTGCGTTCAGGAGGAAAGATAGGTAAGTATGTGTCGTTACTGTAGTAACAGGGGCACGTGTATTTTATTACATAGTCCCCAGTTACTATACTAACTTTTATAGATGTGGTGCGGGCAGCTGCGGCCCTGTCGCAATTGTGACCACTGTTACCGGGTCGCAATTGCGACCGCTGCGACCTGAATGTGGCAGTCGCTGGGGATCTGGGGCACCGGGCCAAAGATCTGGGGCTTGGGCCTCGAAGGCCCGGTGTTAGCGACGCCCCTGGAGCCCATATACTGTTCTTGAACATGGACACTCTGTTGTTTGTGTTTTCCCCTGGGTAAGCTCCTGTGACATCACAAGTGTATTTCCATCAGGTAATCTGCTGTGACACTACAATTAGCTTCAGTCAGGTAAGATTCTATAACATCACAAAGGGCTTTCAGTGAGGTAACTGCTGTGACATCACAAGTGTGCTTCTGTCAGGTGAACTGCTGTGGCATCACAAGTTGTTTCAATCAGGTAAGATGCTATGACATCATAAGTGTGTTTCTGTTAGGTGAACTGCACATCACAACTAGCTTCAGTCAGGTATGATGATTGACATCACAACTAGCTTAAGTGAGATAAGTTGCTGTGACATCACAAATGGCTTTATGTGAGGTAACTGCTGTGACATCACAAATGTGTTTCTGTCCGGTGAGCTGCTGTGACAGTGTTAGTATTTGCCCCTGGGTAAGCTCCTGTGACATCACGAGTGTGTTTCTGTCAGGAGAGCTGCTGTGACATCACAACTAGCTTCAGTCATTTAAGATGCTGTGACATCACAAGTGTGTTTCCATTAGGTGAACTGCACATCACAACTAGCTTCAGTCAGGTAAGATGCTGTAACATCACAAGTGGCTTTCTGTGAGATAACTGCTGTGAAATCACAATTGTGTTTCTGTCAGGTAAACTGCTTTGACATCACAATTAGCTTCAGCCAAGTAAGATGCTGTGACATCACAAGTGTGTTTCTTTCCGGTGAGCTACTGTGACATCTCAACTAGCTTCAGTCAGGTAAGGTGCTGTGACATCACAAGTGGCTTTCTGTAAGGTAACTATTGTGACATCACAAGTGTGTTTCTGTCAGGTGAACTGATGTGACATCACAACTAGCTTCAGTCAGGTAAGATGCAATGACATCATAAGTGGCTTTCTGTGAGGTATCTGCTGTGACATCACAATGGTGTTTCTGTTAGGTCAGCTGCTATGACATTATAACAAGCTTCAGTTAGGTAAGATGTTGTGACATCACAAGTGGCTTTCAGTGAGGTAACTATTTTGACATCAGAAGTGTGTTTCTGTAAGGTCAGCTGCTGTGACATTACAACTGGCTTCAGTCATGTAAGATTCGGTGACATCACAAGTGAGTTTCTGTCAGGTGAGCTATTGTGACAACTAGCTTTAGTCAGGTAGGTTAACAGGAGCCATCAGTTGTAGGCATTTAAGCCAGTCTCGTTTGAATTACAGTTTCCACGCTTTCCACAGTTGACTGCGCTATTGATTCTTTAAAATAAACGGAAACCCTTTCACAACGGTGACAAACGGAAACCATTAGCAAAGTATCTGTCACTATTGAGATCAATGGTGTTGACAACGGAAGCTATGGTTTCCGTTTGTCTTTCTGTTGAGGGTTTCCTCTGATGGAAAGCTCCGACGGAACCCCTCAACGGAAGTGAGCACAGCCTTAGAGCTGTACAGGTTTTGAGTCTCTGGATGTGAACATAATAGTTCCCATTCACTGACTTGAAGCAGGGATCTTAAAAATTAAAAAAATACAGTATATTAGAAAGCTGCAGAACTTTTCATTATGCAATAATTAAGCTATATTTAACTTTCTCCAGTCTGCCGTTTATTTAGATTTAATTATTACAACTTTTTTTTTTTAAATTAGAATTTTTCCTTTTTCTTTGGTGCTTCTCACATTTTCATCATCACCCTGAATCAGTAAAAAGAGAAAAAAAGAATTTAGGAGCATTTGTTTTAATACCCTATTTATACAGGAAAGCCGACTGCAAACAAAATATACAATTAAAAAAAAATCTGTAGACATAATATTCAAACAAAATATATAATAAAAAATATATAATTTTACAAAATATATAATAAAAACATCTGTAGACAAAATGTGCAAGCAAAATATATAATAAAAAAAGATATAATATAACAAAATATATAATTAAAAGAACTGCAGACAAAATATCTTATAAAAAATCTAATATTACAAAATATATAATAAAAAAAATCTGCAGACAAAATATACAAACAAAATATATAATGAAAAAATACAGTATTACAAAATATATAATAAAAAAAAAAATCTGTACTGTTATTATGTCTGGCAATATAAAGCAATGTGCCCTCTCATTAGCTCCTCCAGGATAAGAGATCCCTCTCCGCATCCTCCTACTCCCTTTGCACTCAAGACATAACAATATATATAACTATAAATTCAGGCAAGGAAAACTATATTACATTATAATTATTTGTCCAGTGGCAAAGGGTTAATTGTCTTTCGGCAGACCTGAAAAGAAAGTTCCAAGAATTCCAGGCAACTGATAGCAGATTAACATCTACCCCCCCCCCCCTCCCCCCTAATTATGAGGAGGGGGGAATGGGAATGTTAGATGCTGATGGCTCATTCATGGCCTGGTCATGAGAGATGCCCCTCATTAGAGAGAGTACAAAAGCCACCTCGTGAGGATTTATATATTTATTGTCAACCCCTCTCTTTCCTTTGGTATCTTTCCCTCCCCTTTTAAACATGCCATTTTAAACCCATTACTGAAAAAAACAACTCTTGACCCATCCAGCGCTGCCAACTACCGACCAATCTCTAATCTGCCCTTCATCTCCAAACTCCTGGAACGCTTGGTCTACTCTCGCCTTATCTCTCTGCTAACTCCATTCTTGACCCCTTAAAATCTGATTTCCGCATGCTACACTCCACAGAAACTGCCCTTACTAAAGTCTCACATGATCTCTTGGCGGCTAAATCGGACGGTAAATCCCCTCTCCTCTCACTCTATTGGCCTTACAGACACGGCTCTCTCCTGGTTTTCTTCCTATCTCTCTGACTGCTCGTTCAGTGTCATTTGCTGGTTCTTCTTCATCTCTTCCCCTTGCTATCGGGGTTCCTCAGGGATCAGTCCTAGGTCCGCTGCTCTTTTCTCTCTACATATATTGGACAAACCATCAGCAGATTTGGCTTCCAGTACCATCTCTACGCTGATGACACCCAATTATATGCCTCTTCCCATGACCTCACCCCTGCTCTAATACAAAACACCAGTGATTGTCTGTCCGCTGTCTCTAACATCATGTCCTCTCCCTATCTGAAACTGAATCTTTCTAAAACTGAGCTCCTTGTGTTCCCGCCATCTACTAATCTACCTAAACTAGATGTCTCCATCTCGGTGTAATGTCCGTGGCTGCGGGCCGTCAGCTCCAACCTTCCCCTGACAGCCGCAGCCATGAGTCGGCAAGCGCAGGCCCCAGCCTCCTCCTCAGGAGACGCCAGCACTCACGTCCACTCACCTCAGCCGGATCCCGTAGGGTGCGCGCGCATGCTCGTGTGCGCTCTCAAAGGGGCAGCGCGCGCACTGGACATTGTGGATGAACTTTGACCCGTGAGTACCCTGGACTATAAGAGGGGTTCAGCCCCCTAGTTCTTTGCCTGAGCGTTGTTGTGTTCCCTAGTTTGTCTATGTGATGGCCTCCTAGTGTGTTACCTGTTCCAGTCCCTGTTCCAGTCCCTGCTCCTGTCCCTGTTCCTGTTCCTAGCGTTCCGTACTTTCCTGGTCTAGCACTGAGCTGTGCCAAAGTCATGCCGTGCTGCATCCACGTCTGTCCTGCTTCACCTCGCCTGACGTCCTCCTGCTACCTAGTCCAAGCCGAGCCTGCAATGCTGCTGTCTGAGCTGCCACAGGTACCTATAGAACTATAGACTCTCAACTGCTCCCTGTTGGCTAGATGCCTTACCGCCAAGGCGGTACAGCCCAGTGGGTCCACAGACCCTTCATGACACTCGGTGTGTGGCACTACCATAACTCCCAGGCAGCATGCCCGCTGTCTCGGGGTTATTTTTGACTCATATCTTTCCTTTACTCCTCACATTCAATCACTTTCACGCTCCTGTCATTTTCACCTCAAAAACATCTCCAGAATCCGCCCTTTTCTTACTGAGGAAACCGCCAAAACTCTCATTGTTGCTCTGCTTCCCTCTCGTCTTGACTACTGTAACTCATTATTAGTCGGTCTTCCCCTCACTAAACTCTCCCCTCTCCAATCTACCACTAATGCAGCAGCCAGGCTCATCTTTCTGACCAACCGCTATACCAACGCCCCTACCCTGTGCCAGTCATTGCACTGGTTGCCCATACTCTTCAGAATTAAATTCAAACTTATTACTCTCACCCACAAAGCTCACCATAGTGCTGCCCTTCGTTACGTCTCCTCCCTCATAGGGCTGGGTGATTTTGCCCAAAAATAAAATCAAATTTTTTTCAACACTTTGGGCAATTTTCAATTTGAATCTCAATTTTCTTATTTTTCCGTTTTTTTTCCCGCTAGCATCGAGCGGGCACTATGGAGCGAGTTTACAGTATAGTGTAGGCCGGACTGTGAAAAACGGTCCGTGTGTCCGCCGGATTTCCTAGCCGCACAGTACATGTGAACGGGATTCCTGGCATCATAGGCATTAAAGACGGATTCACACGACAGTAAAAAAAAAAAAAAAAATGGCAATTAAAAACTGATGAAATGTCAATTTTTCATGTGCATTTTGCATCAGTGTCTCCAAATTGTCATCCATTTCCAGTCCGTCTGTCTGTTTTTCAGTGCCGTTAGAAGAAAAAAAAGATTGATTTAATTTTGTCAGGGTTTTTGTATTTATCCCCTGAAAACAGATAGTGCTGCAATGTCCCTGTAGATAGTTCCCACATATAGTGCCACAGTGCCCACATATAGTGCCACAGTGCCCACATATAGTGCCATAGTGCTCACATATAGTGCCACCCCCTTGCAGATAGCACCCCCACCCCCCCATGTAGATCGCAGCACCCCGCCTCCCTTGTAGATTGCAGCACAACCCCCACTCCCTTGTAGATCACCCCCCCCTCCCTAATCTTCCTTGTAGATATCGCCACTGTAGCTGCCACTAGGAGCTGAATCCCCGGCCAGAGATTGCCGACGCTTTGGCCGGGGATTCAGCTATAACCCATTCTGCCCTGGGGAAATTTAATTAGTTTAATGCTGGTTCCTACCATCTCCAAGAACACGTAGGTTTAGTCCCAGTTCTGGGTATATGTGCAGCGTAGGTTCCCATCTCATAGAGGTCCCTTGTCGTGGCAGGTGGGCTCACACAATTTGATAAGTAATGCATATTTATTTATATTTAGCGGCTTAGGTGGCATTAGTGTTCGCAGTGTGCTGACGACATTTTCTTGTGTGCTATATATATATATATATATATATATATATATATATATACACACACACATGTATATGTGTATATAGCATGTGTTGGAATGTCAAAAAAACGTAGGAAAAATTATATACAAAAAATTATCAACATGTTTTTAAAAAAGTAACTTTTAGGGTATGTTCACACACACTATTTACGGACGTAATTCTGGCATTTTACGCCTCGAATTACTTCCGAAAATGCGCCTCAATAGCGTTGGCAAACATCTGCCCATTGAAAGCAATGGGCTGACGTTTGTCTGTTCAAACGAGGCGTATATTTACGCGTCGCTGTCAAAAGACGGCGCGTAAATAGACGCCCGCGCCAAAGAAGTGTCCTGTCACTTCTTGGGACGTAATTGGAGCCGTTATTCATTGACTCCAATGAAAAGCAGCGCCAATTACGTCCGTAATGGACGCGGCGTTCAAGCGCCTGCACATGCCGTTACGGCTGAAATGACGGGGCTGTTTTCTCCTGAAAACAGCCCCGTAATTTCGGCCGTTACGGACGCTGTAGTGTGAACATACCCTTATCCCCCATCGAGATTCTGCTCACCCATTTCCAAAAAAGATCATAAAAATGCTGCATTGTGGTGCGGTTTTTCAGCCAGAATTTCAGCTGCGGAATGCATTGCTAGCAAAATAAAAAGTCCATACTTACCCCCTCCCTCTTCTCAGCGTGTAGTCCGGCCTCCTATGATGACGTTGCAGGCCATGTGATGCTGCAGCCTGTAATTGGTTGCAGCGGTCACATGTGATAAAACGTCATCCCTGTATGCCAGACTGCAGGAAGAAAAAAGAGCATTCTGTGTAAGTATGATTTTTTTTTTCCAGAGTTGCTATTTTTGTAGCGTAATCAATGCGATTCTGCCGCAAAAGTCGCAACACATGGCTTTCTGTTGAAGGTTTTTTTTATCCCCATTGAATTCAATGAGGAAAACCCGTAACAGTAAATCAACGAAAACGCAGCATAAATTGACATGCTGTGGGTTTAAATTCCGGACCACAGGTCAATTTATTAACCTTTACGCTGAGTTTTTTTCCGCACCGTGGGCATGAGATTTTCCAAATCTCATTCACTTTGTTGCTACTATAAATGTTGCGGAATTTCCGCACAGAATTCCGTTGCGGAAATTCTGCAGCCTTTATACTACGTGGGAACCTGGCCTAACATGCAGATCCTTGAGACCTCATCCAGCAGTCATGTAGAGTCTCAGGAATGGTACATAGAAAAGTGCAAGACACACACGTCCATCAAGTTCAACCTTGTTTTTTTATGTAGGGCTCATGCAAACATGTAGGGGGGAGTTTATTAAGACTGGCGTTTTATACAACTGACACCACGCTGTAACGGCCAGGAGTGGAGATAGCCTCTGAAAGGGCCGATTAACCACATAGATCAAAAATGATCGATGCATCTAGGTTCTTTCTAGTCTGTCGGCACCCCTGGGATGTAGTCTCGGGGATGGCGATGGTTGCCATAGCAAATGGAGGCATAACAATGGCCTCCTGATCCGGTCTAACAATGGCCTCCTGGTTTGCGAAGTACTTTGGGCCCCGCCCGGAGATCTAAAAGGCTTGCTATCAGGGCCAGGAAGATGGTGCAGGCTCAGAAGCTGAGCCTGCACCATCAGCCGCGGGTGTCAGCTGTTTGTCACAGATGACACCCCGCTGTAATGGCCAGGACTGGAGCTAGGCTTTGATCCGGCCGATTAACCCCTTAGATGCAGCGATCAAAAGCGATCGCTGCATCTAACTGATTCGATCACATCCTTTGGTTGCTAGGGCAACGATCGTTACCCGCGGGTGTGCTGTTGGTTGCTATGGCAACTGGTAGCCTAACTATAGCCTCCTAGTATGGAAGCTTATTTGGCCACGCCCGGAGGCAAAGCCTTAGGGGGATTCACATGAACGTGTATTCGGTCCGTGCGGGCCGTGTGGTTTTCACGCGCCACGCACAGACCAATACAAGTCTATGGGGCAGTACAGACAGTCCGTGCTTTTTGCGCAGCGTTTGTCAGCTGCGCAAAAAGCGCGACATGTTCAATATCTCCGCGTATTTCACGCATCACGCACCCATTGAAGTCAATGGGTGCGTGAAAACCACGCAGGTCGCACGGAAGCACTTCCGTGCGAACCGACTGAAACAGCGCACCAGCTGTCAAAAGGATGAATGTAACCAGAAAAGCACCACGTGCTTTTCTGTTTCCAAACATCCAAATGGAGTGTCTTTGAGATGAGCAAACCCGGACAATCGAACCGAACTTCACCGGGTTCGGCCGAACTCGTTTTGGCCGAACCCGGCAGAAAAATTTCCGGTATGCGACGTCAGGAGATAGTCACTGTCCAGGGTGCTGAAAGAGTTAAACTGTTTCAGCACCATGGACAGTGACTACCGATCCCAATAAACATGAACCTGTAAAAAAAAACGAAGTTCTGACTTACCGATAACTCCCGGCTTCTTCCTCCAGTCTGACATCCCGGGATGACAATTCAGTCCAAGTGACAGCTCCAGCCAATCACAGGCCAAGGACAGGCTGCAGCGGTCACATGGACTGCCGCGTCATCAAGGGAGGTGGGGCCCGATGTCAAGAGAGGCGCGTCACCAAGGACGCGTCACCAAGGACACGTCACCAAGGCAACGGCCGGGAAGTTCTCGGTAAGTACGAACTTTTTCTTTTTTTTTAACAGGTTTCTCGATATTGTGTTCGGCATTCACTGTCGAGGGTGCTGAAAGAGTTACTGCCGATCAGTTAGCTCTTTCAGCACCTTGGACAGTGACGGGCGTCGACTAGCCTCATCTCTATGATGGCGGCTGCGCGAAAATCATGCAGCCGCGCATCATACACGGATGACACACGGAGCTGTCAAATGTTTTTTGCGCGCGCAAAACGCAGCGTTGTTTGCGCGCGCAAAAACGCAACGTTCGTCTGAATCTGCCCTAATAGTAATAAACACTGTACTATGTAGGTAGTGCAGTGTATTAGTATAGCGATCGGGGCTTCATGCCTTCAAAACCCCTAGTCGGACAAAAAAAAACAAAAGTAAAAAAGTAAAAAAAAAGTTAATCAAAATGTTGTAAAAGGTAAAAAATAAAAGTTTCAAGTTAAAAAACAATATGTAAAGGATCTGCCAGGCACAGCTTCGGGGTTAACTCGACTTTCATCCTCCCTTATTACATCTTCTTACACCCATCTACAGGACTTCTCTCGGGCTGTACCCGTTCTTTGGAGCTCACTGCCCTGAACGATTAGACCCGCTGTTAAGGATCTGCCAGGCACAGCTTCTGTATCTACGTTCATAGGTAATCAGTCTTCACCTGAGTCTATGTCTCTGAGACTGACTCCAGCTTCCACCACTCAGGCTTGCAGGCTTAGGAGTGGGAGAGCCTATCGCAGCCTGGCCAGACTCAGCTAGCTCCCGCCCTCTGTCTATTTATACCTGCCATTCCTGTTCCTCCTTGCTTGTGATTCTTCTCGTGTGGTTTCCTGGCCCAGCTGCAGCTTCTGACTATTTGATCCTGCTCCATACTGACCCTGGCTTACTGACTGCTCTCCTGCTCTGCGTTTGGTACCTCGTACACTCCTGGTTTGACTCGGCTCGTTTACCTCTCTTGTTGCTCACGGTGTTGCCGTGGGCAACTGCCCCATTTCCCTTAGCTTTGTGTACCATTGTCCGTTTGTCTCGTGCACTTACTGAGCGTAGGGACCGCCGCCCAGTTGCACCCCGTCGCCTAGGGCGGGTCGTTGCAAGTAGGCAGGGACAGAGTGGTGGGTAGATTAGGGCTCCCTTGTCCGTTTCCCTACCCCCATCATTACACAATAACCGCCTTTTTCTCATAAGTCTTTTATTATAGGAAAAAAACAGAAACCATTTTAAAAAAAGTACACATATTTGGTATCACTGCGTCCGTAACGACCCGAACTATAAAAATATCATGCTACTTTACCTGCACGGTAAACACCATAAAAAGAATATAAAAAACTATTCCAGAATCGCTGTTTTTTGGTCACTACCCCTCCCAAAACAGAGAAAAATAATAATCTAAAAGTTGCGTGTACCCCAAAATTATACCAATAAAAACTACAAACCGTCCAACAAAAAATAACCCCAACCACAGCTTGTTTTGATGGAAAAATTAAAAAGTTATGGCTCTCAGAATATAGCGACACAAAAAATTAAATCTAAAAAAAAAAAAAAGTGATTTTATTGAGGAAACGCAAAAAAACATAAAGAACCTATATACATATGGTATCGCCGTAATCGTATCGACCTGCAGAATAAAGTAAAATGGTCATTTATAGCCTACGGTGAACGGCGTAAAAAAAAAAGAATACAAAACATTGTCAGAATTGCTGGTTTTTGGTCACCTTGCTTGCCAAAAAATGAAATAAAAAGTGACAAAAAAATTGTGTGTACCCCAAAATGATACCAATTGAAACTTCAGATTGCCCCGCAACAAATAAGCCCTCACACAGCCACGGTGGAGAAAAAATAAGAGAGTTCTGGCTCTCAGAATATGTTGACGCAAAATATGCAGAGCGTTCCAAAAGCGGATAAGATCAGGCGCCATTTATCAGTGCGACACCAGCCACATATCTATGAATTATTATTTATTTACCCCATTATTATACCCTCTTATTATGCCCTGATGTTCTCTGCACAGATTACATATGCCCCCACATTATAAACTGAAATACCAGTAAGGCCCAGTTCACACAGAGTCTTTTTACACGTTTTTTGACGCGGAAACCGCGCTGGAAAACGCGCCAAAAATAGTCAGAAAATGTCTCCCATTGATTTCAATTGCAGGCTGAGACGTTTTTTTTCCCGCGAGCATTTGAGAAAAAGAAGCGACATGACCTATCTTGAGGCGGTTTCCGACTACAAAAACCCATTGGAATAAAAAAAAAAAAGCCAGCTGGCGAGGCGTTATTTGACGCGTAATTTTGTCAAATTACGCTCGCGGTATTTCCGTCTGCAAAAGACAGCTAAACCCAGCCCAAAAAAGGGGCTGGCTTTTCTGCTGCTTAGCTGGAGGCAGCCATTATATCCTAGAAAGAAAAGAGTAAGCCCTTATTCACACGACAGGGTTTCCCGGCCGGGTTACGGCCATTCATAAAACGGCCATCACCCGGCTGCTGTAGGAACAATAGATCCCTAATGGGGCTATTCACACGACCGATTTTTTTGACGGCCCGGGAAACCTGGCCGTCACAAAATGGGACATGTCCTATTTTCGGCCGTTTACCCGGCCGCCCGGCTCCCATAGAAGTCTATGGGGCCGGGTAATACACGGCCATTACCGGAATGTGTCCCGAGTGATGGCCATGTATTCCGTCGCTCGCTCCCTCCCCACAGCGCAGAGTGCATGTGAGGAGGAGGAGTTGATGCCATTCGGACGAATGGCTGTACGCTGGAGATGCACTGTGTGGCAGGGCCAGGGTCAGGGCCGCCATCAGGGGGATATTAGGGGTACTGATGTGAGGGGCCCGGCTAAACCTAATTGAAAGGGGGGCCTTTGCCTTTGGTAGAAAAAAACAGGCCCCTGCAATGGGGCCCGTTTTTTTCACCAAAAGAATGACGTCAGCTGCGGGCCTCCCTGTCGTCATGGGGGTCGTCAGACACCGCCCGCCCGCAAGCGGGACCGATCACGCGCACCCGCAAACTCCCGCGCGTGCGCACTCACAAGCATACGCGAGCGCGCACCTGCGACCGCCCGTGCACGCACACGCGAATGCCCGGAAGCGCGCACCCACGACTGTTCGGGTAGTCGCAGCCGCGACAGCACGCGCGCACCCGCGAAGAAGCGCGCGCAGCCGCGGACACACATGGACACAACTTACCTGGAGCCTGGCTGGAGGTGAAGGACTGGTCGTCTGGACCGAAGATATCGCCTGGAAGACATCGTCTGAAGAGGACTGGAGTGGGAGCCAGCAGCTCTTCTGACACAGTGAGTAAAGTATCTCAAAGTGCTGTTTAAGTATGGCCCTGTTCACACAGAGTATTTTGCAGGCAGAAAAAAATCAGATTTTGACCTTCCCACACTATCTTGCCGCGTTTTTTGCTGCGTTTTTTGCCCGCGGCGATTGAGGACAGCAGACAAAAAAACGCAGCGAAAAATGCATTTTCTGCCTCCCATTGATTTCGATGGGAGGTCAGAGGCGGAACCGCGGCAAGAAAGGACGTGCTGCTTTTTCTTTTTTCCGCAACTGGCTCCCATTGATTTCAGATTAAATCAATGAGAGGCGGTTTTGGAAGTTGTTCGGTGCTGATTCTGACGCAGTGTCCGAGTCAATATCAAGGCCCAAAAACTCTGCACGGCCCCATAGAGTAACATAGGTCCGTGCGAGGCGCGTGAAAATCACGCACGTTGCACGGATGTATTACACGTTCGTCTGAATAAGCCCTAACAATAAGGCCCAGTTCACAGAGTTTTTGGGCCTTGATATTGACTCGGACACTGCGTCAGAATCAGCACCAAAAAACTTCCAAAACCGCCTCCCATTGATTTAATCTGAAATCAATGGGAGCCAGTCGCGGAAAAAAGAAAAAACAGCACGTCCTTTCTTGCCGCTGTTCCGCCTCTGACATCCCATCGAAATCAATGGGAGACATTTTTCGCTGCGTTTTTTGTCTGCTGTCCTCAATCGCCACGGGCAAAAAACGCAGCAAAAAAACGCGGCAAGATAGTGTGGGCAGGTCAAAATCTGCCTCAAAATTCGGTGCACGCTTCCAGGCTCCGTCGGGCAGGCGGGCGGTGTTTGACGGCCCCCATGACGAGAGGGGGGGCCCTCAGCTCACAACATTCTTTTGGTGAAAAAATAACATTATTTTTTTACCAAAGGCAAGTCGCGGCAGGGTTTGGCCGGGCCCCTCACATCAGTACCCCTAATACCCCCCTGATGGCAGCCCTGGGTAGCATGATATAGTGCTGGACGGAGTACCGTTAACAAGCGGTGCCACGGTAGGGGGGCCCAGAAAATTTAGCTGTATGGGGCCCTGAAATTCCTGATGTCGGCCCTGGCCGGGGTGTACTGCAGGTGGAAGGGAGCACTGCGCTGGCTCCCTTCCCCTGCTTGTTTTAAAAGCGCCCTGGCCCAGCAACACCTCCCATGGCTGATTGCGCCGCTAGCAGCTGCTGTGGCTGCTACTGCTGTAGCGACGCCACTATAGCAGAGCAGGGAGGTATCTCCCTGCTCTGCTATGTGCTAGCCCCACTTTAGCTCCCTGAAGGAGCGGAATCCCCGTGTGTTCGGGGATTCCGCTCCTGGAGAGAGCGCTTGATGTCTCTGTCCATATGTGGGCAGTCACATCAGGGGAAACTCCTGAAGCGGAATCCCCGAACACATGGGGATTCCCCTACAGGAGTTGCCCCTGATGTCACTGTCCAGATATGCTCGGAACAGATGCAAAACCTAATGCAAACCGGCCGGGAAAAACGGCCGATTTTATCGGCCGACACTCGGGCTCGGGCAGGACCCTGTCGTGTGAATAAGGCATAAGAACTCCCCTGAGGAAAGAACCTGCAATTAGCTACAGACCTCCATCCAAATTTAAAAAAAAGTAAATACATTACTATTCACATCTGCCATACATGCAGGTAGATGTGCAAATGTATTATTTTATTTATTTATTTATTTTTTTCGCTGCAGTTCATTTGACTAATTATTGTTTTTAATTTACATTTCAGGAACAGAAATGTCAGAAGAGGCGTACCATCGCATGGACATCAATGTTGGAAAACTGATTCATGAAGTGAGTATACAATGATTTTTTTCATGTAAGGGCCTGTTCACATCAGCATTGTGTGTCCGTTGAGGCGTTCTGTCAGTGCTTTCAGTTGGGATGAGCCCTCAACAGAAAGGCAAACGTAAACTATAGGTTACATTTGAATCACTGTTGATTTCAATGATGATTGATCCGTTGATAATGGTTTCCATTTGTCTTTGTTGTGCAAGGGTTCCGTCGTTTTGATGGAAGTAATATCGTAGTCGACGGAACCCCTGCACAACGGAGACAAACTGAAACCATGTGCACCCGATCCGTCAACATTGAAATCAATGGTGATGCAAACACAAACCTATAGCTTACGTTTGTTTCAGTTTGGACTCTGTTCATTGGTGCTCCATTCATGAATGGAGCCCAGAGTGAGATGTGAACGAAGCCTAATGTAAGCGTTTTTGTAAGGATTGCTTTTAAAAAATGTTGTGAATTTGTTTAGTCCATGTTCACACAGGGTGGATACACCTAGTATAATGTACACAGCATATCTGCCTTGGCAGCCCCAGGGAATGCCAGCAGAAATGTCACTCTTCGAAATTAGGGCCGGTTCACATCAGCGTTGGCTTTCCGTTGAGGGGCTCCGTCTGAGGTTTTCGTCGGTGAACCCCTCAACGGAAAATCTAACAGAAACCTTAGCTTCCGTTTGCATGACCATTGATATCAATGGTGACGGAAACATTGCTAATTGTTTCCATTTGGCACCGTTCCGGCCGGTTTCCGTTTTTTCGACGCAATCAATAGCGCAGTCGACTGCGCTATTGATTCCGTCGAAAAAACAGAAACCTGCAAGACGACTTTATGTCATACTGTCATGCTGTGGCGGCAGACTTCTCGAATGCCCCCGCCCTGCCGGAACTGGGTGGACTTATCACCCAGTTCCGGCAGGCTTTAGGGCTCCAAAAGGCCCAACTTTCTGGCGCGGTCTCCACCGCCACCTAGAGCCAACCATTTACCACTCCTTCCCCTTACCCCGCTCCTCCCCTGCCCACTGCTGGTGCCCAATTTTTTCATTCTTTTCTCCCATACCACCCTACCAGCAGTGGGCCACAGCCTACTGGCTCAACTCCCTCCCCCCCCCCCTCCTCGTTACTTAAAGTTTTAGTTTAGCTCTGGGTGGAGGTGGACATGTTTTTGTTTTACAGTCATTAATAAAATAGGGGTAAATTATGGTGGGTGGGTAATAAGGGATCCGTTGATAGTTGATTTTTTTGTTTTGTAGTAAATTATTTTTTTATAATTTCTGTACATTGTGTGTGTGTGTATTTTTTTTTTCGTCAATTTTCTTGGGGTTTTCCCACGAGAGCATCCAAAGGATATGTCATAAATGTCAGGTGCGGGTCCCAGAGCTGGGACCCGCATCCAGGGCCGGCCCTAGGATAGATGGCGCCCTGTGCAAAATGATCTTTCGGCGCCCCACCCCATCATTAAAAACAAAATGCCCCATAAAAAAATTATAATGCCCATTTAGTGCCCCCATACAGTATAATAATAATATTTAATAATATAATAATTTACAACCCCTTCAAGGACACAGTATTTTGTCCTCTAATTGTGCCCACAGTATTATGCCCCCTGTAGTACCCCTACACAGTATAATATCCGCTTAGTGGCCCCCACACAGTATAATGCCCCCCTGTAGATTTTGCCATATAGCCTCCCTGTAGACAGTGCCATAATCCCCCACCTCCTTTTTGTAGATCTTGCCATACAGCCCCCACACCTCCCCCTTGTAGATCGTGCCATACAGTCCCCTCACCTCCCACTTGTAGACAGTGCCCCCAAACAAAAACATAAATTGTACTCACCTAGGCCCCGTTCCCATGACGAACTGAGCTGCTCCATGACGGGACCCTAGTACAGAGTTTCCCAACCTTTTCGGACTCGAGGCAGCACTGGAAAAACAAAATTTCCTCAGGGCCCCCCTACCAAAAATTGTTTTGAGAAAGACAGAAAACGGCTAAGAACAAGCACTCCACTCGTAGGGCATGTTCACACACGTTTTTTGTAAGGCAAAAAAAATCTGCCTCAAAATTCCTTCCAATTGACAGCGTTGTGTGACCTTTTTTTTGTGTTTTTTCTTAAGCTGTTGAAGCTAATGCAAAAGACGCAGGAAAAAAAGCTCCAAACGAGCGCCGCAGGTATCTTCTGCCTCCTATTAATTTCAATTGGAGGTCAGCGGTGGAAACCACTTGAAGACCATCAGTCCCCCACTCACAGAAAAATGACCATCAACCCCCCCACTCACAGTAAAATGACCATCAGCCCCCCACTCACAGCAAAATGACCATCAGTCCACCACTCAGTAAAATGACCATCAGACACCCACTCACAGATTCCCCCTGTAGGTAGCGCCACACAGCCCCTTGTGGGTAGCACCACACAGCCCCTTGTAGGTAGCACCACACAGCCCCTTGTGGGTAGCGCCAGACAGCCCCCTTGTAGGTAGCACCACACAGCCCCCTTGTAGGTAGCGCCACACAGCCCCCTCGTAGATAGCGCCACACAGCCCCCTTGTAGATAGCGCCACACAGCCCCCTTGTAAATAGCGCCACACAGCCCCCTTGTAGATAGCGCCACACAGCTCCCTTGTAGATAGCGCCACACAGCCCCCTGTTGAGTGTGCCACACAGCCCCCTGTAGGGAGGGCCACACAGCCCCCTGGTAGGAAGTGTCGCAAAGACCCATGGTAGGGAGTGCCACTCAACCCACAGCCCCCTGGTAGGGAGTGCCACACAGCCCCCTGGTTGGTAGTGCCCACAGCCCCCTTGTTGGTAGTGCCACACAGCCCCCTTGTTGGTAGTGCCACACAGCCCACAGTTCCCTGGTTGGTAGTGCCACACAGCCCACTGGTTGGTAGTGCCACACAGCCCACAACCCCCTGGTTGGTAGAGCCACACAGCCCACAGCCCCCTGGTTGGTAGAGCCACACAGCCCACAGCCCCCTGGTAGGTAGTGCCACATGGCCCCCTGGTAGGTAGTGCCACACAGCCCCCTAGTAGGTAGTGCCACACAGCCCACTGGTTGGTAGTGCCACACAGCCCACTGGTTGGTAGTGACCCACAGTCCACAGCCCCCTGGTGGTTGGTAGTGCCACACAGCCCACAGCCCCCCTGGTAGGTAGTGCCACACAGCCCCCTAGTAGGTAGTGCCCCACAGCCCACTGGTTGGTAGTGCCACACAGCCCACAGCCCCCAGGTTGGTAGTGCCACACAGCCCACAGCCCCCTGGTAGGTAGTGCCACACGGCCCCCTGGTAGGTAGTGCCACACAGCCCCCTAGTAGGTAGTGCCACACAACCCACTGGTTGGTAGTGCCACACAGCCCACTGGTTGGTAGTGCCACACAGCCCACTGGTTGGTAGTGCCACACAGCCCACTGGTTGGTAGTGCCACACAGTCCACAGCCCCCTGGTTGGTAGTGCCACACAGCCCACAGCCCCCCTGGTTGGTAGTGCCACACAGCCCACAGCCCCCCTGGTTGGTAGTGCCACACAGCCCACAGCCCCCCTGGTAGGTAGTGCCACACAGCCCCCTAGTAGGTAGTGCAATGACTACGAAATGACCGATAGCTGGCGGGCAATAGACATTCAAAAAAGGCCAACTGTGCAGGAGCACACAGAATACACAGCTTTCCCAGCTATCAAATAAATGTGTGGAAATAAACTAAGTTATAACTTTTATTTAGTCTGAGTAAAGGATTAATCCTTTTAGCTAGATTAAATAAAAGTTATATCTTAGTTTTTTTCCACACTTTTTTTTTTGATACCCGGGAAAGCTGGGTATTTTGTGTGCTCCTGCACAGTTGTCCTTTGTAGGTAGTGCCACACAGCCCACAGCCCCCCTGTAGATAGCAACCCCCCCTCCTTCCAGTAAAGATAGCGCCACCGTAGCTCCCTGAAGGAGCGGAATCCCCGTGTGGCCGGGCATTCCGGTCCTGGAGCGCTGCTTGATGCCTCTGTCCATATATGGACAGTGACATCAGGGAAAACTCCTGAAGCTGAATCCCCGGTCACAGCGTTGCAGACGCTATCACCGTCGATTCCACTCCAGGAGATGCTCCTGACATTTGTGTCCATGACGTCATTGGCTTCTCCTGGAGTGGAATCCCCGATCATAGAGTCTGCAATGCTGTGACCAGGGATTCCGCTTCAGGAGTTTTCCCTGATGTCACTGTCCATATATGGACAGAGGCATCAAGCAGCGCCCAAGGACCGGAATCCCCGGCCACACGGGGATTCCGCTCCTTCAGGGAGCTACGGTGGTGCCATCCTGGAAGGGGGGGGTTTGATATCTACAGGGGGGCACTATAGCAGAGCAAGGGAGGTATCTCCCTGCTTTGCTGTCTACTAGCGCCGCTGTAGCTGAAGGGAGCTAGAGTGGCGCTAGTAGACAGCAGAGCAGGGAGATATCTCCCTGCTCTGCTATAGTGCCGTCGCTACCGCTATAGCAGCCACAGCAGCTGCTAGCGGCGCCACCGCCCTCATGCCCGGTGTCACCGCTAGCAGCCGCTATGGCTGCTACAGCGGTAGCGATGGCCACTAAGTGAAGAAGGGCCCGGGTGCGACTGCAGTTAATGTGTGTATCCCCGCTGGTAGTTGAAACGGCGCGGGGATACACACACCCGCTGGCGCCCCCCTTGCCATTTGGTGGCTGGCGCCCTGTGCGACCGCACTGGTCGAACATAGCTAAGGCCGGCCATACCCGCATCTATCTGTCTCCAGAACGGGACCCCCTAAACCTCATTCAGCCACGCTGTGTTGCGGCTAAATTAGGTTAATTTTCATCCATGAGAAAGGTTATATGGTCGTGAGTTACGTAAGCAACGTAACTCCCTGAGCTACGCTGTTTACGTAAGTCTCATAGAAGTTAATGGTAGTTACGGAAACAGCGTAACTCACATGCTATGCTACTTCTGTAACTGCCATTCACTACTATTGGAGTTACAGAAACTGCGTAGCTCAGTGAGCTACGCTGTTTACGTAACGCACGACCTTAAAACCTTTTTCATGGTTGGAAAACACCTCATTCAGCAGCTGAACAGGGTTTAATGGCCCCGTTCTGGGGATAGGTGTGGGCCCCAGAGTTGGGACCCGCATCTATCTGACATTTATGACATATCTAGTGTATGTCATAAATGTCCCACATGGGGAAACCCCTTTAATGGATACATATCCCATTAGCGTAAATCCACTCTATTTAGGCTTCGTTCACATCTGCATTGGGGGCCCGTTCTGATGTTCCGTCTGAGGTTTCCGTCAGAACAGGACCATGAACAGACACAAACTGACACCGACGTAAACCAGATATTTCCGTCTCCATCACCATTGAATTCAATGGTGACGGAGCCGGTGCCCGTGGTTTCCATTTGCCTCTTTTGTGCACCGGACCCATCGTTTGGCCGGAAGCAATAGCGTAGTCGACTACGCTTATGCTTCCGGGAAAACACCTGATCGTTTTTTTTTTATATTTTAATAGTATTTTTAATACTAGCAGATTCTCCTTCCTCTAGCACTACTGTGCATAAAATGAAGCCTAGGAGGAGGATGGGTGGAGTTTTCATAGCCCTTTTGGGAAGTACAACCTTCCAGAGGGATGTCTTAAAAAAAAACACGTCAAACGCATCAAAACGCGTGAAAAAAACGCTTACAAAAAACGGAGCTGATTTTACAGGCGGAATTTCCGCCTGCAAAAAAACTCTGTGTGAACCCAGGCTAAAACCCCACACAGAAACAGTACCAAGCTAAATCCACGCTTCAAAAGCAAAATGGCGCTCCCTCCCTTCTGAACCCTACAGCGTGCCCAAACAGCAGTTTACATACACATATATGGCATCGCTTAACAGTTTGAGGTATTTGGCACGAACTGGGCAACACATATTGGGCACTAAAATGGCATATCAGTGGAAAATTTTCACTTTGCACCATCCACTGACCATTCATTTCTAATTAAAAAAAATGTGGGGTCAAAATGCCCACTACACTAATTAAAAAAATACCTTGAGGGGTGCAGTTTCCAAAATGGGGGTCACTACTTGGGGGTTTGTTTTACTATTTGACCCCAGAATCCTGCAATTTTGGGCCAATGCTGCGATGATCACCAAAATAGGCCACATATGCGCATTTTCTCTTTCACTCCTAAGCCCTGTCACATGTCCAGGCAAATGATAAATGCCTTGAGGGGTGTAGTTTACAAAATGGGATCACTTCTCAGGGTTTTCCACTCTACTCTGGTGCCTAAGGGAGCTCTGCAAATGCCACATGGCGCCTGTAAAAATAATAATAATCTTTATTAAGCGCCAACATATTACTCAGCACTTTACAATTTAGAGGGAACATAGACAATATCAGACATTACATATTGACAAAGCTAATTTACATGACTAGCCTAAGTAGAGTCATGTGCTGATTAACCATTTTACCTTTTATTCCCCTTCTTTCGCCCCCTTCCAATAAAGACACGTGACAACTGAGGTTGGATGTGAAATGGCCACAGCAGCCGTTTATTAATTTAACATTAATTAAATGCAATTTAATCCGAAACATTCGGATAACTCTTTTAGGCATTCCACCAGAGAATTCCTACTATAATTCACATGACCCAACATGGGTCAGTTAACACTAAACAGAGCAGGGGAAGTCCTTGAAGCCATCTTTTCAGATTTCCTTTAAATTAGCCATCTGCAAACCACCACCAACTATTAACCTCCAGCCGTAAACCAGCTCGGAGGCACCGCTCACCCCTGCAGATGGCTCCAACCACCAGAAGACCACTTCAAAGGGATAACACCCTATGAAGTCTTCAAATGATCTACCATTTTTGGGGGACGCATACCCCCGATGCGACTCCCCCACCATTTTGTACTGACCAACCTCAAGGACTCCCCCCCGCCAGCCGCTATGACACCCGGACCTGCTTAAAAGAAATAGAAACAAAACACAAGTTACATAAGCATACATCAAAAGCACAATGAAACGGATAAACCTGCCCCCGGATTCCATAACTAGAACCTAATTCAGGGTGGGTGGGTGGGAGCTAACTAATATTTACTTGTTGTTCCTCCCGCTGCTTCCGGCTCAATGCCGAAAACAGCGGGAGGAACAGATACCACACCCCGGATCCTCCCCTCTCTCCCTCTTCCCACTCCCCGCCTCACCCAACCTTCTTCACTCCTATTGGCTGACGACCCTCCCTCCTATGGCAGTCATGGAGGCTTACCGTTAAGCCCTCCGTGCTGCCGTCCAGCCTCTTCTATTCAAACAGGAGGAGTGCGGACCCTGATCACAAGAGCTTACAATCTATGAAGAGATAAGGGAGACACAAAGTGTAAAAGTGCTTGTTCAGTACAATGATCCAGCCATTTTTTATACACATGGGGTAAGACACAAAGCTGCATGAGCCGGTCACCAGCCAGTGTCAGTGTATGACAGATATGAAGTGCATTAGGGCGCAAGGAGTGTGGGGGATACTGCTGAATGAAGGCAGGGGCGTAGCTAGGGGGGGGCAGGCGGGGCATGTGCCCCGGGCGCAGCTCAGAGGAGGGCGCCAGCGCCACCTCCTCCTGCACTATAATTGTACGTGTGTCGCAAGGACACAGGTACAATTAGAAGCAATGAATGACCGGGCATGTTCCGTGCCCGGCCATTCAGCGCCTTTCCACGAATTAAGCGACTTGTACCTTTTGTACCAGTGACGCTTCCGTCGATTAAAGACGCTGACTGACTGACAGGGAAAGTCATCCTGGCCAGCCAATCAGCGCCTTTCATAGACGCCGCATTCAACCCCCTGGAGACCTGCGCAGAAGAGAGCAGGTCTCCATGGCTGCCGGACAGCGTGGGAGCGGGAATAAGGTGACTTTGAATAGTTTTATTTTTTTATTTTTTTTATTGTAATAAAAGTGTGGCTGTATCTAATGAGGGGACTTTATCTACACGCGGGGGGGGGGCTATATACAGGGGGACTATATCTACAGGGGGTGGGGTATATACAGGGGGACTATATCTACAGGGGGTGGGGTATATACAGGGGGACTATATCTACAGGGGGTGGGGTATATACAGGGGGACTATATCTACAGGGGGACTATATCTACAGGGGGTGGGCTATATACAGGGAGACTATATCTACAGGGGGACTATATCTACAGGGGGACTATATCTACAGGGGGACTATATCTACAGGGGGGCTATATACTGGGGTGGACTATATACTGGGGTGGGCTATCTATGGAGCACCATATACAGGGGTGGGCTATAGCTACAGGGGGGCTATATAGTATATAGCCCCCTGTAGATATAGCCCCCCCTGTAGATATAGCCCCCCTGTATATAGCCCAGCCCTGTATATAGCCCAGCCCTATAGATATAGCCCACCCTTGTAGATATAGCCGCCCTGTATATAGCCCAACTGTATATAGCCCAGCCCTGTATATAGCCCAGCCCTGTATATAGCCCAGCCCTGTAGATATGGTCCCCCTGTAGATAAATATAGCCCACCCCTGTATATAGTCCCCCTGTAGATATAGCCCACCCCTGTATATAGTATCTCACAAATAGCTCCCCCTATAGTGCTCCACAGAAAGCCCACCCCTGTATATAGCCCCCTTGTACATATAGTCCACCCCTGTATATAGTGCTCCACAGATAGCCCACCCCTGTATAATCTAGTGGAGCACTATATACAGGGGTGGAATATAGGTACAAGGGGGCTATATACAGGGGTGGGCTATCTGTGAAACACTATATACAGGGGTGGACTATATGTGGAGCACTATATACAGGGGTGGGCTATATCTACAGGGGGGCTACATACATGGTTGGGCTATCTGTGGAGCACTATATACAGGGGTGGACTATATGTGGAGCCCTATATACAGGGGTAGGCTATATCTACAGGGGGGCTATATACAGGGGTGGGCTATCTGTAGAGCACTATAGGGGGAGTTATTTGTGGGACACTATATACAGGGGTGGGCTATATGGGGGCACTATCTACAGGGGGCTCTATGGGGGGCACTATCTACAGGGGGCACAGTGTGTGTGTGTGTGTGTGTGTGTGTGTGTGTGTGTGTGGGTGTGTGGGGGACACGGTGTATGGTGCTATTATAATTAGAGGTGCAGTGTATGGCGCTATTATATTTAGGGGCGTAGTGTGTGGTATAATGATGACTTTATATTTATTTATAGATGTAGAAATGTTGGTAAAGTGAGAAGCTGAAGACGTGAGCGGCAAACTGCAGAAATGGTCTGTCCCCGGGAGAAATCCATCACAGAGGTCTGGACCGGATGGAGAAAAATAACTAGAATCTGAGACCTCACCGGTGAGTCACCTAATGTAAATGTTTATTCTGCCTCTAATCATCACTGTAGTCACTGTATGATCTGCAGCGAGATGATGGGTGGTATGATTATAATATGATTTATTTTTTGTGAAACAGCATCTCCCAGCATATCCTTACCATTGTTCGTGCCATGTTGGGAGCTGTAGTTTTACGCCGTACACACCTATACGGCAGGGGTTGCACTAAATTGAGCTGTATTTGTTCTGGGGCTGTATATATGTACCGAGCTTGGTTCTTGTGTTGTGTATAGAACCATATTGCTTGTAAAATGTACAAGTGTTGTTATGCTCGCGTTACATAAAAAGAAATGACACGTCGATTGGTAGAGAAAACAAACACGGCGAGGGGGCAGGAGATGTCGGGAAAGAGGTTGGGGGGGCGCCAAACTGAATCTTTGCCCCGGGTGCTGGAGAACCTAGCTACGCCTCTGATGAAGGGGTCAGGTTCTCATGACTAATGTAAAAGAGGAGCCATGGAAAGGAGTCAGATTAGGGAATGTTATAGGCCTGTCTAAAAAGATGTGTTTTCAGGACACGTTTAAAGCTGTGGATATTGGGAATTAATCTGATTGTCTTGGGTAGCACATTCCAGAGGACTGGTGCAGCACGAGACAGGAGCGGGAGGTTCGGATTATGGAGGATTTTAATCTAAGGTCGTTGGCAGAATGTAGAGCGCGAGTAGGCTGGTAGACAGAGATGGGGGAGGAGATGTAAGGAGGTGCAGCACTGTGGAGAGCTTTGTGGGTGAGAGTAATAAGTTTGAATTTTATTCTGAAGGGGATGGGCAACTAGTGTAGTGATTGGCACAGGGTAGAGGCGTTGGTGTAGCGGTTGGTCAGAAACATGAGCCTGGCTGCTGCATTGAGGATAGATTGGAGAGGGGAGAGTTTGGTGAGGGGAAGACCGACTAATAATGAGTTACAGTAGTCAAGACGAGAGTGAATCAGAGCAACAATGAGAGTTTTGGCTGTTTCCTCAGTAAGAAAAGGGTGGATTCTGGAGATATTTTTGTGGTGAAAATGACAGGAGCGTGTAAGTGATTGAAAGTAAGGAGTAAAGGAAAGATATGAGTCAAAAATAACCCCGAGACATCGAGCGTGCTGCCTAAGAGTTAGGGTATGTTCACACTACAGCGTCCGTAACGGCCAAAATTTTCAGGAGAAAACAGCCCCGTCATTTCAGCCGTAACGGCATGTGCAGGCACTTGAACGCCGCGTCCAATACGGACGTAACTGGAACTGGATGCTTTTTTTTCCTTTATCTATTGTGAAAATGAAAAAATTTAGCTAAAACCACATTTTCTTCGAACAAATTTCGATTTTCAATTTCACGGCCTAATTCAAAAAAAGTCTGCAAAAAACCTGTTGAGTCAAAATGCTAACTATACCCCTATAAAAATTCCTTGAGGGGTGTAGTTTACAAAATGGGGTCACTTTTGGGGGGTTTCCACTGTTTTGGTACCTCCAGTACTTTGCAAATGCGACATGACACTGAAAACCATTCCAGCAAAATCTGTGATCCAAAATCCAAATGGCGCTTCTTCCCTTCTGAGCCCTGCCGTGCATCCAAACAGCAGTTTATTACCACATATGGGGTGTTGCCATAATCGGGAGGAATTACTTTACAAATGTTGGGGTGCTTTTTCTCCTTTATACCTTGTAAAAATTTTAACATTTTAAAATGTTTTTTCAGAAAAAAAGTAGATTTTCATTTTTACAGACATTCCAATAAATTTAGCAAAAAACCTGTGGGGTCAAAATGTTAACTATACCCCTAGATAAATTTCTTGAAGAATGTCGTTTCCAAAATGGGATCACTTTTGAGGAGTTTCCACTGATATGGCACCATAAGACCTTCTCAAACCTGACATGGTGCCTAAAATATATTCTAAAAAAATGGAGGTCCCAAAATCCACTAGGTCAGGGGTCTCAAGCACGCGGCCCGTGGGCCACATGCGGCCCATGGGACAAAGAGCTGCTAGTACAGGCTCTGCTACGGGACTCTGTGGAATTCCCTGACATCGATGTCCAAATACGGATAGTGTTGTCAGGGTCTTCCTCAGAGTGGAGTCCCGTGCAGAGCGCTAGTATAGGCTCTGCTCTGGGACTCTGTGGAATCCCGACATCGCTATCCACATATGGACACCGATGTCTGGGGCTTCCCCAGAGCTGGAGTCCCGGGCAGAGCACTAGTATAGGCTCTGCTCCGGGACTCTGGGGAAGCATCTGACATCGCTGTCCATACATCGACAGTGATGTCAGGGGCTTCCCCAGAGCAGGAGTCCCAGGGATGTCAGGAGCACAGCTGGAATCCCAGGAAGAGCCTACTAGCGCTCTGCCCACGACTCCAGCTCTGGGGTTGCCCCTGACATCCATGTCCATATATGGACAGTGATGTCAGGAGCAGAGCTGGAATCCCAGGCAGGGTGCTAGAAGTAGCTCTAATCTGGGACCCCAGCTCTGGGCAAGCCCCTGACATCACTGTCCATATATGGACACTGATGGCAGTGTCTTCCCCAGAGTTCTGGCACAGAGCCTATACTAGTTCTCTACTCTGGGACACCGGCTCTGGGGTTGCCCCTGATATCACATTCCGGTCCAGGAGGATCTCCTGAAGTCACTTTGTATGGACAGTGACGTCAGGGGCTCAAACAGCAGAGGAATCCCCAGCCAAAGCGTCGGCAACGCTCTGGCTGGGGATTCCATTTCTGGAGGGAGCACCAATGGAACTATCTACTTGCAGTGTGTGTGCCATTATGTGCAGAGGGCACTGTGGCATTATGTGCAGAGCACACTGTGGCAGCATCTGCAGAGGGCACTGTGGCAGCATCTGCAGAGGGTACTGTGGCAGCATCTACAGAGGGCACTGTGGCAGCATCTACACGGGGCACTGTGACATTCTCTACAAGTGGTTGTGTAGCAGTATCTACAGAGGGCACTGTGGCATTATCTACAGAGGACTCTGTGGCACTATCTAAATAGGTGCTGCCCAATCTTGACGTGTGTCTGCCGAACGCTGCCAACTCAGCTTCCGGATTGCATTTTGCGACACTTAAACGGGAAAACTGGATTGTTGAAACAAGCACGTGGAGAAATCTCGCAAATTTTAAACCTAGCGGTATTATTATAGTAATATAGTGTTATAGTAGTTCAAATAACTAATTGATTAACAATAATTTTGTATTGTATCAAATTTGAAAGTAATGCGGCCCGTCAACTTCACAATTTTTCTATATGTGGCCCACATTTACCCGGCCGAGTTTGAGACCCCTGCACTAGGTGCTCCTTTGCTTCTGAGGCCTGTGCTTCAGTCCATTAGCACACTAGGGCCACATGTTGGATGTTTCTAAAAACGGCAGTATATAGAAGAGGCTGGACGCAGCACGAAGGGCTTCAGAGGCAAGCCTCCATGACAAGACATAGTAGGGAAAGTGTTAAATAAGTTGTGAGGAGGGAATAGAAGGGGGAGGTGGAAGAGGGGTAGGGAGGAGTCAGGGGACGTTACCAGTCTTCCCGCTGTTTTCGGCATTGAGCCGGAAGCAGCGGGAGGAAGAACAAGCAAAGCTCCTTACCTGGCCATGTCGGAGGTCGACATGTTAGAGCAGCTGCGTGCGGCAGCTGCATTCCACGGTCCCGGGTGGTTGGAGGAAACCGTGGCTGCACTGTCCAGGATCCCGGAGGCTAGCTCGCCTCCACGCCAGGCCCGGCGCTCAGGGTCAGTAGCTCTGAGGGACAGGCTCCCCTCCCCCGGCCCCCTCCCTAGTGCTAGTACTGTGGTGGCGGGGGGGAGTTAGCAACCCGTGCTCCTGCTCATATGAAGCAGAGAGCGTCATCGGGAGCGGCGGTGGCTCAGGCCGGGTCTCCCCGTCGCTCCCGGCGGTCCCGCCCACCAGAACGCCTCAGCCCAGAGGTGGTCCCGCGGACACGGCGTCGCAGGGGGAGCCCTTGAAAGGACGCTGCAGACCAGGCAGCTGGGAGGGCCGCCTCTTCCCAGGCCCTGCGTCCTGGCAGGAATCCCCAGCCGCGACGAGGTCCGGCGGTCCACAGGGGGTCGCAGGCCGGGCTCCCTGTCACCCCACCTCCATCGGACGCGATATCCAGAGAGCAGCCCACGGCCGCCCCCGCATGGTGATGTTCCGGCCAGTGGGCAGGCTTCCTCGAGACCTTCGGGGAGGACGCCTAGATCATCAGCGGCGACGAGGCAACAGGTACAGTCGGAAGTCTGGGTCCCTGCGGTCGGGCGGCAGGTTGCCGGACCATCTGTCAGCATGTCGTTGTCCCCGTGTAGGAGATGTCGGTGGGATGGCCAGTCGTCGGCGAGAGAGGATCTGGAGGATGGCGAATTGGACGATTGTCAGCGAGGTCAGGATTTTCCGGCTGACGGGAACACAGCGCCTGGGCAGCCGGGTGAGTGCGTAACTCCTTCTTTGCCGTATCCAGCGATTTTTATGTCGGGTGTCGGGGGGCAGCAAGCGCGGCATCGGCTGCCGGTAGCGGCGTTGTCGGGCGCGACGGCGTTGGCTTAGTGGATTTAGTGGGTTGCTTGCGGGAGTTGGTCGGGCGCTTAGATAGGGCTACGGCGCCTGTAGTTACGGCGGGGTCCCCGGCGGTAGTTTGGGAAGGTCCTCGTGAGGTTGGAGTGTTACAGTCGCGTCCTGGGGTTGTGGAAGTGTTGGTGGCGTCTAAGGAAGCGGTCGCGGTGTCCGTTCAGACCGAGGCGCAAAAAGATGGTGATAGGGTTCGGCTTGACGATCGTGCTCGTGGCGAGGTTTATGTATGCTTCTAGGGTCCGTTAGGGGCACACCTAAAACAGGAGGTCCGCGAGCGGATCTGGAAGGATGAGTACGTGGAGATTTTTTCTCTTCTGCCGCTTGCAAAATTCAATTTGGATAAAGGCAAGCGGGACGAGAGTAAGAAGGAGGAAGAGGAACGTCGGCGGTATAGGCTTATCCCGCAGACGTTCGTCAAATGGTCGCAAGCGTTTGCCATTTTAGCCAGCGTGATCGGAGAGAAGGCGCCTGAAAATTGCTCGGCGTTATTTTGCTATTTTGATGCCATCGGGGAGGCTCATAGGGCATACGGGGGTCAGGCGTGGTTGCGGTACGATGAGCAATTTCGACAGCGAAAGGCGGTTCGACCGGCGATTCGGTGGGACCAGAAGGATATTGCGCTTTGGTTGAGGGTGACGGCTCCGGTGAAGCAGTCCTTTCCCGGGAGCGTTGGCCAAGGAGGTCAGTCTAGCCAGGCCGGGCAAGGCTCAGGGGCAAAACTGGGGTTCTGCTGGCAATTTAATGATGGCCAGTGTAAGTTCGGGGCCACATGCAAGTTCAAGCACGTGTGTTCAGAATGTAATGGTTCATCCCACGGGGCTGCCAAGTGTATGCGGAAGAAGCGGTCAGTGAACCAGTCCTCCTCGGCTGGTCAAGGAGTTGTCGCCGGTGAGGGTGGAAAGGATGGTCCCGTATCTAAATGAGTATCCAGATAGGGTTGCGGCCAAGTTAATTTATGAAGTGTTTCGTGTTGGTTTCGTTATTCCTCCGCCTCCTTATGAGGTTCCGGTGACTCGGCGCAATCTTAAGTCGGCTTACTTGCATGCCGAGATCGTGTCGGAAAAACTGTTGAAAGAAGTTTCGTTGGGGCGCATGGCGGGGCCGTTTGTTGATCCGCCAATAAATGATTTAGTGGTGTCCCCATTGCGTATTGTGCCAAAGCGGGAGCCCCAAAAATTTCGTTTAATTCAGCATTTATCCTTTCCCAAGGGCTCGTCGGTGAATGATGGGATTGATCATGAGTTATGCTCTGTAGTGTACACATCATTTGACAAGGCGGTGGGGCTAGTGCGCAGCGGTGCCCGGCGCGTTGTTAGCAAAAACCGACATTGAGGCAGCTTTCCGGTTGTTGCCGGTTCATCCAGAGAGCCAACGGATGTTGGGTTGTTTTTGGAATGGGGCTTTTTATGTGGATAGGTGTCTTCCTATGGGGTGTTCCCTTTCTTGCGCATATTTCGAGGCATTTAGTAGCTTTGTGGAATGGGTGACGAAGGGCGTAGCCGGGGTTGACTCTTTGATACATTACCTGGATGATTTTTTGTGCGTCGGCCCGGGGGGTTCGCCTATTTGCGGTAATTTGCTGCATTCATTGCAGAAGGTTGCAAAGGATTTTGGGATTCCCTTGGCGGCGGGAAAGACTGAGGGCCCGGTCTCCACCATTGAATTGAAATTGATTCGGTGGCAATGGAGTGTCGACTTCCTGTGGATAAATTAGGGTCATTGAGTCAGGAGGTATGGCGGGCTTGTAGGTTGAAGAAGATGACGTTGCGCGATCTCCAGTCTCTGCTGGGGAAGTTGAATTTCGCTTGCCGGATTATGCCGATGGGGAGAGTTTTTAGTAGACATTTGGCGGCAGCGACGGCGGGGGTTCGGGCGCCACATCATTTTGTGCGGCTCAGGGAGGAGCATCGGGCTGATCTTCAGGTTTGGGATGATTTTCTTGGTCAGTATAATGGTGGCTCTCTATGGATGGCTCCAGCACAGGATACGAGTGATTTACATTTTTTTACGGATGCGGCTGGGGCAGGTGGTTTTGGTGCGTACGGGGGTGGTCCTTGGTGTGCAGGTAACTGGCCGGCTAGCTGGGTGTCCAGCGGACTCACACGGAATCTGGCCCTGCTCGAGATGTTCCCTATCGTGGTTGCGGCGACCATTTGGGGAGACAGGCTCAGGGACAAGAAGGTCCGTTTCTACTGTGACAACATGGGGGTGGTGCTGGCCATTAATAACATCACCGCATCCTCTCCTCCGGTAGTTCAGTTGTTGCGACATTTAGTTTTGGTGTGCTTGTCTTTGAACGGGTGGGTGGTTGCGGTGCATGTGCCGGGGGTACGGAATTGTATCGCTGATGCTCTTTCTCGCTCGCAGTGGGATCGATTTCGTCAATTGGCACCGGGAGCGGAGCGCCTCGGTTTGGCTTGTCCGGAACATCTCTGGGATCTGTTTTCGGTCCCGTAGAACGATTGGTGGAAAGGTCAATGGCACGTACGACATGGAGTGCTTATTCTGCTTGTTGGAAGCAGTGGGAGGAGTGGGTAAGAGAGTTGGGTAACGTCAGCACGGATCAAGACAGGTTGGTGGCACTTTTGTATTGGTTGGGGGACGCTTGGGAGGCGGAGTTTTCTCTGGCTAAGGTCAATCGTTTCGTTTCTGCACTGGCTTTTGGTTTTAAGTTGCGGGGTTTTCGGGATGTGTCTAAGGAATTTTTAGTAGGACAAGCTTTAAAGGGTCTGCGTCGAGGTAGGGTCGAAGCAGATCGTAGACGGCCCGTGTCTTTTGCTCTCCTCGGTTCTTTGGGTGTATCGCTAGTGTCTGTCTGTCGTTCTTCGTCCGAGGTTGAGTTATTTCAGTTAGCATTTTCCTTAGCGTTTTTTGGCGCTCTTCGAATTGGCGAGCTGGTTTCACCTAGTACCAAGCGGGCAGGGGGGTTGAGACTGAAGGAGGTGGGTCTATATGGGGACAGACTCGAGTTGTTGTTGCGGCGGTCAAAAACTGACCAAATGGGCAGAGGAAAGCGCATAGTTTTGTTTGCCCTCCCGGGATCGGCGATGTGTCCGGTCGCTTGTATGCGTACTTTTAAACCACAGATGGGGTCGCCCGAGTTGCCGTTGCTACGTCACGAGAATGGGTCATTTTTGTCCAGATATCAATTTGGCGCAGTATTTAAGAAATGCTTGGAGGCGGTCGGAGTCGCTGCGGGCCCTTACTCATCTCACTCCTTTAGGATTGGCGCAGCAACCGAGGCGTGGCGCTGGGGGTTGGACGACGAGGGGGTGCGGCGCATTGGCCGTTGGGAGTCCAACAGGTTTAGGTCCTACGTGCGCCCTCATTTGTTATGAGTCATGTTGTTATTTGTTGTTAAAAGCGTGTGTGCTTGTATTTTTTCGTTTCAGATCAGCTCCCGTGCCTTGTGTGGTTATTAGGACACTCTTACGTGCATTGGGGGACCTTGAGGGCGGACGTCCGCCCTGACGGCCGTCAGCTGCGCATTCCGCGGCGGGACGCGGTTTTGCATTGGCTGGGATTTAGAGGTATGTTGTGGAGCCGGGATTTAGCAGAGTTTCAGACATACTCTCGGCTGGATAGGGTTCCGGAAGTCCTGGTATTGCACGTGGGGGGAAATGATTTGGGGGTTCGCCCTTTTCGGGAGTTGGTGCGGGATATCAAACATGATATGTTGTGTTTGTGGGCATCTTATCCCGGCCTAGTGATAGTTTGGTCCGACATAGTTCCAAGGAAGCATTGGCGGCTGGCTCGGTCTGTGGAGAGGGTTAACAAGGCTCGCATTAAAGTGAATCGGGCGGTGTCCCGTTTTGTGGCCAAGAATGGGGGCATTTGTGTGCGGCACAGGGATTTGGAGTCAGGAGTAGGGAATTACTGGAGGAGTGATGGGGTGCATTTGACCGAGGTTGGGATTGATTTGTGGAGCCTGGCACTAGCAGAAGGCATTGAAAGGGCGGTGGTGGTGTGGCGGAACTCACAGGCTTAAGGTGGTCAACGCCTGTTTCGCTGTGGCGGGGGGAGTCCTTGAGGTTGGTCAGTACGAAATGGTGGGGGGGTCGCATCGGGGGTATGCGTCCCCCAAAAAAGGTACATGGTTTGAAGACTTCATAGGGTGTTATCCCTTTGAAGTGGTCTTCTGGTGGTTGGAGCCATCTGCAGAGGTGAGCGGTGCCTCCAAGCTGGTTTACGGCTGGAGGTAAATTGTTGGTGGTGGTTGCAGATGGCTAACTCGAGGTAAAACATATCTAAAAATGGCTTCAAGGACTTTCCCTGCTCGGATTAATGTTAATGTTAATTGTTATTTATGATTCTGACCCATGTTGGGTCATGTGAATTATAGGAGGAATTCTCTGGTTGGATTCCTAATTAGTTATCCGAATGTTTCGGATCAAAATTGCATTTAATAAACAATGTAAATTAATAAACGGCTGCTGTGGCCATTTCACATCCAACCTCGGTTGTCACGTGTCTTTTTCTTAGAGGTAGGGGTGATAAAAGAAAGGATAAGTAGAATGTTCAATAACACACGACTCTACTTAGGCAAGTCATGAGTTGCGTTTCTCTGGTAAAACCTTCTGTGCTACAGATTTTTTTTTTATTACAAATGAATTTTGGCAAAAAAAAAAAAAATTGTAGATTTCACCTCTACATTTCTTTAATTCCTGTGAAACAACTAAAGGGTTAAGAAACCTTCTGAATGCTGTTTTGAATACTTTGAGGGGTGCAGTTTTTATAATAGGGTGATTTATGGGGACTTTCTAAGGCCTCATTTACACGAGCGTAATATACGCACCTATATTACTCTATGGGGCAGTGCAGACGATGCGTGAATTTTGCGCAGCGCGAGTGCGTTGCGTAAAACTCACGACATGTTCCATAATCGTGCGTTTTTCACGCATCACGCACCCATTGAAGTCAATGGGTGCGTGAAAACCTCGAAGGTCGCACGGAAGCACTTCCGTGCGAACTGCGTGATTCGCGCAAGAGCTGTCAAACTGAATGTAAACAGAAAAGCACCACGTGCTTTTCTGTTTACAAACACCCGAACGGAGTGTCTTAGACATGAGCGAACCGAACTTTACCGGGTTCGGCCGAACTTGTTTTGACCGAACCCGGCAGGAGACAGTCACTGTGCAGGGTGCTGAAAGAGTTTAAACTGGTTCAGCACCCTGGACAGTGACTTCCGATTCCAATATACGTGAACGTGTAAAAAAAAAAAAAAGTTTTGACTTACCGATAACTCCCGGCTGCAGCGGTCACATGGACTGCCGCGTCATCCAGGGAGGTGGGGCCAGATGTCAAGAGAGGCGCGTCACCAAGGACGCGTCACCAAGGACGCGTCACCAAGGCAACGGCCGGGAAGTTCTCGGTAAGTACGAACCTCTTTTTTTTTTAAACAGGTTACTCGATATGGTGATCGGAATGCACTGTCGAGGGTGCTGAAAGAGTTACTGCCGATCAGTTAACTCTTTCAGCACCATGGACAGTGACGGACGTCGACTAGCCTCATCTCTATGATGGCGGTTGCGCGAAAATCACGCAGCCGCACATCATACACGGCTGACACACGGAGCTGTCAAGTGCCTTTTGCGCACGCAAAACGCTGCGTTTTTTGCGCGCGCAAAACGCACACGCTCGTGTAAATGAGGCCTAATATATAAAGCCCTCAAAGCCATTTCAGAACTGAACTGGTCCCTGAAAATATAGACTTTTGAAATTTTCTTGAAAGTGTGACAAAATTCCTGCAAAAGTTCTAAGCCTTGTGACATCCTAGAAAAATAAAAGGACTATTAAAAAACAATGCCAGCATAATGTTAACTAGTAACTATTTTGTGTGGTATTACTATCTGTTTTGCAAGCAACATTCAAACTTAGAAAAATGCTAATCTTTGCACATTTTCTCCGAATTTTTGTGTTTTTCACAAATAAACACTGAATGTATCGACCAAATTTTACCACTAACATAAAGTACAATGTGTCACGAGAAAACAATCTCAGAATCGCTTGGATACATAAAAGCATTCCAAAGTTATTACCACATAAATTGACACACGTCAGATTTGAAAAAAATTGTCTGGGTCCTTAAGGCCAAAAAAGGCTTAGTCCTGAAGGGGTTAAGGAAAAAATTTGGTGCTGTGTTTCATACTTTGTGTGGCGCTGGAATGTGGAATTCCTTTGTATTGCCTTGAAAAGCCATAGCCCCATCTTGTGATTACTACTGTAGAACATAACACAGATGCACATCAAGACCTCACAATGTCTTTGAAAGAGAAGAAATGAGCAATCGAGCGCAGTCTACGGCTATTATGAGTCAGATGAAATAGACAACAGCACTCAGAAAATGAGGAGAATGCAGCCTCGCGGGTTTCATGCTAATTAACTCATTTTTTGCTCAGAAAATATGTCAATACTGTCAATGTGTATTTTTTTGTTATGTTCATGTACAGAATACTAGATCTCAAACCCTTAAAGGGATTGCTCAGTTTAGAAAACCTATTTCTATACACCCTGAATTGTGCGGTAATAGAGGTGGAGAGCGGTTACAAAGAGTGTCTCTCTCTGTCTCGAGGACCTGTCCTGTCCTGCATTACACAGACAACACATTTATATGTGGGGCAGTGTGTAATGCTTAGTTTTCCCTGTGGTGGCGCTGCAGTGAAATTGAACACTTACTTCCAAGTTTCCCCACAGATTACAGCTGATCACTGGGGGCATTATCAGGAGGATAATTTGTATATTTTAATTGTCTGTGGTTTTTAGGTCCTGATGGCCAACATGTTCTTATGTATATTGTAATAAAGAATTTATATTTTTTGCAAGTTACTTACTGTACTTGGTGTCATTATTTTTCCCTTTTGGGAGATTTGATTTGTCTTCACATACAGTTATAGGTATTTATTATTGTCAAGGGACCCTTCTAACAAATTAAGGCTTTGTTCACATCTGCGCTAGGGTCCCATTCCGACGTTCCGTCTGATCTTTCCGTCGGAACGGGAACCTTACTGACACAAACGGAAACCAAAGGTTTCCGTTTCCATCACCATTGATTTCATTGGTGATGGATCCGGTGCCAATAGTTTCCATTTGTCTCCAATGTGCAAGGGTTGCGTCGGAAAGCTCAGCCGGAACGTCAGAACGGGACCCTAGCGCAGATGTGAACGAAGCCTTAGATTGTCCAAAGAAGAGAACCTCTAACTCCTACCCGCCTCAGACAGTTTCCATATTTTATGAAGAGGCGAGGTGACTAAAAAACAGCAATTTCGGAATATTTTTTTTTATACACAATTTTCATTATGCGGCATAAATAATGTGATTGTTTTTTTTTTACTTTGGATCATTACAAACGCGGCTACACAGTACCAATCTGGTTTATTTTGTTGTTATTTAGCTTATTTTAAGTAATACACAGGGAAACTATTTTTTTTTACTTTTAATATTTATTTATTTTTATTATTTTATTGATTGCTTCTGTGTTGCAGTATTTAGCATTATCCTGTTAAACCCCCCCCCCCCCCTCTGGGCTTAATAGAAGTATGAAGATGGCAGACCTAAGGCCTCATTCACATGACAGGGTCCGAGTGTCGGCCGGGAAAATTTGGATCCGATTTGCATCCGTTTTTTTCCCTGACCGTTTTTTAATCGGATGAATTTTTTGCACTTTAATTATTTTTTTATTATTATGGTCTGTCCCTCAAAGGTCAAAAAAGACCTTTGGGGAACTTTTAATATTTTTTTTCTTTCTTTTACACCATCTTTTCCACTGTAACTGGAGCTGCACAGCAGCCCCAGTTACAGGGGAAATCAGCCCTCTCATAGTGACGATTGTCACTAATAGGGCTGTGCTGGGTCTAGTAAGACCCAGCAGCAGTCTGCCACTAACGGCACCCGGAGATCATGTGACCAGTCACATGATCACCGGGAGGAATAGAGACAGCGCCGCTGCTGCTGTCTCTATTCCTATACACAGCGTTCATTGAGCGCTGTGTAAAAAGACATCAGAGAAGACAGAAGCAGAGAAAGCTGCTTCTATCCTCTCCTCAGGGTCCCCGGCAGTCACTGACAGCCGGAGACCCGACATTCAGCTGCCCGATCGCGCGGGCAGCAAGTTAAAACCCGAGCCGTAAAAAGTCTATGGCTCAGGTTTTAGGGACCCTGACCGCTGGCCGTAAAAACACAGCCAGCGGTCGGGAACCGTAACAAGAGCTCCCTTCCACCTGCTGTACACCCCGACCCTGCCACACAGTATCTCCAGCGTAACCATTCGTCCGAATGGCATCAACTCCTCCTCCTCACATGCAGTCTGCGCTGTGAGGAGGAGGAGAGAGTGCGTGAGCGACGGTAGACCCGGCCATCACTCGGGACACATTCCGGTGATGGCCGTGTATTACCCGGCCCCATAGACTTCTATGGGAGCCAGGCGGCTGGGTACCCGGCCGAAAATAGGGCATGTCCCATTTTTTGATGGCCGGTTTTCCCGGCCCGTCAAAAAATCGGTCGTGTGAATAGCCCCATTAGGGGTCTATTATTCCTAATGCAGCCGGGTGCCGGCCGATTTATGAACGGCCAGCACCCGGCCGGGAAAACCTGTCGTGTGAATCCCGCCTAAGGGTCTTCATTAGGCCTTCAGGTGCCATGACAACCCATTGGACTCAGTAATCGCGTTGTGGGGGGATTATGGGGTAACATAGGGCCTCCCTTCTAACCACTTAGATGCTATTGACAGTGAAATCTAAGTGGTTAAATGTCCGAGATCAAAGCTATCTCCGATCCCAGCCGTTAGAGCAGGGTGTCAGTTGTAAATACAGCTGATACCCATTGCATATGGAGTGGGCTCATCTCCTGAGCCCCCTCCACACTTACAGCGGATGTCGGGAAAGATGCGGCTCATTGTGACTTTTCATTTTGGCTTTCCGTTTTTGCCTCACCTCATTCCGAGATCCATCTTTTTTTTTTAAATATTTGCTGACATGGCTGTTTTAACCCCATCAATACCAATTTTGTTTCGTATTGTTTACATTACTTTAGAGGAGAAATGGGATAATATTTTTTTTTTGAACTTTTAAGATTTTTTTCACTACTAAAAACGTAATTAAACTTTCTTTACACATTTTATTACGCATCACCTCATGCTGACCGCGCGCACTTATTGTTAGGATCGGGGCAATGGCTGTATTACACAGCCGCAGCCCCGCTCTAACAGCGGAGATCAGAGAAGCCTCTCATCTCCGCTGCTATTCCCCTGAATGCTGCGATCAAAGCTGGCTGCAGCATTTTGAAGGACCCCGGGGCTGTCTGACCATATTTCCTGTTAGGGCATGGCCAGACGTGGCGAAATTGCTCTGGAATTCCGCTGCGGACTGTCCGCTGCGGACAGTTTCTCCATTGCTTTCCACAGCTTTTTAGTTAGGTTCGTGCACACGTTGCGGAAAACTCCGCTGCGGACCAGAGGCTGCGGTGCGGAATTTGGTGTCCGCAGCATACACTGGCTGTTGCGGACGTCTAGCGGATTTGTTGTGGACTCATTGCGGAATTTCTCCATTGACTTCAATGGAGAGTCAAAATTCCATAATGAAGTACGCAGATGTTATGTGTGTTGCGTACCGTATTAGTTTTACTAAAATTATATTTCTTCATTCTGGCTGGACCTATGTATTTCTAGGTCTACAGCCAGACTGAGGCCCCATGCACACTAACGTAAAAACGCCCGTAATCACGGGCCGTTATTACGGCACGGACAGGCCCATAGAAGTCAATGGGGCTCCCGTAATTACGGGTGACTACGTGTGTGCACCCGTAATTACGGGAGCGTTGCTAGGCGACGTCAGGAGATAGTCACTGTCCAGGGTGCTGAAAGAGTTAAACGATCGGCAGTAACTGTTTCAGCACCCTGGACAGTGACTTCCGATCACAATAAAGATCAACCTGTAAAAAAAATAGAAGTTCCTACTTACCGAGAACTCCCTGCTTCTTCCTCCAGTCCGGCCACCCTGGATGACGTTTCAGTCCAAGTGACGGCTGCAGCCAATCACAGGCCAATCACAGGCTGCAGCGGTCACATGGACTGCCGCGTCATCCAGGGAGGTCGGGCTGGATGTCGAAAGAGGGACGCGTCACCAAGACAACGGCCGGGTAAGTATGAATTTCTTTTACGTTTAGGCTGGGTTCACACACACTATTTACGGACGTAATTTGGGCGTTTTAGCCCTGAATTAAGTCCGAAAATGCAGCTCAATAGCGTCGGCAAACATCTGCCCATTCATTTGAATGGGTCTTACGATGTTCTGTTCCGACGGTCATTTTTTTTACGCCCGCTGTCAAAAGGCGGGGCGTAAAAAAGACACCCGCGTCAAAGAAGTACCTGTCACTTCTTCAGACGTAAATGGAGCCGTTTTCCATTGACTCTATGGAAAAACAGCTCCATTTACGTCCGTAATGGACGCAGCGAAAAGCGCCTCAACATGCAATTACGGCTGAAATTACGGAGCTATTTTCTCCTGAAAACAGCCCCGTAATTTCAGCCGTAACGGACGCTGCCGTGTGAACATACCCTAACTAGGGAAAGGGCTGTCCCTTCTCTCTATCCTGCACTGATAGAGTGAAGGGAAGCCCTCTTCACCTGAATACGCAACGGCTAGTCCGCATCAATTTAATGCCCATTTTAGGCAAAGCCACAACAGAATCTGCAACGCAGATTATGTGCGGCATTGATGCGGACAGTGTCCGCAGAAATACGCCACGTCTGGTCATACCCTTAGGGTTTACTTAGGTATGTCCTAACAATTGCCTGTGTACTATCAGTATATAGATATATGCCAGTACATTGAAGTTTAAAAAAAAAAAATAATAATAATAATAATAATAATGTTAAAGAAAAAGAAAAACACACACACACACACACATACATACAATAAAAATTAAAATTAGTATTGATACATAAAATATACACATATTCTGTATCGTCGCGACCGTAATAACACATTTATAGCGTCATTCATGTTTACGCAGTTATAAAATAAGAAGCTGCTTTCTTTCACTTATTAATGTGAGGCACGAGGTATTATGAATTTTGAACCTCCATGTGCCTCACATTAATAGTAATTAACCCCATCATGTACCTCACATATTAACCCAATGTTGTCCATTATGTCTGAGGAACATGATGGGGTTAATTACTATTAAAGCGAGGCACATGGAGGTTCAAAATTCATCACACCTCGTGCCTCACATCAGAAAATGGAAGAACTATTTTTAAAATGGTTATTGCTGGCAAAAGTATCATTTTGGTATCGAGTATCGCAATACTACATGACGTATCGGTATCGAAGTCCAAAGTCTGGTATTGTGACATCCCTATGTAGTATATTGTCATTTTTACAGGCTTCTGTTTACAGGTGTCGCGGGGGGTGCGCTATCGGAGGGCCTCCCCATTCTTTATTACTCCTTAAATACCGTGGTCACGACTGACCTATGGCACCTATGACGTGCTATTACGGCATGGTGCGCGAAGGGTTTAAGCTCTTGTTTTTTTTGTTTCTGGTTTAATTTATTCATTATTTTGCTATAATTTTTCAGTCCATATAAATTTGCGTTTAATTGATACTCATACGTTTTTGTAAAAAATAATTTAAATAAAAATACTGTTTTGCGTCATTCTTCAAACACTCTAAGGCCTCATGCACACGACCGTAGCCATGCTCACGGCTGTGATTTTCGGGTCGGCCGGCCACGGAGTGACAGCCGCAAGCCGTTCGCAAATCGCGGGCCGTGCGCATGGACGCGGCCATTATTTTCAATGAGCCCGGACCGCAGAACACGGCCGTAATAAGACATGCCCGTTCTTTCTGTGGTGCGGGCCCCTGGGCCATGCACGGACCGTGAAAACCACGGTCGTGTGCATGGCCCCATAGGAATGAATGGGGCCGCAATTCTCCTATGGATTTTCAGGGGAATTGCGGCCGCAAAAGCAGGTTCGTGTGTATGGGGCCTAAATTCGGTGTTAAATTTATTTTACAGGTTGTAATGATCAAGGGAAAACCCTTGAAAAGCATCAAATTCCGGGCCTTATTTGCGATGCAGAACTTAACATCCCGAGTGCTGCGTCACATACAACGTCCTGATGCTGCCCTGTCAGTACGCTGTATAAGGGGACCCAGAGGGGAGAAGCGAAGAGGAAAGGTGAGGCGAGAACACATATTGTTTTATTTTTTTATTATTTATTTTTATTATCCAAAAGTGGGAATAGTCTGATCGGGGGAAGGGGGGGGGGCAGGATAGGAGCCTCTACCTTGTTACACCCCACAGATTTCCACCATAATTTCCGCTAGTTTTCTAGCATAAATTATAGCTGTCAAAAACTGAACCAAAATCTGCATTAAAATTGTAGCAGTGGTTGAGATTCACGATAGCTTTAGCTAAGACCATACGGCGGCAGCCACTACTGTCATCCCGAATAGGAATTTCTGATGGCGATCATTGGGTGTAAACCACCCACTGAGATTACAGTATTGTCCAAACTTTAGCTCTCCACTTGTTGAAAAACGACAACTCCCAGCATGCCCTGATAGCCGATCCCACTGCTCTAAAAGCAATTGATAGATCTCTATATTTAAAGGATCCTGTTCTGTGTCAGTTTCCCTTTAAGAACCACAAAGTTTATAGCGCTAACTGCCCAATTTGAATGTTTGCATTAATCTTAGCGCCCTGCATCTTTGTGTATGTTTATTTTTGCATTGCAGTTTTATTCCCCCTTTGTTAGGAGGCAATGACTGACTTTGTGTCTTGTGTGTCATGTCTGCGGTACATGTATATCATCTAATGATCCTGGTTCTCATCGCAGTTTACTTCTCCTGGATCACCCGGCTCATTCCTGCCTGTGAGCCTCATCTGATGTACCGCGAGCTCAGTCATGTGCTGTCCACGCTTCAATGCTGGATGTTGCCCGTGGGGATGCTTTTAATAATCCATTCAAGACATTTGATCTGCCGAGATCCTTCATCAAGCAGCCCTAAGTACTGAAGATGTCATAAGATTTCATCACATAAAGTTATAATCGTTTTCAAAGAAAAATTCCATTCACAAATCCTATGGGAAAAAAAATTTGTTGGAATGTTCCGGCTAGAATACAGCGCCTCATGGAGGTACCACATAGAATTACTACAGGTCCGTAATACAAACCCATAGCCAGAATTGTGCTAGTGGGCCTATGGCATGTTGTCTCCTTGAGCGTTTGGTTTTTGTCAGAGACCCTTCATTATAGGTGAGAAGCATTTCAAGGCCATGGGGGGATCCTCTTTGGACAATAGATATAGATAGAAAGGTCAAAGGTCGGGGGCATGAGGCAGCATAATGACAAGCCCAGATTCAATATCACTGGCACTTGTTTATAGCCGAGAGTTGAAACAAAGGTTAAAGTCAAACATGGAAGATGATGGTCCAGGGTTAAAAGGGGCTATCCAGAACTAGAAAAAAAAGGGTCTACTTTTTTCCAGAGACATTCCACTTGTCTTTGGGTTGAGTCTCGTATTGCATTATTCCTATGAATGGGGCTGAGGTGCAATACCAGACACAGCCTATGGGCTAGCGTGGCACTGTTTCTGGAAAAAGTAAATCCTACTTCCTAGTCTCAGATAAACTATTTCAGTAACAGATTAAAAGAGTAGTAATAGGACAAGGCAATGCAAATGAGAAGGCAAAATAAAGACATCTAATCCCAATTATGTGTGGCTGGGGGTCAAAAGGCACTGGAGGAGCTAACTCTGCAGGTTTCCAGAAGAGGGGGCTTCATTTTTTTTTTATTTTTTTTTTAAATGGGGCCCACTTTGCTCCTTGTACTTTTGGGGTTGTATATAGTAACACAATGACGTCCATAAATATCTGTCACTACTGCATATTAGATAGCCCAAATAGCAAGACTGGAATATAAGGAGGGCCCATGCTCGGGGATTCATGTACCCTGGGTACTTTTGTGGACTTACTGTACGTCTAGGGCGCCCACCTCTCAAGAAAAGAGGAATCCCTTGATAGCCGGTCGGCAATCCTATCCAGCCCAGAAGAAGTGGAGCTTTATGTTTGTGGCTCTCTCTTTTGAAGTCTAGGGGAGTCCCTAGCTCTCCATATTTCCTAAAGCCTTCAGTAGAGGGGGTCACAAATGGGATCAGGTGGAGTCTGAGTTCTAGAGGTGAGATGGGACCTCCAGGAACCTTAAAGGGGTTCTCCACTTTGAACAATCCCTACTTTTTAGAAGGGTCTCTTGACAATAAGCAGATCCCCAAGTATCCCCCTGCTGGAACCCCCAGCGATCAGCTGTAATCTGAAGGGGAACTTGGCACTAAGTGTTCGATTTCCATGTAGCGCCGCCACAGGGGAAATTAAGTATTACACAGTGTCTATTCATATCAATGTGTTGTCTATGTAATGCAGGACAGGACTGGTCCTCCAGAATATGAAACTCTCTTTATAACTGCTCTCCACTCTGGCAAAGATCCTGAACAGAGGACACCCCTCTATGAACTCCTTAATAGGGTATATGACCATGGGTTTTCTAAGCTGGACAATCCCGTTAATGCAGCCCAATCAAAAGATATTAATATGTCACCCAAGAGGGCATTCAAGGCAGCAGAGGACACAGCGGATTCTGGGGTTGTGTCATACCCGTGGGCTTCCAGATGCCCAGACTTAGAAAATGGCATGGAGATACTTGTTAACATTGGTGTAGCTTTCACTAGGAGGAAACATAATACACATGACTGAGTTTGCTTTCTCATCCTGACAGGACGTTCGGCTCCAGTCCATGATTGTATTCTATGGTTATGGGTCAGGTGATAATTTTAATGTCACAAGTCACACCATAACATCCTGTGTATCCTGCCTGCAGTGTTCGTGTCATCACTATATAAAATCTATGTGAATGGCCTTTTATTTGCCCATGCGAAACACTGCACCAAGCCACAACACTATCCATGCCTCCAGCTCTCTGCTTTCTCCCCATCTCACTGGCCACTAATGTCCATCCCTCTACATGACCCCTTTGACACTATGGCAAACTCAGCTCTACTACATCAGACAATCTTAGCACTGCTATGTACATTATACCATTGGTTAAATAGCAATTCAATAGATAAGATAGACCTGTTCACAAAACAGTAAAATACCTGGATGTTTATTAGGATTGCAGCAGCGTCTTTGTCCATGAAGTAGAATGGTCTACAGCTACTGCTGGTTAATTCCTTAGAGGAATTGTCCAGTGTTACATAAACAAAGCAGAAATCTTGAAAAATTATGGTGAATTGAACTGCAAAGTATATAAGAAAGTTGCACCATTTTTCATTGTGCAATAATCAAGCTTTATTTATATAACAATGGACAACCACTTTGGTAGCACCGTCATATATCTCCGCTCTCATCTCCATCTACCAACTCACTCTTGGCTCAGCCAATGACCTACGACTTTCATCCTCCCTTATTACATCTTCTTACACCCATCTACAGGACTTCTCTCGTGCTGCACCCGTTCTGTGGAGCTCACTGCCCTGAACAATTAGACCAGCTGCTAACATTCCAGGTTATAGTGTTCCTTGATAACTCATTTCTCCAAGAAAGCTTATGCCACATAACCATAGTCCATGGCCCTTATACAACCTGGCTTTGCCACAGATATCTTTACACCACCCTGTCCTCAACTAGCTACCCAAAATGCATCACTGTGTACTTTATATCCGAGTCGGCTCATATACTGACTTGGTGACTGGTAATGCAACTTCATTTATATTCTCCTTTCCAATACAAGGACCTGGTCCCTAGACAAATTTTAGTCAAGTGCGCTTTTATTGTCACTCCTCCTATGCCATTAAAATTGTAAGCTCTTATGGGCAGGGTCCTCTCTCCTGTAGAGTGTAAGCTCTTATGGGCAGGGACCTCTCTCCTGTAAAGTGTAAGCACTTATGGGAAGTGACCTCTCTCCTGTAGAGTGTAAGCTCTTATAGGCAGGGACCTCTCTCCTGTAGAGTGTAAGCTCTTATGGGCGGGGCTCTCTCTCCTGTAGAGTCTAAGCTTTTATTGGCAGGGACCGCTCTCTTGTAGAGTGCAAGCTCTTATGGGCAGGGACCTCATCACATGGACAGCCCATTAACGTCAATGAGAACTGTGCAGAACCTTCTTTTCCCCTGTTGTGGCGCTGCGGGGGAATTGGGCACTAACTGTCAGACTCCGTGGCGTAACTACCGCCGTAGCAGCAGTAGCGGCTGCTACGGGGCCCGTGGCATGAGGGGGCCCGTGTCGCCCGCCGGCACGGGCCCCCACCATGGCCGGAGGCTACGCTAGCAGCCGCTATGGCTGCTACAGCGGGACGCCACTGAACACTACGGCAGAGCAGGGAGGTATCTCCCCTCTCTGCCATTAACTGGTTCCCGACCGCTGGCTGTATTTTTACGGCCAGCGGTCAGGGACGGGTCCTTAAAACCCGAGCCATAGACTTTCTACGGCTCGGGTTTTAACTTGCTGCCCGCGCGATCGGGCAGCTGAATGTCGGGTCTCCGGCTGTCAGTGACTGCCGGGGACCCTGAGGAGAAGATAGAAACAGCTTTCGCTTCTTCTGTCTTCTCTGATCACTTGTACACAGCGCTGAATGCGCGCTGTGTGCAGGAATAGAGAGAGCAGCAGCGGCGCTGTCTCTATTCCTCCCGGTGATCATGTGACTGGTCACATGATCGCCGGGTGCCGTTAGTGGCAGGCTGCTGCTGGGTCTTACTAGACCCAGCACAGCCCTATTAGTGACAATCGTTCCTATGAGAGGGCTGATTTCCCCTGTAACTGGGGCTGCTGTGCAGCTCCAGTTACAGTGGAGAAACATGGTGTAAAAGAAAGAAAAAATATATATAAAGTTCCCCAAAGGTCTTCTTTGACCTTTGAGGGACAGACCATAGTAATAAAAAAAATAATAAAGTAAAGTGCAAAAAAATGTAAATAATAAATACACATAAAATACCCACCCCCCCCCCGCCAATCATTTTTGTAACGCTAGCGCTGACCCAATTACCCTAATATAGACATGTAATATATGCAAATTTACGGTAGACAATGACGATCACAAATAAAAGGTCTATTTTAGGGTAAAACTATGTTGTTACCCAAAAATTAATAGCTGAAATGTAAAAAAGCTTATTTTTTTACTATTATTTTCAAACTTTATGAATAAAAATTCTAAAATAGCAAAAAAGGTGTATATAAAAACGATAAAAAATTAAACCTGCATTGTCTACGGAAAAAAACGTCGCAAAAATCATGTCGTTAGCCCAACAAATAAAAAAGTTATAGCCATTTAACTAACACGTGCTAAAAATGGCTAAACGATGTCTGGTCCTGAAGGCGCAAAATAAAGCAAAAGACATGTATCCCCTCTCCACAGGACATGTATCCCCTCTCCACAGGACATGTATCCCCCCCCCCTCTCCACAGGACATCTGGGGTCTGTGTCGGCAGCTCCGTAGAAATGAATGGAGCGTCGGTCGTGCTTGTGCGCATGCGTGACCAGCGCTCCTTTCATTTTTATTGAGCTGCGCAGACGTCGGAAGTCAGAGGTTTGTCATGGAGAAGTTCAGGGGACTTTCAGTCCCCCGTTCTATCTATCGCTGCCAGCGATCACTCATGTATCCCCTATCCTGTGGAGATCCTGTGGAGGGGGGATACATGTATTTTGTAGGACACACTGTAGGTCGCATTTTTTTGGAAGGGGGGACGCTGTATGGCGTTCCCTACAGGGGGGGGGAGCGCTGTATGGCGTTCCCTACAGGGGAGGTGGCTGTATGGCGTTCCCTACAGGGGGGGAGCTGTATGGCGTTCCCTACAGGGGGGGGCTGTATGGCGTTCTCTACAGGGGGGGCTGTATGGTGTTCCCTACAGGGGGAGCTGTATGGCGTTCTCTACAGGGGGGGGCTGTATGGCGTTCTCTGCAGGGGGGCTGTATGGCGTTATCTACAGGGGGCTGTATGGCGTTCTCTACAGGGGGATGTATCGCGCTATCTACAGAGGGGCTGTATGGTGTTATCTACAGGGGGGGCTGTAAAAAAGGCACTATCTACAAGGGGGGGTTGTGTGACACCCAGGGGAGGGGGGCCCTAGTCAAAAGTTTGCTATGGGGCCCAGTCTTTCCTAGTTACGCCCCTGGTCAGACTCCCCCACAGATTACAGCTGATCGCTGAGGGGGGCTAGCAGCAAGACACCTATGATCAGCTCATTTTCATGGGACCCTTGTAACAAAAAGAAATTGTTAAAGTGGAGAAACCTTCTAAGGAACACTGTGAAGAGTAAATACCACATTGTTAGGTTTGTGTAACCAGCCTTGGGGTCATGTTACCACAGTCAATACAACAAAAGCCTGAATATTGAGGAATATCTCATCACAAGTGTAGCGCAGGGTTTAACTTTTATGTGTTTGTTCAATACATTTGACTTTATGCCACTGCTGTAAATTTCCCTTTGTGTTTTAATTAAACCTGTGATATAATTATAATATTTTTGCTCCATGTACTGTTAACACTGGGAGCAGTTAAGCCTTTAATATATTTAATCGTTTTCTCCACACATTTAATTATTTAGAAAGATTATTTTTCAGCTTTATTAGAAAATTAAAATAAATTAATAATTTATATTATTAGAAAAATTATGTTCTGGGTGAAATGATTTTTAATACATTAGGCCTCATTTATCAAAACTTTCCCATATTTTAAACTTCTCTGAATAATTAAAGCTGCTCTGTAAATGGTTACTGTGGGCAACAAGTCCAGTTTCTCTGTGGGACACTTTTAATAAATTAGGCCCAATTGCTTCTAGGTGTAGTGTAATCCAGATGAAGAATTAAAGGGGTTGTCCCATTACTACATTTTTTTAACCTTTTTTTTTTTTAACCCTCAATTAGACCAGCTCTTAAAGGGAATATAACATCAGAAAATTACTTATTGTTTAAATTAAATATTTATGTTAAACATATTTTTTAAGAATTTTTGATGATTTTTTTAAATTATTTTCTATGTCATTATCTATATTAAAAATGAATCCTAACATCTAGCAGTTTTCACTCTAGCCACTGAGCCTTACAATACACTGAGCCTTTCTATTGCGTAGAGATCACTTCTCAGAAGTCATCTCATTATCATCACAAGCAGGATTACAATGTCAGTTAACAACTATATGAAGATAACACAGGATCCACCATTTATAATAGACTGACCCTTCCTGTTCTGTAGAGATCCCTTCTTAGCAACATCTCATTATCATCCCAGGCAGGATTACACTGACGGGAAACACCTACATATAGATAACACCAGAGGCGTAGCTAGGTTCTCCAGCACCCGGGGTAAAGATTCAGTTTGGCGCCCCCCTCCCCCCATCCTCTTTCCCGACATCTCCTTCCCCCTCGCCCTATTTGTTTTCCCTACCAATCAATGATGTGTCATTTCTTTTCCACTTTTTTTTTATATAACTCAAGCATAAAAACATTTGTACATTTTAAAAGCAATATAGTTCTATACACAAACAGAACCAAGCTCATTAAATATATACAGCACCAGAACCAATCTCATTACATATATACAGCACCAGAACAAAGCTCATTACATATATACAGCACCAGAACAAAGCTCAGTACATAAATACATCCCCAGAACCAAGCTCAGTACATATATACAGCTCCAGTACCAAGCTCTGTACATATATACAGCACCAGAACAAAGCTCATTACATATATACAGCACCAGAACACAGCTCATTACATATATACAGTACCAGAACCAAGCTCGGAATATAAATACAGCTCCAGAACCAAGATCATTACATATTTACAGCACCAGAACAAAGCTTAAATACATAAATACAGCTCCAGAACCAAGCTCAGTACGTAAATACAGCCCGAGAACCAAGCTCAGTACATATACACTACCATTCAAAAGTTTGGGGTCACCCAGACAATTTTGTGTTTTCCATGAAAACTCACATTTATATTTATCAAATGAGTTGCAAAATGACTAGAAAATATAGTCAAGACATTGACAAGGTTAGAAATAATGATTTTTATTTCAAATAATTTTCTACTTCAAACTTTGCTTTCGTCAAAGAATGCTCCATTTGCAGCAATTACAGCATTGCAGACCTTTGGCATTCTAGCTGTTAATTTGCTGAGGTATTCGGGAGACATTTCACCCCATGCTTCCAGAAGCCCCTCCCACAAGTTGTTTTGGCTTGATGGGCACTTCTTGCATACCATACTGTAAAGGATCTGCCAGGCACAGCTTCGGGGTTAACTCCCATAATTAATCAGTCAGCACCTGAATCTACATCCCTGAGACTGACTCCAGCTTCCACCACTCAGGCTGGCAGGCTTAGGAGTGGGAGAGCCTATCGCAACCTGGCCAGACTCAGCTAGCTCCCGCCCTCGGTCTATTTAAGCCTGCCCTTCCTGTCCCTCGGTGCTTCTGATTCTTTTCGTTTGGTTTCCTGGCCCACCTACAGCTCCTTCTATTTTGATCCTGCTCCATACAGACCCTGGCTTACTGACTACTCTTCAGCTCTTCGTTTGGTACCTCGCACACTCCTGGCTTGACTCGGCTCGTTCACCACTCTGGTTGCTCACGGTGTTGCCGTGGGCAACTGCCCCTTTCCCTTGCTTGTATTCCCTTGTATGTTTGTCGTGTTTGTCGTGCACTTACTGAGCGCAGGGACCGCCGCCCAGTTGTACCCCATCGCCTAGGGCGGGTCGTTGCAAGTAGGCAGGGACAGAGTGGCGGGTAGACTAGGGCTCACTTGTCCGTTTCCCTACCCCCCGTCATTACATAATCACAAGCCCATACCTAGTCTACCCTGGTCCCTGACACCACTATGGACCCCCGTGAGATCCTGGCTCAGCAAATGCAGGGTCTCTCCCTACAGGTCCAGGCCCTGGCTCAGAGGGTCAACCAGCCTGATGCTACCTTGGTAGTTCCCCTCACCTCACCTCTTGAACCCCACCTCAAGTTGCCCGACCGGTTCTCAGGGGACCGGAGGGCTTTTCTCTCCTTTCGGGAGAGTTGTAGGCTTTACTTTCGTTTAAAGCCCCATTCCTCTGGTTCTGAGAGCCAGCGGGTGGGTATAATTATGTCCCGGCTCCAGGAAGGGCCCCAAGAGTGGGCCTTCTCCTTGGCTCCTGACGCCCCTGAACTTTCCTCCGTTGATTGTTTCTTTTCTGCTCTCGGACTCATTTATGACGAGACTGACAGGACTGCCTTTGCCGAGAGTCAGCTGGTGACCTTACGTCAGGGTAAGAGACCTGTTGAGGAGTATTGTTCTGACTTTAGGAAGTGGTGCGTAGCTTCTCGGTGGAATGACCCTGCCTTAAGGTGCCAGTTTAGGTTGGGTCTGTCGAATACCCTGAAAGACCTGCTAGTTAGCTATCCCTCTTCTGACTCCCTAGATCAGGTTATGGCTTTAGCGGTACGACTTGACCGACGTCTCAGGGAACGACAACGTGAACGTTTATGTGTTTTCTCCTCCGACTCCCCCATGATGCCTCCCGAAGTTCCGTTGCTTCGTTCCTCCCCAAAAGACTCAGAGATACCTATGCAACTCGGGGCCTCCGTGTCCCCCCAACAACGTAGAGAATTCCGCAGGAAGAATGGTCTCTGCTTCTGCTGTGGGGATGACAAGCATCAAGTGAACAACTGTCCTAAGCGTAAGAATGCAGCCAGAGAACTTCCGCGCCTAAGTGATCATCGGGGAGGTCACTTGGGCGCACAGGTATTTCCCGTAAATAGGAAACGTACTAAGATCTTGCTTCCCTTTCAGGTCTCTTTTGGTGGTAGGTCTGCTACCGGCAGTGCCTTCGTGGATTCAGGGTCCTCTACTAATATAATGTCTGTGGAATTTGCTATGTCTCTTGCTATGCCTCTGATTGATTTGCCTAAACCTGTCCCGGTAGTGGGTATCGACTCCACTCCTCTTGCTAATGGTTATTTTACACAGCATACCCCTGTTTTTGAACTCCTTGTTGGCTCCATGCATTTGGAGCAGTGCTCTGTACTGTTGATGCAGGGATTATCGTACGATTTGGTTCTAGGCCTTCCCTGGTTGCAGTTGCATAATCCCACGTTTGACTGGAATACTGGGGAGCTAACCAAATGGGGTAATGAATGTTTTACGTCATGTTTTTCTGTTAATTCTATTTCTCCCCCTGAGGAGGCGAACACGCTACCCGAGTTTGTTCAGGACTTCGCTGATGTTTTCTCTAAGGAGGCCTCCGAAGTGTTACCTCCTCATAGAGAATACGATTGCGCTATCGAATTGGTACCAGGATCTAAGCTTCCTAAGGGTAGGATATTTAATCTTTCTTGTCCCGAACATGAAGCCATGAGAGAGTATATCCAGGAATGCCTGGCCAAGGGTTACATTCGTCCCTCTACTTCTCCGGTAGGTGCTGGCTTCTTCTTCGTAGGGAAGAAGGATGGTGGTCTTAGGCCATGCATTGACTACCGTAGCCTGAATAAGGTCACTGTAAGGAACCAGTATCCCCTTCCTTTGATGCCTGATCTCTTCAATCAGGTTCAGGGGGCCCAATGGTTCTCTAAGTTGGATCTACGGGGGGCGTATAACCTTATCCGCATCAAAGAGGGGGATGAGTGGAAGACTGCGTTTATCACGCCCGAAGGCCATTTCGAATACCTCGTCATGCCCTTTGGGTTGTGTAATGCCCCTGCGGTCTTCCAGAATTTCATAATTGAGATTTTGAGAAATTACCTGGGGAAATTTCTTGTAGTGTACCTTGATGACATACTGGTGTTTTCCAAGGACTGGTCCTCCCACATTGAGCATGTCAGGAAGGTGCTCCAGGTCCTTCGGGAAAACAAACTGTTTGCCAAAACCGAAAAATGTGTGTTTGGGGTACAGGAAATACCATTTTTGGGTCAAATCCTCACTCCTCATGAATTCCGCATGGACCCCGCCAAGGTTCAGGCTGTGGCGGAATGGGTCCAACCTGCCTCCCTGAAGGCGTTACAGTGTTTTTTGGGGTTCGCTAATTATTACAGGAGATTTATTGCTAACTTCTCGGTCATCGCTAAGCCTCTTACTGACCTCGCTCGCAAAGGAGCTGATCTCCTCCACTGGCCTCCTGAGGCTGTCCAGGCTTTTGAGGTCCTTAAGAGGTGCTTTATCTCGGCCCCGGTGCTGGTTCAGCCCAACCAAATGGAGCCATTTATCGTGGAAGTTGACGCATCTGAGGTGGGAGTGGGGGCTGTCTTGTCCCAGGGTACCAGGTCCCTCACCCATCTCCGCCCCTGTGCCTACTTCTCCAGGAAGTTTTCGCCAACTGAGAGTAACTATGATATTGGCAACCGCGAACTCTTAGCCATTAAATGGGCATTTGAAGAGTGGCGCCACTTCCTGGACGGGGCTAGGCACCAGGTAACGGTCCTTACCGACCACAAGAATCTGGTTTTCCTAGAATCTGCCCGGAGGCTAAACCCGAGACAAGCTCGATGGGCGTTATTTTTTACCAGATTCAATTTTTTGGTTACCTATAGGGCTGGGTCTAAAAATATTAAGGCTGATGCACTGTCGCGTAGCTTCATGGCCAGCCCTCCTTCGGAGGAAGATCCTGCTTGTATTTTGCCTCCAGGTATAATCATTTCCTCGATCGATTCTGATTTAGTCTCTGAAATTGCTGCTGATCAAGGTTCAGCTCCCGGGAACCTTCCTGAGAACAAGCTGTTTGTTCCCCTGCAATTCCGGCTAAGGGTACTTAGGGAAAATCATGACTCCGCACTATCTGGTCATCCAGGCATCCTGGGTACCAAACACCTCATTACTAGAAACTATTGGTGGCCTGGGTTGCCTAAAGACGTTAAGGCCTACGTCGCCGCTTGTGAGGTTTGTGCTAGGTCCAAGACTCCCAGGTCCCGACCAGCGGGCTTACTGCGTTCGTTGCCCATTCCCCAGAGACCTTGGACACATATCTCCATGGATTTTATCACCGATTTGCCTCCATCCCAAGGCAAGTCGGTGGTGTGGGTGGTAGTAGACCGCTTCAGTAAGATGTGCCAATTTGTGCCCCTCAAGAAACTACCCAACGCCAAGACGTTGGCTACCTTGTTTGTCAAACACATCCTGCGTCTCCATGGGGTCCCTGTCAATATTGTTTCGGACAGAGGGGTACGATTTGTTTCATTGTTTTGGAGAGCCTTCTGTATGAAGTTGGAGATTGATCTGTCCTTCTCCTCTGCCTTCCATCCTGAAACCAATGGCCAAACTGAGAGGACTAATCAATCTCTAGAACAATATTTAAGGTGTTTTGTCTCTGACTGTCAATATGATTGGGTCTCATTCATTCCCCTCGCCGAATTTTCCCTTAATAACCGGGTCAGTAACTCGTCAGGGGTCTCCCCCTTTTTCTGTAATTTTGGGTTTAATCCACGGTTCTCCTCAGTTTCACCTGGTAGTTCCAACAATCCCGAGGTAGAGGTCGTTCATCGGGAACTGTGCACAGTCTGGGCCCAGGTTCAGACGAACTTAGAGGCGTCCCAGAGCGTACAAAAAACTCAGGCTGATTGAAAACGTTCTGCTAACCCCCTGTTTATGGTCGGGGATCTGGTGTGGTTGTCGTCTAGGAACTTGCGTCTCAAGGTTCCGTCCAAGAAGTTTGCTCCCCGGTTTATTGGGATGTATAAGGTCATTGAGGTCCTCAATCCTGTCTCCTTCCGGCTGGAGTTACCCCCGTCTTTTCGTATACACGACGTGTTTCATGCCTCCCTCCTTAAACGCTGCTCCCCATCCTTTGCTCCCTCGAGGAGACCTCCTGTTCCCGTCCTCACCCCTGAGGGGGTGGAATTCGAGGTGGCCAAGATTGTGGACAGCAAGATGGTCCAAGGCACCCTCCAGTACCTGGTCCATTGGAGAGGATACGGACCCGAGGAGAGGACTTGGGTACCCGCCCGGGATGTTCACGCTGGGGTATTGGTCAGGAGGTTCCCCCTGCGTTTCCCCAGTAAGCCAGGTCCACTTAGAAAGGATCCGGTGGCCCCTCATAAAAGGGGGGGTACTGTAAAGGATCTGCCAGGCACAGCTTCGGGGTTAACTCCCATAATTAATCAGTCAGCACCTGAATCTACATCCCTGAGACTGACTCCAGCTTCCACCACTCAGGCTGGCAGGCTTAGGAGTGGGAGAGCCTATCGCAACCTGGCCAGACTCAGCTAGCTCCCGCCCTCGGTCTATTTAAGCCTGCCCTTCCTGTCCCTCGGTGCTTGTGGTTCTTTTCGTGTGGTTTCCTGGCCCAGCTACAGCTCCTTCTATTTTGATCCTGCTCCATACAGACCCTGGCTTACTGACTACTCTTCTGCTCTTCGTTTGGTACCTCGCACACTCCTGGCTTGACTCGGCTCGTTCACCACTCTGGTTGCTCATGGTGTTGCCGTGGGCAACTGCCCCTTTCCCTTGCTTGTATTCCCTTGTATGTTTGTCGTGTTTGTCGTGCACTTACTGAGCGCAGGGACCGCCGCCCAGTTGTACCCCGTCGCCTAGGGCGGGTCGTTGCAAGTAGGCAGGGACAGAGTGGCGGGTAGACTAGGGCTCACTTGTCCGTTTCCCTACACCCCGTCATTACACATACGGTCAAGCTGCTCCCACAACAGCTCTATGGGGTTGAGATCTGGTGACTGCGCTGGCCACTCCATTACAGATAGAATACCAGCTGCCTGCTTCTTCCCTAAATAGTTCTTGCATAATTTGGAGGTGTGCTTTGGGTCATTGTCCTGTTGTAGGATGAAATTGGCTCCAATCAGGCGCTGTCCACAGGGTATGGCATGGCATTGCAAAGTGGAGTGATAGCCTTCCTTATTCAAAATCCCTTTTACCTTGTACAAATCTCCCACTTTACCAGCACCAAAGCAACCCCAGACCATCACATTACCTCCACCATGCTTGACAGATGGCGTCAGGCACTCTTCCAGCATCTTTTCAGTTGTTCTGCGTCTCACAAATGTTCTTTTGTGTGATCCAAACACCTCAGACTTCGAACGTCCGTCCATAACACTTTTTTCCAATCTTCCTCTGTCCAATGTCTGTGTGCTTTTGCCCATATTAATCTTTTCCTTTTATAAGCCAGTCTCAGATATGGCTTTTTCTTTGCCACTCTGCCCTAAAGGCCAGCAGCCCCGAGTCGCCTCTTCACTGTAGACGTTGACACTGGCGTTTTGCGGGTACCATTTAATGAAGCTGCCAGTTGAAGACCTGTGAGGCGTCTATTTCTCAAACTAGAGACTCTAATGTACTTGTCTTGTTGCTCAGTTGTGCAGCGGGGCCTCCCACTCCTCTTTCTACTATGGTTAGAGCCTGTTTGTGCTGTCCTCTTAAGGGAGTAGTACACACCGTTGTAGGAAATCTTCAGTTTCTTGGCCTCTATACACCTATGTAGATATTGCATTAAAAACCAGACGTTTGCAGCTAGAATAGTTATTTAGCACATTAACAATGTATAGAGTGTATTTCTGATTAATTTAATGTTATCTTCGTTGAAAAAAACTATGCTTTTCTTGCAAAAATAAGGACATTTCTAAGTGACAATAAACTTTTGAACGGTAGTGTACATATAGTACCAGAACCAAGCTCAGTACATATATACAGCACCAGAACACAGCTCATTACATATATACAAAACCAGCACAGATACAGCTCAATTTAGTGCAACCTCTGCCGTATAGGTTTGCACTAAATTGTTTCCAGCTCCCAGCATGACCCAAACAATTGTAAGGATATGCTGGAAGTTGCGGTTTCAAAAAACAAAACATTATATCATAATCATACCACCCATCATCTCGCTGCAGATTATACAGTGACTACAGTGCTGATTAGAGGCAGAATAAACATTTACATTAAATGTGTCACCACATTATAAGTGCCCTATCGCCTACATAAGGAGCTGGGCGCTGTAATGTAGGTGACAGCAGTGCTTTTTATTTAGAAAAACGATCTATTTTTACCACGTTATTAGCGATTTTAGCTTTATGCTAATTAGTTTCTTAATGACTTAGGCTCCATGCACACGACCGTGCCTGCAATCACGACCCGCGATTGCGGGCACGGCCGGCCGCTGACTGACAGCCGCATTTTCGGGCCGTGCTCCCATACAAAGTATGGGAGCACGGCCCGCAAAATGCGAAAGAACGGACATGTTCCATAATTCCCGGAACATTTCCACGGCACTGACACCCTTCCGTAGTGCTACGGAAAGGTGTCTGCGTTCAATGAAAGTGAATGGCTCCGTTTTTGCGGTCCGCAAAAACGGAAGTTTTTTGCTGTCGTGTGCATGGGGCCTAACTGGGCGTGTTTTTACTTTAGACCAAGTGGGCGTTGTACAGAGGAGTGTATGACGCTGACAAATCAGTGACCAATCAGCGTCATACACTTCTCTCCATTCATTTCCTCAGCGCAGAGATCCTGCTAGATCAGTATGTGCTGTCTTATACTGACACATTAACATTATTGAAGTGTCTTGACAGTGAATAGACATTCCTTCCAGCCAGGACGGGACGTCTAGTCACAATCCTGACACTTCAGTAATGTTTGGGTGGGATTTACAGCAGAGCAAGCGTAATCTCGCTGTAATCTGTCATTTACAGCGTGATCTCGCGAGATTATGCTTGCTCTGCTATAAGTCCCACACAAACGTTACCGAAGTGTCAGGATTGTGAAGAGACATCCCGTCCTGGCTGGAAGGAATGTCTATTCACTGTCAAGACACTTCAGTAAAGTTAGTGTCAGTATAAGACAGTACAGCGTGAACAACGCAGTGTCACTATGTGCGGAGTAAATTAATGGAGAGAAGTGTATGACGCTGATTGGTCACTGATTGGTCAGCGTCATACACTCCTCTGTACAACGCCCACTTGGTCTAAAGTAAAAACACACCCAGTTGGGGATTAAGAAACAAATTAGCATAAAGCTAAAATCGCTCATAATGTGGTAAAAATAGATAGTTTTTCTAAATAAAAAACACTGCTGTCACCTACATTACAGCGCCCATCTCCTTATGTAGGAGATAGGGCACTTATAATGTGGTGACAGAGCCTCTTTAAGTGACTCACCGGTGACATCTCAGATTCTAGTTATTTTTCTCCATCCGGTCCAGACCTCTATGATGACTTCTCCCGGCCACAGCCCATTTCTGCAGTTTGCCGCTCAGATGTCTTCAGCTTCTCACTTTTCAAACATTTCTACACCTATAAAGAAAAATAAAGTTCTCATTATACCTCCCACTACGCCCCTAAATATAATAGCGTCATACACTGCACCTCTAATTATAATAGCACCATACACTGTTTCTCACACATACACCATGCCCCCTGTAGATAGTGCCTGCCATAGAGCCCCCTGTAGATAGTGCCCCCCATAGAGCCCCTTGCAGATAGTGCCCCCATATTGCCCACCCCTGTATATAGTTTTCCACATATAGCTCCCCTTATAGTGCTCCACAGATAGCCCACCCCTGTATATAGCCCCCCTGTAGATATAGCCGACCCCTGTATATAGTGCTCCACATATAGCCCACCCCTGTATATAGTGCTCCACAGATAGCCCACCCCTGTATATAGCCCACCCCAGTATATAGTGCTTCACGAGGGGGGGCCACGAGGGGGGTCGCGGCAGATGCAAAAAGAATGTGCCTGGAGACACAAGAGTTTCTAAAATCATAAACTAATGTCATTTATTTTATCATTTTAGAAACGCTAGTGTTCCCAGGCACTAAATTGTTGACACTGTACTCACCACTGTCCTGTGTTTTCCTGTCCTCTGCAGTGCTCTGCTCCCTCTCTCCAGGCAGACTGCTGCATCATGGACTGTGCGGTGCACAGGATCCACCATTCATAATAGACTGACCCTTCCTGTTCTGTTGAGATCACTTCTCATCAGTCATCTCATTATCATCACAGGCAGGATTACACTGGATACACCATAAACAGGATCCACCATTCATAATAGTCTGACCCTTCCTGTTCTAGGTAGGATACATTCCCTTTAACGTAAGTTAGATCTTAACCCGACCTCCGGGAGCCCCACCATAGCCGAGAATGAGGGGCTGGAGAGCGGGACGAGAACATGCTCTCCCTCTTCATAGAGGAGAATGTCAGCATAAGCAATTCCCATTCTCCGGGCCAGAACAGTGACTAAGGGCCCTTTGTTCACGGCAATTGTATACTATTATAACCTGTCTACTTGATAGGTTATGCAGGTAAAACAAGGGGTTGTCTGTGGACAAATCTTTAAAGGGAAGTTTCATCTTGGAGCCACATTATATAATATATTAGGCCATTGCAATACCTTCAAAGGGTTATTTCCATTTAAAGAGGCTCTGTCACCAGATTATAAATGCTCTATCTCCTACATAATGTGATCGGCGCTGTAATGTAGATAACAACAGTGGTTTTTATTTTGAAAAACGATCATTTTTGAGCAAGTTATGAGCTAGTTTAGATTTATGCTAATGAGTTTCTCAATGGACAACTGGGCGTGTTTTTACTTTTTACCAACTGGGCGTTGTACAGAGGCGTGTATGAGGCTGACCAATCAGTGACAAATCAGTGTCCTGCACTTCTCATTGTTCCAGCCCATTGTTCCAGTGTGATAGTGCAGTGAAAGAAGCTGGGCTGGAACAATGAGAAGTGTATGACGCTAATTGGTCACTGATTGGTCACTGATTGGTCAGCCTCATACACTCCTCTGTACAACGCGGAGTTGGTAAAAAGTAAAAACACTCCCAGTTGTCCATTGAGAAACTCATTAGCATAAATCTAAACTAGCTCATAACTTGCTCAAAAATGATCGTTTTTCAAAATAAAAACCACTGCTGTTATCTACATTACAGCGCCGATCAGATTATGTAGGAGATAGTCAAGTTATAATCTGCTGACAGAGCCTCTTTAAGACACTTATGGTATATCCAGGGGTTATGCCCTAAATGTCTAATAGATGCCGGTCCCAACTTCTATATAAGGCTCTCTCTATTCTGTTCTATGGGAGTTACTGAAAAAGCCTATCAAGAGTGCTACTCTGTTTCTGTAACTCCCATAGAAGTGAATGGAGAGAGCTGTAGACATGCGCGGTCATTGGCAGCCTCAATAGGCAGGAATGCTGGCGGTCGGGAGGGGCCCTTTCTCAACATAGGTGCTGGGAAACACATCTATCAGACAATTATGGTATAAATTGTGGATATGCCATAATTGCCTTAGATGGGAATACAGGTGTGTCCTTTCTTAGCTTTCCTCTTAGGGTATGTTCACACGGCAGCGTCCGTAACGGCTGAAATTACGGGGCTGTTTTCAGGAGAAAACAGCACCGTAATTTCAGCCGTAATGGCATGTTGAGGCGCTATTTCGCTGCGTCCATTACGGACGTAAATGGAGCTGTTTTTCCATGGAGTCAATGGAAAACGGCTCCATTTACGTCTGAAGAATTGACAGGCACTTCTTTGATGCGGGCGTCTTTTTTACGCCCCGCCTTTTGACAGCGGGGCGTAAAAAAAATGACCGTGTGCACAGAACATCGTAAGACCCATTCTAATGAATGGGCAGATGTTTGCCAACGCTATCGAGGCGCATTTTCGGACGTAAATCGATGCGTAAAACGCCCGAATTACGTCCGTAAATAAGCCGTGTGAACATACCCTTATTTTAATATATCCTAAGATGTGTGGAGCAACAAAAAAAAATTGAATTTGTGATACTCTGTCATTAGATGTCAATGCTATATGTGTCTATATGTGGCCACCTAGTGGTTATGATGCGAGTTGCAGCCTGTCAAGGGTTTTGCTAGCATGTTGCGATATTGTATTGAAATGGTTTTAATGATAATAGGAGTCCTTAAACAAATTCAAGCGAAGGTAAGGGTGACACATCTGTACCCTTTTAATCTAGTGTTATTGTAGGAATAGAATTAAACAAGCGGAAATAATTCTGATAAAACATCGGAGAGGGGACAAAGAAAATTAAATTTCTCTTTACTTCCCTTTAGCAGAATACAGTCATAATACAAAAACTTTGTGTCAAACCCAACAGCTTTGTCAGCACGACTAGATCAAGAACATTCATGATATGGTTACAATGGTGCCAGAAAGGGGTGGGATATATTAGGCAGCAAGCGACCAGTCTGGTCCGGAAGTTCATGTGTTGAAAGCAGGAAAAATAAGCATATGTAAGGAACCGAGCGACTCTGACAAGGGCCAAATTGTGCTGTCTAGATGGCTGGGTCAGAACATCTCCAGAATGGCCGGTCTTGTGGGGTGTTCTCGGTATGCAGTGGTTAGTACCCACCAAAAGTGGTCCAGGGAACTGGCAACCTTGTAATGCGTGCCCAGTGCTCATTGATGCGCATGCAGAGTGTAGACTAGTCCGTCTGTGTGATCCACAGAAGAGTTACTGTAGCACAAATTGCTGAAAAAGTTACTGCTGGCTATGATGGAATGATGTCAGAATAAGCAGAGCATCGCAGCTTGCTCTGTCCACCGCTGACAGCTTCTACAATGGGCACGTGAGCATCAGAAAAGGAGCATGAAGCAGTGCAAGAAGGCGGCCTAGTCTGATGTATCACGTTGTCTTTTACATCATATAGAAGGTTGGGTGCGTGTGCGTCACTTACCTGGGGAGGAGATGGCACCAGGATGAACTATGGGAAGAAGACAAGCCGGCGGAGGCAATGTGATGATCTGGTGGTAAACCTTGTGTCCTGACATTCATGTGGATGTGACCACCTACCTAAACACTGCTGCAGACAAGTACCACCCTTCATGGTAACGGTATTCCCTACTGGAAGTGCCCTCTTTCCGCAGGATAATGCCACTGCCACATTGCAGACATTGTTCAGGAATGGTTTAAGGAACAGGACAAAGTGTTCAAGGTGTTGACTTGGTTTCCAAAATCTGCAGATCTGAATCCGATTGATCATCTGTAGGATGTCCTAAAAAATCAAGTTTGGCCTTAGCCCAACACAACTATTGACATAGCCGCCCCAATCATCCGAGCCTGTACATATTATATATCAAAACAAAATGAAGACCCCACTTTAACACTTTATTTTTCTGTGAATTTAGAAATTTTCTAAACCAAGAACTATAAATGCTTTTTATTCAGTTTCTAAAGAAACAAGAAACAAAAAATAAAAATAAAATAGTAATATAACAGGGACGTAACTAGGAATGACTGGGCCCCATAGCAAACTTTTGACTTGGCCCCTTCTTCCATGGGTGCCACACACAGCCTCCCCCTTGTACATAGTGCCCCCTGTAGATTCTGCCATACAGCCCCCACTGTAGACAGTACTATACAGACCCACAGTGGCGGATTATCATATGGGTGGTTCGGGCGGCCGCACATCATTTATAAAAGAACACATTGCAGCGCGCTAGCGCCGCTAATGAGGAGGAGGGGCGGGCTGAGAGGGAAGAGGGCTGCACCGTCCGCCCTGCTGCCTCTCTGAGGGGGCAGTGGCACAACTGAAACCAGCCGCAGCCACCCCCTGCTGCACTAATTGTACCTGCGTGTATCTGTATAAGTGCTGAATGGCCGGGTACGTTCCGTGCCCGGCCATTCAGTGCCTTACAATGACTGGACCGGATGGAGAAGAAAAGTGAAAAAGAAGAACTAGAATCTGAAATTAAGTCACCGGTAAGTCACTTAATGTAAATGTTTATTCTGCCTCTAATCAGTACTGTAGTCACTGTATGATCTGCAGTGAGATGATGGGTGGTATGATTTTTTTGGGGGGAAACAGCAACTCCCAGCATATCCTTACCATTGTTCGGGCCATGCTGGGAGCTGTAGTTTTATCCATACAAACCTATACAGCAGGGGTTGAACTAAATTGAGCTGTATTTGTGCTGGTGCTGCATATATGTACTGAGCTTGGTTCTGGGGCTGTATTTATGTACTGAGCTTGGTTCTGGGGCTGTATTTATGTACTGAGCTTGGTTTTGGTACTGTCTTTATGTACTGAGCTCGGTTCTGGTGTTGTATATATCTACTGAGCTTTGTTCTAGTACTGTATATATGTACTGAGGTTGGTTCTGGTGATGTATATATGTACTGAGCTTGGTTCTAAAAAACTTCTGACATGTCATAGTGAAATGTCAGAAGTTTTGATCGGTGGGGGTCCGAGCACTGAGATCCCCATGGATCACTAAAACAAAGTGGCAGAAGTGCTCAGGTGACTGCTGTGCCGCTTCCTTTCTGATCTGCTTTGCTCGGAAAGCCGAGCAAGCGGTGTACGGACATACACCACTCCGAGGAATGCCGATCAGTAGGGAAGCGGCGCAGCATTTAATTGTGCGCTTCTGCCGCTTCACTTTAGCGATTGGTGGGGGTCTCAGTACTCGAACCCCCACTGATTAAAAGTTCAGACATCACTATGACATGTTAAAAGTTTAGTTTAAAGAGAGGTGTTATAATTTTTTATTGTTATAAAAAAAATATATATATTATTTAGTTGTACTTTTTAATGGCACCATTTTAAGGCACATATCATTTTCTGATGAACTTTTATTAACTTTTTTTGGGGGGGATTAGAAAAAAAACCTGAAATTCCACCATTGTTCTATGCGTTTTAAATTGACGTCGTTCACTGTGCGGCACAAATAACATGTTACCTTTATTCTATCGATCGGTACAATTACGGCGATACCACATATGTAGAGGTTTTTTATGTTTTACGACTTTTGCACAATAAAAACACTTTTGAACTAAAATTATTTGTTTTTGCATCGTTGCTTTCCAAGAGCCGTCATTTTTTTTCTTTTTCCGTCAATGTAGTGATTTTTTTGGGCTTGTTTTTTGTGGAACGAGACGTAGTTTTGATTGGTACTGTTTTGGGGTACATGGGAATTATTGACTAATTTCTATTATGACTTTTTTGGGGGGCAATGGAAAAAAATAGCAATTTCGCCATTGTTTTTTGCGTATTTTCCTACGGTGTTCACCTTGTGGTTTAAATTACATATTACCTTTATTAATGGAGTCATTACGGTCGCAGTGATACCATATATGTGTACTTTTATTTATTTTTTACACTTTTACTAAATAAAAACACTTTTTATGGGGAAAAATGGTTTTATTTATTTTTTTACTGTCATTTTTATTACTAATCTTTATTTCACATTAATTGCTTATTTTTTTAGTCCCACTAGGGAACTTTACTATGCGATCTTCAGATCGCTGTTATAATGCTTCGTTATACTTAATATACCAGAGCATTATTGCCTGTCAGTGTAAATCTGACAGGCAATCTATTAGGACGTACCTCCGGCACGTCCTAATAGGCATATGCCCAGGGCAGACCTGGGGGCCTTTATCAGGCCCCCGGCTGCCATGACACCCAATCGGAGATCCGCGATTGCAGTTGTGGGCCGCCGATAGGTGACAGAGGGAGCTCACGCCCTCTGTAAACAAGTTAAATGCCGCGGTCGCTATTGACGGCAGCATTTAACGGGTTAAACAGCCGCAATCTAAGTAAACTTAGATCGTGGGCGTTGGAGCAGGAGCCCGGCTGACATCAGACAGAAGTGCCCCGGCTCCAGTCTGCACGGGACACCCATGCAGGACTTAGACTGGACCGCCGAGAAAAGGCGACGGCCTAGCCTAAGGCCCCTTAGTGACCTCCGTGAAAAGGCGTATTGGTAGTCACTAAGGGGTTAATAAAACAGTGTACCAGTGTGTTTGGTGCAACTCTCTAAATACTTTTTATTAAAAATGATTTTTACTTTTTGAGATACAGCTGCTTTATATCCTGAATACAGAGCAGCTGTATCTAGGGTATGTTCACACGCAGTAGCAAAATATGTCTGAAAATACGGAGCTGATTTCAGAGAAAACAGCCTCTAATTTTCAGGCGTTTTTGAAGCTGAGAATGAAATTTGGAGCTTCTTTTGAGACTTCTTTTCAGGCGTTTGTTGAGGCGTTTTATGAGGCGTTTTTCATAGTGTTCAATGGAAAATCAACTCCAAAAAACGCCTCAAGAAGTGACATGCTACTTCTTTTTACGGAGCGTCTTTTTACGCTCCGTTTTTTTAAACAGAGGCGTAAAAAGACGCCCTGTATGAACTAAATGCTGTTTTTACCATTGATTTCAATGGGCAGATGTTTGCAGGCTTTCATAGGGTATGTGCACACGAGAAGTGCCTTTTACGTCTGAAAAGACAGACTGTTTTCAGGAGAAAACAGCTGCATCGTTTCAGATGTAAAAGCTCCTCCTCGCATTATGCGAGGCGTCTGTGACGCTCGTAAATCTTGAGCTGCTCTTCATTGACTTCAATGAAGAACGGCTCAAATTACGTTGCAAAGAAGTGTCCTGCACTTCTTTGCCGAGGCAGTCAATTTACGCGTTGTCGTTTGACAGCTGTCAAACGACGACGCGTAAATGACAGGTCGTCTGCACAGTACATCGGCAAACCAATTCAAATGAATGGGCAGATGTTTGCCGACGTATTGTAGCCCTATTTTCAGACGTAAAACGAGGCATACCTCCCTGCTCTGCCATAGTGTTCAATAGTATCTGCGTCCTAAGGATGCAGATACTATTGGATGTGGAATGGGGGGGGGCCTGTAGCAGCCACTTTACTATACACGCCACTGTACTATAAGAAGTTATTTAAAAAAATGAAAAAAATAATGCACAAATAATATTTTGGTAGCCGGACAAATAAAAAAAGTTAGTGCCGTTAAACCACCATGTGGTCATTTAGGACTAAAACACTATGGTCGTTAAGGGGTTAAAGGGGCTGTATTATTTTAGAAGGATTATGGGGTCTCTCAGGTTCCTTAAAGTAGCATTCCGGACAAAATGAATACATTCTGTTCTGCCTGAAGAGAGCGTTAGTGGGGCAGGACTCAGGGATTCTCTTTTTGGTCTTCTTGTACGTCATGCTCCGCACCCTCAGGCTATTCCCCAAGCTATAACTGTGAACAGCATATATAGACGTCATTTCCCAGCTTTTATCTGCTAGGAACAAGTATGGGACCATCTCTACCATGCATATTTACCAACTTTTGAGAAGTGACATGAGAGAGATTCCAAGAAGTGATGTATTAGGCGGCGCAAAGTTATTTATATATGACAAGTCAACAACCTAAATCACAAGTAGTGTATATGACCCCCATCAGCACACCCCAAAATGAATAGACACCAGAACCCCTAAATCAATACCGACCGTCTAATAAAATACAGACTCCAAACCAGACCCCGTGAACAAATACAGATGCAGACCAGACCCCCCAAATAAAGATCGCAGACCTTATAAATACAGACCCCAGATTAGATCCCCATAAAAAAATACAGACTCCCAAACCAGACCCCTTAAAAAATTCAAACCGCAGACCAAACCCTCTGGTCCAAAATGGACCTCAAACCAGACCCGTAAACAAACACAGACCCCAAACCAGACCCCGTAAACAAATACAGACACAGGCCCCCTAAATAAATTCAAACCGCAGACCACCTTGATAAATATTAAAACCCCAAAATAGACCCCTAAACAAAAACAGAATTTAAACCAGACACCCTAAACTAATACATACACCAGACCAGACCTCTAAATAAATAGGGAGCCCAGACCAGACTCTGTAGATACTCAAATCTCCTCGTTCCTGCATCTTGTAGTCGTCTTCGGTCCTGGCGTCAGGTCGGTGTCTGCGGTGGCACGAGGGAGTAAAGAGGGAAGTAGGAACAAGGAGAATTTAGTATTTTGTCAGGACGTGGGTCAACAAAGAAATATGCCTGTCCTTCTGAGAGTCAGGGAGGTCTCCCAATTTCCGGAAGACTCAGAAGCATTCTGGGAGTAGACGTGTATGAAGGGCCTTCAACATGCTGGATCTGATTCTGAAGCAAATAAACAGCAATAACAATATATGGTCTCAACCAGGGCCGGACTCGGACATAAAACCAGCCCTGGCATTTTAAAGCACAGAGGCCCACCTACTGTTCATGCAATATGTTTGCACAGGTGCAAGTCCACCCTCCAGATATACAAAACATTGTACGTTTTTTCTGATGCTCCTTCAATTGTTGCCTTCCTTTTGTGCTATTGCAATATTTCACAAATCAATAAATCCCACAAAACTGTGCAGCGGGTGATGGACTGAATGTAAACAGCAGCCACAACTCTCATAGAGAATAGAAAAATGTCTAATTATATCAAATGTTTGAGCAGCACAGAAGGAAGACCGCAGGAATGGGATCTACCAGAGATGGTGACAATTTAAGGCTATGTAAGTACACGCGAATGGAATTTTTTTAATTGAATCCATGTGTTTTGCGTTAGAAAACACTTCTTATTGACTTATATTAAAAATCCTTTTTACAATAAAGCTCCTATGTATCCTTTAGGCAGTGTTCATACGCTGCGTTTTCACCCGAGATGTCCGCTGCGGAAAATTGCAGCACTTCTCCAGCCTGCTAGCAGGTCGTCCTCCTGGGATGACGTTTCATCCGATGTGACCGCTGCTACGGCCTGTAATTGGCTGCAGCGGCGGTCACAGGGGATGAAGCGTCATCCCAGGAGGCCGGCCCTCTGACGTCATCCAGGCCGCCCTCCTGGGATGATATTTCATCCGATGCGACAGCTGCTATGGCCTGTAATTGGCTGCAGCGGCGGTCACAGGGGATGAAGCGTCATCCCAGGAGGCCGGCCCTCTGACGTCATCCAGGCCGCCCTCCTGGGATGATATTTCATCCGATGCGACAGCTGCTATGGCCTGTAATTGGCTGCAGCGGCGGTCACAGGGGGTGAAGCGTCATCCCAGGAGGCCGGCCCTCTGACGTCATCCAGGCCGGTCTCCTGGGATGATGTTTCATTCGATGTGACCGCCGCTACGGCCTGTGATTGGCTGCAGCGGTCACATTGGATGAAACGTCATCCCAGGAGGCAGCGCAGGAGGGATAAATACACAGAGTTGTGGGTAAGTATGAGTTTTTGTTTTTTTCTGAGTTGCGTTTTTTGCAGCGGGATCGTTGCGAACCCACCACAAAAAAAAAAATGCAACAACTGCTATTTGTTGCAGGTTTTACCTCCCCATTGAATTCAGTGGGGAAAACCAGCAACAAATAAGCAGTGTTTACGCAAATACAATTGACATGCTGCAGAATAAAATTCCGCACCGAAGGTCAATTTCTGAGCGTTTTTTTCCGCTCAGTATTTACGCAGCATGTAGATGAAATTTGTTTTATCTCATCCACTTTGCTGCTATTGTAATTGCTGTGGATTTTCCGCAACAAATTCCGTTGCGGAAAAAACGCAATATAAACGCAACGTGTGAACTGACCCTTAAGCTTAGAAGCTGTAACGTTCTGTCTCAGTCGATTCTAGCAGTTCAGCTGAACTTACGACTCGGCTGAGAGTCTCTGACACACAGGATCCTACTAATATCCATCACATCTAAGTTAGATTTGCTTGAATCCTGTGCTGCTATATAAAATATATACATGAATAATGCCACTATATAAACTGTACCCACGCACACCTAGAACACATGCTGCACATATGCCACTCAAACCTAGGACATTGACTTACAATTGGGTTGATCAGGCAGTGGTGTCTGCCTTTATAACGGGAAAAATATCGCAATACTAATTTTTGCGTCAAACTGTTTGATTAGCGGCCGCTTGCAGATAAGCGGGATCAGACGACCAATGCGAATAGTCCGCAGCTATAATTAAAAAATACTGTGTGGGTGGCATCCAACCAGCCCACTTTCCACCAGAACTGCCAGTCCGGCCCTGGTCTCAACCACCCAAGAGTGAACATGAAATGATATGCAGCATGTACGTTCCCAGCATTACCACTCAAATAAATCCCTGACAAAAATATTTCAAAACAAACCGAGGCAAATTGGACACTTCAGATTGTCGCCTGCTGCCACCAACAATATTTTTAATGCCTGGCTGCATGGACAAGTCTACACGGAAAATGACAAGTAAACCAGTAAGGCCGATTGCCAAATAATGATCTTGCGGACTGTTTTACAGAGACAAATTTCCATATAAATTACGAATCTAAAAATCCCAACAGAATTAAATACATTCAGCTTTTTATTCGGTTTTGATAGCAAAAAGGGCAATAATGGAAATACGGCTCTTGTTGTATGTGCAATCCTGGCATCTATTTCCATCCAGAGCTTGATAGCAGGCGAATTGCTCCACGCATCTTTCATAACAATGATTTGCACCCTGGTCTATCATCAGGAGCGCACGTGCTATTACGCTTTGTTTCTCATGAACACCCCCTGACAAATAACACATACACATTTTATTTTGGCAAAACATATGGCTGGAAGCCAACTTTATTACACATTCCATGTTGAAGAGCATACAGTGAGAGGGGAACCGACCAATCGCAACACAACACTCTACGAGTCGGGGAAGGCCTGGCCCAAACCTCCATACCGCTAAATTGACCGAGCCCATTTGCCATCGGTCGATCCCCTGGGCAACCGCCAGCCATCCTGGCTGACCTTTGTGGCTACCTGGACCAATATTTTATTTGGAAACCTACCGTACAGCCTGTGTTACTCCACTCACCCTGCCGTGCAACCAGGGGCCACTCCCCTGTACAGTTCTGCATACATCTGTGTATGTAGGTACTGAACAGGAGCGGGCTGGGCCGGGAGGCCGGCCATAGCTGTAAAATTTATTAAAAAGCTGGGGCAGCGCAGGGGACAGGAGCGGGAGTTGTGCAATATAATGCACAGTGTTCTCCTGTACGTCATATAATCCAGCCAGCCACACGCTCTACCTATAGAAGTGTTTGGCCCCAGCGTAGCTAGAGGCTCATGGGCCCCGATGCTAAAATTCCTACTGGGCCCCCTCCCCCCCCCCCCCCGCAAACTTCTCATGGCCGACGGTCCGCTTTCAGCTGCATCGCTGGGTCTCCTAAGTGACCCAACAATGCAGCACTAGCAGCCGGGGGCGTCACTAAGGCTGGGTTCACACACACAATTTACGGACGTAATTCGGGCGTTTTAGCATTGAATTACATCCGAAAATGCGGCTCAAAAGCGTCGGCAAACATCTGCCCATTCATTTGAATGGGTCTTACGATGTTCTGTGCCGACGGTCATTTTTTTTTACGCGCCGCTGTCAAAAGGCGGCGCGTAAAAAAGACGCCCGCGTCAAAGAAGTGCCTGTCACTTCTTCAGACGTAAATGGAGCCGTTTTCCATGGACTCCATAGAAAACCAGCTCCAATTACTTCCGTAATGGACGCAGCGAAAGACGCCGGCAACATGCCATTACGGCTGAAATTACGGTGCTGTTTTCTCCTGAAAACAGCACCGTAATTTCAGCCGTAACAGACGCTGCCGTGTGAACATACCCTCAGGGCTTAAAATGTCCGGGAAATAGCCCCAATACATATGTGTCCGCCCAAAAAAAAGTGTGTATATGAGACAGCATAGCATATCTATAGCACTACGACCCTATAAACTATGGATAGGATTAGATACAGTGGCTGAGCAGACAGTATCACACATGATAGGATTAGATACAGTGGCTCAGAAGGCAGTATCACACATGATAGGATTAGATACACAGCTCAGCAGACAGTATCACACATGATAGGATTAGATACAGTGGCCCAGCAGACAGTATCACACATGATAGGATTAGACACAGTGGCTCAGCAGACAGTACCACACATGATAGGATTAGATACAGTGGCTGAGCAGACAGTATCACACATGATAGGATTAGATACAGTGGCTCAGAAGGCAGTATCACACATGATAGGATTAGATACAGTGGCCCAGCAGACAGTATCACACATGATAGGATTAGATACAGTGGCTCAGCAGACAGTACCACACATGATAGGATTAGATACAGTGGCTCAGCAGACAGTACCACACATGATAGGATTAGATACAGTGGCTCAGAAGGCAGTATCACACATGATAGGATTAGATACAGTGGCTCAGCAGACAGTACCACACATGATAGGATTAGATACAGTTGCTCAGCACAGTATCACACATGATAGGATTAGATACAGTGGCTCAGCAGACAGTACCACACATGATAGGATTAGATACAGTGGCTCAGAAGGCAGTATCACACATGATAGGATTAGATACAGTGGCTCAGCAGACAGTATCACACATGATCGGATTAGATATAGGGCCCAGCAGACAGTATCACACAAGATACGATTAGATACAGGGCCCAGCAGACAGTATCACACATGATTGGATTAGATACACAGCTCAGCAGACAGTATCACACATGATTGGATTAGATACATGGCCCAGCACGCTGACATTGCAGCTCCAGCGCTGGACCCAGGACAGGTAAGAATAATAATTTTGCTTCTTTATGTGTTACTGATTATTTTTGTGTGTTTGTGTTTTTTTACAGGTTCGGTTGTTGGACTTCGGATTCGAGGACTTCAATGACGGCATTTTTTTTATTCTCAATAAAATGATTAATGAGGGTTGTGGTTTTTTATTTCAATAAAATATTTTTTCTATATGCTTGTATCTTTTTAAACTTTATTATCACCGCCTTAGTAATGGCCGCTGGCTGATTGACAACCTCCATTACTAAGGCGGGGCTTAATGTTAGCCGGTGCAGAGGCTACACTAACCCCCATTATTACCCCGGTACCCACCGCCACCAGGAGTACTGGGAAGAGCCGGGTACGAACCAGTACCCGACCATCTGTAGTGACGGGCAGGCACAGGGGTGGCCGCAGGCTGGTAGTATTAGGCTGGGGAAGGCCAAAAACAGTGGCCCTTCCCACCCTTGTAATGCTGCCTGCTGCTGCTGTGTTGTATCTGGCTGGTTATGAAAATTGGGGGGGACCCCACATCGTTCTTTCCAATTTTTTTTTTTAAAATGACGTGGGGTCCCCCCCATTTTTCATAACCAGCCAGATACAATAAAGCAGCAGCAGCCTAGCATCACCAGGGTGGGAAGGGCCACTGTTTTTGGCCTTTCCCCTCCTGATAATTCCAGCCTGCGGCCACCCCAGTGGCCGACCATCAGTACAGATGGTCAAGTACTGGATCGTACCCGGCTCTTCCCAGCACCCCTGGTGGCGGTGGGTACCGGGGTAATAAAGGGGGTTAGTGTTAGCCTCTGCACCGGCTAACACTAAGCCCCGCCTTAGCAATGGACGCTGTCAATCAGCCGGCGGCCATTACTAAGGCGGTAGTAATATAGTTTAAAAAAAAAACACAGACATAGAAAAAATATTTTACTGAAATAAAAAAAAAACACACACAACCCTCATTAACCATTTTATTAATAAAAAAAAGAGCCGTCATAGAAGTAGTCCTGGAATCCGACGTAGTCCAACGACCGAACCTGTAAGAAAACACACAAAAAATTATTAGTAACACATGTGTTAGGGTATGTGCACACACACTAATTACGTCCATAAATGATTACAGTACGGGACAGTTGTCCTGCAGCAGGCAGGGACTCCTAGCATCGTACATAACTATGATGCTAGGAGCCCGGCTCCCTGCACTGTGTTCGGTCCGGTACTTGCGGCCGAAATACGTCCGTCAATTACGGACGTAATTAGTGTCTGTGCACATACATACATACATACATACATACCCTAAGGCTTAGATACAGGGCCCATGTGTGATACTGTCTGTGGGACCCTGTATCTAAGCCTACCACAAGGTAGGCTTAGATACAGGGTCCAGCAGACAGTAATCTTATACAGTATAAGATTACTGTGTGCTGGGGCCCTGTATCTAAACCTACAGTGTGGTAGGCTTAGATACAGGGCCCAGCAGACAGGATCACACATGGGCCATGTATCTAAGCCTACCATGTGATTGGCTTAGATACAGGGCCCAGCAGACAGGATCACACAATCTGTGATCCTGTCTCATGGGCCCCCTAAGCCTGCTACATCGTAGGCTTAGGGGTTGTGCAGTCCCTAAACATTGATGTGTCGCCCGGCACCCGCAAATCAGCTGTTTTGAAGGGGCCGCAGCACTCGTACATGTCACTACTTGCTCACACTGTGAATCGCCGACACCGATTCACAGTGTGACCGGAATGAAGGGGAGCAGCTCTCGTACGAGTGCTGCGGTCCCTTCAAAACAGCTGATTGGCGGGTCCCGGGAGTCGGACCCCGCCAGTCAGGGCTAACCTTACCTTCCTCTTCGGCCGTGGCGGGAGTTCTGTCGTCTCGATGCTGTGCGCAGAACATAGCGCTGTGACGTCATGCGCTGCGCACAGCGCTTGACGTCAGGACCATCCGCTGCGATCCGGAACCAGGAAGGTAAGTAAAGTATGTTACTATAGTAACAGGGGCCCGCGGCCCGAGTTACTATAGTAACTTTTTATTGATGTGGTGCGGGGGGGCCGTGGGCCCCCTGGCTTCGGGGCCCGGTCGCAATTGCGACCGCTGCGACCCCTATAGCTACGCCAGTGGCCCCAGCTATTTACCCATCAGTGAGGATGGAGGAAGAAAGAGCTGGGAAGGAGCAGTCATACACACAGCTCTCCTCCTGCCTGCAACATGTGACCACTGACAACATGAAGATCCCCCCCCCCCCCCCCCCCCCCCCCCCGTGCAGCTGAGGACTGCTGTGTATGTGCTGCGCAAGTAGGGGGAGCTGTAAGTGTTATGTGTGTGTGGGCAGGGGAGGATATTCTTTATAAATCGTTTTTGTGGGGAGAGTGGATTTTACTGTAAATGTTATATGTGGGGGGGATTTTGTATAAATCGTTTTTTGAGGGAGGGGGGACTTGTCTGTAAATGCTATGTATGTGTGTGTGGGGGTTCTTTCTAAATAGTTTTTGTGTGGGAGGTGGGACTTGACTAAATATTATCTGTGGAGTGAGGGGATTCTGTATTTATGTGTGGGAGGGAGGATTTTACTGTAAATGCTATGTGTTGGGGAGGGGGATTTCTTAACCCCTTCGCACACTCAGATGTGCCATTACGTCCTGGTTCGGGGGGGGTGATGTACGGAGTGCGCTCCATACGCTGCTGGTGTCGGCTGTGTTTTACAGCTGACACCTGGGAATAACAGCCAGGAACAGCGATTTTGCTGTTCCTGGCTGTTTAACTGCTCAAATGCTGTAGTCAAACACGACCACAGCATCTGAGGCGTTGAAAAGAGGGGGGCGGCCCCTCCGATAGCTCATTGCCCCCCCACCGCAACAAGATTGGGGGTGAAAATGGTTGTCATGGCAGCCCAGGGGCCTAATGAAGGCCCCCAATAATGCTTTCACCCTGCCTCTGGCACGGCTTAACAGAAGCCTGTAAAAATGACAATATACTGCAATACATTATTTTTGCAGTGTATCGTACCAGCGATACACTGCAAAAAAGTGAAATTATGTTTTTAGTAGTGAAAAAAATATTAAAAGTTAAAAAAAACAACCCTTTTCCAATTTTCCCTCTAAAGTAATGTCAAAAATATAAAAGGTAAACAAAATTGGTATCCCCACGTCCGTAAAAGTCTGAACTATTACAATATACCATTAATTAACGTGCACGGTAAACACCGTAAAAAGTAAAATGGCAAAATTGCTATTTTTTGGTTTACTTAGCTCTAAAAAAAATTTTTTTTTATAAAGAGTGATCAAAAAGTTGTATGTACCAAAGAATGAGACCAATAAAAACTACAGCTTGTCCCACAAAAAATAAGCCCTCACACCACACAATCGATGAAAAAATATGAACTCAGAATGTGGAGACACAAATAATTATTTTTTTTTAACAAAAGGTTTTTTGTCTTTAAAAGTAGTAAAATATAAAAAAAACTATATAAATTTGGTATCACCGTAATCGTATTGAGCCGCAGAACAAAGCTAAATTGGTTTTACCGCATGGTGAAAGCTGTAAAAATGAAACCCAAAAAACAATGTAGAAATCACAGTTTTTTCCGATTTCAGCCTGCAAAGAATTTTTTTCCCGTTTCCCAGTACATTGTATGGTACTTTAAATGCTACCAATGGACACTACAACTCCTCCTGCAAAAAATAAGCCTTCACATCGTTCTATTGACATAAAAATAAAAGCGCTATGGCTCTTGGCATGCGGGGAGTGAAAAGCGAAAATTGAAAAAAAAATCAAACAATGGCTCAGTCCTGAAGAGGTTAATACATTGTTTTTGTGGGGATGGTGGTGACTTGGCTGTGAACGCTATGTGTGGGGGGATTTATTTAGCATCTAATCACAGGTTACGGTCATGTCGTATTTTTTTGCAGCGATTTTCACAAAACTGTGGCCACTGACATGTTCAGTTACGGAGGAGGAATATGTGGTACTTCACACCTCCACCGCCAGTTATCCCAGGGAGTCTGCTGGTCCCTGATGATCTCTAATGGTCACTGTGGATCTCTGATGGTCATTGTGGATCTCTGATGGTCATTGCTGATCTCTGATGGTCATTGCTGATCTCTGATGGTCATTGCTGATGTTTACTGCAGATCTGTACTGGTCACTGCTGATCTCTGATGGTCACTGCTAGTCACTGCTGATCTCTGATGGTCACTCCTGTTTTTTTATAATCTGTGCTCTTTTCTATTGGTCACTGCTGATCTCTGATGGTCACTGCTGGTCTTTGATAATTTGTGCTTATCTCTGATGGTCATTGCTGATCTCTGATGGTCATTGCTGATCTCTGCTGGTCACTGCTGGTCACTGCTGATCTCTGATGGTCACTCCTGTTTTTTGATAATCTGTGCTCTTTTCTGTTGGTCACTGCTGATCTCTGATGGTCACTGCTGCTCTTTGATAATTTGTGCTTATCTCTGATGGTCACTGCTGATCTCTGATGGTCACTGCTGGTTTTTGATAATCTGTGTTATTTTCTGTTGGTCACTGCTGATCTCTGATGGACACTGCTGGTCTGTTATAATTTTTGCTGATCACTGTTGGTCACTTCGGATCTCTGATGGTCACTGCTGATCTCTGATGGTCACTGCTGGTCTTTGATAATTTGTGCTGATCTCTGTTGGTCATTTCTGATCTCTAATGGTCACTGCTGGTTTTTGATAATTTGTGCTGATCTCTGATGGTCACTGCTGATCTCTGCTGGTCACTGCTGATCTGTTATAATTTGTGCTGATCACTGTTGGTCACTTCGGATCTCTGATGGTCACTGCTGATCTCTGATGGTCACTGCTGGTTTTTGATAATTTGTGCTGATCTCTGATGGTCACTGCTGATCTCTTCTGATCACTGCTGATCTCTGATGGCCACTGCTGGTTTTTGATAATTTGTGCGGATCTCTGCTGGTCACTGCTGATCTCTGATGGTCACTGATGGTTTTTGATCATTTGTTCTGATCTCTGCTGGTCACTGCTGATCTTTGATGGTCACTGCTGTTTTTTGATAATCTGTGTTCTTTTCGGTTGGTCACTGCTGTTTTTTGCTGTTTTGTTCTTTTCTGTTGGTCACTGCTGATCTTTAACGTTGTTTGTCACTGCTGCTCTGTGATGGTGTCCGCCATTTATCAGCATGTTCAATCAATAACAAAGTGACAATTTATTAATTTAAAACAGACGACCAACGTGGCTGCACTTCCGGTTTTCACGTTTGCAAAAACTGCCGCTGCCACGGAATAGCTTTATAAATTAATAAAACATAATTACCAAACTTTGGCTGCGGCTCGAACGTCTCAATTAATAATATATGTACAATATCCCATTTTATGTGAAAACATAATGCTACAGCGTGGCGAGCGCCTGTATAATCACTTGAAGCCTCGATATGCTTTTTATACGCCTTCTTCATAAACATAAAAAGCAGCACCGGGCATTATGGAAATCATTAATAAATTATTCCATGTTAGGTTCTCTTTAATAGACGCCTCAAACAGACAACATTAGGCTGAGTTCATCGCTCTGATACTATATACAAAAATAAGCAGCAAAACAGCACAAATATCAAAAGAATGAATATCCATATCAGTGTTGCTAGGGTCACGGAGTCCTAGCAACAGAAGATAATGTAAGCCGCAGGTATGTAAGAAAATGAGATACATAATAAATAATGCAGAACTATGAAAGTCCAAAAAATACAACGCAACTTAATACCAGTGAACGGCATGAAAAATATAGGAATCCTGCCGCTCATTGTGGACTAGTGGTTCCATAAAAAATTTGCCCCAGTCTCGAGTGGCTCACAAAATAATTCCACAATCTAAATGAATATTGTGTTAATTGTTGCAAAGCGTTTCAGTGTCTCCTACCCAAAAAATGAAGAAACTTCGACCTTACGATGGTAATTCATGCAAATAAGCTGCAAACAAAACCACAGCAAAAGCCAGGGGAGCGCAGCCGAAGAAAGCGGCACACCCTAATGCTTCAGTCGAAAGTTACGTTATCCCATGTTGTAGGAGTCATTTTAATTTTTATGTTTTTGGTTTCAAGACGAGGCTGGACGGCAGCACGGAGGGCTTAAAGAGGCTCTGTCACCAGATTTTCAAACCCCTATCTCGTATTGCAGCAGATCGGCGCTGCAATGTAGATAACAGTAACGTTTTATTTTTTTCAAAAACGAGCATTTTTGGCCAAGTTATGAGAATTTTTTTATTTATGCAAATGAGCCTTTCTTATGTACAACTGGGCGTGTTTAAAGTTATGTCCAAGTGGGCGTGTATTGTGTGTGTACATCTGGGCGTGTATTGTGTTCGTTACATCTGGGCGTTTTTACTTGTTTTACTAGCTGGCCGTTGTGAATGGAAGTGTATGATGCTGACGAATCAGCATCATCCACTTCTCTTCGTTAACACCCAGCTTCTGGCAGTGCAAAGACACACAGCGTGTTCTCGAGAGATCACGCTGTGACGTCACTTCCTGCCCCAGGTCCTGCATCGTGTCGGACGAGCGAGGACACATCGGCACCAGGCGACAGAGGCTACATCGACTTACCTGCAAACGCCGATGCTGCTGCAGAATCAACTGTAGCCTCTGTCGCTCGTCCGACACGATGCAGGACCTGGGGCAGGAAGTGACGTCACAGCGTGATCTCTCGAGAACACGCTGTGTGTCTGTGCACTGCCAGAAGCTGGGTGTTAACGAAGAGAAGTGGATGATGCTGATTCGTCAGCATCATACACTTCTATTCACAACGCCCAGCTAGTAAAACAAGTAAAAACGCCCAGATGTACACACACAATACACGCCCACTTGGACATAACTTTAAACACGCCCAGTTGTACTTAAGAAAGGCTCATTTGCATAAATATAAAAATGCTTATAACTTGACCAAAAATGCTAGTTTTTGAAAAAAATAAACTTTACTGTAATCTACATTGCAGCGCCGATCTGCTGCAATAGGAGATAGGGGTTTGAAAATCTGGTGACAGAGCCTCTTTAAGGGAAAGCCTCCATGACTGCCATAGGAGGGAACAATACCCAATAGGATAGGAGATGGGTAGTCGAGGTAGGGAGAAAGGAGGAGAGGGAGAGGGGAGGAGACAAAGGGGGGAGGCACCTGTTCCTCCCGCTGTTTTCGGCATTGAGCCGGAAGCAGCGGGAGGAACAACAGGTAGTGAACGGAGCTCTTACCTCTCACTGCCCCGTAGATGATGGCTTCTCCGGCCGCGTTGCTCGAGCAGTTGCAGGCTACAGCTGCGTTCCACGATCCGGGCTGGCTGGAAAAGACAGTTGCAGCGCTAGCCCGGATCCCTCAGGCAGGCCCGTCGCGCTCTGTGTCGGTAGTTGGCACAGAGGCGCTCCCTTCCCCCGCCCGTCTCACAGGCCTTAGTGATATCGCAGCGGGGAGAGAGATGATCCCTGCGGCCCCTGCTCCGATAAAGCAGAGGGCGTCATTGGGAGCGGTGGCTCAGGCCCGGTCACCCCGCCGCTCCCGGCAGTCCCGTCCACCAGAGCGTCTGAGCCCAGACATGGCCCCGTTGGCCCGGCGTCGCAGGGGGAGCCCTTCTAAGGACGCTGCAGGCCAGGTTGCTGGGACGCCTGGCAGGAATCCCCAGCCGCGACGGGGCTCGGCGGTTAACAGGGAGTCGCAGGCCGGGCTCCCTATCACACCCCCGCCTTCAGCCGCAGTATGCCGGGTGCAGTCCACGGCCGCCCCGCATGGTGATGTGCCGGCCAGGGGGCAGGCTTCCTTGAGATCATCGGAGAGGACGCCAAGATCCACGACGACGTCGAGGCAACAGGTCCGGTCGGAGGTCTGGGTCCCTATGGTCGGCAGGCAGGTGGACGGCCCCTCGGCCAGCGTATCGGGGTCCCCATGTCGGAGATGTCGGTGTGAGTACCAGTCGGCAGCGAGAGAGGATCTAGAAGATGGAGAGCTGGATGAGTCGCAGCGAGGTCAGAATTTTCCGGCTGGCGGGAATACAGCGCCTGGGCAGCCTGGTGAGTGTGTAACTACTACTTTACCGTATCCAGCAAGTTTCATGTCGGGTTTTGAGGGTAGGGCAGCGAGCGCGGAGGTTGTGGCTGTTGATAGCGGCGTGGTCGGGCGCGATGGCTTATCGGACTTGTTTGCGCGAGTTAGTCGGGCGCTTAGATAGGGCAGCTGCTCCTGTAGCTCCAGCGGTGTCCCCGGCGGTGGTATGGGAAGGTCCACGTGATGTACTGCCGCGGTCCGTGGTTGGTGATGTTCCGGGGGTGTCTAAGGAAGCGGTAGCAGTGTCGGTTCAAACTGAGGCACAGAAGGATGGGGATAGAATTAGGCTGGATGATCGTGCTCGGGGCGAGGTTTATGTCTGTTTTGAGGGCCCGTTAGGGGCTCACCTTAAACAGGAGGTTAGGGACCGGTTTTGGAAGGATGAGTACGTGGAAATTTTTTCTCTTCTGCCGCTTGCAAAGTTCAACTTGGATAAAGGCAAGCGGGATGAGAATAAGAAAGAGGAAGAAGAACGCCGGCGGTATAGGCTTATCCCGCAGACGTTCGTTAATTAGTCGTAAGCTTTTGCTATTTTGGCGAGCGTGATCGGGGAAAAGGCGCCGGAAAATTGCTCGGCGTTGTTCTGTTATTTCGATGCCATCGGGGAGGCCTATCGGGCGTATGGAGGGCAGGCGTGGTTGCGGTATTATGAGCAATTTCGCCAGCGAAAAGCGGTACGGCCGGCGATTCGGTGGGATCAAAAAGATATTGCGCTGTGGTTGCGGGTTACGGCCCTGGTTAAGCAGTCCTTTCCCGGGAGCGTTGGCCAAGGAGGTCAGTCGGGTCAGTCCGGACAGGTTTCCGGGTCAAAACTTGGGTTCTGCTGGCAATTCAATGATGTCCAGTGTAAGTTCGGGGCCTCATGCAAATTTAAATATGTATGTTCGGAGTGTAACGGCTCCTCTCATGGGGCTGCAAAATGTATGCGGAAAGGGAAGCGGTCAGGTCCTCAGTCCTCGTCCGTTGGCCAAGGGGCGGTCGCCGGTGAGGGTGGAAAGAATGGCACCGTATCTAATTGAATATCCGGATAAGGTTGCAGCCAAGTTAATTTGGGAGGGGTTTTTGTTTGGTTTTGTTATTCCCCCTCCTCCGTATGAGGTTCCGGTTACGCGGCGTAACCTTAAGTCGGCTTATTTGCACTCGGCGGTTGTTTCGGAAAAACTTTTGAAAGAAGTTTCGTTGGGGCGCATGTCCGGTCCTTTTGGAGAGCCGCCTATTGTGAATCTAGTTGTATCCCCCTTGGGAATTGTGCCAAAGCGGGAGCCCCATAAATTCCGTTTGATTAACCATTTGTCCTTTCCCAGGGGATCGTCTGTAAATGATGGGATAGATCACGATTTATGCTCGGTAGTTTACACGTCATTTGATAAAGCGGTGGCGTTAGTGCGTGGGGCGGGACTTGGGGCGTTGTTGGCGAAGACAGACATTGAGTCGGCTTTTCGTTTGCTGCCGGTACATCCGGAGAGCCAACGGCTGTTGGGTTGCTTCTGGAACGGGAGGTTTTATGTCGATAGGTGTCTTCCAATGGGGTGTTCTCTTTCGTGCGCATACTTTGAGGCTTTTAGTAGTTTCGTGGAATGGGTGACGAAGGGTGTAGCTGGGGTGGACTCATTGATACATTATCTGGATGACTTTTTGTGTGTCGGCCCTAGCGGTTCCCCTGTTTGTGGTAACCTATTGTATTCGTTGCAGAAGGTTGCGTCGGATTTTGGAATCCCTTTGGCGCCGGGTAAAAACTGAGGGCCCAGTCTCTACCATCTGTTTTTTAGGGATCGCAATCGATTCGGTCGCTATGGAGTGCAGGCTGCCTGAGGATAAATTACTACCCTTGCGGCATGAAGTGAGGCGGACCTGCCGATTAAAGAAGATCACTTTCCGCAAGCTCCAGTCGCTGCTGGGGAAGTTGAATTTTGCCTGTAGGATTATGCCAATGGGTAGAATTTTTAGTAGGCGATTGGCGGCAGCGACAGCGGGTATCAGGGCATCCCATCATTTTGTGAGGCTTGGGCTGGAACACAGGGCAGATCTGCAGGTATGGGATGAGTTCCTCGGGCAATATAATGGTAAATCGTTATGTATGTCCCCGGTGCAAGAAATAAGCGAGTTGGAGTTGTTTACTGACGCGGCGGGGTCCGGTGGTTTTGGCGCGTATGCGGGGGGTCAATGGTGTGCGGGGAACTGGCCGGACAGCTGGGTGGTCAGTGGCCTTACGCGGAATCTGGACCTGCTCGAGCTGTTCCCCATCGTGGTTGCAGTGACCATTTGGGGGGACAGGCTCAGGGATAAAAATGTTAGTTTCCACTGCGATAACATGGGGGTGGTTTTAGCGATTAACAACTTATCAGCATCTTCCCCACCTGTGGTTCAGTTGTTGCGTCACCTAGTGTTGGTGTGCTTGTCGCTAAACGTGTGGGTAGTGGCGGTGCATGTGCCAGGGGTGTCCAACTGTATTGCTGATGCTCTTTCTCGCTCGCATTGGGATCGTTTTAGTCAATTGGCTCCGGGAGCAGATGCGTTCGGCTTGGCTTGCCCGGAGCATCTCTGGGAGCTGGTTTCGGTCCCGTGGACAGGTTGATTGAACGGTCGCTGGCTAGGGCGACTTGCAACGCTTATTCGGCTTGTTGGCAGCAATGGGAGGATTGGGTAAGAGTGTTGGGCAACGTCAGCACGGAACAAGACAGGTTGGTAGCATTGTTGTACTGGTTGGGTGATGCTTGGGAGGCAGGGTTTTCTCTGGCTAAGGTGAATCGTTTCGTTGCTGGTTTGGCGTTTGGATTTAAATTACGGGGTTTCCAGGATGTGTCCAAGCATTTTCTAGTAAGGCAAGCTTTGAAAGGTTTGCGCAGAGGCAGGGCTGAAGCAGATCAGAGGCGACCCGTGTCTTTTGCCCTCCTTGTTTCGCTGGGCGCATCGCTGGGGGCTGTTTGTAATTCACCTTATGAGGTAGAGTTGTTTCGGTTGGCTTTTTCCCTCGCGTTTTTTGTAGCACTCCGAATTGGGGAGTTGGTCTCTCCTAGTAAGGCGAGGGCTGGGGGTTTGCGACAGGCGGACGTGGGTCTTTACGGGGATAGACTCGAGTTGTTGGTGCGGCGGTCCAAGACTGATCAGTTGGGACGTGGTAAGCGGATAGTGTTGTTTGCTCTCCCTGGGTCGACGATGTGTCCGGTCGCTTGCAGGTTTGTGTTCAAGCCACGTGGTGAGGTGCCTGAGGCGCCATTGCTCCGCCATGAGAATGGCGCGTTTCTGTCTAGGTATCAATTTGATGCAGTATTCAGAAAATGCTTGGCTGTGGTTGGAGTTGGGGACGGGTGTTATTCGTCGCACTCGTTCAGGATCGGCGCGGCTACAGAAGCTGGGCGTTGGGGGTTGGATGACGAGGGTGTGCGTCGCATTGGCCGCTAGGAGTCTAATAGGTTTAGGACTTACGTTCGCCCTCGTTTGTTGTGAGTTGTACACTGTTTCTGATGGCCTTTCTGTGCGTTTGTTGTCCTTTCATTGCAGATCATCGCCCATGTTTAGTTTGGCTGTTAGGACATTCTTTTGTGCACTGGGGGGCACTGCGGGCGGACGTGCGCCCTGATGGCCGCCAGCTTCGCATTCCGCGGCAAGATGCGGTTTTACATTGGCTGGGATTTCGAGGTATGTTATGGAGCCGGGTACTGGCCGAGTTTCAAACATATGCTCAGCTGGATAGAGTCCCGGAGGTTTTGGTGTTGCACGTTGGGGGGAACGATCTAGGGGTACGCACCTTTCGTGAGCTAGTGCGGGATATAAAGCATGATTTGTTGTGTCTGTGGGCGTCTTATCCGTCCTTGGTGATAGTTTGGTCGGACATAGTTCCGAGAAAATTTTGGCGCTTGGCAAGGTCATTGGAGAGGGTCAATAAGGCCTGCATTAAGGTGCACCGGGCAGTGTCACGTTTCGTTGCCAAGAACGGGGGCATTTGTGTTCGACACAGGGATCTGGAGTCTGGGGTTGGAAATTATTGGTGGAGTGATGGGGTACATTTGACCGAGGTTGGAATTGATCTGTGGAGTTTGGCCTTAGCAGAAGGAATTGAGAGGGCGGTGGTGGTGTGGAAGAACTCACAGGCTTAAGGTAGTCAAGGCCTGTTTCGCTGTGGCGGGTGGAGTCCTTGAGGTTGGTCAGTACAAAATGGTGGGGGGGGTCGCATCGGGGGTATGCGTCCCCCAAAAAGGTATATCATTTGAAGACTTCATAGGGTGTTATCCCTTTGAAGTGGTCTTCTGGAGGAAGGTATATCATTTTGAAGACTTCATCGGGTGTTATCCCTTTGAAGTGGTCTTCTGGTGGAAGGTATATCATTTGAAGACTTCATCGTGTGTTATCCCTTTGAAGTGGTCTTCTGGTGGTTGGAGCCATCTGCAGAGGTGAGCGGTGCCTCCGAGCTGGTTTACGGCTGGAGGTAAAGAGTTGGTGGTGGTTTGCAGATGGCTAACTTAAAGGAAATCCGGTGTTAAAAGGGCTTCAAGGACTTCCCCTGCTCTGTTAAGTGTTAATAATGTTGACTGTTATTTCTGATTCTGTCCCATGTTGGGTCATGTGAATTATGGGAGGAATTCCCTGGTCGAATTCCTAAAGGAGTTATCCGAATGTTTCGGATTAAAATTGCATTTTAAAATAATGTAAATAAATAAACGGCTGCTGTGGCCATTTAATATCCAACCTCGGTTGTCACGTGTCGTTATTTGGTGGTGGGCAAGAAAAGGGGGAATAAGGTTAAATGGTTTAAATAACACATGACTCTACTAAGGCCAGTCATGTTACATTACAATTTTTCAATTGTAAAGAGTGTTTTTTGAGGCAATCATTGTATTATCATTCAAATGTATTCTGCGCTACGTGACTGATTTTTACCTCTGTATCTTAAAAGGGATTATCGAGTTTATAAAATCCATGGTCAGGCCTCATGCGGACGACCATAAGAGTTTTTTACTTTCCGCAAATATGTATCCGACGGCTATGGATACACATCGCCGTCCGCGATTGCAGAGTCGCCCATAGACTTCTATAAGCGAGTCCATACCGCAATTGCGGACAAGAATAGGACATGTTCTATATTTTGCGGATTATTTCTACGACACGGACACACATACGTAAATATACAGAAAGGTATTCATGATCAGTAGAAATAAATGGGTCCGCAATGTCATCTGTAATTCCGGATCCGGAATTCTGGATGAAAGCCACAGTCGTGTGCATGGGCCTTATGCACCCTATTAGGGAATTCTGAGGTAATAGAGGGGGGTCCGCTGCTCGGGATTCTCCTCTCTTGGTCAAAGTGGAGGGCAGTTAAAAGAGTGTCTCTCGCTCTGGAGGACCTGCCCTGTCCTGCTTTACAGAGACAGCCCATTGATATGAATGAACACTGTGTAATACTTCATTTCCCCTGTAGTGGCGCTGCAGCGAAATTAAACACTTACTGCCAGGTTTCACCACAGATTAAATCCGATCACTGGGGACCCCAGCGGGGGGAAACTTTGTGGTCGGGCTGGGCGATCGCCATTTCAAGTTGGCACGATTCTGGATTTGCCCAGAATCGTGAAATCGTTACAGGCCCCGCCCCCATAGCAGGAGATTTTAAAAAAAAGCTTTATTAACAAGCAGACAGGCTGCACAGCACAGCTACTTTAATGAATGCCGACAATCAACAGGAGCTGGAGTGAGAGGATTGGGGTTTGCTAACTGTGTAAGGGCACTTTCAGACGTGGCGGAATTTTTCCGCTGCAAATGTTGGTGCAGATTTGGGGCAATTACGCAACGAATCTGCACCAACATCTGAATATTTGACAGGTAATTCGGACGTTGCAGAAAAGACAGTGGACTTGCCACAGGCCGGTGCAACTAATGCCTATCAACAGCTTGTTGATCGGCGCTCGTTTGCTCATGTCACATGTCACAAGGAGCTATGAATGGGGATGAGCGGTTGTTACTCCGATCGCTCGTCCCCATACATTATTATCATGTCGGCAGTGCGGAGATGTGATGCCAGCAACGATAATATTAACGTTTTTTTTAAAACGATACGACCATCAGATGATCAAGAGTTTGCTCGTTCATCTGCTGATCGCTGCCCTGTTTACACAGGGAAATTATCGGCAATGAGCGATCTATGAATGCTTGTCTGCACGATAATTGCCCAGTGTAAAAGGGTCTTAAGCGTGTATGTCTGGATCTTTACACCCATACATGCTAACCGTAGGAAAAAATGTATGTGAATGGGACCTTATGTGTATTTTACCTCAGGTCTCACGGTTTTCCTGCTGCTCATATGCACCGCTCCATATATACTGTACATTGTTTACTAGCAATATACCATAAATACCCCATCTTAGTATTTTTTTTAACAAAAATCTGTAAATCGAGATTCAAATTGGTCATCGTCCATAGTGTTGAAAAAAAATCTACATTCTATTTTTTGGCAAAATCGCCCAGTCCTACTTTGTGGTCTTATTATTGTCAAGGGACCTTTCTAACAATTGTTCAGAGTGGAGAACCACTTTAAAAAAACGAGTTGCTTATGAATATTTATGAGGGTTTCTATCCTTATTCAGTATTTATTTTCAAGCTGCTGATTGGTCGATCAGGTCACCTCCAGTTTTTAGACTCATTCAGACACAAGTCGACCCGTCAGACTCATTCACCCGAAAAGAAAACTTACTGCAAAATGGCACAAAAAGAGGCGGGCAGTTACAAAATGAGAGATGTCATTTAACTGAATGACAACAAGGGTACTGATTACACCCCCAAAATTTGTAACAGATATACTTTAACACCATGGTGCCAGTCACCATACATTTACAACGCTGGCGCTAAATAAGTTAAGGTCAAGCACCTTAAATGTACAATGCTGGGATGTGCCCGCCCATCCAATAAGTCCGATCCCACTTTCCCCCGACATCTACTGTTGAGGGAAAATCGGGATACCCCACACACATTAGATGGTCAGCCGGTCCTGTATAAATCGTCAGGTTCGACCGCTCATCTAATGTGTATGGCCAGCTTTACTCAGGCTGGAGATGGACGGAGGTCACTACAGTTTGTGACGAGGTTTGGGGGGGGTGCGGAGAGGGCTGTGCCTCTTTTCAATTTCTGAATGTTTGTGTTTAAGCAGCTGGAGGTAAATTAGCGACAAAATGAATCCATTATAATCGCACACAACAAACACAAGGAGCACGCAGGTGCATGAACTGCTCCGGTGTCTCTGCAGCAACATAAAAACTCAAGATGAGACATAAAGCCGCTAGACGTAACAAAGGACCGCCATTAGTAGATTACTTGAAAAGCTCTATCACTGCAGAAATAAAAAAAAAAGAAGGAACAGCTGCAATGTAAGGATAGGTAACAGCGGATAAATCACAACTAAAGTAGCAGAGCTGAGTTTGTCAGATCTAACAGGTTTGAACTTGTCAGATATACTAGTTTGTCAGATATAGAAGGAATGAGTAAATCAGACGTAGCAGAGTTGGGTCTGTCAGATATAGCATAACCCTTTGGCTGGGTTCACACAACCTATTTTCAGGCGTAAACGAGGCGTATTATGCCTCGATTTACGCCTGAGGGTATGTTCACACGGCCTATTTACGGACATAATTCGGGCATTTTTGCCCCGAATTACGTCAGAAAATAGCGCCTCAATAGCGCTGACAAACATCTGCCCATTGAAAGCAATGGGCAGACGTTTGTCTGTTCACACGAGGCGTAATTTAAGCGCCGCTGTCAAATGACGGCGCGTAAATAGACGCCCGCGTCAAAGAAGTGACCTGTCACTTCTTTGGGCGTAATTGGAGCCGTTATTCATTGACTCCAATGAATAGCAGCGCCAATTACGTCCGTAATTGACGCGGCGTTCAAGCGCCTGCACATGCCGTTACGGCTGAAATTACGGGGATGTTTTCAGGCTGAAACATCCCCGTAATTTCATCCGTTACGGACGCCCTCGTGTGAACATACCCTGAAAATAGGGCTACAATACTTTGGCAAACATCTGCCCATTCATTTGAATGGGTTTGCCGACGTACTGTGCAGACGACCTGTAATTTACGCGTCGTCGTTTGACAGCTGTCAAACGACGACGTGTAAATGGACTGCCTCGGCAAAGAAGTGCAGGACACTTCTTTGCCGCGTAATTTGAGCTGTTCTTCATTGAACTCAATGAAGCACAGCTCAAGATTTACGAGCGTCACAGACGGCTCGTAAATTACGAGGAGGAGCATTTACGTGTGAAACGAGGCAGCTGCAAACAGTCTGTCTTTTCACACGTAAATGCCTCTCAGCGTGTGAACATACCCTTTAGGCTGGGTTCACACGACCTATTTTCAGACGTAAACGAGGCGTATTATGCCTCGTTTTACGCCTGAAAATAGGGCTACAATACGTCGGCAAACATCTGCCCATTCATTTGAATGGGTTTGCCGACGTATTGTGCAGACGACTTGTAATTTACACGTAGTCGTTTGACAGCTGTCAAACGACGACGCGTAAATTGACTGCCTCGGCAAAGAAGTGCAGGACACTTCTTTGCCACGTAATTTGAGCTGTTCTTCATTGAACTCAATGAAGAGCAGCTCAAGATATACGAGCGTCACAGACGCCTCGTATATTACGAGGAGGAGCATTTACGGCTGAAACGACACAGCTGTTTTCTTCTGAAAACAGTCTGTCATTTCAGCCGTAAATGACAGCTAGCGTGTGAACATACCCTTAGGGTATGTTCACACGCTGAGCCAAAAACGTCTGAAAATATGGAGCTGTAGGGCTACAATACGTCGGCAAACATCTGCCCATTCATTTGAATGGGTTTGCCGACGTACTGTGCAGACGACCTGAAATTTACGCGTCGCCGTTTGACAGCTGTCAAACGACGACGCGTACAAAATACAGCCTCGTCAAAAGAAGTGCAGGACACTTCTTTGGACGTTTTTGGCTATGTTCACACGGAGTATTTTGCCGAGTTTTTTGACGCGGGAACCGCGTCGCAAATCTCGGCAAAAATGGCCCGAGAACGCCTCCCATTGATTTCAATGGGAGGCGTCGGCGTCTTTTTCCCGCGAGCAGTAAAACTTACTGCAAAATGGCACAAAAAGAGGCGGGCAGTTACAAAATGAGAGATGTCATTTCACTGAATGACAACAAGGGTACTGCCTATCTTCGGGCGCTTCCGCCTCTGACCTCCCATTGACTTCAATGGGAGGCAGAGAAAGCGTATTTCACGCTGTTTTATGCCCGCGGCGCTCAATGGCCGCGGGCGAAAATCGGCGTGCAGGGAGAGGAAAATCTGCCTCAAAGTTCCAAACGGAATTTTGAGGCAGATATTCCTCCCCCAAAATACTCCGTGTGAACATAGCCTTCGAAGCTGTTTTCTCATAGACTCAATGAAAACAGCTCCAAAAACGGACGTAAAAACCGCCGCGAAAACGGCGCGAAAAACGCCGCGAAAAACGCGATTTGCTCAAAAAACGTCTGAAAATCAGGGGCTGTTTTCCCTTGAAAACAGCTCTGTATTTTCAGACGTTTTTGGTCACTACGTGTGCACATACCCTAAGGGTATGTGCACACGAGGGCGTCCGTTACGGCTGAAATTACGGGGATGTTTCAGCCTGAAAACATCCCCATAATTTCAGCCGTACCGGCATGTGAAGGCGCTTGAACGCCGCGTCCATTACGGCCGTAATTAGCGCTGCTATTCATTGGAGTCAATGAATAACGGCTCCAATTACGGCCAAAGAAGTGACAGGTCACTTCTTTGATGCGGGCGTCTATTTACGCGCCGTCATTTGACAGCGGCGCGTAAATATACGCCTCGTGTGAACAGACAAACGTCTGCCCATTGCTTTCAATGGGCAGATGTTTGTCAGCGCTATTGAGGCGCTATTTTCAGACGTAATTCGGGGCAAAAACGCCCGAATTACGTCCGTAAATAGGCCGTGTGAACATACCCTAAGGGGTACAATGGCTGCACCCAGGCCCTGCTGCCTCAATCAGAAGTAGTAGGATCGAGTTAGTCAGATTTAATAGGTCAGTCAGAAACAGTAGTTTGTCAGATGTATCAGTGTTGGGTCTGTCAGATACAGTAGTTTGTCAGATGTAGCAGAATTAACTTTGTCAGCTGCAGCAGAATTGGGTCTGTTAGTTACAGTAGTGTTTACTAGTCGTAGAAAATTTGAGCTTGACAGATATAGTAAACTGTCAGATGTAGTAGGGTTGAGTCTGTCATAGTAGTAGATATCGGAGGTGTAATATTTGCATATTATATCAGCAGGATTGAATGTGTCAGATATAGTAAACTGTGTCAGATGTAGCAGAGTTAAATAGGACAGATGTAGCAAAGTTGATTCTATGAAAAATAATAGACTGTGTCAGACATTAGCAAATCTCATCATACTTTAGTAACACTGGACGGATCTAACTTTCGGATTAATATATCCTATTTATAATAAGAGCTCCGCCATATGTACTACTCCTTTATTAAATGTAATGTCCACCATTTAGTTTTTAGGTACTGTGCTGAATATTTCATAACGTATCGTTAAAGCGAAGCTCTATTATTCTGACTTGATAAATAATATAATTCTGGTTACCTCTAGCCACCACTAGGGGGAGCAAACTACAAGTTAATTTATGCAGCTAGTGAACTTAATGGCAGCTGTACACACATGTATGTAGTGAGCTCCCCCTAGTGGCGGCTGCAGTTAACTGCTATGTCAGAAGTCAAAGTCATTGCATATCCTGCCTCTAAGATAAAGAGAGATCTGTTCTTGAGGAGTCTAGGAAAGATGTAGAACACAACCCATAGGTGTGACTATAGCCGTCGCAGCCATGGGGCCCAGAGGTTGAGCGGGCCCACTCAGGTGCAAGAACATTGTCCATACCTGCAAATATTGCGGCTTATGTTACTTTTACAGTTTCCTAATTTGGGGATGCGGGCCCATATAATTTTGCTATGGGGTCCTATGAATTCTAGTTAGGCCCCTGACACAGCCCCATGGTAAATTCGATAGTGAACACATAAATTGTCATAGTAAGTTTCTATAGGAAGAAAAAAAAATATTTGAAAATATTGAGATGCAACCGTATAGAATTCATGGTACACCACTGCCCCCTAGAGACAAGAAATGGATATTGAATCAGTTTCAGCCAAACATGTTCTAAGTACGGACAAATTTCAGTCATTTTTGAAAGTTTAAAAAGTCCATTCAGCCATTTCTTCGCTATATCCTAGAATCCAGAAAACAGGAAGCAACGAAAACCAATATGGCCGCCCCTACAGGAATTGTCATCCAGTTTCCTATACTCCAGAGTGGCAAATCTGAGTGACCATCCCATGGAAGCCATTATGGCAGCCATGTAGGTCGTCACCTAGCACTGGATCTCAATCAGATATAACTAAGGCTTCGTTCACATCTGCGTCAGGACTCTGTTCATGGGTTCCGTCGGAGCTTTGCGTCAGAACGGAACCCTGACAAACAAACGGAAACCTGTTCCATTTGCATCACTATTGATTTCAATGGTGACGGATCCGGTGCAAATGGTTTTCGTTTGTCACCGTTTTAAAGGTTCCGTCATTTTGACTAAATCAATACCGTAGTCAACTGCGTTATTGATTCCTTCATAATGACGGAACCCTTACACAACGGTGACAAACGGAAACCGTTGGCACCGTATCCGTCAGCATTGAAATCAATAGTGATGCAAATGGAAACCTATGGTTTCCGTTTGTTTCAGTCAGGGTTCCGTTCATGGGTTTCCCTGATGGAAAGGTCCGACGGAACCCATGAACGGAGTCCCGACACAGGTTTGAACGAAGCCTAAGACACAGTTACATAGAAATCTTAACAACTTGAGGGAAGAGAACAACTCAAAGACATTTACAGGGGACGGTTTTTATTTTGGGGTGAAATGCTCTTTAAAGGGAAGGTGTCACGGAAAAAAATTTTTTTATGTAATATTGCTTTTAGTTTGATATTAAAATAAATTTTATTTATTTGTGTTCTTGTGATGTACTTTTTACTTTATTCTTACTTTTACTGCTCTATGGGGGCTGCCATTTTTTTTTAAATCTCTGTATGTGTCGATTAACGACACATACAGAGATGGAATACGGCACATACATCCCCATAGAGAATGCGAACGGGAGCCGTTCCATTCACTACAGTGTACGCCGTCTGTGTGGGAACGCCGCATGTGTATCTAATTCTCCTACACTGTGCATTCGCTCAGAAAATGGCGGCACACAGTATAGGAGGTTTGAAGATTCAACCCCCTCCTTCTCCTGGCACTAGCCAGAATAAGGGAGGGGGGATTGTGTGAGGACTGTTAGGGATCTGCCAGGTACTTCATCTAGCTATACTCCTGGGATTAATCAATCCACACCTGAGGCCAGACCTGTTCGACTGACACCATCTCCCACCAACCAGGGTGGCAGGCTCAGGAGTGGGAGAGCCTATCGCGGCCTGGTCTCTCGGAGTTAGCTCCGCCCCCTGCCCTTTATTACCTGCCCTGTGCTCTCCCTCAGTGCTTGTAATTCTTTTGGATTCCTGGCCCCACTGCTGCTTGCTCCAGCCTGCTTCTGCCGTGCTTCTGCCTTGCTGCAGTTCTGCTTGACCTGCTTTGCTTGCCCTGGCTTGCTTCTGTCTCCGTGCCCGCTCGGGTGTACTCACTTCGTCCTGGTCCTGACTGTTCGTTCGCCGCCCCGTTTCCTCGTGGCGTTCCGTGGCTACTGCCCCTTCCCTTGCGTGTTCCCTGTTTGTCTTCCAGTGCACTTAGCCAGCGTAGGGACCGCCGCCCAGTTGTACCTCGTCGCCTAGGGCGGGTCGTTGCAAGTAGGCAGGGACAGGGCGGTGGGTAGATTAGGGCTCACTTTCCCTTCACCTCCTTCCTGCCATTACAAGGACACTAGAGCGTGTGTCTACCCCAAATTTGCAGCATAAAGCAATTAGGTTGCTTTACCACATTGCCAATGCTGCAATTTTGGGAATTGCTCCCTCTAGTGCCCAGCACATGGAAATTAGAATCTAATTTATAATATTTCCTGACTTGTGAAAAAAAAAAAATTACAACAATGTTTAATCACATAATAATTGTTTAACTAGAAAAAAAAAATTCTAGCGACACATTCACTTTAAGAGGATCTGTGACTACTTTAGTAATGGAGAAAAAAAGGGGGAAGGGAGGAAACATCCAGCTCACCAGTCCTGCGTCCTGCACCCAGACTTCGCTCGGATCTCCGCGACGGCCCACGGTAAGTAACATGAAGAAAAAGAAGATTTGATCCACACTATCTCTTCAATACCGGTAGGCGAACTTACTAGGGCCAAGAGAAATTGCAGTTTGAACCAGGGTGTTGATAAAGAACAAACTAAGATCTGTCAAAGATTAACCAATCGAGGTTACAAAAATTGGACCCTCAACAGCGCTAAAACAATAGTTAGGTTCAAAACTAGGGACGATGTATTATTCGCCAATAATACTGACAATGAAAGTACATCCCACACTCTGAACTCAGACAATCCCACCCTTGTCTTACAGTATAGCAACCAATTCAATGACATTAGGGACATGGTGCACAGATACATTCCCTTTACTTTACGAGGACGTCAAATTGGAAACTATTCTGAAGGGTGGATGCCGTGTGGTGTCACGCAGGGCACCCACCCTCGGAAATATTCTCTCCCCCTCGCTCCTTACGTCAAGTAAAATTAGTTCAACGTGGTTGCAACATTTTGGTTTTTACAAAAGCGGTTCTCATCCATGTAGAGTGTTCACATTCACCAAAACGGTGAAACAGTTCCATGATTCTAGTGGTGAAGTCAATTTCTCAATAAAATCATATATCAAGTGTAAGGGTATGTTCACACGCAAACGCAAAATACATCTAAAATTACAGAGCTGTTTTTAGGCGAAAACAGCTCCTGAATTTCAGACGCTTTTGCAAGTACTTGCGTTTTTCATGACCTCGTCTGAACAGAACATCGTAAAACCGATTGCAAGCAATGGGCAGATGTTTGCAGGTGTAATGGAGCCGGCTTTTCAGGCGTCATTCAAGACGTAAAACGCCAGAATTATGCCTGAAAATAGGTCGTGTGAACATACCCTTACAGCGAGTATGTTGTATACATCATAGAATGCACTAGTTGCCATCTAAAATATGTCGGTTGCACGACTAGAAAACTCAAGTTTAGAATTCTTGAACATCTAGGACACATTAGGAATCCCGCTATCGTCAATGTTTCCAACGCAGCCAGGCATTTTGTCACCTCCCACAATAGATGTATCAATTCGTTTAAAACATACGCAATAGAAAAAATCAAAGGCTCTATTAGAGGGGGTCATTTAAAACATAGGTTACTAAACAGAGAAGCCTTTTGGATTTATAACCTAAAAATGAGATTTCCTTTGGGTCTTAATCTCAGGAAGGAATTTACGTTCCATTACCAGGTTCATCTGTTAATATATATGACTAATACTAATAGTACATGATATATAAATATCCCACATGTGAAATTAAACAATTTATACAGGGTATATTTCACATCAAACTGTGTTCAGTAAAAGTTAAATAACAAAGGTGAAGTTGTAATTTTTAATAGCATCATTTTGGGGTACATAGAATTTATTGATTAACTTTTATTAACTTATTTTTTGGGGGGAATAGGAAAAAAAACAGCAATTTCGCTACACTTTTTTGCGTCCTAAATTTACACCGTTTACCGTGTAGTATAAATTATACAATAACTTTATTCAGTGGGTTGTTGCGATTGCAACGATACCAAATTTGTATCGTTTTATATGTTTTACTACTTTTACACTTACTGTACATTTTTTTCAAAATTATTTGTTTTTGTGTGTCCATATTTGAAGAGCCGTAAAGTTTTTTTTTTTTTGCCGATGCAGTTGTATGAGGGCTTTTTTTTTGCGGGACGACTTGTAGTTTTTATTGGTACCATTTTGGAGCAGATGCGACTTTTTGATCACTTTTTATCACATTTTTTTTAAGGCTGGATTCAAAGAAAACAGCAATTTTTGTATGGTTTTTTATTTTATTTTTTACGACGTTCACCGTGCGGGTTAAATGATATAATAGCTTTATAGTCGTGGTCATTTCGGACGCGGCGATACCAAATATGTCTAACTTTTTTACTTTATTTTGTTTGTTAATAATACAGCCGTTTGTAAGGGGGAAAAGTGGGTTTTGAATTTTTTTTTTTTACTTCTTTTTTCACTTTTTATTAAACTTTTTTACTAGTCCCACTAGTAAATACTTAACGATCCGTGCATCTAATCATATTCGGGTCCAGCGCCGCTCACGTGATCTTCCCTCCGACCCGCCTTGTATTGCGGTGCTTTTGAGAACACCGGAACTTAGGCTCTCAGTGCATTCCTATGGAAGCCAGAACGAGGCTCCATAGGAATGCATTGAGAGCCTGAGTTCCGGTTTTCTCAAAAGCACAGCGATACCAGACAGGTTGGAGGGAAGATCACGTGAGCGGCGCTGGACCCGAAAATGATTAGATGCGCGGCTCAGTAAGTATTCTTTATCTATGGCTATGTGGAGGGTTGTAGATTTGGAGATCTCTATCTGAAAATTAGAGCTACAACCCCCTTTAAAGATATTGTTATGGAAATGCAAGTGAGCGATACCTCAAGGCTGCTGGAGTCTGCCCGGAGAGAGCGTGCATGTTAACCCGCAACCTCAAACCCGTAACCACTCTGATCGACAGTATGTAAGGCGACTCTAAGGTGTTCGCCAGAGCCGACCGCAAGGTGGGATGGATTTTGCTGCTTAGTACCCAGGTTGTCTCAACAGAGTGTAGTTTTGGATAAGAGGTGCAATTCAAGCAAATCTGAGCTGGAAACTAGACAGCCAATAGGTTAACTGAAAGTCCAGAAACGGAGTTGAGGTAATCAGACAAGAAACGGTCAAAACCAGCTGGGAGCGGATAATCAGAATCGGTAAGCAGAGGGTTAACAAGAGCCAAGCCGAGGTCAGTATACACGAGGTCCAGAAATCAGAAGTGCAGGAGCAGACAGGAGCTTGATCAGAAACCGGGAGATAGGAAAATTCACAAGCAAAGACAGATGGGAAAAGACAGGTATAAATACAACACCACAGCTGATTGGCAGAAGAACAGAGAAGAGAGATAGGTTCAAGGTAAAAGAATAACCGCCCAAAAGCTAGAAAGGTTGTCATAGCGACCTTAAAGGTACAGGTGTTTTCCTAACAGATATACTACAAAATTAGTTAGCACAGAATTTTGGACCTAAAAGTAAATAATGTTGAAAGTTTGCTTTAAATAGAGAAGAAGAAATTCCATCACAGAATATCATATTAATGTATTATAAGATAAAAAAAAATATAGAGCAATATAGATGTATAGATGGGTACCTGACAAAAACATCCATACTATGATCTACCATCATACAGTGTACAAACTAATATGCCATACAGTGCATACAATAACTGTGAATGCTGAAATAACAGTACCACACATTGGTGAAATACCGCAACACTATGCAGTGCCACCCCCATACACTGATATTATATACTGTACAGTGCCAAACAATGCCGCCATACAGTGCTTAAATACCAACATACAGTCACCAAGTAACAGCTCCATATATAAAGTAATCTAATAACAAAGCTATACAATGTCTACCTAATACTGCTGTATAGTTTGGAGTGTTAGTGGTCACCAGCCTAAAGTGCCAGGCCATCTGTGGCGCCCCATACAGCAGCGACTGCACAGGACACATACCCCTAAGGCCGGCCCTGGTCCTACCCATAATAGGACAGGGCAACACCCTATTCAAATATTCTATAAAGAAGTAAATTTAATAGTTGATGGCATTACCCACCTTTGTAAAATATATATTTGTTTCTCGCCTTGAAGCCCCTTCTCATTGCATTCCATAGGCTGAAGTTCTTCAGGTTACCTAGCCTTCTTGTTTGGGTGACTACCACTTGAATGCATATAGTTACATATGCCTAAGATCTATGTAGTGGTATAGTTAGGTTATATGCTTTGTACTGTGAGGTTGGCTTGTGGACCATGTGGCGGTAAGTTTAATTATACAAATTCACCTTTTTTCTTTTTTTACTTTTGGCTTTTTATGTTATTTGTAATATTTGGCACTGAAACCTATAAAATTCTACCATGAAACACAGGGAGAAAACCACAGGAAAGTTTGATTTTCTTTTCCAAGCGCTTACACTGTAGCAGGCGCACTCAGGGCAGCGCCATCAATTATTTTGGTTAGTCGTCCTTTCATATTATTCTACGTCTAGACACGACTCTAATAAAAACACATTTAGGGAAAGTTAAACAGTTAAACAAATGACCTCATCTTAGTCCAAAACCTCCGGATGTCTGAGCTATAACCGTCTCCAAGGAGCACTTGAAGGAATTTTTTTTATATTTTGTAAGTAAGAGGAGTCTGACCAGGTGATTGGAGGTGAGACACCTGACAAAATGGGCGTGGCATACATGGGGTTTGGGCGGGGCTTGTTAGTTTCAGCTGTGAGGTATAATTTTCAATGTATTATCATCTTAAATTTCTTAATAAAAATATATACAAATATATATACAATAAAAATATATACAATAAAAATATATACAAAAATATATTTATATGTTTTTAATTTCTCATTGTATATTTTTTTTTATTCTGTTTTCTTTACAGTAACATCAACATAAAAAAACAAAAGTAAAAAAACATCTTGGAGGGAGCTGTTAATCACAGATGCCCTCCACTACTGATCGTTCGAGCATAGGAGATCACTGCTCTTGTAAGGCCCTATTCACACGGAATTCCCGGCCGTGCGGCGGCCATTTTTTTTAATGGCCGACACACGGCCGCAGTAGGAACAATAGACTCCAAATGGGGCTATTCACGCGGCCGATTTTTTGACAGCCCGATAAAACGGGCCGTCAAAAAATGGGGCATGTTCTATTTTCGGCCATTCTCCTGGCCGCATGGCTCCCATAAAAGTCTATGGGGCCGTGTAAAGCACGGCTGTCACTCGGATGTGATCCAAGTGACGGCCGAGCTTTCTGCCGCTCGTACGCTTTCTTCTCCTTTTCACAGTGCGAAGTGCATGTGAGGAGGAAAAGGGTATTTTTTTGTTCCCTGTAGGAGCGGAATCCCCGATCCCCGGGTACAGCGTTGCCGAAGCTGTGGTTGGGGATTCCGCTCCAGGAGAAGTCCCTAACTTCACTGTCTATATATGGATAGTGACGGCAGGGACTTCTACTGGCGTGGTCCCCTACTCCTCAAACTGAATCCCCGGTGCTGTGGCCGGTGTTTCCACTCCAGGAGAAGTCCCTAACTTCACTGTCCATATATGGACACAGTGACGTCAGGGACTTTTGAAGCGGAATCCCTGTCGCTGTGGCCGGTGATTCCGATCCAGAAGTCCCTGACTTCACTCTCCATATATGGACATTGAAGTCAAACTTGTCCTGGAACGGTCCCCTACAGTGGCGCTATCTACAGGAAGGTAGGGGTGTGCCATCTATGAGGGGGCTATGTAAAAGGGTGCTGTGTAGAACTACCTACAGGGAGGTTGTGTGGCATTACCTACAGGGGGCTGTGTGGCATTACCTACAGGGGGCTGTGTGGCATTACCTAGAGGGGGCTGTGTGGCATTACCTACAGGGGGGCTGTGTGGCATTACCTACAGGGGGGCTATGTGGCATTACCTACACGGGGCTGTTTGGCACTACCTACAAGTGGGCTGTGTGGCACTATCTACAAGGGGCTGTGTGGCACTATCTACAAGGGGGCTGTGTGGCACTACCTACAAGGGGCTGTGTGGCACTCCCTACCCTACAGGGGGCCGTGGCAGTATCTACAGCGGGCAGTGTGTGGCATTATCTACAGAGGGAAGTGTGTGGCAAAAAATGTACAAATGAAATTCATCCGTTTTTAAAGTGGACAGGGAAAAAACGGATGCAAAACGGGTCAAAATCGTCTGTTAAAAACGGAAACACGGCCCGGAATGGAAACGGAACAGATGCAAAATGGATGCAAAACGGCCGAGAAAAACGGACCAAAACTGACATTTTTATCGGCCGACACTCGGACCCTGTCGTTTAAATAGAGCTTAGGGTATGTTCACACCGCAGCGTCCAAAACGCCTGAAATTACAGAGCTGTTTTCTGGCGAAAACAGCTCCTGAATTTCAGATGTAATTGCTCGTACTCGGCGTCAATTATGGACGTAATTGGAGCTGTTTTTCAATCGAGTCAGTGAAAAACGGCTCCAATTACGTCTCAAGAAGTGACATGCACTTCTTTGACGTGGGCGTCTTTTTACGCGCCGTCTTTTGACAGCGGCGCGTAAAAAAACCCCCTGTGTGTACAGAACATCGTAACCCCATTGATTTCAATGGGCAGATGTTTGCCGGCGGTTTGGAGCCGTATTTTCGGGCACATCACATTTTTGGAAAAGCTTACGACGTAAACATCAAACGTATACCTGTAACATATGCCATAGAGTGGCATACATCACCCATAGGATCCCATGTTAAAAAAATTTACACCACGCGGCATATGTTTTTTTGCGTAATCCCTTGGGATAGAAAAGAATAGTCTACTACGCTCTTCCATCCTCCAAAAAAAAAAAGTATACCGACGAATGTCAGCCCGACCGAGGCCAAAAGGACACACTTAGGGCTAATGGAGCCCGATGGACACTTTTAGTAGGGACAATGCTCTACAATGACCACTAGATGGCGACTTCACTGTTCTCAAAGCATTTTGTGCAAGTGCGACCAGAAGATTTACAATTATTTTTTTTATCTTGTATTCATAAATTTCGGATTTGACTGCTCTTAATTATAATGAATTAATAAATAGTAACTGATGTGAGATCAAATTGCATGCAATAAATCATCTTCCTCTTAGGCCATGTTCACATTTGTGCAACTTTGTTGCAGATTTTGCATGCATTTTTTAAGCCAAAATCAGAATTGGATCCAGTAGAGCAGACCTATATGGCCTTCCTTCATGTATTTTTGTCTGCTCATGTTCCGTTCCTGATTTTAGCTTAAAAAAAAATACTTGCAAAATCTGCACTGTGTGAACAAGGCTTTAGGACTTATGCAAGCAGCAGTCGTAAGCATGGAGCCTGTACAACAGCACACATATAATGGAGTCATAGGTACTTCATGCGCCGCCGTATGGTACCTCTATGAGGCGCTATTTTCTCCCGAGAATCAATAATGTTAGCACCTCTGTAATATGAAAAGCAATGGAATTTCTTTCTACGATTTCTTTCAATCACAGATTCCATATGAATTCATGCAACAACAAAAATCCTTCTGCAGATACATACAACATGGATCCATAATACTTTTATGTGCATGAGACCTTACACTGTAAAACACAGGGCTGTATTTGCCACTAGGGCAGGTGCTTAGGGCAGCAGAAATTGGGGGGCAGCAGAGTGTGGAGCAGCCCCTCCTCGGTGAAGATGCTGCTTTTGTTTTCCCTACAGATCCATATCCTTCAGAAGGATTGTTGGAAATGTTATATATTATTATTATTATTATTATTATTATTATTATTATTATTATATACTTGTTATTGTCATTGTAATGTCCCCTTTATTGCAGGCAATGGTGGCTCACTTTCTATTGTGCATGTGGCCTGGTTGAATGTGGCGTCAGGGAATGCCATCTTCTCGTATATTTTTTGCAGGATGCAAACAGCGTAGGGATGACGCACACTTGACGGTACTAAAGTTATTAAAGGTGCCTGATCCTGCCTATCGGGTTTGAGTGGTCATACTATGGCCCTAAGAGCAGTAGAGTGTTGTAGTGCTGGCAGACACGTGACAAAAGAAAGACCCTAGAGATAGAGTAGGTCCAAAAATGGTGGGTCGAATTGCCAGCGAGCCTCCCTGCAAGTGAAAAAAGCCAGAAGCAGCAGGGGCCTGGAGATAAAGACTCTACTCTGTCCAAGGACGCCACGTTGGTTAACCAGAATTGCCGCCATTCTATTCTGTAACATTTTAAGAGACTGTGCCTCTCATCTGTGAGACGTGTTCCTCCGTTCTGTCCTTTGGTTGCAAAGGAAGGTAAAAAGGTACACTGCCTGTCCACCGCGGAGAGCTGTCCTGCCGCAAAAGGTAGCGGTGCCGCCGTGAAAACCCCCCGCATGTGTGTGTTGCAAAGGTGGCCGTCCTCCACAGATGGTCCGGTGCAACCTGGTGAAGACTCGTGTGGTGTACTGGGAAAGGCTATGTGGTAGACGGTAAGGGGATGTGCACACGAGAACGACAAATACGTCTGAAATTACGGAGCTGTTTTCAGGAGAAAACAGCTCGTGAATTTCAGACGGAGTTGCTCATACTCGATTTTCGCGGCGTCCATTACGGACGTAATTGGAGCTGTTTTTCAATGCAGTCAATGAAAAACGGCTCCAATTACGTCTCAAGAAGTGTTCTGCACTTCTTTTGACGAGCCATCTTTTTTACACGTCGTCTTTTGACAGCGACGCGTAAAATGACAGGTCATCGGCACAGTACATCGGCAAACCCATTGAAAGTAATGGGCAGATATTTGCCGACGTATTGGAGTCGTTTTTTCAGACGTAATTCGGGGCATAAAACGCGCGAATTACGTCTGAAAATAGGTTGTGTGCACATACCCTCAGTCTCAGATCCATGTGTTCATAGACCCTCCATCACAACCGGACTACAGTGGGATTGCCACAGTAAGGGCATGACCAGACGTGGCGGAATTGCGCTGCGGACAGTACGCTGCGGAAATCCGCAGCGTACACGTTTCTCCATTGATTTCCACAGCATTTTAGTGAGGTTTGTTTACACATTGCGGAAAACTCCGCTGCGGACCATAGGCTGCGGTGCTGAATTTGGTGTCCGCAGCATACACTGGTTGTTGCAGACATGTAGCGGACTTGTTGCGGACTCATTGCGGAATTTCTCCATTGACTTCAATGGAGAGTCAAAATTCCGCAATGAAGTCCGCAGATGCTCAGACCCCCCTAACCTTATTTGTTTCACGAACATGACATTTCTGCATTCTGGCTGGACCTATGTATTTCTAGGTCTACAGCCAGACTAAGGCCCCATGCACACTAACGTAATAACGCCCGTAATCACGGGCCATTATTACGGCACGGACAGGCCCATAGAAGTCAATGGGGCTCCCGTAATTACGGGTGACTACGTGTGTGCACCCGTAATTATGGGTGCGTTGCTAGGCGACGTCAGGAGATAGTCACTGTCCAGGGTGCTGAAAGCGTTAAGCGATCGGCAGTAACTGTTTCAGCACCCTGGACAGTGGCTACCGATCACAATATACATCGACCTGTAAAAAAAATACTAAAAGTTCATACTTACCCAGAACTCCCTGCTTCTTCCTCCAGTTCGGCCTCCCTGGATGACGTTTCAGTCCATGTGACAGCTGCAGCCACTCACAGGCCAATCACAGGCCAATCAGAGGCTGCAGCGGTCACATGGACTGCAGCATCATCCAGGGAGGTCGGGCTGGATGTTGAAAGAGGGACGCGTCACCAAGACAACTGCCAGGTAAGTATGAATTTCTTTTACTTTCACTAGGGAAAGTGCTGTCCCTTCTCTCTATCCTGCACTGATAGAGAGAAGGGAATCACTCCTCCCCTCAATACGCAACGGCTAGTCCGCATCAATTTAATGCCCATTTTAGGCAAAGCCGCAACAGAATCTGTAGCGCAGATTATGTGCGGCATTGATGCGGACAGTGGTGGAAGAAATACACCACGTCTTTGGTCATGCCCTAAAAAAGATCCCCCAGCCCCGCCCTTCCCAAAGTCGTGTGTATTCAATAAAGAGTTAACATTGGGTCCTACCCCAGACTCTTTAATACAAGTCCCATGTTACAAATCCCCTTTCCACACTCTGAGACTTTAACCAAGACATTTTATATTTAAAACAATTACCCCCGCACCCACACACGTTGGCAGCGCCCTGCAGATCTTAGGAATGTGTTAAAAATGGGGAGCCAAGAGAGCGAGACAGGTTATAGTGCGTTATTTAGATTATTCCGATAAAGAAACGCTGCTTCGCTTGTACAAATCAAGACAAGGACCGACGAAAATGAATGGTGGCACGGTCATGCTGTTTGGCGATTATTCCGCGGAAGTCTCAAAAAAAAGGAAATTATTCAGCAAAATCTGCACAGCATTCCACAACCAGGGAATGAAGTTCCAGTTACAATACCCGGCGACACTAAGAGTCACAACTCCAAGCGGTACCCTGCAGACATACACGGATCACCAGGAGGCGGAAGCGGTGTATAAAGATTTACTTAAAGGCTCTGAAACGTCGACAGCAGAAAACAAAGCTCCCAGAGGACGCTCGCAGCAGAGAGCTTCGCATCCACAGGGACCACTGCCGAAAGAAAAAAGACCGCCGCAGACCCCAAGGCACGGGTAGCAGACACCCAGTATTACAAGCAAGTCGGCTCCTAGGTTGAAGGGAGTCGTGAGTACCAGAGACTAATGAAATGTGAAATAATTAGTCTGTTATTTGATATGTATAATAGGTATAACACTAGTCGATATGGGAAAATAGTGAGATAAAGTTAAATCAGAAAAATGCATAGCCATATTGATCACAGATGTATAGTAAATAGGGGATTGCTGATTAGGCCACAAATAGATGTAGGTTAGAGAACATCACATGACAGAAAAAAGAGAAGTCCTGAGAAGAAATGAGGGGGGGAGTTGGGAATCTCCGAAGAATGTGGAGAAAGTTGAATTGTTATTTAATAGTTGTGTTCTATGGTTAATTGGTGGTCACATTAATTCAATTGAGTTATATTACAGCAAATTCAAAACTCTCAGATGCTCCTTATTGACAGGGATCGATCATTATATGTCACGGACACAGGGCCAGACAACAAAATCACTAAATAGAAATACCCTTTATGAAAGTAGTGACATGGAATGTTAAGGGGCTCTTATCCCCACACAAAAGATCGATGATAATACGCCATCTTGGTAAAATGAAAGCTGACTTAGCCTTGCTCCAGGAAACACACCTGGAAGAAAAAGATTTTTTTAGAATGCGTAAATTTTGGGTGGGAACGGTATACGGATCCCCAGCAATTCAAAAAAAAAATGGGGTGATGATCCTAATACACAAGAATTTTGCAGCCACTTTGCGAGCGAAAAATGTAGACACCGAAGGACGAGTACTGCAAATACTGCTAGACACACCACTGGGAGAAATTAGCGTATATAATATATATGCGCCTAACACAAACAATCGGGCCTATTTTCAGAACCTCCAAACATCGATTATAGCTGACACGTGTATGAGGAAGTTGATAGGGGGAGATTTTAATTCAACACTGTATGCGGATGAGGATAGGAGACGAAATAATCGCGCATCAGCGTTAGCCACAGATGGCATATTGCCTGACTTTACACACGAGACACAACTGACTGATAGCTGGAGATATAGTCATCCGGATGACAGGGAATACACCTACTTCTCTTCACACCATAAATCCTGGTCTAGAATAGATTACATTTTTTTAAGCCATCAGCTACTACAACGTGTAGAACAGGTAGATATCACTGACATGATTATATCAGACCACGCACCAGTACGGCTAGTGCTGGCAGACGCACATCCCAGGGGGGATTTTATCCCATGGAGGTTCCCTTCAAATCTAACAGAAGATGAAGACTTTCAACAACGGGTAAGGGGATGGTGGTTGGAATATGCCAGTGATAATGCGGAGCATGCTACTGATCAGGCGTTATTCTGGGAGACGGCTAAAGCGGTATTACGAGGGAGGCTCATATCATACATCACATTCAGGAAAAAACAGACACAACAGAAATACAGAGAAAATAGTGACAGTCTGAGAGCGGCATACTCCTCATTCCTAGCTGATCCCAAACCTGAAAAAAAACATAATTGGATAGAGGCTAGAAGACAGTTTGAAATATGGTTAGATAAAAAGGAGAAGTTCGGGAGGTCAATCTACGAAGCCAAGCTTTTTAGATTTGGCAACAAGGCAGGTAAGATGCTGGCGGGATTGTCTAGAGGCTTCCGCCCACACACACATATTACCAAACTGAAAGACAGTGAAGGCCATATTCGAGCTAAACCTAGAGAAATGAATGACATATTTCATGCCTTTTACCAACAGCTTTACGCGATCTCTGACGAGCCCGGAGATAAACGGGGTGATCAGTTCTTATCCAAGCTGACCCTGCCTACTTTGGATCAGGGACAGTTGGATGATCTGAATGCACAAATAACGGTAGAAGAATTACAACTAGCGATAAAATCATTACCAAATGGGAAAGCTCCGGGACCTGATGGGTACCCGGCTGAATTCTACAAAATCCTTCAGGAACAAATCACCCCGACACTATTGACCTATTTTAACTCTCTGATGAGGGGTGGGTCCATCCCGACTGCAGCAAACATGGCATATATTAGGGTACTACCCAAACCGGGAAAAGACTTGTTATTATCGAGCTCGTACAGGCCCATATCATTAATAAATCAAGATCTCAAGCTGGTATCCAAGATTATGGCAGCCAGGCTAGCTCACTTAATGCCTCTCTTGATAGGTCCATCGCAAGTGGGTTTTATAAAGGGTAGATCAGCAGTCACTAACATCAGGAAAGTGTTGGGGGTCATGGACGGGACGATGGCTTGGCCAACGCTGCACAACCAATCGGCACTTGTGTTACTAGATGCTGAAAAGGCATTTGATAATGTTGAGTGGCGGTGGCTGGACATGGTCCTGGACAAATTTAACATACAAGGGGAATTTAGAGTTTACTTAAAAGCACTATACAATAATCCCACAGCGGCGGTTTGTACACCAGGATTTAGGTCAGCAGCGTTTAAACTACACAAAGGAACACGGCAGGGCTGTCCCCTATCGCCGCTTTTATTTGACCTGGCCTTGGAACCATTGATACAGACCTTAGAACATGGGCAGATATATTCTGGCATACAAGTGGGCAAGGAAGAAGTCAAATCTGCAGTGTTTGCAGATGATATTCTGCTGTTTCTTTCTCAACCATCTAAACATCTGCCAAAAATTTTTGAGGTGATACGGGAATACGGATCATTTGCAGGTCTCAAAATAAATCCAACCAAAAGCGAGCTTTTAGGATTAACAACACACAATCATACTACGGATACCAACCTCCAACACCTGGGGATTAAGATTGCGAAAACGCAGATAACATATTTGGGGATCAGGATTGGGCGAACCCCAGGAACCTTGTACCACCTGAATTATGAACATATCTTCCGAAAAATAAAGCTAGAACTGCAGAAGTGGAATGCACTACCGCTCTCCACTTTTGGCAGATGTCATCTGGTCAAGATGATATCATTTTCTAGACTATTGTACCCACTGCAAACATTGCCTATTCTACTGAAACATAAGGATGTTAAAGATTTTAACTCTGCTATAACAAAATTTATATGGTCAAATAAGCGTCCCAGAATAGCGCTAGTTAAATTACAGGGATATCATTGGCAGGGGGGAGTTAACATTCCAAATCTGAGAGGTTATAATATTGCTAGCCTTTTCCGTCATGTTCTAGACTGGATACACAAAACAAACCACTATTCCAACCAAAGACTGGAGTCAGCATTAGCGGGAGAGTGTGATCTCCGAGCTTTACTACACACAAAACTTGGGAACCTCCCACAACATGTTAAGTCTTCCGTCATATTACGAGACACAATAATGTGCTGGAAGGAGGTGAGGAAGAAGCAGGGATTATCTTTCCAATTGTCAAAGTATTTGCCATTATGGTCGCACATACAGTTTCCGGCTGGGAGGACCAGTGGTTTGTTTACCACCTGGAAGCAAAAGGGGATAAGCACAGTAAAACACATACTACATGCAACAGAACCAAGACTAAAGAAGTTGCCAGAACTAGTGAGTGAATTTGGGATCCAGCCAACACACTTTCTTCAATACATGCAAGTTAGATCCTTCTGTACGCAAATAGTAGATAACTTGGAGAGAGAAATTGTAGATAACAAATTCGATGAACTAATAGGTGAAGAACCACATAGGAAATCCCTATCAGACTTATATAAGGCTATGAAAGATATTTATGTGCAAATAGAACCTAGAAATCAATTTCCGTACTGGAGACGCATTTTCAAAACAACAGATGTTAATGCGCAGATACTAGAGGGATGGAAAACAGTGAGGAAGCATGTTATTAATGAAGTGTGGAGGGAGACGCAGTTTAAATTGATGCATGCGGCCATATATGCTTTTAACATTCCACCTAGTAGTAGAGATCTAGATAGAAAACATGCATGCCCGAAATGTGCTCAACCACATACTGATTTATATCATGGCATTTGGTTATGCCCAGTGACACAAAGATACTGGACAGAGATATTAACATATGTTAAGAAAATATGGGACAGATCCATGCCACTGACACCAACACTTCTTATATTTCAGTCCACAGCGTCAATGAACGCTGATGAGGAAGGGAGCTTTTTACAGATACCCCCACTAGTACACATAATAATACTTGTTGCAAAAAGATGTATACTGAAAAACTGGCTGGAAGCTGCCGCACCGACACTAGATCAACTAGTTCAGCAATTGAAAATATGTCTACACTCAGACAGGATAGAAGCATTAACACATAAAGAAAGAAAAACTGCAAGCTTTTTCAAAAAATGGAAACCGTTCTTGTTACAGTTGTGTGTGCGAGATATTGAGGCAGTGATGGAAGGGTTTCAACAAACAAAATGGTATCTCACAGAGGACCTTAAAGGGACCTTGGGTAAGCTGAAGGTCAGAGTAACAAGACATTAGGTAGAAAGACAGAGGGAGTGGAGAATTACGTTACGGCAAGAAGGGGGAACAATGAGAAGATGAAAACACACAAAAAAAAAAATAAAAAAAAAAAAAAAAAAATAAAGAAATAAAGAAACGAAACAAAAAATAATAAAATAAGGACTGCCAATGTTGTTGTTATGTTAATTGTTAACAAAGTTTATTGGAAAACATGAGAAACATCAGAAATGAATATATAAAAGTTATTGTACCGGGAAGATATACCAACAATTACAAAGTAATGTATAACATTGTATTTCCACCAAGATATGGGCAATGTCATACTTGGTTTCCTGTAACTGTAAAGGAAAGAGAAAAAAAAAAAAAGCTAACAAAACTCAATAAAAATTGTTTTAAAAAAAAAAAAATGGGGAGCCAAGTCCAAAATGTCCCCATATCCCAGAACTTGGTGGAGGTGGAGGTGGAGGCACATCTTGGCCACAGGCCCTCAACTCTTGGGTAGTCGCAGCTAAAGGGATTTGTCTTATGGCTTTAATTCATGTAGCATTGAATATGAAGGATGCCGTGTTTGCTGGGGATTGAGAATCGGGCACCTTGTAAGGAGTGTTTCACCAATGCTACATAGCAATGATGCCACGGGGTGAGTTGTGTATACATGTAATGTTTATTAATGTAGTGCCAGACATATACCTAATGCCATGCATGCTGCCAATAGAGTACAGGTTTTGTGTAAATATACACATTCTGCTCCCCCGACAGAAAAGAACTGGCAGAGCGAATGGAGCGCAGGAGACGGCCATACAGACATGATTACCCAGTTACTAAGGATACAACTGGTTCTATATTTTGTGCCCAGATGCCCAGCATAACCTCCCACTTCACATTCCCATGAGGTAGTGAAGCTCTGGTATAGACATTATTTGATGGAGCTGCTTAAAGGGAAGGTGTCATGGAATTATTTTTTTTTTTTATCATATTGCTTTTAATATGATATTAACATAAATTTTATTTATTTGTGTTCTCGTGTTCTACTTTTTACGGTGTTCTTACTTTTACTTCTCTATGGGGCTGCCATTTTTTTTTCATCTCTGTATGTGTCGATTAACGACACAGAGATGGAATACGGCACATACAACCCCATAGAGAATGCGAACGGGAGCCGTTCCATTCTCTGAAGCGTACGCCGTCTGTGTGGGAACGGCGCATGCGCCGCTCCCACACATACCAAAACAAAGCTCGTTCGCAGAGCGAAATCCGGCGCCATTTTCATGTGGACCGGAAGCCGCTGCCAGACAGTAAGATGACGACTTCTGGCCGCGGCTTCCGGCCATATGTTCAAGGAAGCGAAGGCGCAAGGAATAGGAGCGTAGACCAGCGGAGGCGGCAGGAGAAGGTAATTTATGTGCGTGTATGTGATGTGTGTATTATGTCCGTGATATACTGTCGTCTGAGCACTGTATCTAATCCTCCTACACTGTGCAGTCGCTCAGAAAATGGCGGCACACAGTGTAGGAGGTTTGAAGATTCAAACCCCTCCTTCCCCTGGCACTAGCCAGAAGAAGGGAGGGGGAATGTGTGAAGACACTAGAGGAGAGTGTGTCCACCCCAAATTTGCAGCATAAGGGGGGATTCACACGAGCGTGTATTCGGTCCGTGCGGGCCGCGTGGTTTTCACGCGGCACGCATGGACCAATACAAGTCTATGGGGCAGTACAGACAGTCCGTGCTTTTTGCGCAGCGTTTGTCTGCTGCGCAAAAAGCGCGACAGGTTCAATAACTCTGCGTATTTCGCGCATCACGCACCCATTGAAGTCAATGGGTGCGTGAAAATCACGCGCACCACACGGAAGCACTTCCGTGGGACGAGCGTGATTCGCGCAACAGCAGTGAAAAGGATGAATGAAAACCGAAAAGCACCACGTGCTTTTCTGTTTCCGAACATCCAAACGGAGTGTCTTTGCGATGAGCGAAGCCGGACAAGCGTACCGAACTTCACCGGGTTCGGCCAAACTCGTTTTGGCCGATCCCGGCAAAAAAATTATCGGTACGCGACGTCAGGAGATAGTCACTGTCCATGGTGCTGAAAGAGTTAAACTGTTTCAGCACCATGGACAGTGACTTGCGATCCCAAAATACATTAACCTGTAAAAAAAAAACGAAGTTCTAACTTACCGATTACTCCTGTCTCCTTCCTGCAGTCCGACCTCCCGGGATGACACTTCAGTTCAAGTGACAGCTCCAGCCAATCACAGGCCAAGCACAGGCTGCAGCCAATCACAGGCTGCAGCGGTCACTTGGACTGCTGCGTCATCCAGGGAGGTGGGGCCCGATGTCAAGAGAGGCGCGTCACCAAGGACGCGTCACCAAGGACGCGTCACCAAGGCAACGGCCGGGAAGTTCTCGGTAAGTAGGAACTTTATCTTTTTTTTTTACAGGTTTTTCGCTGTTGTGTTCGGCATTCACTGTCGAGGGTGCTGAAAGATTTAGCTCTTTCAGCACCTTGGACAGTGACGGGCGTTGACAAGCCTCATCTCTATGATGCCGGCTGCGCGAAAATCACGCAGCCGCGCATCAGACACGCATGACACACGCAGCTGTCAAATGGTTTTTGCGCTCGCAAAACGCTGCGTTGTTTGCGCGCGCAAAAACGCAACGTTCGTGTGAATCTCCCCTAAAGCCAATGCTGCAATTTTGGGAAATGCTCCCTCTAGTGCCCAGCACATGGAAATGTTATAAATTAGAATCGAATTTATAATATTTCCTGGCTTGTGAAAAAATTAAAAAAATTAAAACAATGTGTAATCACTCAAATAATAATTGTTTAACTAAAAAAAAAAAAATTCTAGCGACACATTCCCTCATTTAATATGGGTATTGCTCCTAATAGAATAATAACCTGAAGGGCCTATCTCATGCCATGCTGGAGCCAAACAGAATGAATGGCAATGCTATGATCTATATATTGCTATATATGCTATTCACTAATACTATGGTATAATGCTTTTCTGTAAAACCGGTGGATTGTTATATTTCTTACTGTCAAGTGGTGTCATCATCATATTTTAAATCTTTTTTCATGAAAATTTATTTGTTTTTTGTGTTTATTTTTTTCAGAAATCCATATACAAATAAATCATGTAAAATTGCAGTTTTAATATTGGCCACTAGATGTCAGTACAACAGATTACACTCCAGACTGGTAAGAAAAGCCATCTTGCTTTACAGTCTGCTGCAAATCTAAAAGTTATCTTATTATTAAGGTAGAGAAGGTATTAATCACGCTTCCCTTGTAGTGCTTGAGGATAAATAAGGCTTTCACACACACAAGTACTGGGTATTGGGAAAACAGTACTCATAAAGCTGGTTATAGGAGGCTAGCTAAGCCAGATAATAGAAGTGTGAACTAGGTCTAAAGCCGGGTCCATAGAATATCCAGATAAAGGAATAATAACAGAAACACCTTTAACTAGATGGAAAACAATTATTACTCATTGCCAGGAAGGCTTGTCTGGTTTATGTCTCAGACTAATCACTCATGAGTCTTTGAAGGCAAGTGAAACGACTCCTAATATTGTCCCTTGTTAAACAACACTCCTTCCCTCTGATGCAATATTTGCATTACAAGGACAACATTTGAGTCACAGTTTCCCAGCCGGGAGTGAAGTGATAAGTAAGGGTATGTTCACACGACAACACAAAATACGTCTGAAATTATGGAGCTGTTTTCGGGCGAAAACATATCCTGAATTTCAGATATTTTTGCATGTACTCACGTTTTTTGCGGCGTCTTTTACGGACGTAATTGGAGCTGTTCTTCATTGGAGTCAATGAAAAACGTCTCCAAAAATGTCCCAAGAAGTGTCCTGCACTTCTTTGACGTGGGCGTAATTTTACGAGCCGTCTTTTGACAGCGACGCGTAAAATTACACCTCGTCTGCACAGAACATCGTAAAACCCATTGCAAGCAATGGGCAGATGTTTGCAGACGTACTGGAGCCGTCTTTTCAGGCGTAATTCGAGGCGTAAACGTCCGAATTACACCTGAAAATAGGTTGTGTGAACATACCCCAAGGCCGGATTTACACGAGCGTATGCGTTTTGCGCGCGCAAAAGGTATGTAACAACTCCGTGTGTCATCAGCGTATGATGCGCGGCTGCGTGATTTTCGCGCAGCCGCCATCATTATGACACTCTGTATGTCTGTAAACAAAAAGCATGTGGTGCTTTTCTATTTTCATTCATACTTTTTACTGCTGTTGCGCGAATCACGCGCGTCACACGGAAGTGCTTCCGTGTGCTGTGCATGGTTTTCACGCACCCATTGACTTCAATGGGTGCGTGATGCGCGAGAAACATAGGACATGTCGTGAGTTTCACGCAGCGGACACACGCTGCGTGAAACTCACGGACAGTCTGCATGGCCCCATAGACTAACATAGGTCCGTGCGACACGCGTGAAAATCACGCTCGTTGGACGGACGTATTAAACGTTCGTCTAAATAAGACATTAGTCTTTTATGGTTAAACAGGCTTTGAAGGGTTAGGGTATGTTCACACGGCTTATTTTCGGCCGTTTTTCGGGCCATAAACTGCCGAAAAATCTGAAGCAGAACGCCTCCAAACATCTGCCCATTGATTTCAATGGGAAAAATGGCATTCTGTTCCGACCGGCCGTTTTTTTTACGGCCGCGTAAAAAAACGGCCACGAAAAAGAAGTGCAGGTCACTTCTTGGGACGTTTTTGGAGCCATTTTTCATAGACTCTATTTAAAACAGATCCAAAAACGGCTGTAAAAAATGCCACGAAAGACGCGAGTGCTACAAAAACGTCTGAAAATCAGGACTGGTTTTCCCTTGAAAACAGCTCCGTATTTTCAGACATTTTTGAGTTTGCGTGTGAACATACCCTAACAGGGTTTTCTGGTTGTGCTTAACAATGCTTAAAGGAACACTCTGGGCAAAACTGACACATTGTGTTATACTTAGTGCAGGTTCTGAGGGGGCGGAGCATGACACAAGGATTCTCTCTTTGGTGTTCTTTGAAACGCTTTGTCATGTTCCGCCCCCTCAGGGTGTACATTTGGCATAACACATTGGAGCAGATTTACTAATACTATGTAAGCTTTAGACAGTGTAAACTTAGACAAAGTAGTCAGGAAATGTGCCAGAATTATCAAAGTAACGCATGTTGTATGATAAATTTGGCGCATCTAGCTAGACATGCTAGACCCTTCTCTCTTCCTTTTACCACCTCTTGGTTGGCTTTATTTACGCCAGATTTTTTTAGTCAACACCTTGGCGCATTTTGGGGGCATGGCATCCCGTTTAAGCCACGTCCTCATTGCTAGGCTGCACCCCTTTTCCATTAAGCCATGCCCCTTGCCAGACCTGTTGAAAAAAATGTTGAAAACTGTTGTTAAATGTGGCGCATGGCATTCTGGCGTATTCTGAATAGTAAATCTGCCCCAGTGTATCTGTTTTGCCCGGAGTGTTCTACAGCTATCTGCTATAGTCACGGGCACATTTATCAATACTATTTCTAACACATGGCATTTCACTTTTCTGTTGTGTTTTCTGTTTGTCACTGTGCCCCTTTTTGATTCAATTCATCACTATTTTCAAGATCTCCGTTTGCTGTGAGTGAATAGAAACATTGGTGTTTGCAATCTAGAGGCCTAGAAGGGGTGTTTCCAGCTCAGACATTTATGTCATATCCACAGGACACCTTTCTGGAGATATACTGTGGATATAACATACGTGTCTAGTCTACGATGAGAATAAACCTTTAATCACTGTATATAGAAAAATTCTGCAAATTCTGCCTAATATACTTTGTGTTTAGATTCCTTAATATTTCTAAGATCTTTTCTTGCTGTCAGTGAATGTGAACATTCTTGTTTAGATTTACAGGCTTAAACCTGTACAGACCTAATAATTCTCACAGCTGAGAGTTTTCCACAATTGAACCTCCGACTAAAATATTTAACTTCTACTGATTCATTGTAGCAAACTCTCTGTCCATCCAAAGCAGAGAGCTATTTCCTTTGGTCTTACGCAAAGCATCATTTCCCCTGCAGGAAATGAACAGTAAGCTGCCATGGTAATTGCCAGAGGACCCATCTGCAGGACCCTGGACAAAGGGTTGGCCAAAGTGGACATTCCCTTTAAGTATTCCTGTAGTATACTGGGTAATAATAAAAATGTTTCTATTTCAAGGGTTTGTAGCAGATGACCTGGAATTCCTAGACAGAATATCCAGCTGTCTGTGGAAGAAGATGAATGTCTTGGCATCTGTAAGTGTTTTGCTGTGACACTGGGAATTTAAGAAGAATGTAGAGGTCAATATAGCGCTATATCGGTTACAGTCATAACATGCAATAATCACCAATTATTACCATATTCACTGGACTATAGGCTCAGGACTCATTCCCATGTATGCAATGATATTACTGTTCTCTTCTACATAGATGGAAATAAAGGGGTTATGTGGGGACCAAAAATGATTAGCAGTGTAGTCACTGCAGTATGTGAGTACACTCGCTAATATACATTCCATTACATAGAGTACAGCCGGATCGGTCACGTGACGAAGAGTAGTATCGTCATCAAAGAACACTGTGCGTCTAGACTTCTGGTCCCCCGGTAGTGCTATAAAAATCTATGCAGAATCAGCGCGATGGAGGATCGGAAGCGTAGACGCACAGTCTTCTTTGATGACGATACGACTCTTCGTCACGTGACCGATCCGACTGTACTCTATGTAATCGATCTACTACTGCTACTGCTTGTACATGGAGTACAGCGGGGCCGGTCACATGACGGAGAGTCGAATCTTCATCAAAGAAGACTGTGCGACTAGACTGTGCATGACCGTCCATACGTGGCCATCAAAGAGCTTTATTCTGCATTATCACAGCGCTGCGGAATAGCGGCTGCACGGGGAAAAAGGTGCCCGGCAGCAGGGGCAGAAACATTTTATTTTTACGGTTTCTGCCCTCAGACTCTAAATGAGACAATAGTGGCCGCAGCAGAGAGAGGCTAAGTCCAAGTAGGCACAGCATTAACCTTATAGTGACAACGGTCACACTAGCAGGGCTAAGACAAGCGTAATATGGGCCCAACCCAGCCCCACTGCGGGTCTAATGACCCAAATTAAAAGCATCATAACAGCATTCTTTCTGCGCCCGCATTATGCTTATGTGATACCAGCTATGACAGTCCTAGTTCTAGGAGAAATATATCATATAAAAATAAAAAAATAAAATAATTAAATAAATAAAATAATAACAATAAAATATGAATGAATAGACCCCTAATAGCTGCATCAGAAGCCCTCGCCCCACAGCAATTACCATAGCAAGGCCACGATGAAGAGAAAAGTAACACATAAGGGTAAAGCCCCACTGAGCGGCACTGACGTGGCCGCAATGCGCACCACAGCCGGCACCCCATTCAGCGCGGCTGTCAACCTGAAAAATAATTTACCGGTAAAATCTAAATTAATGAATACATCCATTATGTCCGCATAATTTTGAAGGTAAACCGCTGTTTTACCCACAACATTGTGTGTCCAAAATGAGCAATTTGACAGCCACGCGAAACAGGGTGCCGGTGCAGCTGGCGGATCCATCGTAACCGCATCAATGATGCTCTGGTGGAGCCTTACCCTTAAATCAGTTGTGCACACCCAAAATGATCAAAATAATCATCTTTTTTAGTTAGCACAAATGTAGACACACCAGATCTTAATACCCAAAGTGACTTGGATCCCCTATAATAAGGAGGTGCCCCTGCAGCGCACACCCATTGAGGCAAATTGTGGAGCCGCAATTGCGTATAGTATAGAACACATTCTATCATGTGGACAAAATGCACACGACTGTGGTTTCCATGGTCCGAGCATTGCCCAAAGCCCGGACTGCAAAAAAAATAGGACATGTCATTTTACGTACCGCAATTACGGTCCAGGCTCCTTAAAGTCAATGCATATCTTGCGTGTGCACTGTTCGTGATTGCGGACAGCCCGCGAATAACACTCCGTGGCCTGTCCGTGCCGTAATCATGGACTGTGGACACGGCTACGGTCGTGTGCATGAGGCCTAACAGTCTGTATTACGTCCCCCGCATAGGAGAGAATAAAGTGAATGTGCAAAAAATTTTAACAAAACGATACAAAATTGGTATCGCCACATCCATAATGACCCGCGGCTATATCGACGGAAAAATTAAAAAGTTATGGCTTTTGTAAGGTAGGAAGGAAAAAGGAAAATTAGAAAACGAATATTGTCGGCGGTGGGAAGGGGTTAATGCTATCACCGTATGAAGGGAAGCAGAGGGTTAGCATCTCTTGGTCCGAAAAGCGTGACTGCATGTTGAAATACAACAAACATACAATCACACACAGACGTAGTATATATATATTTTTTTGTTTTACTAGGGTGCCCTATGATTCCGGTGTGCACCCCATATACAGAGGGGACATTGCTAACATACCAGGGATGCCAGGGCACCAGGTGGACAGATAATAATCTGCCTGCAGTACCCAGGATGCATTGCTGTTCCTTTGCTGACCTCCTTTTTGCATATTCTATGGAGAGTGCAAGTTGCAGGCATTCGACTTTTTGCTTTACATGATGTTCTGAACATGACCCGCGCCGATAATCCCGGCTAAACCCCAGGTTTGGCAGAAGTTACTGTCTTAGCATTGGAACCTTTATGTGAACATCTGTATGGGATTTTAAATCAAATTCCATATCATTCAGTCTTCACATCACTAATCCATCTTTATATCTCATGTCTATTCCATTACAGAATAAAAGCATTTCAAGGATTGCAAGAAGCCGGAGAAATAAAAAAGAGAACAAAAAACAAAAAAACATGTCATAGGAAGAAGCAGAGTGGTCCGATTTCTTTAAAATTCATCTCCAATATGATTATTATTCTATTTTTAGATCCAAAATTCTCTGCTGATTAATTTAATAATATATATTTATAAACTTTAGTTTCCTTTTACAGAGCTCCAAATCCTCTGCATGAACATAATGTTAAATGATAACATTTTGACTTCCTGCATCCACCACTAGGGGGAGCTTCTGAGATTACTGAGGACAGAGTTCAATGTAGTATAAATATATGTGCAGTATGCTCCCCCTAGTGGTGGCTGTGAGCAGACAGAATATTATCGTTTAATACTATGGCTATGAGCAGGGAGGAAGCAGGGAATTTGGTGCTCTGTATTAGAAGAATGTGGCTCAGGCCTCTATACACATTATATTGTGAACTATATTATAAACAACAAATCCCCAAATCCGCTATATAGTGGTAGATTCGAGTGGCCGCCAAGTGTGACATCAACCTAATTTTTTACTAGAGCTCGTACATGCTCTGGAGGGGGGGCATTCACACATTTGCTACATTCGATGGAGACGTCCCGCTTCCTATGACGTGTTCATTCAGGATTATAAGGTCGGCATAGGCACGCGGAAATGTAATAGGGTTTTGTCTGGATTATATAAACACAGACAATAAGCATTACAAAGTTCTGTACCTCGCACTACAACACTCCCACTACAAATAAATACAATCCATGTGTCCCGGATTTTTATAATGCTCTTGTGTTTGATGTAGGGTTAATTATAATTAAGAGCATTTGTCCTTGGACTTTGTTTGGAAGAGATGATTACATAACTTAATTACTACATCGCAGACAACCCCTGAGCTCTTACGGCAGATGTACAGAATAGTATTCACAGATGTAGCAGAGCTGAAGTTGTAATTTAACTCTTTGGTGCATTGTAATAATGTGGTCGGTATATTTGAAATCCTATGCAAAACCGTATGGAGATACATTGTGATATGGCAAACTCAGATCTGCTACATTTGACAAACTCCGCTCTGACCAACTCCATATGAGCATCTTGCCTTGCAGTGGCTGGATCCCAACCAACAAGACTTGTCTGATTGATATGCCAAAAAAGTAATTTTGCATGCCACCTAGAATCACCCACTTTGGGTAACATTTGCACCTCTGAGATTATTAGGATGGTGGAGAGGTATAATATGTGGGGTAATCCCTTTAATATCAGCTGTTTGCTAGGGAAAGCCATGACCAGCCATATATTTCCCCTGTAGCCTACAGTTCGGACACAGGCGAAGGCTAGCATGACCAGGGGTGTAGGTAGGAAAGGGTTAAGGAAGCGTAGGGGCGCAGTAGGAGTTATGTAGGGGAGAGGGGATACTAGGGCGAGGCACAGGTATATAAGAGGAGGCAGGGGAGTTGGGCGCCATTACATAAATCAGATAGCATCTTGAGTGTCCCACCCGCCCTCCCTCTATTGTGTGCTTGAATATTTATGAAGTTGTTTTTTCACTGTTTTGCTCGTTTTTTTCTTTCTCATTTTCTCGCAGGTGCATGGACGTTGTGGTGCAGTTGATGTGGAGTCGCAGCAGTGTGTTGGCGGATTGGGGGTCCTTGGAGTTGGTGGTTAATTGTGGGGGGGGGGTTCATCGTGGGTATGGTACCTCCCAAATAATATAATTGATCGGTGGTCTGGCTCAATTTTGGCTCCTGCTGGGTGGTGTCCCGGGGACTGCAGTTATGTTACGTTGCAGTTACTGCAAAAAGCTCCGCTTTTCTTCAACACGCCGGAGGTAAACTGAAGCGGAAACTGGACATCTGTGAACGGCCCCTAACTAGAAAGAAGCTTTTTACTTGTTGAGGAGATTTCTAAACATTGATAAGCAGAGAAAGGGAAACTACAGGCGGCTGAAAGGTTAGGAAGATGCCACTTTCCCCTCATATCATTCATTACAAAAAATATTATATATTCACATCCAATAACCTGTATTGCCATTTTCCCAGTAGCAAAAGTTGCACTTGAAATGTCCAATTCAACTCTGCTACATCTGTAATGTTCTATTGCATATAAAGGAGCCTGTAGACCGCTCGGCCCGTGTTTACAGTGTGCTATGATTTATATTGCTTGGAGGACTCTCAATTGCATCTCATAAAGTTTTGCAGCCTGTTATTGAATGGAATACACATAGCCGCACTTGAGGATGACGCCATCTAAACAAACTTGAGTCCATGTTTGTGATAAAACTGTATTAGGGCGGGTTCACACATGGCGGAATTCCACTTAAATTCCGCTGCGGACACTCCGCAGCGTTAATCCGCAGCGGAGCCGTTTCTCCATTGACTTTCACTTTAAATTAGCAGTGTTCGTTTACACGATGCGTACAATTCCGCTGCGGAGCATAGGCTGCGGAGCGGAATTTGGTGTCCGCAGCATGCTCTGTCTGTTGCGGAGCAGTGGCGGACTCATGGCGGAATTTCTCCATTGACTTCAATGGAGATTCAAAGTTCCGCAATGAAGTCCGCAGCTGTCATGCACATGTCATGTGTGCTGCGGATACGTCTTGCTTTTTTAACTTGACATTTCTTCATTCTGGCTGGACCTATGTATTTCTAGGTCTACAGCCAGACTGAGGAAGTCAATGGGGCTCCCGTAATGACGGGAGCGTTGCTAGGAGACGTCTGTAAATAGTCACTGTCCAGGGTGCTGAAAGAGTTAAGCGATCGGCAGTAACTGTTTCTGCACCCGGGACAGTGACTACCGATCCCAATATACATGTATCTGTAAAAAAACATATAAGTTCATACTTACCGAGAACTCCCTGCGTCTGTCTCCAGTCCGGCCTCCCAGGATGACGTTTCAGTGTAAGTGACGGCTGCAGCCAATCACAGGCAAAGCACAGGCTGCAGCGGTCACATGGACTGGCGCGTCATCCAGGGAGGTCGGGCTGGATGCCGAAAGAGGGACGCGTCACCAAGACAAGGGCCGGTAAGTATGAAAATCGTTTCCTTTCACTAGGGAAAGTGCTGTCCCTTCTCTCTATCCTGCACTGATAGGGAGAAGGGAAGCACTTTTCCCGCAGTCTGCAGCAGCTAGTCCGCATCAATGTACTGCACATTTTGTGCAGATCCGCTGCAGAATCTGCAACGCAGATTCTGTGCGGCATCGATGCGGACAGTTGCGGAGGAATTCCGCCATGTGTGGTCATGCCCTTATGGAGCACAGCTTTTCCGGCTCCCTCATCGGGAATCTCACTTCCTCCGTCATTTACACTTTATTTTGCCTGAAATTATAAAATTATTTTTAGGAAAATGTCATTCTGCTTGAACACTGAATGTATAGAACGTGGTGAATGCAAAAACTGGAGGTGATGCCCAGGGGCATGTTTCCTGGGGCATCGACCGAGTCCTGTTCTTCTATGGTACAGGTGAACCGGTTGTCTGACAGGTGCTAGTGAGGTTTCGGCTCTCTGTGTCACCATTCACCATGTAGGCCACTACGCGTCCTCTTTCCATGCGCAATGCGATGACATAATCACAACCACCTTCGAGGAGCCACAGATAGCCTGGGCCACAACCCGGAAGAAGCCCCTGCCCTGCACCAGTGGATGCCAACTTAGGAACGTGACAGGTAAGTAGTAGTGTCACACTATAGTTGGGGTCATAAGTATGGCAAAATTATTGGGGGCACAGAGTGTGTTTCTACTTTTGGGAGCATTATCTATATGGCACTATTTTAGTCAGCACAATTTGTGGCACTATTTTGGGAGGCACAATTTGTGGCACTATTTTGGGAGGCACAATTTGTGGCACTATTTTGGGAGGCACTATGCATATAGCAATAGTTTCAGGGGTGCTATGTACTTGGTAATGATGTGGTACCATTTTTGTTTGTGAAACAACAACTTCCATCATATTCTTATTACTATTCAGTACATACTGGGAGTTGTAGTTTCATGCAATCCAAACTACAAGATATATAACACCGGTTACCCGCATTTTCAAGTTAGACCCCTGGTAGTCACTATTTATCTGGGTAGGGTACTCATTGCTAACCACTGGCAGCTTTTAGGCCCCATGCACACAAACGTATTTTTGCGGGCCGCAATTTACCCGCAAATCTGCGAGTGAATTACGGCCCAATTAATTTCAATGGGCCCATGCCCATGCCCATGGTTTCCACGGTCCGTGCATTTCCCGGGAGCCTGGACCGCAGAAAGAACGGACATGTCTTATTACGGCCGCATTTTGCGGTCCAGGCTCGTTTAAATGAATGCACATGGCAATGTGCACGGGCCATGAATTGCGGGCGGCCGCGGGTGACATTCTGTGCCCGTCTGAGCTACAAATCATGGCCCGTGCACACCACTACGGTCCTGTGCATGAGGCCTTGGGGTATGTTCACACAGAGTTTTTGTACGCTGATTTTGACACGTTTTCCGCCTTCCATTGATTATAATGGGAATCAGATGCATTTATTTCCAGTACAGATTTTTTCTGCTTGCTGAAAAAAAAAACGTCCTGCTTTATCTTGGGGGAGATTCCACTCACGAACATCCCATTGAAATGAGTTAGAGGCAAAAAAAAAACAGTGCGGTTTTTTATGCTTTTTTTTGGTGAAACAACAAACTGATTTTATAGATAAATAAGGTTCTTACCCACAAAAAATGCCTCAAGAATCCGCCTCAAAAACCGCCTGCATTTTAAAAACCGCCACCAAAATACTGAAGGAAATTTGGAGGCACATTTTTTCTGCTTGACAAAATACTCTGTGTGAAGACACTCTGTTCTGCAATCCTGTCCACCTCTGATGGCTGTTTAGGGGTCCTCTCCAGCTGAAGGGAGGAGGTCATGCACGTCCCTGCCATCAGTCCTATTTTTTAGGGGACATTCTCACACACTGGACCACGAAAGAGGGTGTTTTCAAAAGTTTGGGGGGCATTACCGGTAAAATTGGGGCGGACTTCAAATGTCCCCTATTGTGGATTTAAATGTTGGCAAGTATTCATGCAGCGACCTCAGTGGAAAGGGCCACATGCATACAAGGCCCGCTCTCCTATATATGATTCCAATAGGGATCAAGTGCGGTCCGGATCCAAGAGGACGCAATTTCTTTGCCCTGGTGTTTCCATCAATCTTAATAAACAGCAATTCCCTAATATAAGGCCTTATGCACACGGCCGCGATTTTCAGGTTGGACGGCCGCAGAGTGTCACCCGCGGGCCGTGCACATGGCATGGCACGTGCATTAATTTCTATGAGCCTTTTTGCAGTCCAGGCTCCTGGGCCATGCACGGACCGTGGAAACCACGGTTGTGGACACGGGCCCATTGAAATGAATTGCGGCCGCAAAAATACGTTGGTGTGCATGGGGTTTTAGGTTTAAATTGGCTCCAAGAAGCCTCAATCTCCCACCTCCTCTTTTAAGCAAACAAAGTCCTTTTGTGACTTCACAATCATTCTGTCCTTGCTGTAATGGAAATTACCACTCCATGCACTGATCTGATGACCTGCGGCTTGTACACTGCAACCAATCTGAACAAGCAGAGCTGCAGTATAAAGCATGGGGGTAGAAACACTCAGCTGGAGCCTCTGATCAGACTGGAGGTGGATTTCAGACTACCTCAGACTCCCAATAGACAATGCAGCTAAGCTGGAGTCACTGATCATCGCTTACATATAACTTTTAGGACCACAACTGATGATGATATTATATATACACATTATACTATCACATAGCCCACGGCTGAGATGTTGCGGCATAGTCCATAATGTGACGGTGTATTATCCCTTCCCCTCTCGGATAGGACGGCTATACTCTGCGTTTTGCTGTTCTGCAACATTCCTGATTTCGGGTTTAATTTCCGGCATCGCTGCACTGACCGCAGCTGCCATGTGTCCTGCCACAGAAGCTAGCA